>NC_139348.1:157729088-158415338 GCF_055883805.1 Amblyomma maculatum
TCTCTAGCAGCTTTCCCCCATTCAATTCCCCTAATTTATTTTCAATTGACCCGTTCGTATTTGATTCATCTGGTATACACTCGATTATTAACAATCTAAAAAGATCTTCTTCGTGCGGCATCGATGGCATTACGTCCAAATTCTTGCAGGGCACTGCAGAATATAGTTCCATTATCCTAAACATAACTTTCACAAACTCCATTAACGATAGCTCTTTACCGAAGGACTGCAAAACAGGCAAGGTGGTTCCTCTTCACAAGTCCGGTGACAAACATAACCCCTAAAACAATAGACCTATTTCATTGACATCAGTTCCATGTAAAATCTGAACACGCCATTTTCTAACATCTCGCTAACTTCTTGGAAGCAAATAATTTTTTTTTTGATAGCAGTCAGAATGGGTTCCGAAAGTCCTTTTCTTGATTAAAATTCTGTAATGATCTTAACACATTTCTGTACACTGGCTTTGTTACCGACTGTATATTTCTGGATTTTTCGAAAGCATTTGACAGAATTAACCGCCACCTACTCTTATTAAAATTCGGCAGACTAAACATTGACCCTTTGGTTTTAAACTGGATTCGAGAGTTTCTTTCTAACCGCACGCAGTAAGTTACCACTAATGACAGTGACTCTTCTGAGGCACCAGTCGGTTAAGGGTACCTCAAGGATCCGTTTTAGCACCGTTGCTTTTCTTGATTTACATCAGTGACCTTCCTAATCAAATCTCAAGTTTCATCAGTTTATTTGCTGGCGATTGTGTCATATACCACAATATCGAAAGCAGTAACGATACAATAACACTGCATCATGATCTGAATAACATTGTAAACTGGTGCGCGATTTGGCTAATGGAACTAAACACTTCAAAATGTAAAACAATGAAAATCTCTCAAAATCAGTCAACCTGCTCCACTTACGTACTTAATACTCCACTCGACCAGGTTATTTCATACAAATATCTTGGCGTGCATATAACTAACAATCTCACATGGAATCAACACATTGAATACATCACATCGAAAGCTAACCGCGTTCTTGTTTGAGGTTATCTCAAACGTAACTTTTCCCTAGCCCCAGCACCTCTCAAAAAACAATTCTACGTCACAAATGTCAGGCCTATCCTCGAATATGCATGCTCAATATGGGACCCAGGATATGCCGCTCAAATAAAAATTCTTGAAAGCGTACAAAATCGTTCTGTCCATTTTATTATGAACAATTGTAATCGTACTGCTAGTGTTACTAATATGAAGATTGCACTTAGCCTTCCCATTCTTTCTTCCCGTATAAAACGATCATGTATTTCCCTTTCACGAAATCTACTATCATAACCAGATACGTAAGTAACGTTTAATTACACGAGCGTCTTATATCTCCCCACGTGTGGATCATCGTTTCAAAGTTCATGTAACTTTGCTGCGCACAGTCACCTACTCATATTCATTCCTGCCAAGGGCCTGTCGCGAGTGGAACCACCTGCCTGCGTCTTTAATTGCTATCACCGAACACCGATACTTTTCGCAAAGCACTAACAAATATTTTAGAAAGCGAGTTTATTATATGAAAACTTTTTTTTTTGTTACCTTTTTTTTCCTTACTTCCTTTTCTTTCGCATACTGTAAGCTATCTGTTTTTGTTTATCTATTTTGTTCAGTTGCCATTTTACTCGTCTCTAATTTGCCGATGCAACCTTGTTTGTATTTCATATATATATATATATATATATATATATATATATATATATATATATATATATATATATATATATATATATATATAATGATGAGTAAAAGCCCCTCCACACTATAACGTTTCTTGTAAGTCCTTGAGGGTGCAAATAGATAGATAGATAGATAGATAGATAGATAGATAGATAGATAGATAGATAGATAGATAGATAGATAGATAGATAGATAGATAGATAGATAGATAGATAGATAGATGGATAGTTGGATAGATGGATAGATGGATAGATGGATAGATGGATAGATAGATAGATAGATAGATAGATAGATAGATAGATAGATAGATAGATAGATAGATAGATAGATAGATAGATAGATAGATAGATAGATAGATAGATAGATAGATAGATAGATAGATAGATAGATAGATAGATAGATAGATAGATAGATAGATAGATAGATAGATAGATAGATAGATAGATAGATAGATAGATAGATAGATAGATAGATAGATAGATAGATAGATAGATAGATAGATAAATAAATAAATAAATAAATAAATAAATAAATAAATAAATAAATAAATAAATAAATAAATAAATAAATAAATAAATAAATAAATAAATAAATAAATAAATAAAGTGTAGCTCTCGCTACAGTATTCCACGTCCAAGGGAAGAGAGTCTTGCGAACGCTATATCTTCAGAACTCGGCAACAACGAGACTGTGAGCGGATCGAGCAGGTTTAAGTGACGTTCAGCTGAAAGACCAGAACTGTGATTCAGGGAGACTTGAAAGATTCAATAATTCGAGACCAATTGGTGTGTGGAACGTCAGACGACGCAGCTGCTATGAGAGAATGCTCTAATCCTAGACAGGGCCATTGAATACTTTAAAACCAGAGTTAGCTGCGAACCAGAATCAATCAAGCGTGGAAGAAGGATGAGGGGAAGCTAAATGCCATAAGGAAAAAGCCCGGCCCAGCCGGGAAGTGTTGCAGAAAAATAGAATCGCCAGCTCAGACTGCAACCTCAGCAGAGCCGCGAGGATTCCCAACGGGGGACTGGACGTGCAGCATATGCCAGATAGGAAACTCAGAGGAAGGAAAAACATTCAAGAAATCGACTGTCCAGCGCAAAGAACAATCACGTGAAGCCTTCTAAGTTATGGGCACAAGTGACGTATCAAGACACCAAGATGAGAGAATTGCGGCAAGTCTGCCTAATTATGACGTGCGCATGAAAATCGACACGGGAGCACAAGGAAACTTGCTTCCCTATGCCTTGTTCCTAAAAGTGATTGAAGGCAGGCGCTTTACACCATCTTCCACGCCGTTGGCGAGCATGGCGGCGGAGGGGTAAAACACTTCGGAACAGTGAAGCTGACACTTCGGATCGGCGAGATTGAAGAACCACCGGAGGTCAAGAAAGGAAAAGTGCTGATTTGTCTTCAGGCCCGCGAACGTTTCGGGCTTGCTTCAAGTGTATAACAACTGAAACGCCTGGTGGTTTAAAGAATCAAGTTCTCAACGACTTTCCGTAGCTTTTGAAGAGATAGGTTGCATAAAGGAGCCATAGAGCGCTGAGCTGAATTAAGGAGCAAATCCAGTGTCGCTGTCATCCCGCCGAATTCCACATACGCTTCGTGAGCCGCACCGCCAAGAACAAGCTTGAATGAAACGTTAAGTGATTATCAAAAAAGTGCAAAACGCCACTGAGTGGGCGAGTCCCTTTGTATTTGCTCTTAAAAAAAGTTACGAAGGTCTTTAGCGACTAAAATAGTGAAAAGCGAAAGCCTGAGGGCCACATTCTGCTACGCAACTTGCACTAATTTGTAATTAATCATTAAATAAATTGACAATTAATTAGTCATCAGTTAGTAATTCATATTAGTAATTGGTCATTGATTGGCATATGGACATAAGGCACCATTCGCGCATACTGTGGTGCTGCTCTGCGATTGGTCGAGACCTCTATGACGTCATCCCGCCTGGGCCAATCAGAGCCGCCGCAAAAGCGGAACACAATTTGTCCACGACAGCATGAGCCATTAAAGGCTTTCGCCTTAAAAAATGGCCATCTGTACGGGTTGTACGGATTGTTTGTACGGATTCTAGGCAGGCAAACCGATGCTTGAAGCGCATCATTACGAGCTGCCGACCAAGGAAGAAATCCAGACCGAACTCTCAGCAAGCTAGATGCTAACGGTGGGTTTCATCAAATTTCTTTGGATTAAAAAACAAAGAATCTGCACATTTGCCCCGCCATTTTGGAAGTACCGCTTTTTAACACTGCCATTGGGAATATTCACCGCGAGTGTAGTGCTGCGGAAAGTGATGGGAAATTTTTAATGGCTAGAAGGATTCCGCGTTTACATCTACGACATACCTGCGCGGGGCGCAACGCAACAAGAACATCGGCAGGACTAACGCCTAAATGAATGCAAGAACAAGGTGAAGTTCTTATTCGACGTCATTTCGGGAGAAGGAATTCTAGTTAATTGTGTAGTGGTATTGCCGCCACCGATGTTAAAATACGGTGTTCAGCAACTCTCAGTAAGTACTGGGTGCTGCGGACTAAGTTCATTCCAAACCTGTCTGAGAAGAACCAGCGAGTCCTATTAAAAAAGGACTGCAGGTTTGACTGGTCAGATAGCCATGACAAGGAGTGGAGGCGAAGCGTGGCGAACAACACCTGTGCTTGCCTTATTTGACCCGTCAAAGCAATCCAAGAAAATCCTGGATACATCCAGCTCTGAGCTGGGAGCGGCACTTTGCGATTGAACGGCGAGCACTGGCGTCCTGTTGATGCTTGTGCTAGCAGACGCATATACAAGGTTCAGGGTCGTCGGCTTCTAGCTATAACAAAGCTACCTCTTTCAAAGCGCCATCGCACCGGACCGAGCAATGCAGCTGAGTCATGAGAAGCCGTGTATCGAATTGTGTATCGTGTTCATGTATCTCTATGCACCTGCGTTGAACGCAATGTTGCTTTTAGAGCCGTCACCATGATATAGCAAGAAGTGTGGACGACCCTGTAAGTGCGGATGGAGAAAGAAGCTGTAACATTCGCATATGAACGTTTTCGTGATTTTGTAGATGGCTTCGACGTGGCGGTTAAAACAGACCATCGACTGCTGATAGCTATTGCCCAAGACAGCCTGTTAGATATTCCTCTTCACCTGTCGCGTTTTTTACTGTTTAACACTCCCAATTCATCTCGGGGAGCGACCTCGCTCTGGCAAATGCTCTTCTGGGATTCAGACCATGGCCCCCCGATTGGCTCCGGCGGCGCGCCGTTCTTCCGGCCGTCCCATTCAATGCGTGGCCCAGCGGAGAAGTGTAATTTTGCTGACTCCGTAACATGCCGCGAGGTGGCGACCTTAGCCCAGGGTTCTAGGGTCCGAGCGGCGCTCTCGTGGCTTGCACTGCCCGCGTTTACTGCCGCGCCACCTGCTTTGTGGAAGCGTTTTCACACAGAATAATCGAATAATCGTGAAAACGCAGTGAATTTCTTTCGACTTCAAGCAACAAAAAATTGAGCTACGATGTTAAACACATAGGACTCCTTTAGCAAGCAGCTTTTATGGCCGTTTAAAATGTGCCCGGGGCAACCGTGACCACGCAACATTTTGTTCAGAGGGTATGGTATCGCGCTGAATGTTTTTTGTGTTCCAAAAGTGGCCACGCTATATGACAACACATAGGTACACTCTTTTTTCGATGGAGGCGAAAAGCAAGGCGTCCGTGTGCTGTGCGATGTCAGTGCACGCAAAAGAACCCAAGGTGGTCGAAATTTCCAGTATCATCCTACGGCGTCTCTCATAGCCTGAGTCGTTTTGGGACGTTAAACCCCACAAGCCAACCAGGTACACTCTTTTGAGCGCTTTTTATTACGAAAGCAATACTACGACAGCCACAGCGAGACCTCGGGTGGCCGCAGCTACGTCATGAAGAGGCGTGGCTAAGGTTTCCTCATAAAAAAATCAGCCTGCCATGACATTTGAATTCACTCTACCCCTACGCCACGGGCAGGAGCTGCCAACTCAGGTCGCTCCTTTCATATGGGAGAGTGATATCAGGATCAGCCTGCCAGAACCATTTGTATTCTATTTAGCCCTACGACACGCAGGCAAGTCCATACGGCTTGGTTGAAGCGTGACTTTATATGTGGGCTGCTAGCTTACGCGTCATACGCTTAAAGAATGAGCTTAAGTATACCCAATAATGTACCACCTTACACTGATAGGAGAATAACGTAGCAGGCAAAAGAAGTTTCCGCCATTGCTTTCGCAATTCGGCTAGGGTTAACCAGAGTTAAACCAAAACTAATTTTTATTGGTCTTCGGTGCATTAAACCCACCTTTTCTCTTCCGGAGGATAAAAATGACTTACATTCGCTTCAGTCTCATCCACGTCCAACGCCAGAAACATGAACTGCAGGCTGTAGTGCACTGCCCTGCCCATCATAAGATTGGAACAATTGAACAGTAATTTCAGGCTATAAAGTAATTGTACAAAAACTGCAGAATGAAAATAGACTGGTCTGCACAACTGGTGTGCAAACCATGCACACCAACCCATGTTGCAAAACGAAAGCTTTCATGACGACGTACTTTACTTCGGACATAAGTCTTCGTCAGAATTTAAGAATCAATCGCCTAATTGTACCAGCAAGCTACGTTTCTGCCTTTTGCTGGATTTGCTGTGCGGCAATTTTCTAGTGCAAACACAGGCAACAATAGTTGCGTTTTCTTCATTTGCGCATCAGGGAATGCGAGCCACCAAAACCCCTCACGGGTTGCGCGGGCCGTGGTGCGGCAAGGCTCAGACCACTTTCTCCGATTAGTCTCTCTCCGTGCGAATGGGATGGCCCGAGATACGCCGCGCTCCATCGCGGAGGTCACGGTCAGATATGTAGCAATAGGCCACCTGACAGCGAGCTGGAAGATGTGGCCATTCATGCAACGGCTTCTGCCGCCACTCTGGTAGTGGCGACACAACAACCAAGCGAATGGAAATAGCAACGCAGGAAGAGGACGAGCTGAGGCAACTTATCGAAGCGCTTAAATGTGGACGCAGCGTGATAGGAGCTCCCTTGGAAGCCGATCTATCGTTAGAAGAGAACATTCTTAGGAGACTACAAACCAACACATACCCAACACCAGCTAAATTACACCTGTGGTACCCTACACTATACTCTCCGCAGTGTCCACACTGTGGAGAGGTAGCTAACCTCTACCATATGGTGTGGGCATGCCAATTTAATCCCTTAGTTGACCCCATTCCCAACCCCTCGGAGGAGCAGTGGGAGGCTATTCTGCTCAGCGATGATCCTGACCGTCAGCACTGGCTGGTGGGGAGGGCCAGCGCAGCAGCAGCAGCCAATGGACTACCGGACTAGGCGGCCCACCCACATGTTCTGAGAATACTGAATAAATAAAGATGTTTTCAATCAATCAATCAATATCGTGTGGAATGTATGCTGTTGCGCAAAATTCCGAGTCATCGTTCCAAAGTCTCTGCGTAAAGAAACGCTGCAGCAATTACATAATGGTCACCTAGGGTTCGGAAAGTGCGAAACAAGGAGACGGCAATTGGTATATTGGCCTCGTATGTGGCAGACATAACTGAAAAAGTTTCTAGATGGTTGATATGTCGCTATTAGACCAGCGAGCTGTTAATGCAAAGTGAGTGTCCCGCTCTACCATGGGCTAGAGTCGGTGTAGACTTTTTCGAGCGTGCCGGAAAGAACTACCTTTCTACGATGCCTATTACAAGTACCCCGAAGCGGGACAGATTCCTAAAATTACCAGCAACTGCGCAGAAAGTCTAGCCGTATATTTGCACGCCAAGACATTTCGCATGAATTACGCAGGACCACAGTTTTTATCACAAAAATCTCGAGCTTTGGCAAAACAGTGTAGCTTTACCTACGATGTCGCTAGTCCCAGCTTCCCACGCTCAAAAGGATTGGCAGAGAAAGGAGTGATTGCATTGAAACGTATTTTCAAGAAAGCGGCATATGGAAATTAAGGCTTTTGGATTGGGCTTCTCAATTACAGGACATGCACTCAACGGTGGAAAAGCTCAATGCGAGCTACTCATGGGCAGGATATTGAGAGGGAAGCTTCCCGACTTCCGAAACGACAGGGCACCAGAGGACAGAAAGCACACTCAAGCCTAACCTCAGAGGTGCCCACTATAAGCACTGGGAGAACTTGACACCGTTAGTCTGCTCGACATGACTGGGTAGAATAAGATAGCTATTGTAGAAAAGTAGAAAAAGTCGCTGCCCCACGATCATGCATGGTCAAAGCAGAAGACGGCTGTCAACTTCGTCGAAATAGGCAACAGCAGCACTGAACAAACGAAAAGTTCTTTGCATCCTTCAGACAATCCCCGACTACACGGATCACAAAAATGACAACTGCGCTCTTTCAGGCCCCATGGCACCACAAGAATGGCGAGATAACTAGAGCACAATGTGCGAGAACCAAGCCCCTGCTGTCCTCAAGGATCCCCTGAGCCGGATTGACTAAGTAAACGAGCCATCACGGGCACTGAGTCAGACCAGACGGCACCAGGCTCCACCGGGGCACCTGGCTGAGCAAACAACCCACCCGCCTTGGATATGAAGAGCAACAAAATACATGAGAAAGACCACGAATGATGAACAATGCGGCAATGCGAATACTGACTCAGGCAGCGCATTTTTCGCCGGGTCATCCGGCTGAGAAAACTACGCAGCCTTCGATTACGGGGAAGATTGATTGACTGACCGCAATGTGGTAGACTCATTCAGTGCTCAATGACCTCGGCTAAACCTGGAGAAGAGGTCTTATCAGCATATGATACATGTTTGGAGACAGTATGCGAGGATGTCACCTTAGGCGTATTCGGATCATCCGACTCCTTAGGTGCCGATTTGTCGACAGGCTTTGCATAAGCTCGAGCCGGGCACTGGGCACTCAGGGCGATATGCGTGGAAGCGCCGCAGGCTACGCAATGAGGAAACTGCAGTAAAAATCTCCCCCCCTGGCCAAAAACCTTTCGTCGTAGCATCGGCCTATTTTCGGCCAGGTAACGTCATGGCAGAACCCTGTACCTGGCTCCTTGACCTTGAAAACGCAGCACACCCTTATGCTATTCTTATTGGCGGAGATTTCAACGCACATCACGCAGCCTGGAGCTCATCTCAGCCTAATCAACGTGGTAAACACCTATATGACGCCCTTGATCAAACTCTTCTTACCCTGTGCAACGAACCTAACGTGCCGACCCGTATCGGTCTCCATCCCTCTCAAGCAGACACTACACTGGACCTTACATTCTCATCACCGCGTCTTCTTCGGCGCTGGGAAGTCCTTTCTAATTCTTGGGGTAGTGATCACTTGCCCATCTTGCTCACTCTCAATCGTAAATGTCTTCGCGTTCGGACAACACGTTCGTTTTTCAACTGGGACAAGTTTCGTGCTAATACTACGACCCCCTTCTCGGATATTGACTCCTTCCTGTCTGTACTCCGAGATGCCCGCACTCAAGCTCTCGAATATATCCCCTGTGACGATTCCACAGTTGGCATGGATGCTCACCTGGCTAACCTTTGGCGTCGCGCAGATCACCTCACGCAACGTTTTCGGACACGCGGAAAACGTCACAAAGATCTCGTGCTTCTTCGACGACAATTCAAGCTTATCCGGGCATACCAGCTTCACCTGCAAAGTGAGGCTTGGCACTCTACATGCGACCGTCTCGGACAAGTACCGGGCCTATCACAACTTTGGCGCATCTTTCGTGGCCTAAATGGCAAGGCACGCGGGGCACCACCTCTCGCCGATCTCCTTCTCAATGGCAACCCGGCTGATGTTGAAGATGAAGTTATACGCACCTTTTTCCCACACGCCAGCCTAACGCCTCCACCAGCAGTTTCCATTTTCCCAGTCGGAAACCCTGACCCAGACCTGGATCGCCCATTCTCAAAGGGAGAACTGCAAGCAGCCCTCGGAAGAGGCCGAGCTCGCGTCACACCCGGGCATGACCGAGTCAGTTGGCAGGAGCTTCGCAATCTCGACACGGCAGCCCAGGATGCCCTTCTCGACATCATTAATTCTTACTGGGAGACCGGAACGGTACCGGATAACCTCAAGCTTTCTCTTATTCTTCCTATCCCTATACCTGGCAAAAACCCTCGACTTCCTAGTAATTTGCGTCCATTTGCATTGACTTCACATCTCTGTAAACTCATCGAGCGCCTGCTGCATACCCGGATTAGTCACTACATTGAATACATCAGTCCTGGATTTCATCCAGCTCAAGCCGGCTTCCGCCCTAACCTCGGAACGCATGACTGCCTTTGGCTTTTGCGAAGAGTTCTGAATAGAGCTCATCGTAAAACGCTACCTGACTATCTCCTGGCTGTCGATATACACAAAGCTTTTGACAATGTTCGCCATGAGGTTATCCTGGAGGAACTCGCCAAACGCTTTCCTAGTAATCGTGCCCAAATCTGGATCCGCAACTTTTTGACATCTAGACCCATTCAGCTACATGGCAAAGCTCCGGGATGGGTGCCCAAAACCTATTACTTGGATAGGGGTGTACCTCAGGGCTCCATTTTCGGACCCATATTGTTCAACTTGGCCATGACACGCGTCGCCGAGAATCTGGAAATCAGCACAAGCGCAAGATTCGCTATATATGCCGATGATATTACCGTCTAGACTGAGGCAGCGGATTACGTAGACAAATATTCTATGGAGACTGAACTTCAGGCGGCCCTTCTTTGTCTTGAAGATACACTAACCAAAATTGGCCTCGAATTGATTAGTATCGACGGAAAACATAAAACCAACCCCAGTATGCAGATCCATCTTCACATCGGAGGCAACACCATCACCTCCTCAAATGGGCAAATCCGCATTCTTGGCCTGCCCATATCAAGCTGCAACAGCCCCCAGAAGTGGGTTCATCAGTTACAACGCCTTTGGCCAGCACTGCTACATACTATTCGTCGCCTGTCCAACCGGCACGGCGGTGCGCGGCAGCATGCCTGCCGTGCGATGGCCAGAGCAGCGGCGGTCGGAAAAATCCTCTATGGCACACCCGTCCTCCAACTGTCGAAGACTGACTTCGCTAAGGTCGAACGCCTTCATCGCGCAGCACTACGCACTATTACCGGTCTACCTAAGCACACTCCTATAGCCGAACTTGAGCGTTTGGCCGCTCTTCCACCGCTCACTACCATCGTTACCGAGCCACAGACACGTCATCGAATACGTCTAGAGAACACTGTCCAGGGGCGTCGCCTGCTGGCCTGGGATGAACAGCGTAACGACAAAACACCAGCCCTATATGCATCACTTCCCCCTTGGGAGATGCCAGTAGTCACACGCGTCCATCGCCGACCTATAAACCGCGATTTTGTCATTCCCCGGGAGCTCCTAGCTGCCCACCACCGACAAGTGCGAATCCCTGATACGACTTACATATACACCGACGCATCGATTACAAGAGAATTCGCATCTATGGCCTGGGTATGCGATGACAACCCTTCCCTTTCAGGCGCTTATGCCTGCCATCTACCTCAGGGTACCCCTCTTCACGCTGAACTCCTCGCGATTTGGGGAGCCTTGTCAGGAGTGCCTTGCACCGGAACTGGGTCAATACGTATTCTTACTGATTCCTTTGAAGCTTTCAAGGAAATCACTACTCCGGGTTCACAAGATGCAACAGCTACGGCTATACAGCGCCTCCTTAAACGCCACCAACTCGCGACCAGAACTGTCGCTATTCACTGGACCCCAGGTCACTCGGACGAATCAGGGGGCAATGCGGCGGCACACGCCGCGGCTGCCTTGGCAGGTGGGATGTCCACATTTACTTCCCCACCCCCCTTGCTTCATCCTTATTCGACCTTGGGCGGGCAACTCACCCCTTCTCTTGCCCTTATGCACTATACTCGGACCAGTCTTCGTAGCCTCAGTCAGCATCGCATGCAGGTGGCCACACCAGACCCACCGTTTACGAGAAGAACCCACCTCACGCGAAGTCAAGAAGTATTTTTGAATAAGCTCATCGCCCATGCGGCTTACACGCCACGTATTATGGCCCGCTGGCGTCAGTATACGGAGAAAATGATTACGTGCCCCCACTGTACGACTCTAACCTGCGGCGGCATATCTCATTTACTTTGGGAATGCCCTACTTTTTCTACTGGACGCCCCGAGATCGAACACTACCGCCTGAACTACCGTTCCCTTCTAGAAACTGATGCTACCACACAGTTGATATTTGCCAAGTATGGCTCGCTTAGTGGCCTGGTTAGAGCAATGTGATTCGAGTGACGACTTAAACAATGAAGATTATGTCTGCTCCCCTTTATCCCCATCCATGGCCATGAGCCTTCCCATTCAATAAAGGACATTCAATTCAATTCATTCAGTGCTGTTATATTTGCATATATTCTTTTAGACAAATAAAAGCCTGGCAACCTGGCTGTACAAGGCGCACAGCCTAGCAACAAGAGAGCGTTTCAATACACGCCATTCGGACACTGAGCTGGACGGTCGCGTGCCTCTGCGTGCGTTCTGATACACTAACCGAACGAAGCCAGGCTGCTCCGCTTATTCTCTACCCAGCATTCCCTCAATAAGAATACTGAAATTAGATATGCGAAAAGCGACAGTGGATTATACAAATAAATAAGGCAAGCATAGTTCTTGATGGATGGCAAGAGAGGCGTGGTGGCTTAGGGAATGAGTTACTAGGGGAAATCAAAACAAGGATGTGGACATCGGCAAGCCTTGCAGTGTGGTGGACAGCTGAAGGGTGGTCCTACCTGGGAACCTGAAGGTAAAATTGGGTGGTCTGCATCGTCTAATCAGAGTGTTACAATAAAAAAGCAAAGAACAGAAGAAACAAACAAAACAAGAAGTAAAATGCAGGTATCGCTCTCGAGCCGGGCATCCTTAAGAGTGAAGTTGAATGGGCCTTAGCCAGCCTTGCTAAGAACAAAGCTAGCGGAATTGATGGCATTCCAGCTGAGTTGATTCAAAACCTCAACCATGACGCTGTTAACATTCTGCACACCCTGTAGTGGCCACAGGATTGGAGGACGTCAGTTTACATCCCCATTCCAAAGAAAGGCAGTGCCAAAGATTGTTCCAACTACCGCACGATCGCGCTTATTTCGCATGCTAGCAAGGTGATGTTGAAAATCCTCCAAGGTAGGCTGCAGCAGTATGTGGATCGGGAGCTTCCGGACGTGCAAGCTGGGTTTCGCAAGGGCAGATGAACTAGAGACCAAATTGCTAACCTTCGCTGGACCATGGAAAAAGCAAGAGAGTTCCAGAAACCCATCTACTTCTGCTTTATTGATTATGCGAAAGCGTTTGACTGCGTGGATCACAGCAGATTGTGGCAAGCTCTCCAAGAGATGGGAGTTCCAATTCACCTCATCTGTCTCCTCAGGAACCTGTATGAAGGGCAAGAGGCCACAGTCGGAACTGGGCATGGTCTTACTGATTGGTTTCCGATCAAGAAAGGAGTGAGGCAAGGCTGCATACTGTCGCCCTGCCTATTTAACCTATATGCAGAGTGCATCATGAGGAAGGCCGGTCTGGACGAGTCTTCAGCTGGAGTCAAGATTGCCGGAAAACGTATCAACAACCTTAGATATGCGGATGATACCACTTTAATGGCAGAAAGTGAAGTGGAACTCAAGAGACTTCTGATGCGCGTACAAGAAGAGAGAAGTTTGGGCTTAAATTGAACATTAAAAAGACAAAGATCATGGCGTCTTGCCCTATCAAGTCCTGGAGCATCAATGGACAAGAAGTGGAAGCTGTGACAGATTTTCTGTTCTTGGGCTCCAAGATTACCTCGGCAGGAGACTGCAGCCATGAAATTAGGAGACGCCTGCTTCTGGGAAAGAGAGCAATGGTTAGCCTTGCCCGCCTAGTAAAGAGCAGAGGCATTAGTCTGCCAACCAAGATCCGTATAACTCGTGCTATGGTCTTTCCAGTTGTGATGTATGGATGCGAGAGTTGGACTGTGAAAAAGGCTGACCGCCGAAGAATTGACGCGTTTGAATTGTGGTGCTGGCGAAGACTCTTGAGAGTTCCTTGGACTGCCAGAAGATCAAATCAGTCGATATTGTCGACCATAAACCCTGACTGCTCATTGGAGGGTCAAATTCTAAAGTTAAAGCTCAGCTACTTTGGTCATCCGATGAGAAGAGAGGAGTCGCTGGAGAAAGATTTGATGTTGGGAAAGGTTGAGGGTCGCCGGAGAAGGGGTAGGCAGCGAACGCGATGGCTAGATGGCATCCTCGGGGCACTGCAGATGAAGTTATGTGATGTTAGGAAGATAGTGAGAGACCGGAAAGCGTGGCGTGACATGGGCCATAGGGTCACGAAGAGTCGGACACGACTGAACGACTGAACTGAATCGCTTCTACTGACCGGCTCTCAAGTAATAATGCATCGACAGAGTTAAACAGAAGAGTTGCCAGAGGTCAACTCAGGACAGTGATGACATTCTCTGCCAGAACATTCTTGCAGGCTAGTTAGTGCATGAACTTTGCTGGGACAACAGAAACACTGAAAACAAGACAGGACACAGCGCTACTAACAACTCAGTTGTGAGTAGCGCTGTGTCCTCTCTTGTTTTCAGTGTTTCTGTTGTCCCTGTTTCAGCGCTAAGCTTCCAGCAAAATGACATTATCGTTTCTTATCTGTACAATAAGAGTTTTAGTCGTGTAGGCGGAGAACTTTTAAACGCAATTTTCTCGTTCATAATGTGCCTTTCGTTGCCGGACACAGGTATAGCCGCATAATGAGTTTTCAGTGAGGCTGTAAACTGGATTATGTCTTGAGCGTCTCTGCCCATAGTGTGGAATTTTAAGCGAGCGTTAACATACTAATGAGCGGAAAGCAACCAGGCAAGCAGAGCAAATTAGAATAAATGCTGGTGTAATGAGACCGTTATTGAGAGAGGATAGCATATCTTGCCTTTGCCGTGATGGACTGTAAACTGTCATAGACGAACATGTGAGTGAAATTTGGGGGGAAGGCATATGCTGTCAGGTCCGTTTCGTCATAGTTCCTGACGAGTACGTCTATTCTGACGTCGCCGCCGTCGGCGGCCTTGCCGCCGCCCTTGTCGCTCTCGTCGCTCTTGCTGCCCTCGCAGACGATGTCGTAGTCACCCATCAGGTAGCTCTGGCACGGTTGTCGGAACCGCGTCAGCGTCTTGCCCTTCTTAGCCCCATACACCATGACGCCCATGGTGGAAGAGAACATCACTCGGAACTTGTCACCCAGGGTCCGGAACTGGTTCACGGCGTACTCGGCCACCGTCTGAAAGGTACGAAGAACACGAATGTGTGCACTGCACTCACGCCGTAGTTTGTTGCCAAGTATGCACACAGCGCCTGTCGGCAAGCGCACTTTTATGCACCTATTTCACTGAGCACGTGCCAGTGCCTAGGATTGTAACCTGCCTACCTCAAGACAAACTTCGCCCACCACGAAAGAGTCCTCCGCAGCCGAGTATCTGTGTCCATGGCGAGGTCTCGACTAGGCTACATTCTGGCCATGACGCTGCATAATATGTTCGCCATTCCTTGGCTCTCGCTCGTAGCTTTTAAGAAAACCTAGCTACCACTCCGCTTCAGCAAAAAATAAGGCCGGCTCATGCTTAATCCTAACGTAGTAACTCTCCGGGCGTACCGCGTGTCTCTCTGCGCCCATTCTGGGCACAGTGAACGCAGCTGCCAGGCTAAAAAGGTGAACTGTCGCACAGATTTTGATAAAACTAATATTATTTATATTCCAATATTATACACTTTACCACGAACAGAAAGAAATTTTAACTGGCATAATGAGTTATTAGGTGTGAGAGCTTTGAAAAACTGTCATTTCACAACATCATAAATGATACTGTGTTCAGATACCTTCTAGGTAGTTCATTGCGCAGGGAAAATCCGATCGCAGTTTGTTCACGACATTGCAGTAGAAATCTCAGCACTTTAAAAGGTTCATTTTTTTTTCTGTGGTTTTATATGCCACATCTTTGATCATTTCTTCCTTAGAGAAAACGTGAGAGTGTAGCGCAAAAGGACGAAAGACTCAGAAAGGGTGCACAACACAGGCGCTAACTTCCGACTGAAAGAAACCAAGGCTTCCCCATTAACACAGGGAATATACGTATACTGCTAACTTATGGTTTTACTCGGAAGTTCGTGTTCTGACGCTCGCAGAGCAGCCGAGTCGAGTTAAAGAGCTGCTGCAGTGGAAAAAAAGACAAGCAGTGTCGTCTCTCCTTCGGTACCTCGCAGCCAAAGAAAGTCTAAAAGGGTGTTATTGCGCTCGGTGTGTACCATAGAGTTTCTTACTCTTACCTAGAGGGAAAGCTGTGCTGCCGTCTATGGGAATTTACATGGAGTTTCCAGACGGCCAGTTCAGCCACCATGGGCGCTCAAAGCATCATGGGCCGGAGAGCTGCCGAGTGCAGAACTACAACTTTTGGCCAAAACTAATGCAAAGATAAGCGTTGTTCTACCGTAAATAATGTCCTAAGATTGAATATTGTGACTATAAATTGCAAAAAGTGAGAGAAACAGCATGTCAGTGTGATATTCATCCAATATAAGCGATGGCTCTTTCTCCTATTGGCTTAGTTTTGAGCAGCACAAATACCAATATTTCGCACTTATTAGGCAAAATTTGAAACAGAAAAACGTTATAAAAATATTTATGGTTGTGCAATCACTTAAGGAAGTTTTTAGTGGCATTTCGGGAAACAAAAGCCATTTATTGGCGACGTCTGCTTTTGCGCCTTCGCTACTATGGCTTTCGCGGTCTATGTACGCACCTTCAGATGATGATGATGACGAAAAAAAGAAACATTGCAGTAACGCCACTCCACGTACCCGAGAAAAACCGACTGTCCCGCAACAAGTTGCACACCGGCCCATGATTCTTAGCGCGCCCATGGTGGCTGAAGGTCAGCGCCCTCAGATTTCCCTCTAGTTAGTGTAAGGAACTCTATGGTGTGTACAGCCAGCAAGCGTTGACATTTAGCTCTCGCTTTGCCGCCGCTACAAAGCAGGATGCAGAGTTCTCTAGGTACGTCTATGAGTTACCACTGATGATGGCCTAAGCCATATTAGCTCCACCAACTTTTCTTTAATCTGGTAACAATGTGACGGTACCCCAAGCTGCTTCGTGTTAAAATCCTGAATAGTGGGTACAGAAACTGGAGAACATCGAAAGCTGACGCGTCACCTGAACCGAAGCTTAATCAGACACTCAGTGGGATGAGTGATATGCATGAATGTTTTTCAATCGCTGAGCAACGAGCGTTGTTTTTCACCTGCATTATCACGCCTTTCATCGCCATTCAGACCAGACCAAGCTCACTATCGTCATCCGCGAATGCTTAACCCATCAAAACAATGTATAGCTTGTCTTTTCTGCTGAAAAAGGGAGTGCACGGGCGGCAGCTATGGAAAACCTGCCTTTAATATTCGACCACGTAACCCTCAGCTTCTGCTCTCTTCAGCTACAAAATGTGAACAGACGTTGCGGCAACGTAATCGTAGAAACGGCCAGTGACAGCCAAACTGTTTTTCATTTTCTAACATAAACCGGCTGTCTTCATTGGGCCCACTTGATTACAGTGAATAAGTCGTTCTCTCTAAACTAATTTAAGTTTGTTTTCAATGTTCCCGTGGTCTGCAATTTATGACCAGGCCTCAGGCTCTCTCGGGCCCGATCACCAGACACTTCGTCAGTCTGTCAAATTAGTTTCGATTTCCTCTGCCTCCATTCTCGCACTGTTGCAAACGCAATATACACGCCACTATTCGCTTGTTCGCAGTATTGTATGTGCTGTGCTAACTATCCCGCTCCCTCAAGTTTACGTTCACAACCTGTAGTCTAATATATTGAAATAAGCGGAACGTGCAGACAATTTCAACAAGTTTAAAATGTAACGCTTGCAGTGTGGAACCTCTTCAAAACAAATGCTAACCTAAGGGTACCTGTTAGCTAGAACAAAAACGAAAGAAGATACAACTAACACCCAAAAACATGTAAAAGGAAATTTTGACACACAAAAAATGCACACTAGGGATTGAAAACACGTATACGAGGTTCTCAATTGATGGACAGTAAATTAAAGCAACTTTAATGCATCACTGTTATGAATGGCAAGTTTTCACAAATAAAAACTGAACGACTTGAGTTTGATAGTTAATTTGGTTTCTTTCCTATACAGCTTGACGAGGCCTTCCCTCCGCATACAGTTTCGGCAGCATTACAGTGAGACACTTAAAATACAATCAAAAACACTTCTCTGTCATGCAGACTTTCGTCATCGGTATAATATAAATGCATACAAGACTTATTGCCATACAGGTGTCAAAAAAAAAAAAACAACAACAAAAGCATGAACACAGACGCAAAGCTCAGTCATCTGGACGCACGAGTGCAGATAAAAAAATAAAAAAAAGGTAACATCAAAACCCAGGAAAAAAAATCACGGTTTTACAGAGGCCATGCAAGAATTGCAAGTAAAAGTCACTGGTGTCGAATTTCTTTGACACTAGTGTCGAATAATTGACATAGGCATAAGAAATTAGGTGAGTGAGAAAATATTCAGACGAGAAAAAAGCTCCAGAAAAATAAAACTCGCCTAATTTGAGTTCCTGGCTCATTAAACTCACGCTCTTATTCTGCCAGCATCAAGTGCATTAAAGAAGCTTGACTTGAAGCGAACTCTGCAAGATTCGAAAATACTTCCTCTCGTCGCGTTTCCGCAGAAATGTACTTTACCCGTAAGCTTTACTTCTTTACTTCTGCACGAGTCAATTACTGCACATAACCCTGCGTTCGTGATGCCGTGCGAAGCCGACCCGTCGGTATTCGCTCCACACTGGGTTAACGAGAAAATGGGCAAAGCTTGTATTAGTTTTTTGCCTTTATAAATATACTCCGGAGGTGGAGAGTTAATGCATTAAGCGCACTCGAGTCTTGTGCATATTCTTTGAGATGTCAAAATGTAGTCCATTTTAGGACCTCATGTTCACAGCTAGTTCCAAATTAAAGAAGAGATATTCGCTGTAACTATCAGAATGAATGCCTGAAACTTACTCGCTCATCAAACCAAAACAAAACAAAGACGTCATTGAAAGCACTCATCTTCAGCCCGCAACTAAGTGGGGCTAACAACCCCCACCCTGTTCGTTACACTCACAAATGTGGTGCGGTAGTTGTTGGCGAGGTTCTTGGTCCCAACTGCACTGATGGGGTACACGTGGCAATCCACGTAGCCACCAAAGTTGTCATTCTTGAGTATGATGTGTGTCTGCAAGACGATGGTGTTTATCTCCCTGCGTGAAAAAAAAAAAAAAAAATTCCGTCGCGCAGAATCTGCATGGAGAGAATGCGAAAGTATTATCGCTGCCTATAACAATTTTTACTTCTTAGCTCTTAATGTGCTGCTTTTTATGCTATGTTATTTGAAATTTTATTTCCTTATTTTCATTTTTGTGATTGGCGATAGCTTATTTACTTTCCTTCATTTTTGGTCTTTATTTTTAATCAACACTAACATAATTACCCCCATCATTATTGATTATTGCTACTTAATTATAATTATTGATTGCCATTATTACTAATTGTCAGTATTCTTCACTTAGCCCATGCTAATGCTTCCGCATTAGTAATTGCTTTACAGTAAAGGAATGGCGCAGTTTGTGACGCTCTATGGACACTTGATCTGCGCCATAAGGGAACTACCCTGCACTAAGCCTCGTGGCTTCACTTTCTCCGCCCATGGTTTGGCCTCGCCAAAATAGCCTATTAATGCTTTCTTCATTGATGCTTCTTTATTTATGCTTTCGCATTAATAAAGACCCCGGCAGCCTTCCCCGCTGATAAAGAAGCGGCACTTCGAGACAGCAAAAGGTTTGCCATATTGTTGGCTGCTTTGTGCCACTTTCTAGCACTTAATTGGCGTTTGTGAACACCGCAGGAATGCGGTAGCTCAGTGCATTTGGACTTGGGTTTACGGTTTCAAGATCTCGAGATTAAATCCCTATCGCGGCGGACACATTTCGATGGGAGCGAAATTTAAAAGACGCCCGTTTGTTGCGCGAAGTAACTATGTTAAAGATCCCAGGCGGTCGAAATTATGTGTTGTGATCCCCTCTGCTTTGGCATGCATCAGAGGCCATGAGCACAAAATGCGGGCAAGCATTAGACGGTCACTTTACGACGATATTCTCCATCTCATGTCCCCAGATATTGACGCTAGATTTGCCGCAGTGGAGGCCACATTAGACCACGAACTAAATGAACTAAACGCTACCTTGAGGTTAAACTGAACCACTTTGCCGCCGCCTTTACTGAAAACTTAGTGCAGCGCACGAACGCGATGCTAAACAAGATGGTCGAGCTAATAAAAATTTGCTTCACTCAACTTCAACCGTTACCACTCACCACACCCTCTCTACGCAAGCGAAACTGCCCCCCCCCCCCCCTCTCCCCATGAAAAACACACGGGAACAGACACCTGCCTCCCTCCACACCTTCACCGCTCACAATACAGCCTGGTGTGGCGGGCCACAACTTTCCTCCCCATCTAAGGTTGGAACTGCCGCAGCTTCCGCGGTAAACGCGCACATCTGCAACTTTTTCCTACCTCCTTCTTCACATACTTCTACAAGAAACTACAGACCAGGTAACACCCCTTGACTACACATCGGCACACCAGTGACAAACCCAGGGCGTCCACGTTCATCCACCGCAGTCTCACCAGATCACGCCGGAGACGGCATGCGTGATCTCTATGATCTCCCATGATCTCCCATCAGTGTTCATACCAAACATTTACCACCCTTCATCCAAGCCGGTGGCCTCGTTAGAAATATTTTTTCGAGAGCTGCCTCAGCTAGCAGGGAGACGTCCACTACTAATCGGTGGTCATACACAACCACGCATCGAGATCGGAGACTCTGGCTGCTCCCGATAAACTTCCAACTCACGTTAATGCGAGGAAACTGGGTATTTTAGTCAATCCGTTGGCAATTTTATCGACGGCAAGTCGCAGGGCTCTGCGTCTCAGTGGCTTCCAAGAGAAGCGTTGTTACATAAGCACGAATTTTATTGCATTACGCTGCCCTATGTGATCTAGTTTTTTACCCATTTTTGTGCTCGTTACATATCCATTTGTGTGCCAGAAATGAAGTTTTGAAGTTGGAAATAATGAAAACAGAAGTGCCGTGACTCAATAACACGAAGCACGGACATCTTCGCTTGGTTTGAGGGGCTCAGAGTTCCATCCTCAGCTTACATGTCTTTTCTTTTTTTTTTTTTTTCAAATTTGTCCCCTTTACATTTTTGTAAAGAATCGGTGGGTGGAAATTCGGAATGCGAGCTGTGTATAACTGCCTGCTTTTGATCAAGCTTAAATGACTAGTTTTAAAAACATTGCACCGTTTACTTTTTCCGAAGGGAAGTAGTAGTGCAGTGTGCTGGCGACGGACAGGAGAGGTGCTGTTTTTCGGCATTCAGTAACTTATTTTGCATGCTGCACGCAATGGATTCTTAACTGTGGCATATAGAATTCAGTGCGCCGTTGATTATCCGGAGCAGCCTCGTGGGGACATTGACTGGTGATGCGTTTGGTTTAAGGGCCATCGAAAGCAACAAGTAGCGTCGTGTATTAGTGCATTTGCCGCTGTAGTTGATATTGTTATCGTGAGAACAGATGACGAGCTACAGCGGTTAGTGAAGAAGGCGAACGAAGAGATTGACGGAGGTCGCCGGACCGGCGCTGAAAACTAAGTAGTTATGTTGTAACAGCACGAATAAAAGCTATAGTATTGCAAAATAAAATAACTGCATCATTATAGTACAACATGAAACAACAATCAAATTCATCTTCAGTTCATTGCTATCTTTTATATTTTCGACGCACTAGTTTAGGATGTGGGTGAGCAGTGAGAACAGCTATCGCAGCTTGGGCTATGCTGACTGCTGTGTTAAACGGATCATAGGCAAGCGGGTTGAGACAAAGTAAGGCACAGAACAAAATGGCGATAGGAAGAACGTAAGGAGGCTAAAAAGAAAACTTATCGTGAGAACAGATGACGAGCTACAGTGGTTAGTGAAGAAGGCGAACGAAGAGATTGACGGAGGTCGCCGAACCGGCGCTGAAAACTAAGTCGTTATGTTGTAAGAGCACGAATAAAAGCTCATCATCATCAATCATCATCATCATCATCAGCCTGATTATACCCACTGCAGGGCGAAGGCCTCTCCCATATTTCTCCACTTAACCCGGTTCTGTGCTAGCTGCATCCACTTGACCCCTGCGAACTTCTTAATCTCATCCGCATACCTAACTTTCTGCCGCCCCCTGCTACGCTTTCCTTCCCTTGGAATCCAGTTTGTTACCCTCAGCGACCATCGGTTATCCTCTCTTCGCACTACATGTCCTGCCCATGTCCATTTCTTCTTCTTAATTTCCACTAGAATATCGGTAACTTGAGTTATTTCTCTGACCCACTCTGCACGCTTTCTACCTCTTAATGTTACCCCTACCATTTTTCGTTCCATAGCCCTCTGGGTTGTCCTCAACTTAAGTAGAACTCTCTTGGTTAGCCTCCACGTTTTGAGCCCCATAGGTGAGTGCAGGCAAGGTGCAACTGTTGTATACTTTCCCTTTGAGCGATACCGGTAAGCTGCTAGTCATAATCTGCGAGTGCTTGCCAAATGCGCTCCATCCCAATCGTATTCTTCTTGTTATTTCCTTTTCGTGGTCCGGATCTGCGGTTACTACCTGTCCTAAGTAGACATATTCGCCTGCTACTTCCAGTATTTCGCTACCTAATGTAAACTGCTGTTCCTTCCCGAGGCTGTTGAATATTACCTTAGTCTTCTGCATATTGATTTTCAAGCCTATCTTTCTACTTTTTCTGTCTAGGTCATCAATCATTATTTGCAGTTCATCCTCCGAGTTGCTTAGTAAGGCAATGTCATCAGCAAATCGCAGATTACTGAGGTATTCTCCATCTACCCTTATTTCTAACTGCTAAAATGTAGAATAATGATTCATTTGCTTCAGTCGTACTCTTCTTAAACATCAGCGTACGTCTTCAAAATAGCCTATTGACCACATGCTCGGTGCCTCCTTTCCCACTGCTGCAGTGGCGTAGTGCCTCCTCCTGAACTACAATATGGCTAACACTTTACCAAGGGGTGACCATGCGGTCGTTCACCTTTGTCAAACTGCCAGCGGGTTCTGGACGAACTGTCGTGGACGTACTTTTGGAATGCGGTGCTTACGGTATTTTGACGACTTCCGAGACGAATGCTTCGGCGATGATGGTGGAACCAAGGGTGACGCCCAAGAAGAGCAGCACGTCGTCTACTTTTTCTGTGGTCTTGTTCAGAAACTGCGAGGTCAGAGGACAGGACCCGCACGCTCCAGACCCAGCTTGTGGGACTATCCACCTATTCCACTATCATCACAACTCTGACCTCGACTACGTCTAGTGCGGAGCAAAAGGTTTGACCACCAAATGTGAACGAAATTTGTCAAGGGGCGGACATCTATTCCTAGCAGAACTTAGTACGTCTACCTGATGGCTTGAAATACAGTACACTGGTGTTGAAGACCATCAACCACATTTTATCGCCTTACGAGACCACGAACTTGGTATGCTCTTAAAGGTACACCGTCACCGAGGCTGCTAAAATGCATATGGTTATCTCCTCTCCGTTGAGGGGTTACAACAGCCGGTGCTACTCCTATATACCCAGTATGAAGCTCTATGTGCGGGCAGGCCGCACTGCTAGAGTGCAATCAACAGTGCATGAATGCGTTGCACTAATGTAGAGCGATAGTAGTCACAGTTCAGAAACACACCTGTGAACGGGAGAAGGAATTTTGAAAGAACGTAGTGTTGCACCACTTTAGTACACTTCAAAAACAACAGTCCTAAAACATCCCGCAGGATCGCTCTACTGAGGCACCGTATCCATTTAAAAAACAAAAACAACAAAAATATTCCAAAAATCCGACAAAAGTTTCTGTATTTCAGTAGTACTCACAAGTAGTATTGGGGAGGTTGTATGGAGTAACCTTCTGCAGTCTGTATGTACTTTTTTGTTGTAATTACAGAAACTCGTAATGTTACGACGGAAATTTCTGTTGTAACAACAGGTTATCTGCGAAGAACTGCCCAGGTATGTCTCTACTGTCAAAAAAAAAATTTTGTTTCAGTCGATAGTGCAATATGACAAGACCATTTGCTCGCGACATTACCGTACAAGTACCAATATTTTTACTTTTTCAGTATGAGATGGATGTATAGGAGGGTGGTGGACTGAGTGGAAAGAAACAAATTTGCAGGTCACTTAGGCCTCACCTATGAGTGGCGCGCCCCAGAGCCTTCCGTCTCTTGTTTACATCAATAAATTAGATTAGAAATCCCAAACGAGTTTACACCGCATGGCATATCCTACACCGCCGCAGTGCTCATACACGAATGAGAAATAACCCGACGTAAGCTAGGCAATTCCCCATAAACGAATTACACTGCACGTCATATTACGTCACTGTAGCACTAACACAAGGGCTGCACTACAACATACGCTGTCACTGCAGTACTTGCACACGATTTGGACTGCAATGCATGCTGCGCCACTACATATACACCCATACCCGAATAACAGTACACGACATACCGTGACACTCAGTCTCATAATAATTATGCTAGGCCACGCACGCAGTCCCCTCCAATACCCAGTCAGCCTCTGTAGCTTTTACTTGTGGAATCGTTAGCGCAACACATAAGGGGACAAGCCAAGCCTTTGTTGCCTAAACCTCGCGCGCTCGTTTGCCACGCGGAAGGCCTGGGTTCTATCCTGAACAAAAGAAATTGCAGCATTTAATTTTATAGAAAGATTCATTTATTGTCAGGCATAATTAGGGGTACCCCCTTGCAGATTGGCTTCAATTGGACCCTGCCCTGATTTGGGGGCTTTATTTTCAATTTCCAAATTATTTTCGAGGTACACCACCGCTGCCGTCATCTACGTCGCCACCTACGCCAGCGTTGTTGTCAAACGAGCTCCGTATCACTACGACGGACGTACGGAGGTATTGACAAAACCTAGAACAATAAAACCTGTTTATGTTACACGCTTGGGTCATTTTCATAAAAAAAAAAAACATTATCGCTAGGTAAGGAAATCAACGAAACATACATTGACGTAAGAGCAAAAGATTATTAGCATATATATATGGACGAGATGAAGGTATGGCGTGAAACGTTTGTGGTAAAAGTGCAGCGCAGTGCCGGGGCACATTCGCTGCCAGGTTCCAGCTCGGCCAAACATCCGTGCTCAGTGTTTCTGGGGGCGTTCTTGGACCGTATAATCACCAAACCGGGCCGAAGCAAGGCGCCAAGACCCCGCAAGGGACACGCAGCACGCTCGAAGCCTTCACTTAAACGACATGAAGATTGCGCGCTCGTGCTGCAGGGCACAACGTCTTCGCGCCGAGCGCTCATAGAGGCACATAGGCTGCTACGTCGTCAGCGCAGCACGTACAGGGTCAATAACACTTAGCAGGAACATGGCTTCTCGTGGCTGCGCACGTGCTTCATAGCCGGTAGCAAATTCAAGCAAAATGGCGGACGAGACGAAGCCCCACTTCGGGGGCGTCATTCATTCGTTACTGGATGTCTGCAGTGGCGCAAAGCAAGAACGTGAATGGTCTTTTTCACGCTGTCATTGAACCTGGACGATGTTTGAGGACGACGGAGTATGTAATTTCAGTTTGTTTAAATCCTACCTTCGCCGCCATCACCTTCATTTCAGGCGTAGGAAATAGGAAAACACAGGTTCAAACCTCGTAAAATGTCTTGATGTGCGTGATGCTGAGTAGAGTGGGGTCGAAGTCGAAGGCGCCGAGAGCCAGAATGCGCTTCTTGACGACCTCCGCGATCTTGGGCGCCATCTTTCGAATTCCCTCCAGTGTCCCATCTGGCCTCGCTCCTTCGGCCAGGGAGAAACTGAAGCCGCCTTTCAGTTTATCATTGTATTGGAGTAACTGCGGAAAAGATGCACGTCAGCCTCGAAAAGGGTACTACATAATTCACCATTCATTTTCACGAATACGTCCACTGTGCTGGGTCATCTATTCCTGACCATGCCGGCTGCGTTTTTTGCAGAGTAAACACATTCGTGTGATGAAGTTTGTCATGGTCGAGCGTACTGCGGGAACGGAAGCACCTCCATCCTAAATCTCCCGCCAAGACTGCCCTATACATTCACTCTGTCGGACCTCACTTTTATTCGACAGGGTTTTGGCCATTCAGTTTTTTGACGATGCTGAGGACCCATAATGTTGAGTTCCAAGAAGTGCTCAATTGCCACCATTACTTCCGAAAGCCATCATTGCCTTCAAGGAGCCGTTGTGAGAAAAGTGTCGTTGCGTCAATTTCGATACTGCATTCACGGAGATTACTTTGTTTCTAAGTGCTCAATAATTAGTAGCATTTTCAGGACGTCAAAATAAATGTTTAATATTCATTAATGCTGTGTTTAGAGCCTCGGACGCCTTGATGGGAGAGGGTTGAAAGCAAAGAGGAGGGGGAGGCAAGGGCGCTGCGGTGAAACTTGCTTCCAATAATGCATAATCCCGCGCATGCCAACATGTCAGCGCACGTTAGAGCCATAGATTGGCATATATAGATTATTCAAATGTACTCCGGTACAACGAAACTCATACCCAATCCGCCACCTATTTGTGCTTTATAAGTCGGCTCGTTCGCACTTGAGCATTCGGCAGTGCGAGCGAAATCCGGGGCCGCCGACAAGCTTCTTTGTTGACACTTCTGTGCCAACAAATCGCCGCCGCTCGAGTACGTACGACTACGTGCGCCTTCGAAAGCATATATGCTAAGTGCCGAAGGGAAAACGCATTACTATTGTTCACTACATCGTCGCACATCTGAGCCACGTATTGTGGCAACATGAGCTTCAACGTGATATTTGCAGGTGCAGTAAACAAAATCGGCATACTTACCGCTCATACTAGAACAGCGTCGATCTATTCCAAATATTATAATTCAACTCATCGATTTTGTGTTCGGGGTGACGCTTGTTCTACCGCACGATAGAGCTTCTCGGCATCGAAAAGCATTTCGGTTGCGGCCGTCGCTTATTTTGAGCTGAAGGTCAATTGTGACTACGTCGTGACCATGTTGGCCGGTGGCATAACTGCCTTGCCATCCTATAGGCCAATGGAAATCGGCGGAATTTTTCTGGCTGCAAGATTTGGTACCGAACTAGCTTACCGTCGAGATTTCCGGTGGATTCACTGCCGCGGCAGCGGATTTCGCTCACTCTCGCCGCCGAATGCTCAAGTGTGAACGAGCATTAAAGCCATTACCGCACAATCACTCGCCGTGTTAAACACTACATAAAACGAGGATAGCTGTTGGCGCCGTTCCACTGAGTTAAGCCATTACCGCATTGGGAGAGTAAAATCACTCGCCGTGTTAAACACTACATAAAACGAGGATAGCTGTTGGCGCCGTTCCACTGAGTGCCATGGCAGGCATGTGTGTTGTGCGGCATTCCAGTCTTCCCGCATATTGGAATTTTTAGCTCGTGGACAGGTCAGGAAGTTTAGACATCAAAGTTTCATTAAATTGTTCAGCTATTTGTAAACCTTGATATTTTTAAAACATTTAATTATACTGTCGCCAAACGACTCACGAAATGCTTATAAAATGGAAACACCCATTTGGAAGGAAATAAAGGAAGACAGAGTGTTGCACTCTCGGTGGATACATTAACTATTTTTAAGTCAAAGCCGAAAGAAGAAAGAAAATGATGCTGCATTCAGTGGTGTAGAAGTGGGCAGCGAAGCTATTAACGTCGCTAACATCTGAGGAGCATTCTCGCGTTTAGCTATAAATCATATATATATATATATATATATATATATATATATATATATAAATATATATATATATATATATATATATATATATATATATATATATATATATATATATATATATATATATATATATATATATATATATATATTGCCGCGAAACCTTCAAAACAGTATTTGTTGTTTTTTAACAGCCGCCGGCATACAGGCTTATCACTCTGATTCTGGACCGCGTATCAGTTCCGTAATCTTTGTTTGCTACTGCTCGATGTCGCGAGTCACACCTTTATCAGTTTTGTTGTAGCGCAAGACGCACCGAGATCTGTCTCGAAGGTTCCGGCCACTTGGGTGTCTTTCCACAATGTTCCAGCCCGTGCTGGTAGCTGTTTACGACGTTATCTAGATTGTTCTGTGCAGCCTTTAAATTGAGCGTTGCCGAGTGTGACGGGCGTTCTTTGTTCGACGACCGACGAGTGCGTTCGTTGCTATCGCCGCCGCCGAGTTGCTTAGTTCTTTTGCGGGCGCAAGTCAGCCCAAATAAACAGTTTCTTTAGTGCAATCATCGACCCTTCAATTGTGTCGTCGACCTCGTCACCACTACGTGACATCTGGTGGAGGTGCTGCCTTTGATCCTTCAAGCGAAGACCCAAGCCGTGTTCCTGTCGCCCTGGAAGACCAGCCTACAGGTCACCGAGCCAGCCGCCGACTTCAAGGCCTACAACCCGAACACGGTCTGCTGCCTGACTCCATTCGATCTCGGAAGGCATCGACGCTGACAATGGCCCAGCCTACAGCACCGGTTGTTTTCGTCCAACCCCGTGAGCCCCCCTGCTTCCATGGACGATCGGATGAAGATGCGGGTGACTGGATGGACCTTTTCGACCGTGTGGCAGAATTCAACGGTTGGAACGACGCTGCGAAACTCAGGCAGGTCTACTTTGTTCTTCAAGGACATGCCCGAGTTTGGTTTGAAAATCACGAGACTTCTTTCAAGGATTGGGAGATACTCAAAGCACAGTTCTTGATGGCCTTTACAAGTTCTGTCAGAAAAGAAAGAGCTCAGGCCCTCCTCCAATCAAGAATTCAACTACCAAACGAGCCCGTCCTGGCCTACGTAGAGGAGATGAAACGCCTGTTTCGCCGCGCCGACCCTAACATGACCGAAGATGACAGAGTGAAATTCTTAATGCGAGGCGTTAAAGAGTCGCTTTTTGCGGGGCTTGTCCGGAACCCGCCGAAAACTGTGGAAGAATTTGAGAGTGAAGCATCGACCATCGAGAAGACGTTGGATACCCGGATGCGCCACTACGAGCTACCACTTCAACCAAACTACTCATGCCACTACCCCAGCACATCTGCAAGCGGAGAGAACCTTCGGGACCTAATCCGGGAGATCGTGCGAGAAGAGCTCCGCCGAATGCAGCCATCATCGCAACAACCCCAGGTGGCGACGCTCGCGGACGTCGTCCGTGAAGAAGTCCAGCAGGCGCTGGGCGTTCCTGAAGCGACGGCTGCGACTGTTCCAGCACAAGAGGCAACAGCGATGAACTACGCTGGTGCATTACGTCGCCCTCCGCCCCGACGTGATGACTTTCCGAGCCCTCGCCGCTACCGGCCTGTTCCTGAAAACCGCCCCTTGGCTCCCGCCCGCCAAGCCTACCAACGACCAACAAGCCCCAGGAAGTGCGACGCATGGAGGACAGCGAACAACCGGCCATTCTGCTTCCACTGCGGCGAGGCCGGCCACATTCTGCGGCACTGCCCGTACCGACGAATCGGTCTCCGCGGATTTGCAGTCGACGCCCCACGACCACGCCCAGGTGAACGACCGCAAGAAATCGACAACTATCTGCGTAGCGGTGAGATTGCGCCACCAAGCCGTCGATTCAGGTCTCCATCGCCGTACAGGGCCCGCTTTGCGTCGCCAGGACGTAACTATGATGATAGTGTGCGCGGAAGGTCCCCAAGCCCCCGTAGGGGAAACTAAAGGCAGCAACCTTTGGAGGTGAGGTTGCTCAACGGCGAAAATACGAAGATCCTCCGCCGCCGACGACCACTAACGACGACGCAGCCGTTTCAGCGCCGCTCCACACGACGTCATCGACGAAAACACGACCAAAGTGCAAGCAGACACCGCCGCCCAGCGAAGTAACAACGGTATGCCCCGGCCATGACCTGAAGAAACGACGGAGCCGAGATCGAACACTAAGGCCCACGTGCAATGCGAGGACGCGAACAAGTGACCTTGAAGTTGATATCGACGGTCGCAGAGTCACTGCCCTAGTAGACACCGGAGCTGATTATTCAGTTATTAGTGGACCGTTAGCCTCTCAGCTCAGAAAAGTTACCACCGCTTGGGATGGCCCTCTGATTCGCACCGCAGGTGGCAACCTGATTACTCCATCGGGACGATGCACTGCAAGAATAACCGTAAATGGGCGTACTTACCCCACCAGCTTTGTGGTCTTGCAGCAGTGCTCCCGCGACGTGATTTTAGGCATGGACTTCCTAAATGAACATAGGGCTATCATCGACCTGCGATCCAAGCTCATCAAGCTCTCTGCAGACAAAGCCATTCCTGCTACGACGACGTCGACGCAACACATCCCTCTAAACGTCCTCGATGAAGACTTGACCGTCCCGCCCCGATCAAGCATCGCAGTCTGCGTAGGCAGCGCAAACATCGAAACCGCTGAAGGCATCGTCGAAGGAAATATCCAATTGCTCTTAGAACGAGGTGTCGGCATCGCAAGAGGCATCACGAAATTCCGGAGAGGTCAAGCTCAGGTTCTGGTAACAAACTTCACCGAAGAATATCGGCATCTCAACAAGGGCACGACGATCGCCTTTCTCGACGAATTAGCGGACCTCAAAGATGTATTCACCCTCCACGACCAAACGCTGGAAGACGCACCGGACCTATTCCGTCAGCCCACATTTGACATCAACCCGGCATTGACCCACAACAAGAAAGACCAGATTCTCAGTCTGCTTCGAAGCTACGGGGAGTGCTTCTCATCGTCATCGAAGGTACGACAAACACCACTGGCCAAGCACCGCATAATAACGGACGAACACGCCCGACCTCTGCGCAAAGCCCTTATCGAGTATCGCCGCGAGAACGCCAGGCCATTCGCGATCAAGTTGAGGAAATGCTGCGTGATGACGTAATCCAGCCATCGAACAGCCCCTGGGCAGCACCAGTCGTTTCGGTCAAGAAGAAAGACAGCACACTTCGCTTCTGCGTTGATTACCGCCGCTTGAATAGCATAACGAAGAAGGATGTCTACCCGCTTCCCCGCATCGACGACACTCTCGACCGGCTCTGCAATGCAAGGTACTTCTCATCGATGGACCTGAAGAGCGGATATTGGCAAATTGAGGTCGACGAAAGAGATCGCGAGAAGACCGCATTCATCACACCGGACGGCCTTTATGAGTTCAAGGTGATGCCATTTGGCCTCTGCTCCGCACCAGCCACGTTTCAACGAGTAATGGACACAGTCCTGGCAGGCTTGAAGTGGCAAATTTGTTTGGTATATTTGGACGACGTTGTTGTCTTCTCGTCAAACTTTGAAGATCACCTAAAACGACTACAGACTGTGCTGGAAGCCATCAAGTCATCAGGACTAACGCTAAAAGCAGAGAAGTGTCACTTCGCCTACGAAGAACTCCGGTTCCTAGGTCACATCGTTAGCAAGGACGGTATTCGCCCAGATCCGCAGAAAACAGCTGCAATCGCACAATTCCCACCGCCTGCCGACAAGAAAGCTGTGCGCCGATTCCTTGGGCTGTGCGCTTATTATCGACGATTTGTCAGAAACTTTTCGCGGATCGCCGAACCCTTGACGCAGCTTACAAAGGCTGACGTACCTTTTAAACGGGAAGCGCCGCAAGGAGAAGCCTTCGACGAACTTAAGCGCCACCTGCAATGCCCTCCTGTACTTGGCCGCTTTGATGAAAACGCTGAGACCGAAATTCACACCGACGTGAGCAGTGTGGGCCTAGGAGCCATTCTCGTCCAGAAGAGTGCCGGACAGGAAAAAGTAATCGCCTACGCTAGCAGGTCCCTCACAAAAGCCGAAGTCAATTACTCGACGACCGAGAAGGAGTGCCTTGCAATCATCTGGGCCACTTCTAAGTTTCGTCCATACCTATACGGCCGACCATTCAAGGTGGTAAGCGACCATCACGCGCTCTGCTGGCTGGCTAATTTGAAAGATCCTTCCGGCCGCCTTGCCAGATGGAGCCTACGGCTTCAAGAATTTGACATGACTGTAGTCTATAAGTCGGGCCGGAAGCATTCCGACGCAGACTGCTTATCCCGCGCTCCCGTCGATGCTCCCCCGAAGGACGATGACGACGACGCCTTTTTGGGACCGGTAAGCGCCAGCAGTTTCGCAGAACAACAGCGATCAGACCCTGAGCTGAAAGCGCTAGCCGATTACTTGGAAGGAAAGACCGCTTTCCCTCCTGGTGTGTTCAGGCGACATTTATCTACCTTCATGTTAAGCAATGGCCTCCTCGTGAAGAAGAACTTCGCACCCAACAAGACCGCGCAGCTTCTCGTAGTGCCTAAAACCCTTCGGCAAGAAATTCTCCAGGCGTTGCACGATGAGCCCACAGCAGGCCACCTCGGATTTGCGCGCACGTTGCGTCGAATCCAGGAGAAGTATTACTGGCCGCGACTGCCTGCTGAAGTTGCCCACTACGTGAAGACGTGTCGTGAGTGCCAGCGACGCAAGACGCCGCCGAACAGACCAGCAGGACTACTAAACCCGATTCCGCCCCCAATCCTGCCCTTTCAACAAATTGGGATGGATCTCCTCGGCCCCTTTCCATCTTCGTCTATGGGTAACAAGTGGATCATCGTGGCCACTGACTACCTTACCCGTTACGCCGAAGCAAGAGCACTACCAAATGGTACCGCGGCAGAAGTCGCCAAATTTTTTGTCGAACAAATTCTCTTGCGACATGGCGCCCCAGAAGTGCTCATCATGGACAGGGGAACGACGTTTACGGCAGAGTTGACGCAAGCCATCCTGGAATACAGTCACACAAGCCATCGACGAACAACTGCGTACCATCCCCAGACCAATGGCCTTACGGAGCGCCTGAACAAAACGATCGCGGACATGATCGCTATGTACGTCGACGCTGAACACAAGACCTGGGACGCCATCTTGCCGTACGTGATCTTCGCGTATAACACGGCAGTCCAGGAGACGACCAGGGCGACCCCGTTTAAGCTTGTGTACGGCAGGGAGCCCACGACGACGCTCGACGCAATGCTGCCGCACGTAACCAGCGAAGACAACCTTGACGTCGCCGCCTACCTGCAGCGTGCAGAGGAAGCCCGACGACTCGCACGGCTGCGTATTAAAGACCAACAGCGCACCGACAGCCGACGATACAATTTACGACGACGCCACGCAGAGTACAATCCAGGAGACCAAGTGTGGGTTTGGACACCAATTCGCCGTCGCGGATTAAGTGAAAAGTTGTTGCGTCGATACTTTGGACCATACAAAATCCTTCGCCGCGTCGGACCACTGGACTATGAAGTCATTCCCGACGGAACGTCAGCATCACAACGGCGACGCGCACGCCCAGAAATTGTACATGTTGTGCGACTGAAGCCATATTACGCGCGTTAAGGAATCTGTGGTGTTTAAACTTTGCAGTGTTTATGTTTACGTTTCTCTGTTCTGGAACATCGAGGCGATGTTTTTTTTAAGGGGGGAGTAATGCCGCGAAACCTTCAAAACAGTATTTGTTGTTTTTTAACAGCCGCCGGCATACAGGCTTATCACTCTGATTCTGGACCGCGTATCAGTTCCGTAATCTTTGTTTGTTACTGCTCGATGTCGCGAGTCACACCTTTATCAGTTTTGTTGTAGCGCAAGACGCACCGAGATCTGTCTCGAAGGTTCCGGCCACTTGGGTGTCTTTCCATAATGTTCCAGCCCGTGCTGGTAGCTGTTTGCGACGTTATCTAGATTGTTCTGTGCCGCCTTTAAATTGAGCGTTGCCGAGTGTGACGGGCATTCTTTGTTCGACGACCGACGAGTGCGTTCGTTGCTATCGCCGCCGCCGAGTTGCTTAGTTCTTTTGCGGGCCAAGTCAGCCCAAATAAACAGTTTCTTTAGTGCAATCATCGACCCTTCAATTGTGTCGTCGACCTCGTCACCACTACGTGACAATATATATATATATATATATATATATATATATATATATATATATATATATATATATATATATATATATATATATATATATATATATATATTTATATGTTCTGCTGTACAGCGAAAAAGCTTTATTGCTTTAGTGCTCCCATGAGGCTTAGTACTCGTGTTCCAATTTTTGGGCACTGCTTTCAATACATATGTTGTTCAACTCACTAACGTCGTAGCGCATAACAAAATAGGTCCACCGTTGTTTTCTCTACCTTACATTTTTGATCGCACACTTTTGTTTCGAGCTGTTGCTGTTCGGCATAGAAAAGAAACGATCTGTTGGGGCCGCTATCATTCGTGGTGGTGGTCATGGCGCTTGGCAGTTGAGCATGAAGTCGCAAATTGGCCTCCCGCATATATATATATATATATATATATATATATATATATATATATATATATATTGAGAAACGCAGCGTGGAGGGACTCTACATTTCTCGTTTTTCTGGCCCTTTTGCGACTTCATGCTCAACTGCCAAGCGCCATGACCACCACCACGAATGATAGCGGCCCCAACAGATCGTTTCTTTTCAATGCGCAGTGGAACACGTGGTGGCGGATCACGGTAGCGGATCACGGATCAGGGTAAACTAAAACTCTCTAACTCAAAAAAGAAACCCATGGTTCGTGGCAGGGTGCGGTGAAATGTCAGAATTCGGAATGTATAAATGTCAAGAGAAACTGAACATACAACAATCGAATCCGCATGAAAGGTAAAAGTAAAGTATGTATTGAGAAACGCAGCGTGGAGGGACTCTACACTTCCCGTTTTTCTGGCCCTTTCGCGATTTTTAGTACCGCCTATGCTTGCTACCACCGTTCCTGCCTCTGCATAAAAAAGTTCTTGTGTACAGCAAAAAAGCTTTATTTTTCGCACCCCGCCCACGCCTGGTAGAGGGTCACGGTGGCGAATCGCGGATCGCGGTAAGCTAAATCTCTATTGTTGATCAGCTACGCGGCTCGGCACCGCAAGAACATTGTGCCCCCAAACGTTTTTATCTTGACGCTTCAGAAGATTCAGCATTATACGATTGCTTTCTGGGCGTCACGTGATGAGAGCTTGCTATGAATTGCCGTGCGAATAAGTAAAGGTCGAAAATGATCACGCAGCATTGCACAAATGACATATGATCCAATAATCAAGCATCATCAGTGCAGTTGAGAAACAAGCCCTGTCATGACCTTTGACCTAGCCGCCTCGTGAGTCGTCTTCCTCATTCGGTGAAAATGCGCGCGCACCCTTTAAAAAACCGGAATATATGGCACTTTTCACCTTATTGTACGCCGTCCAGCTGTCATTTCCGTGAACCGACAGGAATTCGTTGTTGAGCACCAGCAGCTCCGTGTAGATCACATAGTCGCAAGGGAATTCATCTGCTTTGGATCCGCTCTCCCAGAAGAGTTCTGCATCTCCTATGTGCTCGCCCGCGGTACAAAGAAGCATCGCTGGACGCAGGTAGGCCGGCGGCTTTGTTGTCTTCGGCTTCGGTGTCCGCTTTGCTCGGGTCACGGAGCCATTAGGAACTACTGGTGCGATCACAGTGCCTGTACAAATGCCGACGCGCAAGGGGTCACCACTGCAAAAACAAACTCTAAATATGTGCGCAAGTCCAGATCTTAATTTACCCGTTGGATTGTTATGCCGTCCACTTTGCTATTTAATTTGTTCTACTGATAGTTTCACCAGTATTAAGAGTGGTCATCAACCATCCCAGGGTTTAACCTGTACAAAGTTCACCTTACTGCCCACGAGTGCCTAGGCAATCACCTGGCTAACCATTCAGTCCAACCTCTCCCCCTATTGTCTCGATCCCCGCCAAAGAACCGTGTTTTAATATATAGGATCTATGCAGAGTTTCAAAAGTAATATGAAGAGTTCTTGAGCGCATGATTGTAAGTAGTCCTCTTTTACAGGACGAATGCTTTTTAAGATTGCTATTTGAATGTCATGTACTGCGTTCGGCTGCAGAAGTGGACCGAAATTGCGCTCGCCTGGTAATCGCAAACATTTCCGCAAGGAATAAAGACGTTCCGTCCAACACTGTAAACATCTAAAATGGGGTTGTTGCGTTAGACGACTGATTTCTGCTGCATAATATTGTCCCCTAGTGATACCAGCTGGGCGTGAGGACGAGAAGTACTAGAGACCACCTGACGACATGGGAGTTGAGGGCACGGTAATTTCAGCTGCTAGTAACCTACCTTTTGCTGAGCATTTGTAAGCTCAGCGCACCTATATACTATAGGGGTTGGACGTTTAGGTTTAAACCGAAAAAGGTCAGTACCTTTTCATGCACACCGCGAATTCTCCATGACGGGAGAAAATTACAACAGTGTTCAATCCAGGGGCATGATGTGAGACAGTGGGATCATTGGTTTAACTACAGCGGTTAAGTTTTCTGAGGCATTGTTCATGGTCTCACGAATGGGGAAAGAATGACAGCCGTGCTTCTCGACCCTCATAGACATGTCAATCGTTTTAGAAGGGGCGCCGGCGGCAAGGCACTTCGATGGGCGAAGGCCAGCGCAAGTGCTTCTAGGAGATCGCAAAGACCAAAGCCCGCCAGTATCTTGCCACGTGACACTTATCAGACACAAGCCGGGAGAAGCGCATTTGTTTTTTAAGTGATTTGGTTTATGCAAAAATTTGAAAGTAATAAATAATTTCAGTTACTCCTTCATCAAACGTGTGAATTTATTTTTTACAAATGCGTTTAGTCTTAACACTAATTTTCATCATGGCAATGGCATTTTCTTCCAGGTTCTTAGCTGTAGGTATGAGAAACTGTACATTAAATAAAAGTGCATAAAACAACATGCAAGAAAAGAAAACCAAAATGTACACTACGTCACTTTTAACTGTACCCAAATGCTTTTATCTAAAACAAACAAACCAGAAAATATGTTTACAAATAAATATTGAAAAAAGTCAGCCGAATTCTAAGAAAATAAAAACCGAGCACTCCAACCCCTATGATATATACAGGATATTCAATTTTCAGCTAGCTCTCAAAATAGGGCTTTTCAGTTAAAAGAACTATTTCTGCGAAAAAGCGATGTTATCTAGTGATATGCGTTGGGGGCGAGCACAAGGGTGCTGAAGTGTCACAAACTGCGTGACGACGCCAAGGTTAAGCGGGTTTGAGCCGCTAATAACCCTATGCGGCGGAAGACGTTTTGGGAACCTCTCGCCAACTGCTTTTAAGGCGAAAGCTTTTCAAGGCAGATGGAGCAAAAATCTGTGCATGAGCTGTGCGCGTAATCTACGCGTCGCATGTGTGCGCTGATGACTCATTCGCAAATACCGGACGTGTGAGGAGGGAGATCGGAATGAAAATGATTGATAGCGATATGCAATGAATAAAAGTTATAGACATCGATACACCTAATGACTAATGCTAATGATTAATAATAAATATTAATAATAACTAAATAACTTGTAATGACCGCAACTGATTGAAAATGAGCAAAAGCTTTCCGATGAGTGGTAATGACTACAATGATTAGGCATTACTTATCATGACTGGTAATGACTACAAAAAAACCATTGTCATACAACGACTTATAATGACCGCAATTAATTGGAACTTAGCAGTAAAAATCCTTAGCTATAAGTTGTAATGCCTGAGGTGACTAGGCATGGCTCATCATAATTACGAAATGGCCAATGTGTTAAACAACTTGAAATGTTCGCAGCTGATTTGAAATGAGCAAAAAAACTAGGCATGACTCATCATGACTGCTAATGACTACGAAACGACCAATAAGTCAAAAGACATGTTTTAATGACCGCAACTGATTGGAAATGAGTAAGAATGCTTATGTATGAGTTGTAATGACTGCAATGACTAGGCATGATTCATCATGACTATGAAATGACCAACACCTCAAAGAACGGCTTGAAACGACTGCAAATGACTGGAAACGAGTTAAAATGCTCAACTATGAATGGTAATGACTGCAATGGCTAATCGTGACTCATGACTACGAAACAACCAATATGTCAAACTACGACCTGAAATGAGTTAAAGTTAAATTGGTTCACAGGAAGGGAAAGGCGCAGTAACTGTCACACTTGCTCTGTGGACACCCGAACCGCGCCGTAAGGAAAGGGAGGAAGGTGGGAATGAAAGTGGAAAGAGAGAAAGAGGAGCCGTAGTGGAGGGCTACGGAGTAATTTCGACCACATGGGGATCTTTAACGTGCGCTGACATCGCACAGCACACGGACGCCACTTCGTTTCGCCTCCGTCGAAACGCAGCCGCCGCGGTCGGGTTTAAACCCGGGAACTCCGGCACAGTAGTCGGGCGTCTTACCACTGCACCACCCCGGCGGGGCTGAAATGAGCGCAACTGATTAGAAATGAGTAAAAATGCTCAGCCGTGGGTGGTAATGACTGCAGTGACAAGGCATGGCTACAAAACGACAAATATCTCAAAGGAAGAGTTGTGTTGACTTCAACTGATTGGAAATGAGAAAAACATGCGCAGCTATGAGTGATAATAACTATAACGAGTAGACATGATACACCATGACTACGAGAAGACCATTATCTCAAATGACGACTTCAAATGAGCGCTACTGAGGTAAAGGATTAGAGGCTAATGATAGGAGAGGAAGGGTAGGCTTATGCCGTTTTCTGAGAGGCATCTAGGAGACCCACTAATTTTGTTTCTTCATCATACTTGCGCTCAAGTTACCTGAAAAGCGGTCTTGTGCTTTTTGCTACAGCAACTCAACTAGAACCTGTTAAAAGGGCTCCGAGTGCCGTCGAGTTGTGAATGGCGGAAACAGTAGGCCGTTGCAATCCGCTGGCTGACTGTCGACTGCAAGCTGTACGGGAGACTCGAAGCTTTGCTTAAAGCACTTTATTTGCCGAAAGTCCTTCATAACACGGTGGAAGGTAGGCAAGCTTGTAAAGTAGCACCCAGGTCTCGCATGATGACGGCAGCAACGTTCGGTCATTCCGCGACTTTAAAATGTTTGCGAGTTGTGCCTTATTTCTTTATTGGATGAGCTCGGTTCAATGCCAGAAGCTGCGTCTTAACCCTGCAAGGTGCGTCTCTGCAGCGGCCGCCATGCTGGTATTGCCGAAATGTCTACAGATGCCATCCTCTATACATGGCCGCCTTACCATTATTTGCAACTAGTGTTAGCAGAAAATACCACCATCTACTAGGTATGTATTTTCTATTCCCCAATTTTCCACGAGAAGGAAAGCAGCCAGGCGTGGTTTAAATGTGCACAGGTTCTCTTTTGTCAGTGATTCCAGACAGCTGGCACCACACGAGCTTGACTAGTGATTAGCTATCAAGCTATTCTTATCACTAATTAATGAGGTGTCCCGGTTGGTACGTTTTATGGATGGAGATGGCTCTACCTATGCATGCCGAGCCTGCGTTCAGCGGCCTAATACTAGTCAATATTGAAGAGAGAATTGCAATATTTTAAGCGCGCTCAACGCACACGGCCGCTCCCTAAGTATACGTGAAAATATCGCGCATGTTTACACACACACACACACACACACACACACACACACACACACACACACACACACACACACACACACACACACACACACACACACACACACACACACACACACACACACACACACACACACACACACACACACACACACACACACACACACACACACACACACACACACACACACACACACACACACACACACACACACACACACACACACACACACACACACACACACACGCACGCACACACGCACACACACACACACACACACACACACACACGCACGCACGCACGCACACGCACACGCACACGCACGCACGCACACGCACACGCACACACACACACACACACACACACAGAAGCAGCGCTCTTATATGCTGTCTTGAGCATGCTATTTTTGATGTGCTTAATTGTTCATGCTATTTATTTTTTTTCCATTGCGCAAGTATGCCCTTCGGAATAATGGTATAAATATATTGATGCAGGCCTGCGGGCCCCAATGAATGCCAACAGCTTTCGGTGGTGTGGCCCATGTGTCCATACTCCCGTGTAAGCGGTCTGACAAGGTGGTAAGCGTGTCTTCTAAGGTGTATCTTGTGGGCCATGCGAAGACCAGGACAAGTTGTTAGGAAGTGGTCGAGTGCTGGTGATTGCGCACATTTCCTGTCAGGCGTACTAAGTTTTCCGTCTATTACCGAGCAGCAGGCCCTACGTTAGGCTGGCGAAGTCTGGAAAAATTTAAACGTAAGCCGCGACTTACCCTTTAGTTCCTCATCTCTCAAGCGGTTCACTGGAAGTGAAAGAGGAAAAATAAAAAGGAAGTTAAGGGCCTGACACCGTTGTTGACTCATTGTGTAAAAACGCGGACTAATTTCTGCAGGTTGTCTGCGCCGATTACTAAAGCTCATATATACGATTAGCGCCCATCAGTTTTTGCATTCTAGACATTATCAACACACTCTTTTTCCACTATTTTCTACGCTTTCCAACAACGCACTCTATTTCACGAAGCCATGTTTCCATTCAGTAACTTGTTCTCCATTTCACAACAATCGGCATCGAAGCGTAACTGCAAACTGCAGACCAAAGTTCTCGAAGGAAAATGCAAGTAGGGCGACTTCCTAGAACTCGGTGACTGTCAAATGCACGTTGCTACAGAAAGCGACACATGCCGCACTTATTGACACACAGTGCACGGCGTTCCCGGATCAGGAATTCGCCGCGTACACCGCACTAACATCTAGCACGTTCTACGCTGCACTCTTTGCAGAAGACACAGAAGAGCATCTCTAGGGCTTTCAAAAACTTAGCACCCTACCCAAGCGAAGTATCATTGGCCACAGTCAGCTGCCGTTGTGAAAACGCACCGTGACCGTCAGCGACGCTAAACACCTCCGATCAGACCAGCTGGACTGCTGAACCCTATACGGGCCCTGACTAACAACCTCAGCTGCTTCCCAATTTTGCCGATGGGCAAAGAGTGGATCATCGTGGCCACCGACTGCATGACCCGCCACGGCGAAGCAAAAGAACTACCTAATGGTACCGCAGCAAATGTTGCCAAAAATTCGCCGAGCCGATTCTCTTCCTGTACGGCGTACTCGAAGTGGTCATCATGTACGGAGGAACATATTTACTGTGAACTCACGAAAGCAACCTTGAACTATACAGCCAGACAAGGCACTGGATCCATGACGACTGGCCACATGGATTCATCACACTTAGTAGGAACACGACTTTGCGTAGCCACGCGTCTCCTGTGGATCCCCACTGCCTTCAACCTGGTCAATCAGTGAAGCGCGAGAAGGTAGAGTTCGTGCTTCGCGTCATGCTGCGCATCAGTTTGCTACCGCTTTGGGCTTAATGGCCACGCTGAACCGTGTTCCCGCTAAGTGTGACTGACACTGTACGTTCACGCAAGTCCTGGTACACTTCTTTCCTATTTGATCTATGACAACACTGTGCATGAGAAAACCAGATTCACCTCATTGTGCGGCAGAGAGCCCACGACAACTGGACGTAAAGCTGCTGTAGCCCTAATGCTGCCCAGACTAAGTAAAATGTGTTATGTCGATACTTCTGCCCATACGAAGCCGTTCGCCACGTCGAACAACGTCGTCCACAGAGTCCATTTCCGACGATGAAACAGCATCCAAGCGACGCACCCAGGAATTGTGCACATTGTGAGTCCCTATTTGTTATTTTTATGCTTTCTTTGTTTATTTTCGAAGCAACCAGGTGATGCTCATTAAGGGACATCAGTAGTGTTGTGGGCAGTAGTGTTGGGAATACTCGTATTCTTTATTTACTGCTGGCAACAGAAGCAGGCATGGCGCCATATCACTTATAACGAACAGAATGCCCCAAGAAATATCGCGAGTATTCTGTTCTGTTTGTACGCTCAATGCCAACGGGCACGTGTTAACATCTATTTTGCACGAGTTTGTTTCAACATTGTTCCCCGATGTCACCATTGATGACATTACCTGGATATTTCTTCGCCGACTCTTTCCCCCTCTACCGATTGCTGCTGTCGCGGAGTTAGTTATGTTGCGGGCGCAATGAAGAGCTCAGTTGTCTTTTTTTTTTTTTTTTGCGTTCTGCACAGTCGCCACCACGCCACCAAATGAGACCATCACATGTATGCTCTCTTTGCAATACTGACCATTGTACTAATTAAGGGCCATTACAAGCATGCACGATTCTGCCACTGCCCCACTCCTCTAGAAGATCAGCGGGCAAGTTTGCCATCTGTGGTGAATGCTTCTGGCAAGATTCTGAGTCCTGAATGCACGCTCTTGTCCGAACAAGTTCGAAATATTTATGCTCTTACCTGGACACAAATTCATTTCCGTTTGAATTCGAGAGTTTATTCTCATAACAACTTCTAGAGTCTGTCTGCTCACTACATTAAAGCCTGGAAAGCAATACACTAAATGAAAAACATCTGTGAAGAAGACTGACCCCTATCTCGACGCTGACAGAGAAGAATGCGTCTTCTCTGTCTATAGCGTCTATAGCGAAGGGCATGAGCCTCTCTGGTCGGGACTGCATGACAGTGCTGCTCCCGGGTACCTCGACATCGTCAAATAAACCTCCTACATAATTAGTATACAGGCCACTATTAGCTAGGAAAACCGCGGCTAGCGTAATTATCAGAACAGAGGCCAAGAAACTTGGTGTAAAAGGGTATTAATATAGGTATGAGACTAGTGTTGTATCTCGCACAAGTTCCAGTTTCACTTTCCATACAGCCAGTGCTATCATCATCAGCACTTTCTCTCTCTCTCTCTTCTCTCGAACCCACAAACTTACACTCTCGGTCCTAAATAAACAGTCTACGCTGAGCTGGCGTCTGCGGCTTTTTGTTATTTCCGTCCGGACACCGGACACCACAACAACTGTATAGAAAGTTTTTTTGTATTGTATGGTTGTCATGGGTGGCGTATCGCCGGAAAATTGGAAAGACTTTCTTCTGTTTCTTTGTTTCCTTTCTGCATTCCTTGATAAACAAGATCTTGGGGTTATTTCGTGCCACTCTCGAGGAATGGGGAAGGCTAGTTACACAGCGGTAATGATGCATGTTGTGGAAATTTTTTTAGAGTTCACTGACGCCGACGTTTTCAGGAAATACTTGTTCCACGCTGGACTTTTCTCGAAACAGTGACCAGCCGGCCGAGTGAAGTTTCCAGCGCCAACCTTTTTGCCGCGGATGATTGAAGTTGATGATGGTAAGCTGATTACGAGGGGCTCGCTCCCACCGAGATTGTCAAGAACATCCCAGTTAAATAATTGAAAGCAGATAATGAAATAAATGACAAATCCAAGCATCTCATGTTTCCAATGCTTGCTGAGCAAGACGTGTGCTTATCAGTATTGCGCAGGCATACACTGTTGAACAAAATGAAAAATTACAAGTGTTCAACGCTGCTGAACCAAATATTGAGCGAAAGCATTACCTGCGGGTGACCGAGCGTTCTTCTCTTTTTTTTTCTTCCTCAGCCCACATATAAAGCCCCGCTTTAACCAAGCCGCATGAACGTGCCTTAGTGGCCTATAGTGAATGCCAGGGTCCTAGCAGGCTGATTCTGACATAACCGTCCCATGTGAAACGAGAGACCCAAGTTGGCAGCTCCTGCTGACCGCTTGAGTTGGTAGCCCGGCTATCACCCTAGCGTCACGTGGGGTGTGACGTCACAACGTCACGTGGGTAAGACGTGGATACCGGCCGCGCTACACTGAAGGCTCGAAACCTAGAGCAGTATTGCTTTCGCAATAGAACTCCAAGAGATGCTCTCCTGTTTTTTGCTCAGTTTCTCAAAGACTGTATGTAAAATCGCGAAGTAGAAGAAACGGCTCTGGAAGTTATTTGTTTTCTAATTATGGAAGTGTGAGTGTTACGCTCAACTCATTCTAAATAGAGCATACTGCTACTGTTTTGAAATGAACCGTGGCTGCAACAGCTTCACATTTAGCTTGAAGATCCCCTTCGCAAGTTGCAATACCACTTTGAACTATGATACCAGCACCGTCAGAAAGCTTGCTGGACTGTTCTCGATCAACAAAATATTACATATTGCTTTGTAAAATTTTGTGAATTTTATTTTGTTTCTTAGCTTGTCTTCTGTAGCTACAGTAGAAGGTGATTTAAAAGATCTGCTACGCCATTGCAGGTATATAAATGTGCAACTGTAATGAACTAGGAATGCCATGTTTGAACATTGCTCTGAAAATGTTCGCACTCTTAGAATTGTGGATTTCGGACTAGGTATCGCGTATTTATCCCTTCTTTTACGCTCAAGGAAACTTTGGAGTCGCGGCGGCGGGGGCAAAGCAACAGTTTTGTACATCAAATTCTCGGATGTGGGTTGTGTGAGACGCGCGGCTACATATTTGAACTAGGCTTCCCCGTCTGAGTAGAGGCATTGGAGCCATATGACCGGAGAGTCCGCTGAGCCTGGCTGAGCCTGCTTTGAAGGTGGTGGACTCAAGGCGCGGATGCCCCTGCGCCAATCTCGGTGCGTGTGATCTGGAATAAGTTGGATTTTGCCCCAACCACACTGGGCCAACCTTCCCGATATGTAAAGTTCTCGGTGACGTTTAGTGTGACTATTTCCTTTTCTTTTTTCCACGCTGGGAAACACCGCGAGTCGGCTGGATGGCTGCCCCCGCTATTTAGGCGCAGTTCGATTTCCCACTTTTCAAACGAAAGTTGGGATCAAGGCACTTCTCGCACACGTGAGCAACTCTGTGAGCCGCAGCCATATTTGTAGCACCTGTAGCAGCAGCATGGAATAAGAATGTGTGGTCTGAGTTTTACCTGTTGCATAGCGAACACATTCTGAAAGAATGCTCTGTGTTTCAAGTTTTGCTTTTACGCATAAATTTATTCCAACAACCATGCGTTACATTTCGACATTTGAGACAAGGTGACAAACAGTAAGATGACAAACAGTATTCAATGAATGAGCGGTGTACGCTAACCTTACTACTAGCAATTTCTCCAAAAAGATTTCACTTGACAGAGCTTTTCGTTTTTGATGACTATACAATATTTCGAACCGGACTTGACCGTTTGCTAACTTTCTAATCTTGTAGCTCTGAGCTATATCGTTTTATTTAAAGTCGGAAATAACAAATATATTTGAAAAAAAAAAAATACTTTCTTTAGCGTCTTCGCTGTGAATAACGGGGAAACGCGGAAGTTTGTCCCCTGTTGAGAAAAAAAATGTTGCTGTTGTATTGGTGCGTCCCATTTTGGTGGGAGGGTCGTCAGCAGAAAAAAAAAATGTTTGGAAGCCATAAAAAAAGTGTGCCGTTCCGTCCTGGTGCCAGCCGCTCACTATAGAACCCCCTCACGGGACAGGACAGGAAGTTTTGAAGAAAGCCCTGCTCATGCTAGCTGTTTAACTATAACCAGACACGGCGTAACTAAATGAGGCTAGCTATACAAGGTTAACTCTGGCCGCCTGGAAGTAGAACAAATTCAAGAAGCATGAGGAGACATGACAGATTTTAGAAAGAAGACATTGAAGTCAAAGATAGACTAGAGGATTAAAAAAAAAAAAAAGCGTCTCCCGATTCCTTTTCTTAGGGTAAGCGCAGAGGTTTTATGGGAAGTTAAGGTCAAGGAGGTAGGTTGCCTTCGCCGAGGGGCCTAAGGTCCAAATAGTCGGCATCGGCTCATCCACCAGAATTTTCTCTTCCCCGGACACGCATGGAGTCGTACTGCCCTCCAAAACATCATCATCATCATCATCATCATCATCATCATCATCATCATCATCATCATCATCATCATCATCATCATCATCATCATCGTCATCGTCATCGTCATCATCATCATCATCAGCCTTATTATACCCACTGCAGGGCGAAGGCCTCTCCCATATTTCTCCACTTAACCCGGTTCTGTTAACCCGGTTCTCCACTTAACCTCCAAAATATATGCTTTGCCAGATGTCAACTGCACTGAAATACGAAAGTGGTAAAACGTAACGACTGACAGCCGCAGCCGCTACATGTCCGACACAACGCTAGGAGCTGCATTACTGGCACACTTCACAAGCGCAATCTGAACAATGGGAAAAGTGAACTTACTGTACAACTTCATGCCGAGGATGAGGACAACCGCCGCGACCACGATGAAGACGGTGCACACCATGAGCAAGCAGCATCGCTTGAGCCTGAGAAAGGATTTATTGGCACGAACATTAAAACCAAGCATCACCAACAGTTGAAGGCAGGCCAGCGGCGATTAGTGGTTGCTTTCTGCGGCTCATCACATACAGATGTTTACCCGAGACACACTTCTGATAGAGAGGCTTCCCTCTCTGCTTACGATTGTTTGCCTGAATAAATTGCTTCGTTGCTAAGGCATTTGGAACCGAAATTACATTATATCTTCGTGTCACGATGCTTCACGCTCATGTCACTGAAAAGGACTTTGAGGATCACCTGTTCCTGAGTTCAATTATGGATATTTGGCTCCCCTAGTGCGATAAAATTGCGTTAGATTTGGTAATAAAATAATTGATTGATACATAAAGGCGGGTAAATCAGTCGTTTCTTACCTTGTTTAACTAATTATCCTATCTTATATCACCCCAGTTACTTCTTGTAGAGGCCCACCAGTGCTAGAACTAGTGTTCTCAGTTTTCGTTCTTTCCTCATTATAAGTGCTCATCGATCCTATGCGAGAGCAGACGCATTGTCATTATAAGTGGTAATCCATTGATTAAAAATTAGGGCACCTAAACTCCGACTTTTATCGTATGACCCGATATCGTTTCACAAACATGGCCCTTATTTCTACGTTTTCCTTTTTTGTTTTTCATACACTGATACTTAGCATCAGCAAATATTGTTTTTCAGTTATGAGAAGTTTGACAGCACTGGACGCATCTTTGTATTTTTTTTTCAATTTTCATTTTTTTTTTCAAATATTTCAAACTAAATGATTAGGTACACTCAAAATTTTATTAATCGAAATTTTCAAGCATTGGCTCTTCGTTCGAATGATTTTGGGACCTCTAACCTCCCTTTTTTCAATTTCCACTTTTTCGAACTATTATAATTCTTTAACGGATCTATTACTCAATTGATTACCTTTATAAAAGATTGGCTTTTCAATCCGGGCATTTTGACATGATGAAGCCGTTACTCAATTTCTCATTTTCCTGAGCATTTTGGAATTTTTTACTTCAGTAATTAAAATAATTTTAATACTTCATCGCCTATCAGACGCCAATCATCAATCAGTAGAACCAAAATTTAACATGATACGATTTTGTACGCACTCCCCCATTGTTTCCTACACGCGGTCCGACAAATACAACACGGATGTATTTTAGACCGGACGGGATGTTAAGCTTAATAGGCCAACATCTATTGGTCCCCAGTAGCGGCGTTTATATGAACACGATAGGGGCGGGCGTTTCAGCTATCGTGTCGAAAACCGCTTACAGATTTTATGTACACGCGAACGGGGTCGTTTCAGGGAGTCGAAGGGTCCAGTCGGGTCGACTCCACTTCAAGGGATGGGCTTACGCGCTCGAGCGCGGTGGAGGAAGCCTGAAAACGCTGTCGAGTCGAGTCGGAAAATAGTGGCAGATGATGATGATGATGATAAAATCTTAATTTACTCTCAAAATAGGGGAACCAGCCGAAAGATTGGTTGCACTGCTTAGAGAAGGTCAGCAGAGATCCCTTGGAGCTCTGCGAGCGTCAATGAGCGCAAAATGAGCTGGCGCTGTTGGGCGAGCTCGGTGGTACGCAGGAGGGACTCCCACGCATTAACTGTAGCTGAATTGTCTGCGTTGTTTCGTGTACATGTCCACATTATGTGAATGGATGTGGCCGGTTGTGAGCACCGTTTGCACGTAGGTGCAATAAGATTTGGGAAAAGTTTGCTACATAGCCTTAGGTTGGAAAGGTTCCTGTTTGTATATTGCACCAATGGGCGGCCTAACGCCGGGATAGTTCTCGGTGTGCAGGGGGGTATAGACACTGTTCGAACAGATAATGCTGGATAATGTCCGTGTACGTAACAAGGCGTAAATGAGTGCCTTTTGGAGTGTCAGAGGAAGCGGCAGGCTAAGGAGGGTGCTCCGCCCGGTAGCTGAGTTCTCGGGCTAGAGCATGTGCCTGTGCGTTCCCGCTGAGCGCCTCATGGACTGCGGCCCATATGAGAAGACGAGGTGTAGACGGTAAAGGGAGAGATCGGAGGATAGTGTGCGCCTGTCGGAATATACGACCTGCATCGAAGTTACGAATTGCTTGTTGAGAATCGCTAACGCCTACTTTGGTGGAGGGGTCGGTCAGAGCTAACGCGATGGCAACCTCTTCTGCGGTGGTAACAGTTGCGGCGTTGAGGACGCTGCAGGCGTTGTACCAGTTTCGGTGCAGTGACAACGCAACCGCGACCATAGCGGGGCGAAGGGGGTGGCGGTAGGCATCTGTGCATGTAAGGTCTGGATGACCGGCGAAACGTTTCTGGAGTTGCCGGGCTCGGTCGGCTCTGCGCTCTGTATTATACTTTGGATGCATACGTTTGAGAAGCGGAGGTATATGAAGACTGAGTCTCTGCCAAGTGGAGTGCGTCCGTCACCGCTGGCGCTCCCAAGTGTGGAGTCAATAGTGACAGAGAACAATAGCGCGGAAAACGCGAGAGATATGATAGGAAGAAAAACGAAAATGTTATGTCATTTGCTAGTTTTTAGTCTCGACACGAGACGCCGCCGTAATCGCCCCTCGTCGCGTCGGGTCCATCTAAACGCGGCAGATCGAGTTCACGCATCTCGACACTTCAACTCGACCCCTATTGTCGACTCAAGGCATAATGATCAAGAGATTCTCATTTAACCTTAAATATATGGACAACAACTGTGAGCAATAGCATCCACCTCTTAAACATGCGCCGTAGGGTGCGACTCAAAAACAGCATGGCAGGTGGTCTTCAAAGAACGCCATATACGGATGGCATCGTTCTACAGCCATATTGCCGCCCGTATTGAATCTTCTCACCACTCCTTCGAATCCGGTGGTATTCTCGGAAATTAAATGCTAAATGTGTTAAGTTTGCCTTAACAAAAAGAATATGACTGCACAGGGGTTGTAGGAAGAAGCGGGTAATTACGTCGATGAAACATTTTAGCTGCTAGCAGAAAATCATGAAGAAAGAAGCCTAAAAAAAGTATAAAGACGAAATTATGCAGATGCCAACAGAAATTCCCGTGAACAATTTGGACCGGGAAATCTGAAAAGGTTTAAAAATGTAACCACTGAAAAATGAAAAATACAATGACGCCCAGTGCGATATTTGCACGTGATGGGGACGAGGTAGAAAACATTAACCCAAGGAACTTGCGTAAACTCCTTATTTGACTGACTTTAAAAGAATAAAGAAACACGGCGGCGTCGCAAGCGGCAATCGTATTCGTCGGTCGTCAATCTACAAATTTCCGTTGCAGTGCTCATATTGAAGTCTGCGACGCTGAACAAGACCAGACCAACCTGGAACATTGTGGAAACGAATGCGAGCCCCTGGAATCGTTGTAGACACATCTCGGCGCATCTTTCGCGACAAACAAAAATATGAAGCGGCGTCTTGTGACAACGAACATGAACAAACAAAGAGTATAAAATAGTTCTTTTCTCTACAGTCACAGTGATAAGGCCACATGCTGGCAGCATTAAAAAAAAAAATGGTTCGCAGCAGTGTTTTAATGACAAAGGGTTCAGTTACCGGTGCTGCTCACCTAGACGAGCTAACCGTACACGCTGTCGGATCTCACGAAGTGTCGCCGTAATTATTACGCTGTATGTACACCGCTACCGTTCAACAACACTGCGGTCACAGCAGCTGCGTACAGCGCCGAAGTATAACGTGTCTGTACGCCAAAGTATTGGGAGTAGGTGCCTCAAAAAGAAAGGGAGGGCGAGAGCAAGAAAGAAAGTGAGTTGGCACTTGCTTTGATGACCGAGGCACTGAAATGAGAAAAAAAGAAGTTTTGGAATTACTATAGGCTGAAGCGGTGCGCTTAGGTTATGCTTTCCGGAGTTCGCCCTATACCACTACTCTTACACCGTGCCCTATACTAGCGCCAGATGCCGGGCTCCGGGTAGCAGAAATCCATAGAAACCGCCAAATAAATAACTAACATAGCTTACAATACACGGGAAGGAAAAGCTGAGCATGTCAAAAATAAAGGCTCATATTAGGCGTAGAAGATGAAAAGTATTAAAGTAAATAAAAGGACCAAAATAGGCCTAGAAGATAAATTTGAAGTAAATAATACATACACTTTGGTTCACTCGACAAGGCCGCGTTCACCACCTCTCAGTTTTATTGACGAACTAATAAGTTTTATAGATTTATCTTCGCGAGGGACATTATGCAAATATGCCCCGCAATCATAACACACATGGTAAACACGGAAGCAATACGTGGACATTTCTGCCAGCCACATTCAATTGCAATTTAAAACCCATTTCAAACATGCTTGAATGCAGCTTTGAGTTGGCTTCGCAAGCTGAGAAGGAAGCGCAGAGCTTACCGACTGATTCCGTTTCCCTTGCTTGCTCCGCTGGAAGGAAAGGGAACGAAATGAAGATAAAATGATCACTACTGTTGTCATCAAATTGAATTGAATTGAATGGCCTTTATTTCCATAAACATACAATTTATGGGGGATTTAAGGAAAAAGTTGCACACGGCAACTTGACGGGCCTTAAAACAGTAAATGGCGCATTTAAGCTTCTTGGAACCACAATGACGGTCAATCAAGGGGAATTAGCCGCACGCACAGGTGCAGCAGACACAAGTCGGTATTGAATCTTACAAGGCGGCATTAAGTAAATGGAGAACATTATTGCCCCGAGAAATTTTCACGCCTTGCTTCACTGACACTGCCAACTATGCTATCTCAGTTCTGCTATTATAGTTTGCTTTCTTATAGACAAAACACTCTCTGTTCCAATTACACATTGAATAGAGAAGCGCGCTGATATTTATTTATATCCTGCACCATACACTCTTTCGCGCTCGTTTTTTTACTTTAAAAGCGCCACTGCATACATTTTATTCGCGTTCAGTTTACTTGTGTCTAAGCTGTACATCTTTCGCTCTGTCTTTACTGATGCCCGCGTTAGTATGTTCCTTTCGCGCTCCGTTCACATATGCCCGCACGTGTGAATTCATATAGCTGGCGTGAGAAACGAGGTCACTCTAGTCTCTCTACGAGAATTTTCAAGTTATTCAGCAGAGATTTGCATTTCTTGGTGTGGTCGGCTCTAGGAAATTGTACGGCAAGGGAAACAATACGGGCTTTGTAGAGTGAACAAAAAAGACGATTTAACCAAATAAATAAAAAATAACCTTTTTATTTTTGGTTTGGTTTTGTTTGGTTTAGTTTGCAGGGCTTAGAGTCCTAAAGCGACTCAGGCTATGAGAGACGCCGTAATGGAAGACTAGATGGGGTTCTTTAACTAGGATCTTGGTCAGGGCTAGTTGGTTCATACCTTTCAAAAAATAGGCGCAGCGCGAAGAAACAGGACACAGGGAGAAGACACACACAAGACGGAACGGGACAGTGCCCGTCCCGTCTTGTGCGTGTCTTCTCTTTGTGTCCTGTTTCTACGCGCTGCGTCAATTTTTTTTTAGCGTTCTTTAACTTGCACCGAAATCGCACAGCAGTCGGAGGGCATTTCATTTTATGCGAAATAGAAAGATGTGTAAAATGTAGGGGAGTTCGGTGTGTAAAATTTTTGATACGGCACTGTGTTTCGAAATATCAGATGCGAAACATTCGCTTTCTGCAACAAACAAGATTTTCTTTTCCACGGCGGATATTGCTGAAGTGGCATCCACGCGCGTGGTATCGTCACGGGAATCTTGTAAACGCCTTCGCGCCGTAAAGGCTATTTATTATAAAGCGCGTCTTTATTGCACTTAGACGACGCCAGCGTGGGAAAGCCAGCTAGAAGAGTTCCGAAAAACGCAGTTTTTAACATTCGTTACCACGAACCAATTTGCTATCCTTCAATTTGAAGAGCTGAATTTCAAGAAAACAATTTGAAAAGTTGATTAGATGAATTTATTTATTCAATCGCCTATATTCTGTACTCTGTCCTGCCACCAACATCCTCCCTGCTGTATATTTCACCTTAATAGGCTGCACTGAAGTATGTTGTAAAGTTTCGATAATACAGATCTATTTTGCGATGTCTTTCTAAGACTCGGTAGTTAAAAAATATCAGGGGAAAAAAAAACGCACTGGCCGATGCCCTTCATACGGCCCACCAAGTATTGTCGTTGACCGACTGTCATGCCGTGCTAAAGACTCTTGCATCTGCTAGCGTTGCATCGAAGGGTTTGTGCAGTTGCAGGGTTTGTGCAGTTGTAGTTCCTCTTCCTTTTTTCCACGAGCCACGTCAGACTGGAACGACCTAGCCCACTCCGTCGCTGCCATCACCTGCCCATCATCCAACGCCAACATTGAAATGTGTATATCATGTGAAAATCTCTGAAAAGTGCAACATTCGATGTTTATTTACCCCACCCCTTATGTAGTACCCCGAAAGGGGCCTTTAAGGTTAATAAATGAAATGAAGAAGTAAAACCAATTTTAGAACACTGATCCGCGAAGTACCACGCTGAAGTCGTTGGCTGGAGTTTTTAGTGGCATTCGTCGTATCGGGCTGTCATATGTAAATAGACGGAAAAGCAGGAACATTTCTTACGTGACACAGGGAGGGCTGCAAAGTGTGGTAAAAAACGTTGAACGGACTAGTTCATGCATCGGCGATCGCTGTGTTGAGCAATCGCTGCTGCTACAGAATGGAAGGTACCACAATTGATGAGCCATGTTTGGTGAGCTGGCGCGGCTTTTGCCTCACATCATTTCTTAGCCATTTTCACTTTAGTTAAATTATATATAGTGGGAACGACGCCTTGCGCGTCTAATGGCAGGCTTTGTAGGCCAAGAAGGACGTAAATCGGATGTTATTTGGGTCCTGCTATGACTTAAGGGTGCAGTTGATGGGAGTGCTGCAGTAGACTCACTTTTAAACTCGGCTGTTCCTTTGTAGTGGATCCTGACTACTCCTCTGATCGGGCTAGCTACAACGAAATGCCTCGGCAAAAGGAGCGCTGTCCCGAAAGAGTGTTTGGAGTATGCATTTAGCTGAGCACCTTGTGCCATTTAAAATGACTGGAGGAAACATATGCAAGCGTTAGGAGGAATCTATATGACCAGCTCCGACATTCGTCAGCAACATTAAGAATGCATACGCAGAAAAACAGTAGCTAAACGGTTTTCTTCTTGGCGTTTGCAACATGCTAAAGCTATTATTATTTCTCACCATATCGGCGAGAAAAGAATATCCCTGACGTCACGCATAGTTAGAACCCTAGAAGCCAAGATGACTGCAAGCTAGAAGCGCGTTAAACGCATCATTGCCGTTTGGCATATCATCCAAATGGTGAAAAAATGTTCTCCAACCTGTTCTAGTTGAGAACGCTGCCGTCGACACCGAGTGAGCAGTCGAGTACCCTAGAAGGAACGGAAAGAAGGGATCGTTAGAGCACAAAAGCAGACAAATCACAGGTGATGGCCGATGAGTATATCAGAATGTACTGCATGAACATGACTAGCTCCCTCCGCATAGGTCCTCGTTCAGGTTTCCCTGTGCTGTAGACACCTAAGCAAGTGCTTGCTGATGGTTCTAATCCCGACGGTTGGACTGAGGCAAGTAGTGACTCACAAGTATGTAATAAGCTCACGCTGATTACAAAGCATTACCAGTGCGATATTTGGTGTGTATACACTACATATAAATTATACAGCGTAGGAGAATCCCTCTCACAGGCAAGAGGACCGTGACTCGAAACTCCGTGCTGCAAATTTCTCCAGCAGATAGAAAAAATCGCGTGCCAACTGTAGACTCAGCTGAACCTAGTGACCACTACTAGTAAAGCACTCCTTCTCCATAATAGGATTTGGACACCATGGTGTAGAAGTTGGACTCACTTTTCTATATGAATACTTCAATAAGCCCCGGCCTCGGAGTTCGAAATTTATTAAACTTTGGTAGAATCAAGTGACATTCTGAAGGAAGGTTATTCCATGCGGGAAGGGTGTTGATGGTTTGAGCAACAGAGGCTGTGTATCCAGTATACCAAGGTTCTGGCATATGCCTTCAGTCCGTAGTATCAAAGGCCTCGTTGCCTGAGGTTTATGATAAATACGTTTCTTGAAGGGCAATTTAGGACGTTTAAGTAGCAAAGGTGCTTTTTCCGTGACTTTATTCTGAGAACAACGCACACGTAAGTGTTTTTTGTTGTTTCCAGTAAAGGCTCACCTGCCTCCACACAGAGGCTGACTACATGGGATATTCTGTATGCTCCGCCTGACAGGCATGTATATAAGGGTGTCACACAACTTCATATATATACCATATCAGAATGAAAGAAGTCAACAATCAGCGAGACGAGAGAGAATCGTACGGGACATTGAGCCAAAAAATAGAGATCCCCTACGCTTTCTTGGCACCGCCGACTGCTTGCTCCTTTGATTTTTTTATCATGTATAGACGTCGCCGAAGCTGACGAAGTTGTGAAGACGAAAAAGCTAATGAACATTAAGCTCTGGCTTGAGAACACTGCCCTTCGTAGCAGCAACGATCAGATATAAACTACTTCAACCATCGTAGATGTGTCACCTTTTCCCAACCTGGAGCTCTGAAGTCGTACCTTTCCCGGCTCCATCATAACAAACGCTACGACCCAGCCTGGCCCGCTTGTTCTCAGCGCTATGACCTGTTCTGGACCAGTGCGGCAGCACGATCAACCTATCTTCACAGGCACGGACGACACCAGCGTAGAGGACTGGCGGGCTTCATACGAGCGTGTGTGCGCCTACAATAAGTAGGATGACCACGTTAAGCTCCCCAACGTCATCTTCTATTTAAGTGAAGTCGCCAACTTGTGTTTCTGAACCCACGAAGCTAATACTTCTACCTGGGCAGCACTCAATACTAGTCTCATGGTGGTTTTCGGCCGCCCCGCTGTTCGGAAACTTCGCGCCGAACAACGGTTGGGTTCTCGCGTCCAACAGAAAGGCGAAAATTTCACAAGCTATATTGAGGATGTTGTCGACCTGAGAAGATCAAGCATGTCCCCAAATGAATTGAATTGGACGCATTCCACATGCTCACCGCCAAATCCTGTCAAACCGTTTTTGACGTCAATTTTTTGTGCCAGAGCTGTGACGAGCTCCGCAAACAGCGTCCCATGACGCGCCGTGCCATTTCCTTGGATGAAGCACTATCGAACCTGGATCTTCTTGGTGTCCCTCACGATCAGCCAACACTTCAACAAATAGAACTATTTGTGAGGGAATTGCATGGTGGCTCGACCCTTGTCTTTGGTTACTTTCCGGTCCGACCCATCATCTCTGTCGCGTTCTCTACAGCGTGTCTTCCAGGAGCAGGTTACTGAGATCCTGCCAACTAGCAACGCACCCCTTATGGTCAACGCTCCGCGGACGTATACAGAAATTGCAAGCCGGACACCTCTTTCCCCAGACATGCCACGCCCCCGAACCACATCTTCAATCGGCGGCAGGCCGTGCTGCCATTCTGCCGACGGAGCCTCCTCGGCCTCGCACCGGTCCCCGTAATCAGAATCCGTGGCGCCCACAGGATAACTCCCCGATATGCTATGTCTGTGGTGTAGCCGGCCATATGGTATGGTGGTGCCATGCTCGTGGATCCCGTTTTTACGACTACGACGCGGTCCAGCGTATGGCGTACCTCTTCCGAATCTGGGTCCGGTCGTCTGCCTTCGCATCACTCTCTGACGCGTTCCGATTCATATACCCACCGGTCACCATCTCCCCGCCCTCGGTCTTACTCTCCTATGACTCGCCGATCACCGCCCCTCCAGCCGAAAAACTAGGCGCCGCCGTTCGGAGGCAAGAACTGCGGCCTCAGTAACTGTGCCAAGCCCTGTAAAAATTAGAGGTTTTCGTCGAAGGCGTTACAGTTGACGCCTTTGTCGACACTGGTGCTGCGGTGTCCGTGCTTAGTTGTAACCTGTACTGCAAACGTAGGAAAGTAACGACGCCGATCCCCCATATTTCATTGCGAACCGCGAGCGCCGAACAGATTCGACCACTTGCTGCATACACCGCACTGCTCATCACACAAGGCCTCTCCTTAATCATTGACTTCATCGTTCTCGCTCGCTTTTCTCATGGAATAATCCTCAGATGGGACGTTTTATCTAATCATCATGCCATCATTGACTCTGAACGTGCTCACATTGATGTGTCGCCAGTTTGTAACATTCTCCTAGAAACAGCCCCTGCTCCCGCTGCGCCCATCCTCGGTGCCGATAACATCGATGTCGCTGCTTTCTGTTCTGTTCTTGTGCCTGTAACTTGTGACGCCATCCGTGATGCTACTGTAATGTATGGACCGTCTGTTCATGCTGCTAATCGCAAATATGTACTGCTCACGCAAGCCGTGTTCACAGTTTCTGGTGGTAGATAGCGCTCTGTAAGTCGCGAAACCGTTGCATTTTTCAACGACTTTACTTCGAGGAGAATCGTTTGGCACTGTTGACATCATTGATCCTGCCGACGAATCAAGTGTTATTGCAGACCTTATAGGGCTTCACACTGCCGCCCTCACTCCTCCTACTGTGAAGTAATCGACTCGACCACATCTGACATTTTCAATCGATCTGTCGACGCATCTGTGCCGCCTACTCAGCGTACCCAGCTCGTCGCCTTGCTGCAACAATTCACCTCTCCTTCGACTCTCACCAAATATTGTTTGCACGCATAATAGCAGTTCGCCACCACATCGACACCGGCCACCACGCACCACTGGGACAGCGCCCCTTCCCAATCTCAGCAGCTGAACGCCTCGTCATCGATGACCAAGTGAGTGACATGCTCGAGCGCGGACTGATCCAGCCTTTTCACAGCCCTTGGGCTGTGAAACAGGTCAGTTTGGTTCCGAGCCGACTACCACTGGATCAAACAAAATTACTAGGAAGGATGTTTATCCTCTCCTTCGCATCGCTGACACCATTGACTGTTTTCAGGGAGCTGAATACGTTTCTTCGCTGGACCTCCGCTCTTGCTATTGGCAGGTGTCAATGGCTGAAGCTGCAGCCACCAGAAAGCCGCATATCTAACGTCTGACGGCCTATATAAATTTAATGTCACGCATTTCGGGATATACAACGCTCCAGCCACATTTGAGCGCATGATGGACAACATCCTTGAAAGCTAAAATGGGAGATATGACTCTGCTACCTACATGATGATGCCATCTTCTTGAAGGACTTTTCATCTCATCTTCGTCTCGAGAGTGTTTTTAAATGTCTGAGCGACGCAGGCTTGCAGCTAAATTTAACGGGTCCAAGGACGGAGTCCCACCGGGCGCTACCAAACTTCGTGCTATGGCGTAATTTCCCAGGCCCACCTCAGTGAAAGAACTGCGCAGCTTTATAGGGCTTCGCTCCATTTCCGCCGCTTAGTCAAATTTTGCCAAACTTATTGGCCCCTTGACCCAGCTTCTTGCTGGGAACCCCGACCTGTCTGCCTGGTCACTGGCATGGGATGAAGCTTTCACTACACTCCGCCGACTTCTGACGTTCCCGGCGACACTGCGTCTATTGGACTCCTGCGCTCCTACCGAGATCCACATGGACGCCAGCGGCATTGCTGCCGTTCTCGCTCAGCACAAACCTGGTTTCCTCGATACCTCGTTGCTTACGCAAGTTGCGCCCTGACCAAATAAGAGATCAATTATACAGTAACAGGAAAAGAGTATGCCCGGCGATTCTTTAGCCCATCACTGAATTTCACCCATATTTATATGGACGGCCATTTGATGCCATCACCGATCACCATGCTCTGTGTTGGCTGTCGTCCTTCAAAGATCCATCCAGCTGCCTCGCCCTATGGGCTCTCCGGTTACAACACTGGCATTCGTGTCCTTTCCCGCTCCCCTGACGTCTGACACTGAACCACAATCTGTCGCCGGCCTCACTCCTTCCTCCCTAGAAACCATGGATATGTCATATGAGCAACGCAAGAATCCCTGGATTGTTTCCGCTATGAAGGCTCTGGCCAACCGATCAATTTACCTCCCTTCTCGAGCTCTCCGACGTCAAGTCCACCAATTTGCTGTTCGTGACAACCTTCTCTACTGACGGAACTACCTTCCTGATAGCCGAAAATGACTGCTGGTAATTCCCCGACATCTCCGCTACGTCATTTGCGCTAGCTATCACGATGATTTACAGTGCGCCCATGATGGTTTCCTGAAAACATTTACTCGCATGCGCCATCGATACTACTGACAGGGCATATCATCGTTTTGTTCCCCAGTACGTACGCTCTTGCATCAACTGTCAGCGTCGAAAGAATTCACCACGCCCTCCAGCTACCATGCAGCCTCTACTATGCCCATTTCGGTCACTCGCGTGTGATGGAATCGACCTTTACGGGCCTCTTCCCTGGTATTCCGCCGGCAATAAGTAGATCAATGTTGCCATCGACCACCTCACTACATATGCTAAAACTGCTGCTTTACCAGCTCCCCTGCCCGTGGCGTCACCCTTTTCATCCTTGAGAACCTCATCCTGTGTCCCGGTGCGCCACAGTAATTGCATAGTGATCGTAGTCGCGTACCAGGAATTGCTCAGTGATCGTGATCTTGTATTTTGGTCTGTCGTAGAAGCCCTTCTTCGGGAGTATTATGTTGTTCATCGTACGACGTTTTTCTACTATCCCCAGACAAATGGAATGGTCGAGCGATTTATTCGGACCTTCTAAGACATGATGCTCATGTGTGTTTCTTCCACCCACTCCTACTTTAACCCTGTGTTACCACTTATAACCTAAACCTATAATTCCGCAACACAAGCGACTATCGGTTTCTCCCCTCATTTCCTTCGGCCGAGCATGCTGGCACTTCGGTGACGGGACGCACGCCATTCAAGACCATATACTATGAGAATGCGCCAGCAATACCCCTCCAATGACACTCTTGCCAGCTACCTTAGCGAAGGAATGGGACAAGCTGTTGGCCTGCCCAAGAAAAAAAAATGACAAGAGTTCAACGCTGCTGAACCAAATATTGAGCGAAAGCATTAGCTGCGGGTGGCCGAGCGTTCTTTTCTTTTCTTTTTTTCTTCTTCCTTCAGCCCACATATAAAGCCCCGCCTTAACCAAGCCGTATGAACGTGCCTTGGTGGCTTATGGGGGTAACGTGAATGCCAGGGTCCTAGCAGGCTGATTCTCACATAACCGTCCCGTGTGAAACGAGAGGCCTAAGTTGGCAGCTCCTGCCAACTGAGCCGAGGCTCCAACCGCGCCACGCCGACCGCTTGAGTTGGGAGCCCATCTCTCGCTTTTGTGTCACGTGGGGTGCGACGTCACAGCATCACGTCAGTAAGACGTGGCTACCGCCACACTATGCCGACCGCTTGAGTTGGTAGCCCAGCTCTCACCCTAGTGTAACGGGGGGTGTGACGTCACAGCGTCACGTGGGTACGACGTACGTGGCTACCGCCGCGCTACGCTGAAGGCTTGAAACCTAGAGTAGTATTGCCTTCGCAATAAAATAACGTAATGGCCCTCATCACGCGAGCTCAAGAGGTCGCCCCCCGACTGGAGGCCACCCTCGACTCGCCCCTACCCCGACTAATCCCTTGCATTTGATGGCAATAAAAGTTGTTTCCATGCCGTATATTCTGTGGGAATAAAAGTTCTTTTCATCACAATATATGTCCTTTCGTTGGCGTAAAGAAATTATTATCAAGGGAGGGCGCTCGAGGAAACATAATTAGTTCTAAAAAGGGCATCGTTTTGATAAGAGTGTAAGATCTCGTCAAAGAAGCTAGCTAGCGCAGGTATGTAGTCACTCATTTAATGGAGATCTGCTTCGGAGTCACATTTTCCTAATGGCCGCCAAAAGCGGAATGGTACGCGCTCCTGCTGCAATACCAATCGAAACAAAAAAAGAAAAACTATCCGCAGGCTGAACCCACCCTCGTTCTCGGAAGCCCTTCACCTCCAAGTGCTTAAATGTCATTCTTACGGCTGCTCCGCTGTGGAGAAACTTCATTGAGTTTTTAGCGTCGGCTAACCATAGCACAAGTTGGAGAGAAATCAAAGGTAGCAACTATGCGACATCAAAACCAAATGGTGCCAAATACATGTGATGCAGTATTCGAAAGGAAATAGACAAGAACCTTCTTACCGGGGGTGGAAGCCTCTGTATGCGTCGAGTAGGCTGAAAGAAACGACACAAAGGTTGCGTTAGAGATTTCCACTGTGGTATGGATGTCTCGATAAACAGTTGAGGGCCTCGAGGTGCGAAAATATAGTAGCTTTGCGCGAGGGATTGCAAGTCAGTTCTTTTGAGGGTTACCCGCTTTGCTTTCTGTATGTGCACACGAGTGCAGGCGTGTGGACATTTTTTTTTTTCATTTATGCACTCAAGCACTCAACCACCTGAAACGTAGATTAGTGACAAAAACTAATCTGTATCGACAGATTACCACGTTTCAGCGGCAAAGACTATATGCATTTAGTAAAGAAGGGGAGTGCAGTGTGTTAGAAATTAAAAACAGGGGCACCCCCACAGCACTTTCGCCTCTCCCCTTCTACAAATTGGATGACGCTTGAGCTTTGACTCAGTAGTAGACGCGATAGCATGCGCACTCATTGCCTCACTGATAACGTTCGTACCTTGGCATCCCGTCTACGGTTGAACCGTCTGGCTGCCTCACATCGACCGTTCTTCGCCCTTTAAGCATTCGTCTCCTTAATCATCGAACACTATCATCACGCTAACAGGCATCCTCAAACGGAGCCCTTCCACTATTACACGTATCAGGTATAATGGCAGGTGACGTTGCCGTAGTAGCATCAGCCACAGGTTCCATCACACGTGTTCGAACTCCACAACCTACACGAGAATGTTGCTACACCAGCCTGTCTCATTCACAATTCGACGATCATTGCTCACTGATGAATCAGTCAATGAAGCACACTATCAACCACCTCCAACCAATCAACCCTCATTCGATTCTAAACAACGGCTTTTTTTCACGATTGTAATGCTTGAAGTGAGGGTGGATGCTTAAATTAGAAACATCTCAACCCCTCCCCGTCCCTTTCCTTTTAGTTGTTTTCGTGGCGATATATTAACGGTAACGATACGGACGCGAAAATAATATATTATTTGACAACAAATTTCGTAAACAACTTCCTCAAACACGATGACAGTTACTTGAACTTCAAGCTCTAGCATGCCTTTTATAATTCCTACTTCCGTTAAGGCTGTCAAATAGTTGCCACCAAACAAGGCAACGTGGATCCGTGGTGCCCGCGAAATTTGCTGAGCTGTGTTTAATGGCTGCTGATTCGATATCGACTTGACCAAAAAGCTGATAAGAGCTATCCGGGAGGAAGAACTGCACCGGCAGTTCTTCCTCACAAAAAAGGAGGTGCTTCCATTGCGTCAAATTTTTTCCCAGTGTTTTTCTTTTTTTTGTGAAATTAGGAAAGGTGTTCGAAGCCAAGGTGCTTAGTGTCATGGTGTGCTTAGAATCCGCGAAAATACGGTATAACACATATGTCCCCTGCAAGGTGCTCATTGTTTTGCTCCATATGTTTCTAATCACCCTTGATGTAGACGCGCTGTGGACTAGAACACAGCGATGCCATCTGCCTTAGCAATAACATATCAGGCCAGTTGCGGTGGCCGCCGCATGGTGGCGCTACACTAATGTTTTCGCCCGCTCGGTTTTCACACGTCCTTGAAAGCTTTCTTTGAAACCTATGTACAGCGAAGGCTTTTCGCTCCAACGAGACCTGTAAACATTGTTTAGAGCTGCGTCTAAACAATGTTTTTATTTATTTTTTTTACACGGGCGACCCAGTCATCCTTTGGCAGCAGGGCTGGGCAAGATACTTCAAAAAAACTATCTTCGATACCGATACTTGATACCTTAAAACATTGTATTTCCGATAGCGGTACAAGATGCAGAGCTGAAATTTTCCATACAGATCGATACTTCGATACATCCCTGAAATACCGACATAATAAAGGTGGTAATATGATTAGCGACATTAAATTTTACTGTGCTTTCTGGAATCTTCAGTGTATTTCTATAGCGTAGTTATTCAGAAAGGGCTAAAAGCGAATCCGACAGCGCGGAGTTATTGAAGCTCCTCTGTCTGGCCTTGTCGGAACTTCACATTGGATTGAAGCCATGGTTACGCAGCTTAGCGGAACATTAATTGGGCTATACACATCTGACACTTGTTCTGTTGCTTTTCATTTTATATTCGGTGCAGCACATACGACGAGGACGAGAGGAGACACAGACACCGATAATGTCAAAACAACGTGTCCAAGTGTCTAACTTTTTCATTTCATACTACACATTGCTTACCCTGTGGCCCCTGCGTTTTCCCCGTGATAAAAGGTGCAACGTCGTGTGTTTGGAGAACTGAGTAGATATTTTGCCATTTGTGCGATAACGGACTCTGGAAGCTGCGAATATTGTTAAAAACTAGGAGAGCTACAAAAATAAAATGGAATAACACTTTTGTTAGTGTGGGAAGAGTCCGACGTGGGCGTGCTAAAAGTGACGCAAATGAGAAAAGCCTCTCTGTATACACGCACGTGCATGCCGCAGTGTTCTATTGGATGAACATGCCTTGTATCAGCGGATAAGAGTGAACCATAGCCTCATCGACTCAAGGAGTCTGGAGGTAGTTAGGAAGTTTCACTACCGTCGTTTGAGAACTATATCTTTTGAATATAAAATACATAACTCTACAATGCAAAATTTGTTGTTCAAGCTTATGTACTGGAAGATTGCATTCATAGCTTTCATGTTGTGTACTTCATAAAATTTTAGACTTTTTCGAAGAAACAAAGTCTAGTGAAAGCCTCTTCCCTGCGCTGTTACAAAGAATTGATTTATTTTCAGTCGAAGTCTAAACTACAAGAACGGCAATTTGCCGACTGCACCGTGGCCGACTGAGGCCTTAGAAGCTCATGTTCTTGCCGCCAAGCAGAGCCGACACGCGGAGCACAGGGGTTTGGAGAAGGGTCGTGCATAATTTACTGCGTTCAAAACTACACTGAGCACGCTGCTTGAGAATCCGATGCCGCAGAGATGGACAGAAGGGGGGTATGGCAAAGGGTGGGAGAGTGGCTAGAGGTACAGCAGTGGGCGCTGTCCCTACTGCCTGTTCACCTTCCTTGCTTTTTCGTTTTGTTCTTTTCTTCCTGTGTTAACGGCTCAGCGGCTTTGTGTACGCACTCAGTGTGCCCACAAGTAAAAACCTCATGAGCACCTACTTACATCGGCTTCTTTAGTTGTAAAGAAAGGGAATCGAGAAATGTGGCTGATACTGAGGGGACGGGCCATTCGGAGGAAACTCAGGGGGTACTACAGGCCGAGCTGTCTCTGGGCTTGTACTACCACCTCAGCGAGCTACGTCAACCTAAACTGCCGCAGCGGCTTCCATATTTGCAGTTTTCGTTAGTATCAAGCATCGTTAAAATACACGATACACATAAATGCATTTTCGATACCGATACTACAATACTTTCATTTTCAGCACACGATACCTAATACCGATACACAAAATGTATCTCAAGATAATATCGCAGGTACATGTATCTTTGATACTGCCCATGACTGCTTGGAAGTAGTGATACAAATGCATTTCCAGGTTTAACGTGACGTGTTTGGTTACGGATCCTATTTTTTATTATTCCATGCGTCGTTTCTTAATAGCGTAAAAATGTAACCAGGTTTAGTCACTGAATGCGGACGAAATGTTCCATGGTGTTTCTCTAAACAGCCATCGGCTTCCTGTGTCTTTGCATATTCGTCATTTGTAACTTGGCGGAGCTTTCAACCTTCACTCTGGCGCCTCAGCAATGTTACTCCCATTGCGGTCTAGTTGAAAACTACAAAAATGCTTTGGAGCCCTTTCTGACTTCAATTTAATTATGTTTGCAGTTCGACACGTTTTGCTGTGGCCTTTACTTGGAGCAAGCGCACGTTTACTCGAAACCACAAGCGTTACACGTAACTAATTACGACTTCTCAAGCTAATTTCAAGAAAAATGAGTCGATGCTGGGAAACAGTGATGGATATAAATACACTTTAAAGCCGTTGCATCGAATTCGTACTTTTAATTGCACGACCTGTTAAGAAATATCACGATGCACACGGGAATGGGTTTTATCTTATACGCCTATAGTTTTCGTGCTTTTCTTGCATTAACGAACAAGGCTCATTCACACCAACTAAATTTGACAAATAATTATAATAGTAACAATAACAATAATAATGCCTTTATTTTTCATCTAAACTGAAGAGGGAAAGTTGGGAGTAAAAGCTCGAAGGCCAGCTTGACTAGCTCCCTCTTCCTCTTACAAAATAAACATGTGATTTATTGAAGGCTTGCAATGCAGCACAGTGTGCACGTAACATGAACAAAAAAAGAAAGAAGCTCATATAATACAGAAATCATCAGGCGTTGGATAGAAGCATTAAAAATAGTGCAGTAGAACAGTTTGAATAAATATGGTGGAAATCGACGATAATGCGACAATAGTGCAATGACGTGGTGCAACACAGGTGGATAGTTATCTCGGTGTGATGGTTCAAATTCTCTGCCTCTCCGTGTAAATTATGTCATGCTCGTCAGATAATGCTTACAGTACCCGGATACAACTGAAGCCTGCAGTATCTGCTGCCCACAATAAACCTTTTCTCAATCATTTCCTTGCTAGCTAAATATGAAGCTAAGGTTTTCTGGCGGGCTAGTTGGGGCTTATCGTTCATGAATAAACTGCACGAAAAAAAAACAACAACAAGGACAGACACAGGAAAACACGTACACACACAGAGCGAAGATCTGCGCTCTATGTGTGTATACGTGTTTTCTGTCTCTATCCGTGTTTTTTTTTTTTTTCGCGCAGTTTAATCATGAATGAAGCTTGGCATTGTACCAGAATTAAGATCAGTACGAATTTCGATACATGTGAACTGAGTGGTATAGTGTAATATGTCAAAAGTAATAACTTCGCTTCCTATTCTGCGGAGCGATACGCTCTCCCCATATCGTGGACACATAGATACCTACCTATGTTCTTACTCTCAGTTTCATCCTACGATAGCATTTTGAAATTCTATGAAGAGGTGTGATTTGTACCAGTGAATGTATTAGTTTTCCAAAACCCAGCAGAGTGAACTTATAAGCTAGTTGGGAATTTTGGCAGAAGCAGTTGCACAGATGTGCGAAAATTTACGATTGTGGGAGGTGTGAGCCATTGGTCTCACATTTAATGTTGAAACATTAATGGAAACGAAAAGCGTGCTGGTACGAAGAAAGTTCATCAAGCCTGCCTCTTTTATTCGTCTGAGCGAACCGCGAGGTATTAGTCACATAGGTAGTACATACTGCATATTCCGCTACGCCGGTTACAATTATCTTCGCTGCTTCCAAGAAGAAAAAGTTAGGCCTAGTCGCGTTTTAAAATTTGTTCAACGTAACACTAACCAGTGGAGCTTGCATTGAAGGGCCCATGAAAAGCTAATTACTAAGGAAAGAAAAAGCGCAATAAGTATCCGAACAGCCCACTTCGCAACGCGTAAACGTAAGCTAGTTTCAATAGTACTAAGCGTATTGGCGAATCAAAATGATGCTCCTCCTCTCCCCCTCCGGCAGCGCGCACAGAAAAATTGGAGAGAACAAGTCGTGACGGCGCCCATCCACTCCACCCGCTCACCGCGTCACCTAGGAGCGTCCAATGAATGGGCGCACCTAGTCATTCTTGATGACGTCAGCAGGTAGGTTTACTCACGGGGATGTACGCCCTAATCTGTTACGAGCAGTCGCCAGGAGAAATTAAAAAAAAATTACTTGTATATCAGATGCTTAACGGACATGTTTTAAATTGGACTCGAATACTCAAATCAAGCATCTCTATGAATTTCTTGCATGAGAATATGAATGAAAACTCGTTACCCGTCCTGGAGGATCAGTCTCCGGGTCGGACCTCAATCGCGGTAGCCGTATATCGAAGGAAGTGAACAAAAAAATGGCCCCGTGTCCAGCGCAACATCAGTTCCGCAGCCCTCCACTACGGTACCTCCTCCTCTTTCTTTTTTCACTGCCACAATGAATCTTTCCCTTACGGCGCGGTTCAGGCCCCCACAGAGAAGTGCAACATTTACTGCGGATTTTCTATTATAAACCAATTTGCATATGCATTTGTACTTGAAGCGCAACTGGCTGAAGTGACGTAACGTGATGTTAAGTCAATGAACGAGAAGGCGCTTGCGGGAAGACGTCACTTAAACCAATTACGGGTAACGGGAAGGTCAAAAATGAAGTGCTGTTGGCTTCCTATCCGTTATATCATACTTTGCTCTGCCCGATAATTCCCACCCTCGCGTTTAAGATTACTCCACTTCGTTGCCTACGTGTTTCGTTCAGACAAGGTGCTTTTTATTTGTTTTATGCAGTATTTGAACAATGTAATGTTATCTCGCGTGTGTTGCTTTCTTAGTTTTCACGCTTGATGCAAAACTTTCTGCGACGGGAATAAAGTGCTGCGCGTTCACATTTTTATGTTTTGATGGTAGGAGAAAATAAATTTTCTTGAAGTTAACCTTTCTGGCTTGTCTCCGTCTGTCCGTTCTTGTCTTCTGCACTAAGTATTTTCTTGTACGTCACTGATTATCCACCAAGTTTAGCCAAGAACAACTCTATCTTCCAGTCCAACAGAAACCTGAGCCGCTGAGACAAAGAACGAGAGCTCTGTTTAGCTTGTTTACGCTTGTTGCTATGCTTTCATGTCATAGGCCAATTGCCAAGGTCAAATGTTATGTGTCGTTGGGGTGGCCGTTCTGCGCAATGAAAGTCAAGGTCGCGTTCAAATGTCACGGTATTTAAAGAGATCGGTTAACACAATGTCAAGCAGACTACTTAACTATAAATCAAACTGAAAGTTCCAGGCTACACAATCAAACTGCCCCACCAGATGACAATGGCGAAGCCTATCGTGACAGAGCCCTCACTGAAAAAAATTAGAAGAGTTCAACACTGCTGAACCAAATATTGAACGAAAGCATTAGCTGCGGGTGACCGAGCGTTCTTTTTTCTTCTTCCTCAGCCCACATATAAAGCCCTGCTTTAACCAAGGGTGCCTTAGTGGCCTATAGGGATAACGTGAATGCCAGGGTCCTAGCAGGCTAATTCTGACATAACCGTCCCATGTGAAACGAGAGACCCAAGTTGGCAGCTCCTGCCAGTCCGTGTGTCACGTTGGGTGTGACGTCACGCGCTGCGCCGTGGGTGCGACCACGCTACGCCGGCCGCTTGAGTTGGTAGCCCAGCTCTCACCCTAGTGTCACGTGGGGTGTGACGTCACAGGGTCACGTGGGTGTGGCCGCGCTACGCTGAAGGCTCAAAACTTACAGTGTATTACTTTCGCGATAAAAAGAAAACAATATGCGTCCTCCGTTTGGCACCCATCACAAGCCCATCTCGCCACCGACCTTCAAGCCGTCCAGAATCGCGCCATCTAACATCTTGCTATTCACAGAAAACCAGTATCACAACACTGAAACAGTCCATCGCAATTTTATCGCTCATGTCACGCCGTATCATAACTCGCCTCAGTCTTCTACATCACTTCTATTATCATCATTGCACGAGACATGCAAAGCTAGAACCCCCCCACAGGACATCTAGCCGCCTAAACCATAATCATATCATTGCACGTATCCACTGTCACACCTTAGCACTAAATTCTTTTTTTCCGGACGCAATAGTACTGTGGAACGCCCTGTCAAACACAATCGTATCATGCACTGATCGCAAATAATTCAGAATAAGACAAATTTACCATCTTTCGTGAAGGCATCGATGATGACGTCGACAGAATTGTGGGCGCGCGGGGGGAGGGGGAGGGGGGCAGCGCTTACCTTGTCTTGACCTTTTTTTTTCGTGTTTTGTGGTTCTGCTGACGTCGCTATCGATATCGCATTACCCAGCTCAAGTTCAACTAGTTTCGCGAAATCATTTTTTTTTCATGCATATCGCATAGATTTGCATAACCTTTTCGGCGTCATTTACTTATGTTATAATGTTATTTTTGTTTTTCACACTGTTTTGTTTGATCTATGCATTCCTTCTCCAGTTCTGTTTTCCTGTTGTTTCTGTGTTTTCCTGTTCTTGTTTGCATTGTGTATTGAGTTTGCTCCCCCCTTATGTAATGCCCTCAGGCCTTTAAGGGACAATAAATGAAAAATGAAATGAAACGTCCGCACCTGACGTTGCAGACAGCATCGCGCCTCTTCCGGCACCTGTGCGGCCGTAGGAACCAGATGAGGTGCTTGGCAGGGTCGTAGCTGAGATTAAGGGTGCAAAAAAGAAGTCATCACATCAGAATCGTCCTGAATTTTCCAATACATTTGGGAGGCTATGAGCTGGCGTTTATCACTATTCATTCTTGGAATTTTTGGCCCAGCACACGGTGCGGCGGTGCGATAATTTGGTCTTGCGTGGTTTTATAATGAGCAGGCGTGGTTGCATACAGCCAGTTACTTAGCATGGCAAATAATTTATAATCTCAATCACCACGAGTTTTTCTGCCCGCGAACATAAGCATACAAGTTTAACAAAAAATTACTGGGGTGCGCTTATATCTGCCTAAGAGGGCAAATGCCAAAATGTACTTTTCAGAACTGCGTTCATTAACTGTATCGTCATTCTAATTCCTAATATAAGAATCATCATCCCTATAGCTGCTATCATCATTATCAACAAAATGTCATCGCTACTACCACAGTAGTGGTAGTAGTAGTAGTAAAAACAATTTATTTCAGAGCAAAAATCAACCTCCAAAATTAGGTTCGCCTACTACACCAGACCGAGTTGATCCTCTCCGCGAGGATCAAATAAAATATGATTGAACTATCTCTCTCGCCAGCTTTTTTTTTTTTTTTTTTGTGCCGATACAAAATCCTAACCTGGTCAAACATGGGAGTATACTTCTCCTTCTTCATTGTTTCACAGGAATGGCAACGTGAGACCAGAAACGCTTTGTCCTTTCCACTTTCCAAGTTGTTCCGGTGTTCCAGTAGTCTCTTGTTAATACAGCGTCCTGTTTTTCCTGTTTGACCAGGTTAGGATTTTGTATTGCCACAAAGAAAAGATGACGAGAGAGATAGTTGAATCATAATTTATTTCTACGGACAAAAAGTGGGTCAGCAAGACTTCTCTTGCTCTTTCAAGCAAAGAGGTGTCTTTTTTAAGTGACTTTTTGAGCAGCAGGTGAACCCAGGGGTTGTTTCACGTGATTGTTTCGTTTTCGTCATTTGTTTTTATCTGGGTCTTGGAGTAAAGGCTTAGGCTGAGTTGTGAGTCAGCGCTTGTACTGTGGCTTCCTTTTATCTTGTCCTGGGTCTTCTTGTTCGCGCTGTTTAAATTAATTATGGATGTTTACCAACTCGCCCAACAAAGTATCTTGGAAGGTCGAATGCAGACCGTTTTCTTCTACTACGTAATAGGGTAAGATGACGCACACTATGACGCAACAGGAGACTCCGTAATTGTTGGTGCGCGGGGAACGGAGAATACTTCGCAGGTGCGTGCCGAGTCATGATCTTCATTCGATACGCACTTAGAGTAGGCGCATCTGCTGCTCCGGGCTCGTACTTCAGGCGCCGCTGGCCCAAACCAAACTATCCGAGCACTCACGAAGTGCCTGAGCCGAAACATAACCGAAACTGAAGTGGACGCAAACACGCGCGCGAGGGTGATCTCGGAGGCCATGATTTTTATATTGGCCTTGCTACACTTATGTCGTCTTTTCTTCTTTTCGCTGTAGGTTACGTGTGATAAAAGCATGTTATCATATTCGAGACAAAACCGACTGCCGCATTCAGACGGTCAACGTAATTTGCATTTTTTAGCCTCCGGGATCCCTTGCGCGTCACGCCTCGGTCATTTCGGCTGTGGCGGCGATACCTGTATTCCTGTTTTTCCTCTTTACTACCTTATAAAAACTCCGTTTTCATTAAGAGTGGCTTTTTTGTAACCAGGAACTGGCATTCTATCGATGCAAGTGAACCTCATTTTTTCTTTAGTGTCCCTTTAAGTGTCTCCAATAATGTAGCCCCTTACACTGATAGGGCATGAAAGGGGAATGATGTAGCAGGCAAAGAAGCTTCTGCCGTGGTTTTCGCAATTCAACTTGGGTTAACCAGAGTTAAACTACGACTAATGTTGTGTGTTTATTGCGTTGAATTATCACATTCTTAGGTTTTGTTGCACAACACTGGATTAGCCGGTAAAGTACGTTAGTTAACGCGATCCGTTTATTCGTCCACTTTTCTTTGTGTGTGTAATTTTTCTAGTGTTCATCTTCCCTAGAAACTATTCTTACCGATTCGCCCCGATATTATATCCCAAATGAATGAACATGTGAATGAAACTAGCAATCGAACCTTCGCGAACCATTCAGAGACCATTCAGTAGCAACGTGACCGACATTTCGGAGCTATCATGATCATATGAGCAAAATGCGCTCTGAAATATTTTCCCGCTTTCCTCTGTGTTCTAATATCCCCTGATGTGCAATTCATTTTAGTCTCTTGAGGGCCATTATAAGGACAAATGTAGTACGCACACTTCTGCATTCTAACAGTGCACAGATACTTGTACTGAAAGCACGGCTTTTCAACCTAGGAAAAGATAAAAAAATTACATAGTGGTATTTTCATGCCAGCTCGGGTATGAAAGTAAAATCGGTGGGCAGAAAATGTCTTTGGCCACTGATCTCAGAGGCCTATATGTAGCGCTAACGCTCCCTCAATAAATGGAGAGTACGGAGTCCTTTCCGGTGTAAGTCTTGCAGCGGGAATAAATGTGAGCGCACTTTGTTCAGCCTTATGCCGTCTGCTGGTGGACAAGCAATGACAAGAAAAACTGTGCTACGTAATACATCTTTGCTAGGCAAAACGGGGATGAAGGCGTGGCGAAATTATAACATTAAATGGTTACCATGGTCGCAGTGACGAATAAGGGAATCCGTTCCACTAACCTTGGGTATTGAAGGAGACTCCATACGGCATCGCCGGTTGTTGCTGGTCTGGAATCAGAATGGGGGTCGAAACAGACAGAGCGCGTCGCTGTTGACCAATGTAAAGACGTGAATCTAATCTTCAACAGGGCAAAATGAATAGGCTTAGAACAACGTCGTGTCCTTACACATTTGTGGCGGTGGCATCGGCGAGTACATCATAGGAGCCGGAGCGTAGTACGAGGCTGCAAGAAAATTCGAAAAAAACCGTTAGGATTATTTGTGTCAGCTATAAAGAGGAGGGTGGGCAGATATGTTTTGTTGTAGGACACACATATATATATATATATATATATATATATATATATATATATATATATATATATATATATATATATATATATATATATATATATATATATATATATATATATGCGGCCAAAAGATAAATCGGAAGAAATTTTCACGTCACTCTCAAATCTGAGTACAGACGCTATACTATGCAAGATTAATCACACTTTCTGATTTCAACGGCTTCCGGAATTTTTCGGTTATTTGGCTTTTTGTCAGCACGCGTATATTCTTGAAGCATGTTTGTCATTCATGTTTGCAGTGGACATTTATGTGACCCGATAACTGACTCTCTTATATCGTTGACTGTACAGTCCATCATTTAAACATCGTTCATCTTTCTTAAGCATGTAAAAGAGGAGCTCAGCGCAATGTATTAAGCTATCGTTATCACAGACGTGCTTCTGGTCGCGTTTTTTTCGGCAGGTCAACTTTGAAAGGTCACAGTTTGCCTTCGTAAATGTCATTCTGAGGCCCCTCGAGGCAGAAAAAAAAAGAAAATTTGATGCCTGCTCTCGGGTCCACTCCTGAAGGCGTGGTAACATGATAATAATAGAGATGACAGCTACTGGAAATGATATGGATAGTAAAAAAGACGGTGATCATGGTATTTACTGATAGTTACTGAGAGTATATGGAGGTACCACAGATGGTTATAGTAGGGATAGTTGTAGTCGTGATAGTGGTAATAAAACAGTGATAATAGTTACCGGTCGTTAATGATCGAATATGCAGATAAAAGTTGATGACAGTAGTAGTGATAGTGGCGACGATAGTGATGATAATGATTGCGATGACGTGCATTGGTTATAGTGATATGATGCTAGTGATAGCGATGATGATGCTGCGGATGATAGTGATAGTTATGTTGATTGATGTGATTGGGATGGTAGTTAGTGATACACTTGGTTGGTTTGTGGGGTTTAACGTCCCAAAGCCACTCAGACTATGAGAGATGCCTTAGTGGGGTTCTTTAACGTGCACTGACATCGCACAGCACACGGGCGCCTTGCTTTTCGCCTCCAACGAAAAGCGGTTGCCGAGGCCGGGATTCGATCCCGCATCCTTGGGAACAGTAGTCGAGCGCCGTAACCACTGCGCCACCCCGGGCTATAGAAATGAGCTGCAATTGTTTTGCACAGAGCAGGGTATTAGTGTTTAGGTGAAGTAAAACTGATTGATGGGATAGGGGGGAAGGGGGGGGGGGGAAGGGGAGGGGGAGGGTTGGTGCATTATAACTGAAAAGAGAGGTTTCACAGCGATAAAAAAGACGAATGCACAGGTAGACACGGACAGGACGGGCATTTACTCCAACCGGTTATATTTCTTGGAAATGAGCAAAAAGGAAGACTATGCGCATGCGTGAAAAATTGGTGATTCCTCCAACGCCTCTACACTGCCGGCAAGAATATGGATATGACTTTAGGCGATTCCTATTTAATCGAATTAAAAAGCCAACTTCCGCCACTAAAAGGAGGTGCCGAGGTGTCACTGATGCAGTCTGATCGCAGCCTTTTGATAAATAATGCTCACGGGCAAAAGTGTCCTTGCTCCTGTTTAAACTTGTGATTTCTGGAAGCTTTGGCCCCGCCGCAGTGGAGCACTGGTGCAGATGCCCAACTATTGTGCCGGAGTAGCCTGGTTCAATTCACGACAGACGGCTGCTCCGTATAAGCCAAACGAAGAGGCACCCGTCTGCTGGGCGATGACAGAGCACGATAAAAATCCCTAGCTGGTCGAAATTACTCCAGAGCCCTCCACAGCGGCACCTCTTTCCCACTTTCTCTGACAGCTTCCTCCTTTCACCTACGTCGCGGTTCAGGTGTCCACAGAAACAAATGACAGATACTGCGCTTTCCTTTCCTGTGAACCAATTAATAATAATAATAATAATAATAATAATAATAATAATAATAATAATAATAATAATAATAATAATAATAATAATAATAATAATAATAATAATAATAATAATAATAATAATAATAATAATAATAATAATTATTATTATTATTATTATTATTATTATTATTATTATTATTATTATTATTATTATTATTATTATTATTCAAACTTTGGATCTCGTTTTCTTGAGATGAAAAGATAGACAGTGTTTTACTTGCATGTTACTTTTAACGGGTCTTTTAGCCACTTTCTGCTTCTAGCCTGTGACACTGGGAGAGCTCTCAAGTTCTGTAGATAGGGCGACAACTTAATCATCCTGAGGAGACAGAACGACGTCGTTTTTAATGAAACCGTAGAACAAGTCCTACATGCCGCTCAAAGTAGCGGGAAGGGCTTAACGTTGACATCAAAACAATCGGAGCATGTCTGCCTGCAGTGTTTGACCTAAATCCTAAGTTCACACGTCTGGTGGTGCTATCAACTCTGAGTTTGTAAGGATTTACTTCCTTACGATTCGGTGCATACGAAGAAAATCAAGCGAGCAATCGCGAAGCAAGCGCATAGATTCTTTAGGAGAGATCCTACTGTAACATGAGGGAGAGCTTTAATTACGAGCTGTAGAGGCCTGGGCTATCCCGAACATTTAGCAGTGGTCTTGACCAACACCACTTCTTGACGGAGTCCCTGATAGAGAGTATGAATAGACGCGTCTGTGGCTGTTGCGACTGAAGGAAGAAGGAAAAGAAAATGCATGGGCCTGCTACTGGCTCTGTAGCTGATCCACCTCCGCTGCCTCTTGCGGACAGAAGAGAAAATAGAGAAGAAAAAGAAGAGGGAGAGAAAGACGCTCGTAGCAATTAAAGTCCCCTTTTTTTTTCTTTAGTCGCAATAGCCGTCGCCCACTACCGAAGCGACGGTGGATACAATGACGACCTACAACATAAAAGAATCCGGTGGCAGGCTAGCCCCCGCCGCAAGCGGCGGTGACCTACCAGTCCCAGCTCCGCCCGTATACGGTGTCGCATAATTTGAGGAATGTCGCCAGCAAACCGGGCGTCAGAGTGGTATTTTCCATCCCTTTCAGTTCAGTTCAGTCGTGTCCGACTCTGCGTGACCCTATGGACCATGTCATGCCATGCTTTCCGGTCTCTCACTATCTTCCTAACATCACATAACTTCTTCTGCAGTGCTTCGAGGATGCCATCCAACCATCGCGTTCGCTGCCTACCCCTTCTCCGGCGACCCTCAACCTTTCCCAACATCAAATCTTTCTCCAGTGACTCCTCTCTTCTCATCAGATGACCAAAGTAGCTGAGCTGCAGTGGTAAGACGCCCGACTACTGTGCCGGAGTACCCGGGTTCGAACCCGACCTCGGCGGCTGCGTTTCGATGGAGGCGAAACGAAGAGGCGTCGTGTGCTGTGCGATGTCAGCGCACGTTAAAGATCCCAAGTGGTCGAAATTACTCCGTAGCCCTCCACTACGGCTCCTCTTTCTCTCTTTCCACTTTCACTCCCATCTCCCTCCCTTCCCTTACGGCACGGTTGCGGTGTCCACAGAAAATCAAGTGAGACAGTTACCACGCCTTTCCCTTCCTATAAATAAATCAGTTAAATCTTTAACTTTAGAATTTGACCCTCCAATGAGCAGTCAGGGTTTATGGTCGACAATATCGACTGATTTGATCTTCTGGCAGTCCAAGGAACTATCGAGAGTCTCCGCCAGCACCACAATTCAAACGCGTCAGTTCTTCGGCGGTCAGCCTTTTTCACACTCCAACTCTCGTACCCATACATCACAACTGAAAAGACCATAGCACGAATTATACGGATCTTGGTCGGCAGACTAATGTCTCTGCTCTTTACTAGGCGGTCAAGGCTAACCATTGCTCTCTTTCCCAGAAGCAGGTGTCTCCTAATTTCATGGCTGCAGGCCCCTTCCGAGGTAATCTTGTAGCCCAAGAAGAGAAAATCTGTCACAGCTTCCACTTCTTGTCCATTGATGCTCCAGGACTTGATAGGGCAAGACGCCATGATCTTTGTCTTTTTAATGTTCAGTTTAAGCCCAAACTTCTCACTCTCTCCTTCTGCGCGCATCAGAAGTCTCTTGAGTTCCACTTCACTTTCTGCCATTAAAGTGGTATCATCCGCATATCTAAGGTTGTTGATACGTTATCCAGCAATCTTCACTCCAGCTGAAGACTCGTCCAGACCGGCCTTCCTCATGATGCACTCTGCATATAGGTTAAATAGGCAGGGCGACAGTATGCAGCCTTGCCTCACTCCTTTCTCAATCGGAAACCAATCAGTAAGACCATGCCCAGTTCTGACTGTGGCCTCTTGCCCTTCATACAGGTTCCTGAGGAGACAGATGAGGTGAATTGGAACTCCCATCTCTTGGAGAGCTTGCCCCAATCTGCTGTGATCCACGCAGTCAAACGCTTTCGCATAATCAATAAAGCAGAAGTAGATGGGTTTCTGGAACTCTCCTGCTTTTTCCATGATCCAGCGAAGGTTGGCAATTTGGTCTCTAGTTCCTCTGCCCTTGCGAAACCCAGCTTGCACGTCCGGAAGCTCCCGATCCACATACTGCTGCAGCCTACCTTGGAGGATTTTCAACATCACCTTGCTAGCATGCGAAATAAGCGCGATCGTGCGGTAGTTGGAACAATCTTTGGCACTGCCTTTCTTTGGAATGGGGATGTAAACTGACCTCCTCCAATCCTATGGCCACTGCAGGGTTGTCCAAATCTTCTGACATAATGTATGCAGAATGTTAACAGCGTCATGGTTGAGGTTTTGAAGCAACTCAGCTGGAATGCCATCAATTCCGCTAGCTTTGTTCTTAGCAAGGCTGGCTAAGGCCCATTCAATTTCACTCTTCAGGATGCCCGGCTCGAGATCAGTAATCACAACAGTCTTATGTTGGGTTTGCACATTCGGGTCCTTCTTGTACAGTTCTTCTGTGTATTCCTGCCACCTCTTCTTTATCTCTGAGGCTTCAGTGAGGTCCTTGCCTCGTTTGTCCTTTATCACGCCCAGCTTAGCACAGAAGCTTCCTTTGATATCTTTGATCGTCTTATACAGAGCTCTTGTGTTCCTTAATTGGCTGTTGTCCTCAACTGCTTGGCACTGTATGTTCAGGAAGGCATTCTTATCATCTCCTTGCTATTTTCTGAAAATCCGCATTGAGAACCTTGTATCTTTCTCTTTCCCCCATAACTTTTGCCATCCTCCTTTCCTCAGCTATTTGCAAAGCCTCTTCAGATAACCAGTTTGCTTTCTTGCATTTCTTTTGCTTTGGAACTACCTCAGTAGCAACTTCTTGTATTAATCACGAACATCAGTCCACATCTCTTCGGGCTCTCTGTCTTCTAGATCTAATTCTTGAAATCGATTCCTCACTTCCACAGCATATTCTAATGGAATTTGATCCAGATCATACCTGAAAGGCCTTCTAGTTTTCTGCGTTTTCCTCAATCGAAGCTTAATTTTGGCAACAAGAAGCTGATGATCGGTGCCACAATCGGCCCCAGGCCTTGTTTTTACTGTTTGTATAGCGCTTCTTCATCTCTGCCGGCAAAGAATATAATCGATGTGATTCCTGTACAGACACTCTGGTGAAGTCCATGTGTACAGACGCCTCTTGTGCTGTTGAAAATGAGTATTCGCTATGGTCAGGTTGTTTTCTTGACAAAACTCTACTAGCCTCTGCCCAGCTTCATTTGGCTCGCCAAGACCGAACTTGCCTATAATTCCGGATATTTCTTCACTCCCGACCTTAGCATTCCAGTCTCCTATGAGAAAAACGACGTCTGATGATGGGGTGCGGTCTAAAAGGCATTGTAGGTCCGCATAAAATCTCTCAACGTCAGCTTCTTCAGCAGTAGTGGTCGGTGCATAGACTTGGATAACTGTTATGTTGAAAGGGTGACCTTGGATCCGAAGCGAAATCATTCGGTCGTTTTTGGGGTTGTATCCTAGCACTGATTTGCCCATTCTTCTGTTTACTATGAGAGCGACCCCATTCCTTCTGATTCGTGCCCACAATAAAAGACATAATGATCGCCGGAGTTAAATTCTCCCATTCCGGTCCACTTGAGCTCGCTGATACCCAAGATATCAATGTTCAATCTGTCCATTTCTCGCTTGACGACATCCAGTTTACCTTGCGTCATAGATCTTACATTCCATGTTGCTATGTGATATATCTCCTTGCAACATCGGACTTTCCGGTCGCTTCCCGACACATCCACAACTGAGCGTCCTTTTGGCTTTAGCCCAGCCGCTTCATTCGTCCTGGAGCTACTAGGAATCGCCCTTTGTTCATCCCCAGTAACATGTGGGACGCCTTCCAACCTGGGGGGCTCATCTTCCGGCGCCATATCATTAATGGTATTGTGACTGGCCATAGAAATATAACCAATTGAATTTCAGCGCCCGTCCTGTCCGTTTCTATCTGTGTGTACGTCTTTGTTAGCGCTGTGGAACCTTTCGTTTCATTTTTGAGATCACTCTAAAGGAACAGCCCGAAATGTGGACGCTGAATTTCGTTTATGCGCTTTTGAGTGGTGCAATGGTAAGACGCCCGACTACAGTGCCGTAGTACCCGGGTTCGAACCCGACCTTGGCGGCTGCGTTTCGATGGAGGCCAAACGAAGAGGCGTCCGTGTGCTGTGCGATGTCAGTGTTGTTGTTGTGGCTGTAGGAAGAAGGAAAAGAAAATGCACGGGCCTGCTACTGGCTCTGTAGCGGAGCCACCTCCGCTGCCTCGTGCAGACAGAAGAGAAAATAGAGAAGGAAGAAAAGGAAGAGGGGGAGAAAGACGCGCGCCGCAACAACGGCCGTCGTACACCACCCGAAACGGTGGCGGGTGCAATGACGGCCTACAATTCTGTGGCAGCTAGCCCCCGCCGCAAGCGGCGGTGGCCTACCTGTCCCAGCCCCATCAGCGCACGTTAAATATCCCCAGGTGGTCGAAATTACTCCGTAGCCCTCCACTATGGATCCTCTTTCTTTTCACTTTAACTCCCACCTTTCTCTCTTTCCTTAAGGCGAGGTTCAGGTGTCCACAGACACAAGTGTGACAGATACTGCGCCTTTCCCTTCCTGTGAACCAATTATTATCATTATTATTTCGTTTATGCGCTTTTGAGTGATGCAACGCCATGTCATGGCACGAGTTATTCGGGAAATAAGGAACACTACTTACATGACTGGTCGTATTCCACTCCATATGGCATCGCTGGAAAAACGAAATATTGTCAGAATAAGAAAATTCTACAATATCGAATGACGAACCGTGCACATCAAGTATTCATTGTTTCAACTGTTGCTGTTTTTCATCGTTTTGTGTACATAGTTTGCAGTATAGACTGTGCTTAGCGGAAATACTTTATCGTGCTGTTTCATCGGCTCACGCAGTGGGAACCGTGAATGCTATCGTTCAGCCGGCCCGCTCTCAAGACTGACCAGACACCCTGACACACATCATTCCCACTCTGTGGATACTTTGCGCCCGCAGGTCGACCAGCGCGATAGTATAATCATGAGCACGAATTATCCCGCTAAATTTAGCCCACGTGCAAGGCCTGAATTGTGTGGGTAATCTGGATAATACAAACTATATATTACATTTATTTCGGGGTTGCTCCCAAGTCTTCCATATTTTTTTTTACCTTTTCCTTTCATAAATTGTTGAAGTTGCAGGTAGACTACACAAAATAATCCAGTTAACATCACACCAAGCAGCAGTATGTCGAAGGCAACAGTTAGCCTCACGTGACTCCTGCATTCCCACTGAAGGCATGTATCCTTCTAGTGTCGCAAAATAATAGATGTGCCAAAAATACGTCGTGTCCGCATTTTATATTCATTGTATTTTGCACATTACATCCAGGGTTGTTGGGGTAAAACCCATTTGTTCTCCGTTTCTAGAACAACTGTGCCCACGGAACTTTTTGAAAGCTCGTGCGAAAGCACCAAAGCAGAAGCAGTTCGAGCGATATTTTCTGATAAAGAGGTTGTTTATGTGAAGGCAGTCTTAATGTGAGATGCACTCGAGCCACTTTTAGATGTCCAGAACACGCCTGAAAGCGGAAAACTTCTGATGCCAAGCTTTGATTACCTCGTAAACGTCAAGCTACAGCAGACTCTCCACTAGTTTTTCACAATGATCGGTAAAAGCGATCGAGCAAAAAGTGTTTTATTTATGTTACCTAAGAGCAGTGCCACATTAGTAAAAACCTGTTGTAAGAGAATTGCTAGAAGATCTCCACAAAATGGGGCTGCACTCTGAAACCGAGCGTGTTTGACAAAGAAGAAAACCAGTTGACAATGTGGGAACTGAGTACCTTACTAGATCCATTCCAGAAGCGGCTATTGAATCAGTCGTTTGATGAGTACCGACCTCTCTCTATTTTCATGACGGGCGATGTTGGTTCGCTTCACGGGGCGTCTAACCAGTACTTGCTTGAAGCAGCCTCACCAATGAAAGCGCTGACCTGATGGACTGTTGGAACGACGCAACTCTGGCGCTACCCCAGGCTAGCAAACGCACTGTTGACGTTGTTGTGTCTAGCTAATGGCAGCTGGGACTTTGAGCGAACGTTCTCTCAGCTAAGATACCTCTAGAGACCAGACAGGTCTCGAATGGAAACCGAAATGTCGCGCTTGCAGATGCTTATGTATGTCTTGCAGATGACTGTGTATGCTAATAAGGTCGTGTAAAACGTCAATGACCAGCTCACGTGAATAAAAGTTTTCTTCTCCAAAGACTGACCGTTGCACATCATTGAGAGTAATGATTACGAAAGGAACACCAAATTATGAAACATTTTCTTGAAAGAAGCCCAAAATATAACTTATTGTTACCCACCGGTTAGGAAAAATCGAATAAATTATTTAACCCGATAAAACCCGAATTTCGGAGTGTTTCCACGAAAAACCCGATTTCTCCCCTTTTATCAAGTAGAAAAAAAAAGCTCGATTTTTTACCCCCCGAATTTAGAAAAAAATATATAGAACTCGAAAACGGGTAACCCTAATTATATTGAGAGCCAGGTAATTTATACTTCAGATATATTTGATCCGTTCGTCGACTGATTAATTCTGAAGTGATTGATTCATTGAATGAATGATTGGGGCACTGATTGAATGAATGCCTGGCTGGCTGGAGTAACGGAGTAACGGACTGCACGCTGCTATTGACTGCGATGTGGCGGCTACCATTTTTGAAGTCATTTTAGAAGTCAGTAATGCTGAAAGCCTTAGCACTCCATTTTCTCGAAAACGTGCGTTAGAACGCACTCATACTTACACTGCTGGTGCGCACTGACGTAACCTGAGTGGGCAGATAAGGAGGCAAACCATCAATATTCTACAATTACCATGCTTCATTAACCAAGTCGTTAAATGACGTAGATCCTTCGTACCCAACGTACAGAAGTGGGTTGAGAGCAAAGAAAGTGGCGACGTTGATGACATCCCTTTATCCCACATTCAAAGTTCAAAACAAAAGTGTAATAACTTCTCGTGTTCAACGGCGCTGTTTGTATGGCCAATCTTCTTATCAGGTCGCGTATCAAATTTTTACAGGATCGGTGGACATCTCATCCACGTCGACCCGCCGCGGTGGCTCAGTGGTTAAAATGCTAGACTGTTCTACCTAAGGATGCGGGATTGAATCTTGGCCGTAACTGTTTTTCGATGGAGGTGACAAGCAAGGCGCCCGTGTTTCTATGCGATGTCAGTGCACGTTTAAAGAACCCCAGGTGGTCGAAATTTCCGGAGCCCTCCCCTACGGCGTCTCTCATACGTGAGTCGCTTTGGGACCTAATCAATCTCACTGCCCCAGACCCTTTGGCAAGTGCACCGAGTAGACGGTACACGACTTCGCGTAGCTGGAAAAAGAACGACCAGACAAGACGCCAGAAAACAGGACTAGCGCAGATTCTGCGCTAGTTAAGTTTTTCTTGTTACACGCAAATGGAGCGGGTAGAAGCTGGACAGAGTGGCTCTGTTAAGCGCATCTAGCTCATTGTTCTTCTAGACCAACGTAAGTTGGCTTTGAGTAAATATCCATTCTTAAGCGTGAAACTGCCTGCAGAACTGCGTTCTAAATGCCGGCAATTTCTTCTGACGGCGCATTGCTTCGAAGGCGCCAGTCGTTCTCATTATATTTTGAAGCCTTCTTTTATCATCCTCGTGATAAATATCAATGCGATAGCGCTATGGGTCTCTTGTCTCAGATAATATATAACGACGTTGGCGTCGTGGTTGACTGTGCCGACTAGACACTAATGTGTCGACGGGGTTGTGACATCACAGCAATATGACCTCGGGCGGTAATTATACACTCGCCCGTAATGCCCACGTTAAACGTGACATCACAACTGCAATAAAACCAATAACTCAGCACACGTAATGGGAAGTATACTCGGCGCAGATCTCCTATGATTTTAGTCTTTGAAGGAATTGATCTCTCTTAAGGTAAACTTTTTTCAAAATATTCTAGCGGGATCAAGCCCACCACCTTCGGGTTGCGACAGACTATTCCTCTGCTTCACACGCCCAGCTCACATCCACTTCAATTTTCTGTTACCAGCAATCAGATGAAAATAAATAAGGTTTGATTTGGTTTGTGGGGTTTAACGTCCCAAAGCAACTCAGGCTATGAGAGACGCCGTAGTGGAGGACTCCGGAAATTTCGACCACCTGGGGTTCTTATAATAAATAAAATAAATAAATAAGGTAAAAATAACAAATGAGATCATGAGATGATGCTAGTGGGTATGCATGTAACTGGAGCACACCATAGGCCGCTATCACGTGATACCGCTGTGGAAAAGCTTAAGTCCTTCCTAAAGTTTTAGCCATAGGATCAGAACGTGCTTATCTGTAACCACTGCGAATTCAACAACGACAACGTAACTCAGCAGCACTGTCAAGACTAAACTAAAAGATGCGCCGTGAAGGGTTATCACATGTGAGCGCCGATCCAAGCCCAGTCTCGGGCTGGGCTCTGGCCAATTCATCCATGACTCGCGCACTGAGTTTCATTTGTTGATTGTTTAGCACCTTACGGTAGCCGCGTATTCACTCTGGGAAATAAGGCGATGCAGTGGCCATGTTGGCTCTTGATGGCTGCGGTTTATGCCTCTCCATTCCACAATAAACTCGCTCTTTTACAGTGACAGAGTCAGGATTAGGACTTACAGCGAATGTCACCATTAACGCCAAAGAACCAAAACTATATATCTATATTAACTAGCGATGTGGGCAAAGGTCACCAATATAGCTGCATTCCATGAGCAAAATGCGCAATGTCTAGCAGTTGCACGGGTAGCTTTTTCATTAGGTTAAATTATAATTGATATTTCCTACTGCGTCTCATCCGGACTGTGCGAGAGTACCGCGTGTTGACAGAGCCTTTAAGTCCAAATCCGTGCTTACCCGATTCATCGTAATCCGTTGGAATGTACAGCTCTGCAAAAGAAAGTATCCTCGTTAACATTATTGATCTTTTTGAGTGCACAAGCAATCAACGACAGCTCTCAATTTCCCTTATAAGCGTTGTAAAATTGTAAACACGTTTTGAAGTGGACAGAGCTACATGAAGTTTAACATTACTAAAACTGTTTCCATGGCAATAACTTGTAAGAAACAGCCCCTGAATTACATTTACCACATACGAGAGCGGATTGGTCACGCTACTTTAGCTGTTAAACATCTATGCTTAGCTATATTTAATAACCACAAATAGGACAGGAGTATTGACACTGATAATTTAATTAGCTTTGTTATGTTGACAGACAATCCAGGCTCTACTACAAGCACTCTGCCCTCTGTTTGGGCTGGTTCTCGAGTATGCTTGGACAATATGGGAGCCTTGCTATATCAGGGATATCGATAAACTTAGCGGATCCAACGCACTTCTGCAGGATTTGTTCCGTCTTATCATTGATCAACTTCTGGAGTCTCTCACTTATACTGTGAGAACAAACTTCACTTGGAAGCCCTCAGTGGACGCAGTCAGTTGGCCGATTGATATTTATTTACGGGCTGTATCGCAGCAAAAAGTTTTATTTGCGGTTTAAGGCACCCACTCACCAATAACCAATAGTAATGCAATAAGCACGTATTGTGCAACGACAAAACCATACGAAAAAAAATTCAATTTTACTCTTAATATAGGCACTGGTGAAACTTTTTTTTTTTTTGATTGGCGAATTGTTGGGCGGAAATATATTTTATTCTTAGTTACGGCAGTACATGTTACCATCTTTTTCTGCGCCAGTGCTGCTGTCTTCGGTATCTTGTAAAACAAAAATAACGAATTAGAGTGACGGCGGCCGAACGTTATTGCGAGATGTTGTGTTCTTAAAGCAATGAATACCATCAACTCCTCAATAAATCAAATTTCAAGAAATGTGCCTTTTAAGCCTATCTTGAATTTACGACGAATACAGATTCTAAACTTGACGATGACAGAAGCAAACATTCGACTAAAACAAAAGGAAAGTTGCAGTTAAGCGATACTGAATTAACGACATCAGTCTGTATTGAAGTAAAGAGCCAACATGAAAATACAAATGAGAAATATTGTATATAACTGCGATTTAATCATCAAGAAAACAAATGCATTGCAAGAAAACTGAACGCGTGCCATCAACTTTGATACGTGTAATGTGTAAAAGCCATCCTAAGGGCACCAATCAGCGCGAGAAGAGTCAACGATAAAAATATAACACTCGCTGTTCAGACAAAATGATGCATGTTGAAATCTGCAGTCAACCATCATAAATTACACGATTTCGTAGCGGGACATGATATAACAGTGATATTTAATTTGTCGTACAAAATAAGGCACGGAAAATTATCTTATTTATGTCGCAACACGGCGGTCAGCAAGAGTGTTTATCGACAGAAATTACTTTGGATTGCATAAAATGCCGAACAGCAGGCGTTAGCGAATAGTAATGAACTCGTCGGATAGCCGGCACATGGAATAAACCGTTCATCAAGGCGGATCTAACGATTGCATAAACAAAAAAATATGGTTGCATCAGCAAAGGTAAACAAGAATGGGAGCTTCCTCATTTCTAGAGAAGTCTTAAGAACCGGAAGTCGTCACGAAACCAGCTGAAATATCGCAACCACGATCCTGATTTTTGTCGTCAGTCTTGCTCCGGTGAAACAAAAGGGCAAGAGTGACTACTAATCTATAATATTGGCAAAGCGCTTCCAAAATTTAGAACTACATTTTGATCGTTTGGCCTCTTTATGCAAATATTATCGAAACTCGCTAGGTATTTCATGAGATTGTACTGCGCATTCCGTGCAAAGCGATTTCTCTCGTTCCAATGCTACTGCAGCTGTTTTTTTTTTTTTTGGCTACATATGTCAGAACATCTGACAAATATTGAATAATGAACAATAAATTTATAAGGTGTGTTTTGTGCAACTTAGTATATTGCTTGTCTCAATGAACTACGGATTAGGAGAAGTTGCTTGTGATGAAGTGAGATGTGTGCCGTAAAACTTTTGTTTTCAAAGCAGCAAACAAATGTTTCATGGCCGATATGTTGCAACGCTTAAATCGTAGCCCCCCAGCCACCTTAGCCGCATTTGGAGTTTCTTAGAGAATATGCGCAAGAAAAATTTTGCAGGACACACAATACGCAATTTTAAAGTGTTTAGGTAGCCCACTGCTTGTACTTACGAGGCACGTTCTGGTCTATGGGAAAAGAGGCAGAAGAAAGTTAGGAACTCAGGGTAACTAGGCTGTCAAAAACCAAAAACCTCCTGAGTTATTTTATATGCTGGCTTTCATCAAATTCCTTTCTTTATGTTCTCACGATCGCGACAGGAATATTACACAACGGGATAGCTATAAAACTGATTTTACAACCATGATTCAACAGCGTGAAAGGTGACCAGTGCCATTTTTTTTAATACACCAGTCTCTCGTAATGCTGTGTGATGTATTAGCAAAACTGTTGAAGACCACTCAGAACAAACAAGATACACGCATAAAAACACTAGAAGACGCGAAAAACAGCTGGAAGCAAGGAAACGTTATTGAAGAAAAAATGTAATATCTATAAATTTTATTTTTAAAACTGAGAAATAAACTAGAGCGGTCCGTGCACTCGGACTGCACAGAAAAAGCATATTACGCACTTATTATGGGTAAATACAATATTCTGGAACCTAATTTAAGTATTACACGTTTAGTTCTTATTTTAGAAGACAGTGTTATACGGCAGAATGTAGCATCTCATCTTAACATTGACAGTAATTAAGCCTTATTCAAATTTCTTAATGAGCAACGTGATTCGAAGTCGCGAACAGCAAAATACGCATTTAGAATTTCCCTGAGGTGGCCTTCCACCATTGTCTCAAAAAAGGCGTCGTTTGCATTTATTATGGATGAAATAAAAGCGCTCCAGATATGGTTCAGACATGCAACGTAGCTTGACTCAGCGCTTTACAAATTAACGTAACTTAGAGTAACTTAACTCGGACATTTTCATATGTAAGCATTCTTCAATGTGTGCGAAATGTTTTCGATTGACGCTGTTGTTGTGGCTGTAGGAAGAAGGAAAAGAAAATGCACGGGCCTACTACTGGCTCTGTAACTGAGCCACCTCCGCTGCCTCGTGCAGACAGAAGAGAATATAGAAAAGAAAGAAAAAGAAGAGGGAGAGAAAGACGCGCGCCGCAACAACAGCCATCGTCCACCATCGTAGAAGTGGCGGGTGCAATGACGGCTTGCAACAGATAAAATTCAGTGGCAGGCTAGCCCCCGCCGCAAGCGGCGGTGACCAACCTGTCCCAGCCTCATCAGGGCCAGGATCAGCCACCCTTCACCACCTCCCATATCGACAAAAGTGCACTGTTCGATGTCAGTGCACGTTAAATAACCCCGAGTGGTTGCGATTACTCCAAAGCCCTCCATTACGGCTCCCCTCTCTCTCCTTCTACTTTCCCTCACGCCTTCTTTCCTTCCCTTACGGCGCAGTTCAGGTGTCCGTAGTTTTTTTTCTCTCTCTTTACACTTTCACTCCCATCTTCCTCCCTTCCCTTACGGCGCGGTTGCGGTGTCCACAGAAATCAAGCGAGACAGTTACCGTGCCTTTCCCTTCCTATAAAATAAATCAGTCTAAATCAGTCAGGTGTCCGCAGAACGTGTGACAGATACTGTGCCTCTCATTTTCTGTGAACTAATTATCATCATTTTAAACCACATTCCTGATAATTCTTAGTGTGTGCGAAATGTTCGCGAAAGTATGTACGACAAGTTCAGTTAACAATCTATGTTGAAGGGCTTCGATTTCGGATATAATCTCTCCACTCAAACAATAAATCACCTAATTGTAGAGCTCCGCGCGGTACATACTGTCTGCTTGGTTGCGAAATAGCCCTGTACAGACCGTAGTGGCATTCTCTTCGCCGATTAAAAAGAATGACTTTAAAATGGTAAGTAAATAAAAGGAATCTTAAACAGACTCCATGTGAAATATTCAATCGCTATTCTCTGTATGTAGCAGACCTACTCGATTATTTTTAATAATTGTTGTTATGCACAATTTCATTCGTTCGATCGATGATAGATGTTCGATTTCCTATTCGGAATATTTAAACATCACTTGCTATCTTTGTTGATTACCTTAAATATGACCCCTGTCTCCTGTTTTAGCCAGCTTGACCCTTCAAGTATTGCCGTGTTGTTAAAAGCAGTCTCGGTCACCATTACAAACGTTATCATTAGCGAAGCAGATCTATTAGCAGGAGCGAATGACGATCCTAAGCCAGAAATAAAAGCAAAGTTGTTGATCAATATTATTGTTTAGGCCAATGCTCTTAACGAATTTCACGAAAATCGCCCCAAGCTTCGAGCCCCTCGAGAGAAAACTCGAGCGAACCATTGCCACTATCTTCACTGGTTTCCAGACAGCTTAAAAATGAGTCTTTTCTCAGTAGTGAAAAGAAACAAATTTATTGAACAAATAGATATTTAAGAACTCTCAAAGGTTTTTGTCACTCACCTTGGACATATTGACCCTGCACGTTGTAGCCTGAATATTGATAAAAAGAGGCTCTTTAACGTACATACCATGAATAATAAATTGCTAAGGACTCTTTGTGCCTATGTACATACCTTGCGGGGGTTGACCCTGCATGCCGTAACCTAAATATCGAGAAAAATATCACATTTAACATACACACCATAAATAATACATTGCTAATGACTTTGTGCCTGTCTACATACCTTGCGGGGGTTGGCCCTGCATGCCTAAATACCGACAGGTAGGAAGAAAACAAAACACAGAACTAGTAAAAAAGCGCAAATATTCCCTTCTTATCTTGCTGAGGTGGAGCCTGCAGCTGCATGCATAACTCAAGCAGAAGCAGGATCACAGGCAAATGGCGTAAATTCATACAATCGAACGCGTTTTCATGATAGGCTTACCTTGCTGCATGTTGTAACCTAAAGGGAAGTGAAACAAACGAAAAATAGCTCACAAACGGGTAAATACCTGTATAGGCAGGCTTTTGAGCTCTAGGCATACTTCGACTAGCACATCTGTCCAGTTGGCCTTTTCAGGCACGCGTCGCGTGCTTCGCGCCTAGGGCGGCGGCACGTCTCGCGGCAGTCTGCGTAGATGGCGCCATATTGCTTCACTCTAGCCCTTCTTCCAGAGTCACCAATCCCTGGGTCTTTCTTGCAGCAACAACTTCCAGGTTGCGACTTTCTCAGCTCTCGACATACTCTCCCCCTTTCATGACAATCACATTGCTACTCCCTCGCTATGCTCTTCTTCCTTGGTGACGCATTCCCACCGCATCGTCATGACGGATTCCTTCAATTGCCGCCCTGGTCCCCCCCCCCCCCCCCCTTACACGGTAAATCCAATTAAGGTGACTTCTAAGAAAACGGCCTCAAGATTGAGCAGTACCACTACCAAATTGCGAAACACACGAAAAAGACATAACAGCTGCAACGGCATAAGCAGTATTGGTTGCACATTTCGTTTATGCACTGAACTCCTGCCAATGGAATCTTTGAATTGGACTGTGCCGTGGGTGTCTGGCAGTTGCTGGCTTATGAGAGACGAGGCTGGTTAGTGGGCGCATAGCTGGGCACCCACATGCGACGCCCTAATCCTCTCCGACCAGCTTGGCGCGCTAAGGCTGAAGGTCAAGGGCATGTATACCCCCCTCCCCCCTCTCGTTGTTTTCACCGGATGATTATTAAACTTCCCACGAAGTAAAACCAGATGAGAATAAGCAGAGGTGACGTAGAGAGGGCGATGGCTGGCTGGAGAAGTTTATGACGAGTAAGGTGGGCGCACAACCGGAAACTATCGTTCACAAAACGAACCCGGCGTCCCTTCCCTGATCCTCGTAAGCTGGTCCGCACAGGAATCGCGGGAAGTTTCTGGAGTCAGGATATCAAATATGTTTGCTGCTCTTACTTCTAGCATGCAGAAAACTGCGCTATTATAGTCCCTGTAGTAACATGTACGATTAAAAGAGATTACCTTGGCCGTAGCCGTACATTTTCGCTGAAATAAAAAAGGCAAAATTAAGTAAGTAAGCAGTTAATTTGGTCACTGAGACCATACACTGGTTAGAACGACGTGAACCGGGTCGTTGCTCAGAGTCAAACGAAATCAAACAAGAGTTGAGAGCAAGCCTAGTCGACAAGGCAGAATTTCGTCGAGAAAACCTGTCTTCGTCAGGACGAAAAGCCCTCTTGTTAAAACTTTGGCTTGCGAGCAGAGGCAGCCCTTAAATTTCATTTTCTTTGGTATTTATGGCATATCCCATTGGAAGAACAGGAGCACTCAAAAGTGTTCTAAACGTGCTATATCAAAAGCCGCATTTCTATAAGCGAACAGGAACGGGAGCACTGTGATCCAGTGGAAGAATAGGAGCACTCTGGCGCCGATGAGAGGAGCCCAGAGCAGTTGAAGCTGCTTCCGCGCAAAAGGCAGAGCGTGAAGGAAGTCAGGTAAACGATGTATACTCGGGGACAACTTTTTGTAGCAATGGAGCCAAAGCTACGGGGGCGGGGCTTTCCTAACGGTGTTACTACGCCATGTAGTTCCGAGTATCTGGAGCTAATGCTTGTTCAGCTTTAACAGTTTCCTTGACTCCACTAAGCAACAACATGTTCCTTTACGTCGCTGATGGCTTATGAAGATAAAGTCGCGACTAATCAAAACCGCGCATGACGTAAGCTGTCAAAAACAGACACGAGTTACGAACGAAGAAATGGGCAGAGAAAAGCGGCAGACGCGTCCCACCTGGTCTCGCGTAAGCTGCTTGCGCTTTGCGAGATTGTCGGCAGGTCGCGCAGCCATTGACATGAACGCTGAGTAGTAAACTCCTGCTGTAATGGCTAGCACTGTAGTAGAAGCTTGATTCAATAATAAGGTGAATAAGTTCCGCAATGGTATAACATTCCAGAGCATCACCTGCGAAATTTCTGGAGCCACTATATTCTTGTGCGGAGCGAGCTGGCGCATTTCGGCTCTGCAGCTTCCACCACAATGCCACATAAAGTTGTCACCGAGTATAGTCACATGATGTACCTTTGTCTCAGCGCCTACTCTCGGAGAGCACGGAATAGTTTCATTGGGAGAGCAGGCAGGTGCACTCTCTCAGTGCTACTGCTCTGCTCCTCACTGCTCGTTGTTTCCGCTCCTGTTCTGCCAATGGAATGCGCCATAAAAGCAGCAAGTATCCGATATTCGCTGGGAGCCCGAACATGTGAAAAAAGGTTCATATTTCTTCCAACACCCGTCGCATTGATAGCATCTCCTTATAGACCTGCTGTCATTAATAGAATGAAAGCAGAGAGGAGACATTGTGTCCTGGACGCCAGCGAACCAGAAAAAGTGCTCAAAACCTCTCCAAAGCATCATAAATGGCGCAGCGGTGGCCACGCGGTTTGAGCATCCTTCTCGCTTTCGGCAGATGCTGGGTTATCCCCAGTGATGTGGGGTACCAACAGGTTATATGGACCGTGCAAGCATCTCCCTGGCCAAGTTTATCTGTAACCCCACAGTTGAACGCGCGCCAAGGAATGCCACGCGACAGGATCGATAATGCACTGTCCAAACATACTTACCGGAAGAAGTATGACATACTGCGCCTTTCCTGTCCTTTAAACCAATGATAATGATATATAGCACTGCAGCGAACGCCGGTAAGCGGCAAACGATGAGAGGCAAGTGATAGGATAGGAAAGGTAAGCTTTCGTAATCTAAGATACCCTCTATTTGCTTTTTGTTGGTAGGCTTGGAAAATGGGTCTTCGGCACTACCTTGTGTTGACCCGCCGCGGTGGTGCAGTGGTTAAGATACCTGACTACTGATCCAGGGTTCCTGGGTTCGGTACCAACCGTCTGCGGCTGCTTTCGATCGAGGCGAAAGGTAGTGGCGTCGGTGCGCTGTGCGAATTCAGTGCACGTTATATAACCCCGGGTGGCCGAAATTTCCGGAGTGCTTTACTACAGCGCCGCTGATAGCCTGAGTTGCTTTGAGACACTCAACCCTTCAAGCCAACTAAACTACCTTGTGTACACGAAGATATCTTGAGTCACTGAGACTTTTGAGAACATTTGTACTTGCGTAATAAAATTTTGCTTTGATCACCATTCACGACTTTCGTTTCTCGTTTTGGCGACAGAGAAGTACAAATTTCTTTTATGCTGTGCAGCGTCACAACTTGTTAATGTCTCTTGGTGGTCAAATATTTCTGGGCCTTCAGTTATGATCCGTCTCTTGTTCTGTTAATTTCACCTTCCTCACCTCCTTAACGGCGCAATTTTCCTGCCCATCCAGACGCGAGATTTTACTGCTCCTTCACAGAAACTACGCCCACAGACGACTAAAGGTCTTGAAGGAGGACCAAAGAATATGTGATGTGCATCAAGGCACATCATGAACTGTTGCGAAAGCAACACTACGCTAGTCATCGAGCTATTTCACGTGGCACAGCGTGGGCCAAGCTGCGCATGCGCGAGGAGCCACGTGACGTCAGAGGCAGCAGCTGGTGTGACGAAGCTGGTGTGACGTCGCGGCCGCGCTCGGCCGTGCGCTCCACCGGTGCCGGAGAAGTGATGTCATAACCACAGCCTGCACCTGCCGCGCATCACTTCATCGGCTGGTTGTGTGGTGAAGAAGTTTATGTTGTGTATATTATATAGTTAGAAGCGCGCAGCCAGAATCGACAAACTTTAGAGGAGAGCCCGGCCGTTGCTCAGCGCGTAGCCGAAGCTATCCTTAGCGTAGCCATGCAGCTGTTGAACTCAACAAGGTTTAAACGGAGATAAACCACTGTCAAATTTTATTCTGACTTTTATCGGGCATTTAACTATTTAAACAAAAGCCTAATAGCGCTAGAACAGTTTATTAGTCTAAAAGTTTTACTTGCTAAACAATGTCATAGGATATAACACACCGCATAGGGCGGAATACTGCAGCTTGGCGAGCTGCTTTTAGTTATCGTGCACAGAAGTGTCGGTGCAAGAATAGCCCTCATCTTTTGACAGGGCTGAAATATGGTTGGTATGGAATTGAACTTGTGACTTGTATGTAATGCTCTGCAGAATGAGGCCATAACCAACAACACAGCGGGCATGAGTGGCGTCAGGAACTTAAGAACAAAGGTGAAGAAATACAAGCTCCGAACAGTTCCTTCTTTCGATCAGGAGTCGCACTGGTTATGAGGACCCAGAAATGACGTCAGGGAAATAGCCCGGAGAAAGCGTGTAACAAAGTTTAGATGAGGCCACCGACATTCCACAACTTAAAGGGTCCACCTAAAATGCTACTTGCTGTAATATTGTAATGCAAGAAATCCATAGAGGTGCTCCGTACGAGTATTTGAGTCAAATTTAAAAGCATGGTGCGGGGCCCAATAATTTACGAATAATTTTTAGGAAATGCTCCTGGTGACCGCTCGCAACCGATTGGGGCGACATAAACCCGTGCGCACCACGCACAAAACCTCCCACACCACAAGAAAGACAAGCGCCTTTGTCTCGTCTTCTTTCTTGTGGTGTGTTTAGTTCCACGCAGTTTTTCACAGTACAAATATGAACCAACTAGCCCAAGAAACGGTATTAATGTAATACAAAACCTCCCATGTTACGTCAAATGGCCTGGCTGGGCTCGCCTGCTCTCTGTGCGCTCCCAAGTTGCGCGGGGCCCGATTGCTTGTCGTCGTGACTTGTTTGCTTCCATGTTCCTTACGCACCGAAGTGGGCTGAGTTTAGGGGGAGAGGAGGAGCATCATTTCAGAGCCAATACAGATAGCTTAAAAAATATTCCGTTGCGGTGACGATTGATGGGGCACTTATTGCTCGTACATGTTTTTCTTGTTTTCATAATTAGGTTTTCACGGGCCCTTTAAGCAATAGAGTAAAAAGAACAATGTGTTCGTTTACTCGAGAGGGAGTTGTGAAACGCCACAAGAAAGTAGTAACTAAGTGTAATGCGTCACTGAGGGTAACAAGCGTTAGATGGGTTGCGGTCTCTTCATAAAACACGGTGTTATGATACCGACCTCTAAAAATCTGCAATGTCACTAAAATTGTGGCATGCCGTTCAAGCCACCCAAAGCACTTGTTGATTGCTCCCCCCGTTAGCTTACGTGAACCAATAATACGTGGCTGTGTACTAACTGGGTTAATGTTAGCCGCTATGCGACCGCGTATATCAGCAGTTAGAGGTTTCACTGCGAGGCTTAATTATATAAAATGCTATTAAAGAGTGTTTAAATAAATGGTGTCTCTTGGGCTACGTCTCTACTGTGGCTTAAAATTTAAAAGGTAGGACCTAGCTTGTTGCAGCGAAGATAAACGATAAATTCTGTTCGATGAAATCCATGAACTTACCAGCCGCCTCCTTGATGCAGGACCGATGAGAGGTCTATGGTGTAAAGGCAGTCTAAGTCTGCTTCACAGTAACGTCAGGTAGAGAGCTCTGTATCAGAGAAAAAGAAACAAAAAATGCGTTTAATGAGCATCTCGTTCGAATGTTGGGCAAATCCATAGTCGCATTTTATGCTCGGTCTAAGCTTCAGGATCAGACGTGGGCATTTTACCACTCATTTTACCTTGACCAGTATGGACTGAGAGAATCGCCAATTTTTTAGCTTAACCACCAACTCTTAAAACAAAGTCAAGAGCTCCACTCGAGCTAATAAGGATGATGAAGGCTACCCCGCTGCACCAATCTTCAAAGGCACCATGACACTGTTGATCAGCCCGCTCAGGCATCAGTGTGTTTGTCTGCAAATTAGGAGTTTGTCTAAAAGGAAAGACCAAACCTCTTCCAGCTTGCCCGTATGAATGGACAGGCTGCCAAATAACAGAGCTCGGCGTTGATTAGGGTTATGAGTTACGAGGCTTAGAAAGTACTAAGGGTCACTGCGCGCTGAGACCAGCACAACACCAGTTTTGTCTCCAAAAAGGTAGGTGCTCTAGAAAGCAAGAATCCCTCCCGTACGAGACTGCCCCTGACTCCTGTGACTTAGCAGATCACCTACCCAACAACACGACCTGATCAGGGGTGGTCAGGGCTGCAAACACCCAAAAAGGACAGTACTCAAGGGTTTCGCCTATCGCTGGCTGCTCACGGTTGGCAACGGGCAAGACTCCACGGACTACACTTACCTGCTCGAGGGCGGTCTCTGAGATTAGGGACAGAAGGAAGCGCGGCTGGTCGGTCGCTGTTCTTGCCGAAAGCACGAAGCGGGAGGCACGGACTGAGCGCGGTGAGCGCGTGCGCGGTGACGATGGTTGATACTTCTTCTTCTACCTTGATAATCGGCACGTGCCCGTGATGGGGAATTGGCCATGGTCTGTGTAAACTATGCTTCACGTGCGACCGGCATCAACGTGATTTGGGCATGTTAGCATTGATTCGTTGTAAAATAATGGAGCCACCAAAGAGCGCTAAGCACGAATGGTAGGAGCCTTCTTCACTTTTGTCTTTTATTTAATTGCTATTGTCTGATCCTTTCCCGCTTTTATTAATAACCGCAAAGTGCGGGTCACTTTCCTCCGGCTAATTCGAGGAACCTCTTTTCACCTGTAGGCCCGAGGAATAAACGTCGCTCGTTCTTTTCTCCTCTCTCTATCTTTTTATTTTGCTCTTCAGTCTAGCATTTTCGAATTTTCAACCGCCATGGCTCGTGTGTCTAGTGAGCTCCGCCGGCCGCGTTGCTTGGGTTGTCTCCGATATCGGGCGGCTGGGGACACATGTGCGAAAGCTTGACCGGCGTGCCGCAGCGAACGTCGCTTGCGAACTGCGGCCGTAGTGCCAGCAGGGACACAAGGAGCACCGTGTTTCCGGCGAGCGAACTCCCTGAAGCTCCGCCCACAGCCGGTGCTACCGCGCAGCCGAGTCGGAAGACTGCTTGGCTTGGTGAACTTCACATGACTTCACGTTCGTAGAGGAAAAGACAAAACAGCGATGTTATGAGAAGGATTGGCTGCTAGTCTCGTAAAATATACATTTACATTACAATTACAATTTACATTTCATTTTAAATTTAATAAATTTAAATCTGCATTACATTTACAATTTTACATTAGTAAAGGAGCTTGAGAGGAGCCAACGTTTCTAACACAGAACACCATGATTGCGTCACGCCCGTTATCGTGAAACTCACATCATAATTGTCCTTGTCTATCATGAGGATGATAGTAGCGATGACGATGAAGCTGCAATTACTGATAATGACAATAATGACATTAGTAATGATAATGATGACGCATTTAGAATGAGGGCAAACATGATGCAGCGTGGGCAATTGCAACGCTTAGGCTTTCGCATTTCTGCTGTGTAGATTCCACAGTGCTCTCATAATTTAGTTTTATTTCTTTCTTATCTTGCGGAACTAAGCCGCTAACCGGAGCCGAAGCGCGATCGGCACCGTGTGATGCGCGGTGTCAGTGCACTGTAAAGATCTCTAGGAGCCCTAATGACTTGACAATCGAACCACAAACCACTAGAAAACCGGTCCATTGGCTCCGATGTTTTTGGTCGGCATCTCCGCCGATTAGGGCGATGAATTGAAGCGGAGTTAATGGATCGGTTTGTGATTTCTTTTGTGATTAGACCGGAAAGTGATTCGACCTCAGGTAGTCGAAATAATTCGGGAGATATCAGCTATGGCATCTCTCCTTTCTTTGTTTCACTACTTCACTTCTTTCCTAGCTGTATAGTTCTCCATCTAGAAGTGAGGCGTCGAGCGTCTTACTTCGAGCATCATTAAAGCCTCAGGCCTTCTGTTCTGGTACTCTCTTCTCGGACGTGGACGCTACGGTCTGAATCGGTTCGGCCTGCCGGCATTGGCCCGCAGTTTCGTGCCGCATGGTAGTCTCCCAGTTTTCATGCTCTCATGGAAAGGAAGGAAAGAAGGGCGCGAGCGTTAGATTTTAGGACTTAGGCTTCAAAACTGTGTAGTTGTGGCTGTCAACACAAATCATTCGGCGGCACCTTATACCACGTGTTTTAGGAAATAAAAAAAAAAAAAGACAGAAAGGGGCGCCTTAGCGGAGCGCATTAACAGCAATTTGTCTACAGCTCGTCTGCTCCTTTTTGCTTTTGGGGTAACACTGAACTACATATCTGTTCTTTTCGGAAAGCTTCTACAGTTGTGTGTGGGAATGAACATGTGCGCTCTTCGAGTTTAAAAAAAAAAAAAAGAAAAAAACATGACAGAGCCTTCGTGCCCTCATTCGCATTTTGCTCTAAGTGTGCACTGTTCACAAACAGGTCGGCGGCCAAGAGTACTTTTTTTCTCTTTGCTCGGGTGCAGCTGCTTGGCTCTAATCGTTCGGCATCCACGTGCACTTGTACCACCTCATTCACGGTGCGATGTTGGAGATGTGATAAAGGGACGCACAATGTGCTAGAAAGTAAGTGAAAATCTGATCTGGCGTTATCTTTTTCTCGACAGCGTACAAGTGGAGTGGTGCGCAGCAACGTTCGACGTTATCGCAGCTGGTTTGCTACGGACACGGTGTTCGACCTCTTCCCTTCGCGTCTTTAATTCGCCGTCGATATAACACAGGTAATCTGTAAAAGTCGGTACGCGATTATCAATTCGATTTGTTCTCTCCACAGAGCTTTGCTAGAGCACTTCAGGTAAGTCTGCTTATCTCTGCCGATTGATCTACGGACGTGTTTGTGAGTCTTTCACAAACGTACAAAGCACACATGCAACCAGAAGTATCTTGCAGCGGAATGCTCTGCCAGTGTGCACGAAGTTTGGCACGTGGGAACCACAGGCACCGGCCCACCGACGGTTAGGGCTCGTTCACACTTCTCAAGTCGTGAAGGCTGCGCGGAGTTTGCTACACTGCGAGAGGTGGTAATGCACTCCTCTACAATCGAGCTTCTTTCGAAGACACCTTGCATTGAATATTTTGTTTAAATACATAGATAAATCATCTCTTGATATCCTTCTGATTTGAGATGGTGGCGCCTGTGCATACTTCTCTGAATACTTTGGTCAGACACGAAGGGCATTTTGAGTAGCTCTGGGGCCGGAATCCGGAGCGAGATAGAGTGATTTCGATGTTGGTGTGTCATACCGGCGCCGACGGACGCTGGTCGGAACAGCAAGTTTAGGCCTGAAAAGTCTGCCTGGTTTTTGTCCGCCTGACGTCGCTGTTTGTTTTCAAGTTCTTTCGAGCATGCGCACAGATCATGGAGGGCTATACAGGCAAGCATATGCACCGCGATAGTTGATAGACTCCATCTTCTATAAGGAGTGTGGTGAAAATACGAGGTCCTTTGGCCATTACTGCGTGGTACATGCCGTTTTTGCGAGCGCTTCAAAATCGGGGAATTTCTGGCCATCGCCTAAAATAAGAAGATTTAGGTGGACTACATGTAAAGTCGAGCTTAAAGCGAAGCCTAAAATGAAGACCCTGGTATTGATCTTTGGTCACGAGACAGCCATGACCGAGTACTCCCGAATGGGTCAACTTACGTTGATTTCGACGTACTGACGGGCTGTATGGAAAGGATGCTAAGAGGTTGAGAATTCATTACCAGAGAAGCACGGAAAATCATTTCGCCTTCCTTCTGTCTCCAGCGAGAAAGCATCGAGGGTTGGAAGAATGTGGAAAGAATCTGCGTGTTCTTCAGGTAAATACGCAGTATGTGGTCTGAAGCGACTTCACACGAATGCATTTTATAACTAAGCTTTAGCCCCACAATGTCAGAGCATTGCTGCTGTGAATTTGAGTTGGAGTTGAGTAGATGTTAAGTCTACACATGGTCGGAACTGCTCGAAAGCACTATGATATGCGCAGCTTTTTTGGGGGCTAGACTCCTTACCTGACGCATCTGGTGTTGTGTCAAGCCGTCCTATGTTCTAACCTTGTTGGGCTCTTTGGGAGCTCATTGCTAAGGTGAGAGTTTAGAGACCATGCGTAAATTCTGCTTTCACGCCATTTTTCTCGGGGAAAATTAATTAACATGGTGCTTGGGATATGCTTAAGAAGGAAGTACGGAGCATAGCAATCGAGATTGATTCAGTTAGATCTTATATAGTTTAAGAAGGGGCGGAGAAGCAGTCACCGAAAACACTTCGTAATATTTACGATCTTGAAAATGTCGTCTTAGTTTGTACTCAGAGGAAATAGTAGATCTAGAGTGCCAGTTTGAACAGTTTGACACCGAATGCTACAGGGTTGCTCACTACTTGATCTTACGCCAACTGCGCGCTACGCTCATAGGAACCGACTGGTCAAGCTTTGCGCTGACTAGTGCCGTCATGCGATTGCGAAGAGAACGTCAGCAACTTATGATGATGTTGGCATGGTGACGAGCAGATTTAATAATATTGGAATTTTCGAGAAATACTACACGTCTCTTTTTTCCGCTTTTTCCCAAGTCTTAGATGCTAACAAAGTGTCGAGCTTCTTTTGCTTCAGAAGACATTAATGGAGGAGGCGTGTTCAACGATAAGGGGCTTGTAACATTAGCGAAACTTCAAGATGCAACTGATTGGTTGCCATATTCAAATGACACCTGGGCTTGATGGCCACTTAACAACCTTTACAAACCTTTTCAGTCTTATTCAAGTTAACATTTTCACTGTTAGTCTGGATATCGTTCTGCCACAGACGTTTACAAAGAATCATGATCTAATGAGGAAAAACGACACTGATAAAGGAAAACTGAAATATGCAGATGGTTGCAGCGTCACTACCGAGAAGAAATTAGAGGGTCTCTTGGATGTCTCTTAAGGGAGAACGGCAAGAGCTTATCTCTTTTCCTCTTATCATTTGCCTCTTTCGTTAGTTTCAATCAGTTGCGGTCATTCAAGTCGTCGTTTGATGTACTGGTCGTTCCGTAGTCATGTTGAGTCATGCCTAGTCATTTTAGTCATTACCACTCATATCTAAGCATATTTAATCATTTCCAGTCAGTTGCGGCTAGTGCAAGTCGTCGTTTGACATATTGGTCGTTCCGTAGTCACCCTGAGTCATGCTGAGTCCTGCGTAGCCGCTACTACCAATTGGTAATCATATTTACTCGTTTGCAGTCAGTTGCGGCCAATACCACCCGCCGTATGAACATTCCTGCGTAGCGTAGGGGTAATGTGAATTCGAGGATCCTGGCAGGCTAATTCCGATATCACCTTTCCATGTGAAAGCAGAAGCCCGAGTCAGATGCTCCTGCTAAGAGGCAACCCTGCATCCAGTTTGTGTTCGGCCATGCCAGCTACCATCTGTCGTGCCATGCTCCGGAGTTTTCGCTCCCAACGGCAACGTCCGTAGTGATGGGCCGGTGACGCCGGAGTCCCCCTTAAATGCTATCACGTTAAAAATATTACTTTCGCAAAATTTCTTCTAGAAGTTACAAACGGAAGAGGTGCCTGCGAATGCTTGGCATGAGAAAAATAAATATTTGTATCGCATGAAATCTTCCCCGTCCGCAATATTTCTGAAACAGCTGAGCATATTGCTTCATAAATTGTCACGACGCAATTATTTTTTGGGATATCTTATAACGAACTTCGAGAAAGTGAATTTGTTTGAGCTCCATATTTTTTGATACTTCCCCGCGACATATATGTACTGATGCACCTCATAATATTTTCCTTTCTGATTAGATTTCGCAGCTTATAAAAAATAGTGTATCGGCACTGTAAATGAGTTGCTTCGTCATTTCTGTCGAATGGTTGTGCAACTGAGGGAGGTGCATGTACAGACCTACTTTAAACCGGAGAGGCAATCTCTCATCTTGAAGGGCATTTTCTCCCGTCTTGTGCTGTATTGCTTTGTCTCATTTAGGTGTTTTTCGTTGTGTTGCCTAAAGCATTGGCAAATAGTTGATGTAAATATAACTTGTATTCAGTTTAATAAATACTATGCTTTAAAAACAAAAAGACCATTTGTGGCCTATTTTGTCTCGTGCCCGCTAGCCATGCAGAGGACCAGGATTCAAGCCTTATTTGTGGCAAATGTATTACATTGCGTATTTTTTAACTTTTGTTTTCTCGGTTACGGTTCTCAATTCTGGGTTACGGCGACGGTGACAGTTTATATGCTAAAGAGTGAGTCATTCACACTGTCTTTTAATAATCGCGCGGATTGCGGCTTTATGAGAAGCTCATAATTCTTTATGTAATACTCGCGTTTAGAACTATTATAGCCTGGAAAGCACAGTGCAATGAAACTGTCCATCCCATTAACTGCGCGGGCAAATAAATTCTGTTTCCAACATTCACCATGGTAATTTAACTTAGAGCCTTCATTATTGCATGACATTCACATGTTTTAATTAGGCTTTAAAACGGTTCTTTTCTTGTATGCATCATATTTCTGATGATTATTTGCCGCAGCCTTTCCTCCACCTTATCCAAAGCTCCTACGGAACAGGCCTTAGCGCTCAGAAGGATTCGAATGTGATCTATACCGAGTCCTCACAAATTAAATGCAATCTCCAAGAGAAATTCTATTCGAAATGCCAAAATTTTGACATATCTGAGATTGCTACACAGGTACATACATTTCTTGCACGCAACGCCCAAAGAGGTGCCATCAGTGTTGTCAGGAGATGCATGGAACAATTTAATCGTCAAACCTGGCAGGACGACTCAAGCCTATCTCGCAGTTTGGGAAGATGCAGCCACTCCCAAATGTAGATCATGACAGGTAGCTTAAACTCTCAATAATGTTTCCTTTACAACTAATACTATCATGTTTCTGCATGTGGTTTGGACACTATTGGTTATTTTACCGCTGCTTAGAATGTAGGCTCGGAACTTAACGTTTATTATTCGGGATTATTTCTTTGAAATCCCGTCAAAAATTCCTGACGTGTATTTTAGCAAAGGCAGTGATTCTGACTGCCTGAGGGTTTAGGTTTAGGGTTACGGGTCCAGCATATTAGTCAATTCGGATTAGCAGCATTCTCCCTCCTTTTCAGTCCTGTAGAAACGACTACACCGCATCAGACAAGTAAATGAGCATTAACTCTCCAGCCGGTTTTCAGGAAGGGAGGTGTGGCGATTGACCTTGGAACATCCGCGCCGATAGCACGTAAGGGAGGCTTTCGCCAGACCAGAACCCCTCAGCATCCGTGAAGATAGCAGCGTCCTTCGAACATCCGGAAAAACTTGTGCCGCCCGACGTCAGCCAGGCGCGTTAGGGAAACCGCCATTAACACGGAAGAAAGCGGCTTGGATTGCAGTTTTGACTCGCAGTAAGTAGTACTTACTCAGTTCTATTTCAGCGACGTAAGAGATACAACTTATATCACCTTCACCAATCTATACGGGCACGTAGGAAAGATTGAAAGATTTTTGAGACATAGTATAGAACGCGAAGAGCTAAGCTTGCACCGGAGGAAAAAAATGAACAAAATCTTCATTTTGGAAGCCTTCTCCTCATCTGGAGGGCGTAATTTTTGTTGGTCAAGAAAAAAGAAACAAAAATTAGGATAATGCTTAAGCTGCTTCTTAAGAGTAAACGCGACAGCGCTTTTAAGACGCCCTTCTAATTGGCTAATTTTAACTTTTGGGGGTTTCGTTATTTAAAATAAAAACAATTTTTTATCTTGCAGCAAACATACACACCCGAAACGCATGTTAGCAAGTGATACCCCCAACAAAGTGTTTCCCAGCTGATCTTATAACACGTTTTGTATAAGCTATCCTTTGTGATATTAATAGGCAAAAGGAACGCTTTCGTAGCTTATGCGTTGCGGGCCCGCCTGCCATGCAGAATGCCAGGACCCGAGTCCTAATGCGATAAATTTGTTTTATTGAGCTGTATTTTTTGCTAAGAATTTTGTACAATTATGGGTTGCGGAAACGACAACGGCTTTTGGACAGAACAGCTATTGCATAATTAATACTTAGTTTGTGCGCTGAATGAAGGTACCATAAATTGCTGGTCCTTAAAGAATCCGTCTTTTTCACAAGGCCGCTCTGCGCATGCGCGCTTATTCCCAGGTTGAAAACAAACCACCAACCCAAGCTGTGCATGAGCAGTTCTTGGCCTCCGCGATCGTCGCCGCCGTAGCTTATCCCGGAGGCCATGTGTAGTTAATATTCGTGCGTATGCGATAGATGGCGGTAGCTGTCAAGAACACACACCGTTATTTCGCTGACGGCTTCATCTCCCAAGGTCGTTTTCAACCAGTAGCAGACGAATTTTCAACCACTTCCAGATGGTGCCACCTTTTTTCAAAAAAGGCGGATTGGCTTCGACGTCTTTGTTTGGGCAGTATGTTGTCTTTAAATTTCAAGGGTGCCCATAATGACCACGTGGTAAAACCTACTCAGAAGTTCCGTGCCATAAATATTTCCTAAAGAGGAAGACATAGCATTCGTAATTACAGCATAAAAATAGACTGGCAGGTCAACCTTGGTGATGCCTCAATTAAGCAACAACGTGAAACTACATGCTGTAGGCTGTTCTTTTTTTTGTGTGTGTGTGTGTATGTAGGTGCTTTGATTACACCTTGTGTTCTTCTGGTAACGACGCTCTCGTATTTGTACCATTGGATGCTATATATTACGCTTAAAAATACGTGCTGGCGCCGCGTAACAAGACCTGCACTGATCAGGCGCTCTCTTTGATGCCCATGCATTGCAAGGTCTGTTGCACAACGTTCAGCGTCCGCTCAGCTGCAGATTAACTGGTACAGACAGGGAACACACATCATTGCACAGCTGCTCGTCCATTCCCGCGTGACAGGACAGAGAGAAACGAGCGGAAACTGGGAGTGTACAGGTAAAGTGAAACTGTGGCCACATAATGCATAATGCAAGGTGCAGTAAAGACTAAAAAAAGAAAAGGAGTATAAAAATATATCGACAAATGGCGTATTCAAGACTAAAAGCAAGAATAAAGTTGCCGGTAAAATAACGAATGCAAACGCATGTAGAACAAGCCTGTAAAATTAAGGATCGGTCAGACAATCAATGAGAAAAGCAAACTCGTTATCGGAGGAGGAGGAGGAGGAAAAACTTTATTAAAAAAAATGTAAACACTCCCAGGAGGACCTCTTAGTCCAGGAGCCCTCTGGCTGTTCCTTCTAGCTTAGCCCGCTCGACCAGCCGTAACTGATCTGCAGGTTGCGTGGCTAGAAGGGCAGCCTCCCAGGGGGAGGGGGTGGGGTGTTTGACGGGAGGAACGCGGATTGGATGTGGGCATTCCCATAAGTAACGGTAGAGGGTGGGTGGGGTGGCGTTGCATGTGGTGCAGTACGGTGGGAAGTCCGTGGGGTGAAATATGTGGGCAAATTGAGGAGATGGAAATGAATGTGTTGGGAGTTGTCGCCAGTACGTGCTGTCGATGTGAGAAAGCGTGGGATGTGGTGGCGGGAACGTGGCACGGCAGCGACGATAGTACTGAACAATTGTAGTGTAGTCAAGAGGCTCGATGGTGGTGTATAATGAAGGTTTGGGGAGGACATCCACCGGCGCCCGGAAGCTTAGTTCTCGGGCAAACACATGAGCGCGCTCATTTCCGAGGATGTCCTCATGCCCAGGAACCCATGTGATGGTGATGGTATCGGGAGGGGTAGGTAGAGTAGATAATATTTTAGCAGATGAGGGTGGGAGGGTTCCTCGCAGTAGATATCTGTATGCTGTTTGGGAGTCTGTGCATATTGTGGTGTGCTGAGTCTGCAACTGACTGATGTGTGCAATTGCGAGTGTAATGGCCAAGCATTCGGCCTCTGCGATGCTAGTGCAGTGGATGGAGGCCGTGGGCCCAAACCCAGTTTCGAACCTCGCAGCCTGCAAAGGTGGTTCTGTTTGTCTTGCAAAGGTACTTCCTTTGACCCTCACCTGAAGTGCTCCCTTAGAGCCCCAGCTGCAGCAGTCCTAAAACCATGGTTGTGCTCACTGTCAGCGCGGTGCACAAACTTTACCCTTTTTTATGTGTGCATCACCGTCTTCATTCACCGGGATTCGGAAGATCGCGCGCAGAGTTCCAGCTATGGCCTGGAATAACTACGTTTGTTCGAGCGGTGGCTCATATTACATATTCACTCTTGAGCCTTAGAATCCTGGCAGCATCTATCGTTTCGTGTGTCAGCTTATTCCGCGGCACTTCTTTAACACTGTGATATCTTAGAATATTGAGCAGCAAGGCTTTTGTGCGCCACAGTTTCGGCAGCGGACTGGCAGATTCCTGAGGGATCTCCCTGATAAATAATTCTTAAGCTCCATTAGCCTTTTATTGATGCATCATCTGCCTGCCTGGCAGAGAGTCCTGCGTAAAGGTAATGGGATTGAGTAGACAACAGCTTACGGAAAGCTCCCACTATAAATTTTATGATAGATAATACCCCGATTCCTCAGGCACAAACCGTTCGTATTCTTGGTCTTCTTCTTCATTCCTCTGGGACTGGCACCCCGTGGCTGACAGCCATCCGTAAGTCCGCTCACGCTACTCTAGGTCCGATTCGTCGCATAGCTATGAGCTCTGGCGGCGCGCGTGCTCACACGGCCCGCCAGCTTGTTCGCTCTGTCCTCCAGCCGCGTATAATCTACCAGGCACAGTTTCAACGTCTCACGCGCAGACAGTGGGACTCCCTTGATGCCATCAATCGTGAGGCTATGCGTGCAATAACATGTCGTCCCCGCCTAACACCCAACATACCAGTACTTCAGGAGTACGCCCAGCTAAATACGCTCTGTGAACTCATTGATCAGCGGATGGCAAACAGAGCTCGCAAAGTCTTTACAACTCCATCGTTTAAAGACACTCCCTCCATGGTCGTACTGCCAGCTCACGGACAATCGCCCCACTGCTTCCCCGTGGGTATCACCCGCACATCTGCCTAAAGGGTGCATATTATATACCATCACATACTGCAGAGCGAGGAGTTACTTCTGTGCATAGTCCCTCTCATCCGCATCTCAACACTCACGTGACATATACCGCGGATACCTGCACCCCTCTGGCACTGGAACTTCAAGCCATTTACAATGCGATATATTCCCTTCCGCCAGTTCCTACATTCAATGCAGTTCATCTTTACACAGATTCTCTCACTGCCCTTAAACAGCTTAAGGCCGTCCGACGCACATTCCAAATAACACAGTCCATTCATTTGCTCTGTTCAAAGTATCCATGTCCTGTGCGCATACACTTGATTCGCGGCCATGCTCGCGATCCACATAATATTCAAGCGGATGCAATGACGCACATAAACACATCAGGCGATCCACCACCTTCCCCTCTTCCCCCAGATCCGTTCCTGTCCCACGTTTCCGATTCTCAAGTTCTGCGCCAGCGAACACGCGCTCTCATTCTTCCGTGTTTGCACCCTCTCCCCCGTAGCCTTACTCGGCAGGAGGAGGTAACAGTGCGCTGGATTCGGGCAGGGGCGGCTCTGACCCCATCTGTTCGACATCGATGGCGGGAAAAAGACCTACTAGTGACTGACAGGTGCCCACACTGTGAGACTCCACCTGACGTCTGCGATGTGCGTCACTTGTTGTGGACGTGTCCATCAACAACGCACATTAGGCAACGGATAATCATGAAGGTGGGCCTGCGGTGGAATCGCGATTGTGATTATGAGAAGTGGACAATGAACAATCGCTACACTGCCAACCTCTGCGAATACATAAGCGCAACTGGACTTCACTCCTTCTTTTAACTTTCTATCTCCTGCATCCCATTCCCCCTTTCTCAAATTATGCCTTGGGGCAAACTTTTCAAAAAAAAAGAAAACAGCTTCCGCACTTGCCGCTAGGTGTCTTGTGTGCCGCGTGGTCTAGCCTGTGTTTCTCTTTCCTTTTCCGCAATGAGCTCTCAAGGGGGGGGGGGGGGGGGATAATGTCTACTCAGACTTTCTCATAAGTTCCCTAGTGTTTTGAGAAACTTGATGCATAAACAAAAGACAACCAGCCTTTTTCATAGCTTGCGCGGTTCAGCTAATGGGTTGCTTTTTCGTACGTGGTAATTTTCAGATTTTTTTTTCTGCGAGATAAGTTTCCATGGTTAGCCTGAATGTGTGTCTCCACACCTTGTTTGACAAGATTTCCTACAGCTTAGCAGCTTGTACTCGTATGACGCATTCAAGTCTTTAAAATTGTATATTTCTTTCGACAGCCTTGAATGAGCAGAGTCGAATATAGGAGGTCGGACTTCGTTGTCTTCCTACTGAAATGCCCAGCACACATGATTGTGCATGAAGATTCTCACCTGCACCGTTGCCCGGCATTTCGTGCGTTAATCCTTGCGGTGCTAGCGTACTGTTCTGGAAGAGAGGATTCGTTGCCGCAGTCAAAAAGGAATAAGAAATCGTCACGGAAAGAAAAAGTACTGTAATGCGTGATTGTTGAAAGCAGTTCATAAAAATTCTCTCAAGCATAACAAGTAAAGGTTATTGACCACGATTATTGACCAAGTAAAAGGTTATTGCCCAAATGGTTGCTTATGCTAATTAATATGGGTGAGATAACGGATGGAAAAATTGTGGAATTAGTGATATACGAGTAGCAATGTGCATGAACGCGAATAAGGATCCGCAAGGGAGAGCGATCAACGGGAGCCATTAGTGCTTTCGCACAATTCCTTTAAAGGCAGACCTTAAGTGCCCCCGCTCTCTCGAAAAATTTTGGTTGTATTTGCCATTTCAAGAATGTCTGCCCTAAAGAATGTTTGCATTGCAGCCTCCGTCTTTGTCCTGACACCAGTCACGACTTGCCTCTGGGGTTAGTTCATTTCGAGCTATCAACTATGAATCTTTACACTCCTAATCTGGTTCCACAAAGGTTTCAATTAAAAGTGGAACCTATGTGGAATCAAATTAAGAGTGTACCAACTCTCAGTTCTCTGTTCTTAATTTCAATGAAGTGTATTCCCTCAGTACTACTTCTGGAATTTAAGCGCTATAGTATATGAGTAGATATTATTCGGTGAGTCAGTCCACACGCTATGACAATGAGTATCCTTTCTGGCCTGCCGACTCCCCTTATAACAAAGATATACATCGTGTGTTCCCAATCTGCCAAAAACGCCCGCACTTCAGTATTCCACCGCAGTGTCGCAAGCACAGTCCACTTCGCTGATGTGCGAATCACGCGCTTCTGTGTTGGCCGAAGCCCAAGAAATTTTGCAATGCAACTCTGCCGTCAAAGCACTGGCCTCATTCGGTGCTCATTGCCGGTGTAGAGGACTAAATTACCACCCTCCAGATTCTCGCCCGTCAGGAAACGCCACTGCTCGAGACGCACCGATCGCGTCCGCCTGAAACACAATACCGACCTGGCCTACGCCGCCCGCAAATTGCTGTCCGCTGGTTCCCTCCCGGCGTTGTCAAAGGAGGTGCCTGACTGATGCACCGCGAACCGTTGCCGGAGCATTCGCAATGCGAGGAAGGCTCCGTTCACCTTCCTCATCGCGAGCTGTGAAAAAGGGAAAGGGAGATTGGTTGCACAGGTGGAGCTAATAGGGCACGGCTTGGAAACTTGACAGCAATGTAGGCGAGGTACGTCGGGAGCAGGCCGGCCAGAAGTAGATCTTTCAAGGTGAACACGCGATAGTGCAATAATTGGAGAAACCGTGGGAAAAGCAGGAAGAGTCTGACGTAAACGTCCGGCTCTGCTCTCGTTTTCCTCTCTGGTTTAGACAGCGTAGGTCATAGCACACATTTATTCGATGCATGAAATCAAATAAGTCAATCTATTGCGTTTAGTTAATAGTATAATTCGAATATTTATAACAAGTGAAGGGGCCTGCGCAGTTTGCTTCGCGATACGTGCATTATTCCTGAAGGTTATGAAAATTAGTGGTAGCCAAAGCCAATTTAAAAGCTGTATTCACACCCCGCACTAAAACATACACATATCAAGCGCGATGGTGGCGCAAATATTAATTTATTTTCATACAGGACACAGTATATTAGGCGTAATAGGTCAGCATAAAATTCGCATTCTACGAATGAGGCTGCACATACCAAGCAGCGTGCAAAGTTTAAAGAGATTTGCATTAAATTTTAGTTGAGCTACTTTTGTACGGCGATGAAAGATGACGTTCCTAAATTGTAAAGGAGCGTCGTTTCTTGGACAAAGTAGAAAGCAGTTTTTTCCACACTTTTTCCTTGGAATTGGTGTACCTGGCTGCGGCGCCTGAACCTACTGCCCCTTAGAAGCTGTGATGCCCCGTGCCTCTCTGCATCTCGACCGTATGCTACGGCACGCGCTTGCTGCAGATGTGTTTTTCTCTATACTTCGTTTCACAAGATTTTTGCAGCACTGCGACAGGCAGAGGCACCCCGGTCCAATCAGGATCACGCACACTGCAATAGGCAATTGTGCTCCTACGTGGCTCTCGCCACCCAAATTCGCGGGGGTGACAGTAGGAGCACAATGCTCTAATATAGTGCCCATGTGAGAGGCACTTGGAAGCACATTTTCAGGGGCTCCTCTGCCTTTCGCAGTGCTGCAGATATTTTGTGAGACGACGTATAGTCGCTTGTTCTCGGAGGATTTTGACCTCCTGTGTCGGACCCACGCAGCTGCCGCACAAGAGAAGGGGATATGGGAGGAGAGCTATGTAAAGGTACTTTACTCAATGTAACATTAGTGCACTTCAGCAACGTTCCTTGAAGGGCTAGCTGCTTCATGCTTTCAAAGTGGGGTCTTATTTAGCGCATTAGATAAGGGGAACAACACAAGCTCCTGTCTTGTCCTCCTCATGTGTTTCCCTAAAGGCTTCCACTTAGAATACATGGACCAACTATATCCCCGAAACAAATGTTATAGAGCATGTCTTCTCCCACTTACGTGCAGTTCTAAAAAGAATTCTACTTCGAAAATATTTGTGCATTGCGGCGGGAAACGGATATATCATGTCATACGCATCCGAGGTATGCTATAGAAGAGGCAAATCTTTTAAAGCCGATTTTCTGTCGGGAACACATCCTCGACAGCCGCTACAAAATAAACCTTCATCGGTTGTGTATCCTTAGTATGTGACTGAATCAACAGCGGCTCTAATCTGACGATTGGCAGTGCATGTCCCATAGATTGACAGAGAGTTACAATTCACGTATAAGTAGGTTCAGATAAGGTGCCCGGTGATTCTAGCGCCCCCCAGGGATCAGTCCTTGGTCCTATTTTGTTTTTGCTTTATATAAAAATATTATTTATCATATTTCGGTTGCTATCACGCTGTACGCCGACGTTTGTGTGCTGTACTAAACAATTTATTCTGTTGACGATGAAGCTAGGCTGAATCGTAACTTTCAAAGGTAATATTATGAGATAAAGAATGACTAATGAAAATAAACTTTGATAGAACAGTCCTTATGAGAATATTAATAAAAAAGAACCCTTTATTGTACACTTATAACGCTGATAACGCGATTCTCTCAGAGACAAGCGAATACAAATTCCTTGTGCTCTGGATGACAAAAATAATCTCTTGGAACAAACATATCTATACTGTTACAGCTAACTGACTCTGAGAATATTGTTTGCTAATATGCTCTCTATAATTTTCCACACCTGCTGCGCGTTTTCTTGCCTACAATGATATCCTTCGTCCAGCGTTAGAATTTGCGATAGCCATATGAAATCATTTTACTAAAATGAGATATTTAATATTACACTTGAAAAAGTTAAAAAAAGAAAAGCTGTGAGGTTCATTCACAACTCTACGGCCGTATTTCGATCACTGAGCTCCTCAGGCTAAGTGGGTTAATTGCACCCGGCCGTCACACAAAGGAAACTAATATGCCGCTTAAAAGTTTTCTTTCAAGGTATGAATTGACACTACAACATTGGCAACGCCATGATACTGGCACTTCGCACATCCCTAATTTTTTGGCTGGTTACGCTACACGGCAACGCCAGTCACTGAAAATAACACATTTAATTTACGAGAAAAAACTGCTTCAAGTTTTCATTTTCTTTTTTTTTTAGAAATAATAATGAATTAAATAATCTAACTAAACACATTGCAACCCCAGATTCCTGAAATTGCTTGAATCGCATTTGCCTGTATGTAGCGAGTGATTTTATTGTATTGGCTATTGTTTTCTTTCATGGCTATCTTTTTTTGTTGTGTCGCATTTCAGCTGCTGCTTGCGTTTGCACGTTGCGAGTGACCACATTTCCCTTCAGTTATGTACCGCGGCATTTTGTACATCTAGTTTTTTATTTCTTTCTGCATCGACCCTGCTGAGAGCTTATAACAGTGTAAATGAATAATAAAGTAAAAACACAGCCATTCTTTAATGCAACTTTCACACAGGGGATTAACACCATGACGTTGAAGCGCAGCGGGAGAGACTGTGGCACCTTAGGAGGTTAAGAAACAAATTTATTGGGGAAACTTAAGCTCCGCCTTCATGTGTGTGACGCGATAGCGTATGCTGCCACCCGACATATAAAGCCCCGCTTTAACCAAGCTGTATGAATACGCCTGCGTGGCTTAGCGGTAACGTTAATGCAAGAGTCCTGGCAGGCTGATGCTCATACAACCTTTCATGTGAAAAGAGAATCCTGCCAAACGAAATGTCCACTTAGTCGTCGGCCATGTCAGCTGCCGTGATTTTTCGCTCACAACGCCAACGCCGGCGGACGGCCGCAGATGCCACGTTTTCATTGAACGGGGCCCTTAAGACTATGGCTTTGAAGTCAGCATTATTCTTTAAACAATAGATATTTCAGAGTGGTTTAAATTAGTGGATAGCGAAGTTGATGAGTTTGCCTCAGCCTCGGGTTTAAAAGAGGTTTCTTTTTTGATTTATTAATCTGGCAGAGTGAAATTGACTTGCGACAAAAATCGTGTTTGCATCCCAATGCGGGAGTGGAACTGTACTAAAGCATTCATTTTTCAGCTCACGACAAATGCACATATAATTGCGTAGTCCAGAAAGAGTAGAGACGCACGAAAGTATATTAACCTGCATTTCCCTTGCGAACTAGAGTACACTCCGTGAATATTCTTATTTACAAATAACCTCGGATGGAAAAGCAATTTCTGCAAATAAACTGGGATGAAAAACAACTCGTCTATGTCAATCGCAAGGAAACTAAACAGGAAACACACTCGGCTCTCTGATTCCAAAATGTAGTAGGTTAAACAAACTTCTCGCAAGCACCGTAAATGTAAACATCAATGAGCAGAAAATAGCGAAAATTATATATATCAAGTAGCAGAGTTTTGGCGCAGCATGCGCGGACAACGGAAACCGAGCAGAGAGCTTCTCTTGTTTGTGCTAGGATCATCAAAAGACAGCATAGGCACTGCTATGTACTTAACAAAGATTACAATTTTCTGACTATCGTCTCTTTCCTAGGGCATCGAGGCTCATGAGCTAGAGGAACTGCCTTCCTTATCTTATTTTTGGGTGTTGCACACGTACGTGGAGTGCAGTAACAAGGCAGCACACACACACACACACACAAAAAAAAAAAATGCTCCACATGTTTTTTTTTCTGCTACTGGAATTGAGCTAGCTGCTTTTAGATTTCTATCAATTACTGCACTGTTAGCGCTTCTTAAGGTATGCAAAAATCGTTATTTCTAATCTTATCCCCTCGAACCTGACGCCTGCTCTTCTGGCGCATAAAGCGATAAAAAAGCGGTACTCAGAGAAAAAAAAAATGCTTAATTCTTTACTAGTTCACATAAAAACCTATATTTTATCTAGCAAGTTAATTCATTTTTGGGCGAGACCACTTGGCTGAAATGTCAGGCTCTTTCCGGTTCATATTATTTCTTAGTTGGTTGATGAGGCAACGGAATCGTAGCCCTTTGATCGGTTCACTATGTGAGTGATTGTCGCTACCGATGACGCTCTTCACGTTTTGACCGTCGATTTCTGGCTTGTTTCATGCTAGCAAAGCGGAGCCCCTGGCACGACAGCTGGCCGATGCCATCACGTTACGACGGAAGTAGATCGCTATGAGACGTGCTATGTTACGCAAGCCTCCACCCTGTTTGGGCGTAGCGTCTGGGGAGAGTGCGCAAAACTAATAAAATACGGCTGTTCGCGCAAACACTTGCGAAATAAGACTGTAGTTTGAAATAGTCGCGCTTTCTGAAAACAATTTCAGCGATTTCCCAGAAAGCGGCAAATTCCTCTGCAGTATACCTATATATATATATATATATATATATATATATTTCTTTTGCTAGATCTGCGTTTGACACTTTTCTTCACCTCGGATATAGAAGGTTATTTGGACATAACAGCTCCTGTTTTGGTTGGCACCAGCGAACCAATCAATGAATATCGGCAGCAGTACAGCACTATCTATGAGTCAGTAGTCTTTATGAGCGAAGTGCTAGCTTATAGAACAGCCCAACCGGCACTAGTGCCCCACATTTTTAACGGATGTCCAGCTGATATTCGGCAGAGGACGCAACCATGACCGGCTGGGCGTATTTCACGCTCAGCGCTATGCTACTCGTGCGGTCTGGTCACTTTAACGCAACTGGTTGTCTAAAGCCAGCGCCATGGCTAGACAAAGTGTAGGCGAGAGCCTCCTTTGCTGCAAGTCACGTATAGTTATCAAAATCCGGCTCCTTAACAGCTCGCTGTCACCACAGGCGCCCACTCAATCATCTTGCACTGCCTCGTTCTAAACGAGAAATTGGCAGCTACTGCTTCGAAGCAATACCTCTGCCGTCTTTACGGTTTGTTTTAAGCAGCACTGAGCGTTCGGCCAAGGTCGACCTGCCAGTATGCAGCAGAGAGGATGGGGAGAGGAAGGCTTCGAAGGCGCGATGTCGGAAAGCGGCGGCAAAGAATTGTCTCTGCTTGTCTTTTTCTACTTCTTTTTGCATTCGACCTTTGCTCTCTTTCATTGTCGTCACCAGCCATCTCAACCGGAGAGCGAGCCTATGATGTGGGGCTGAGGTCAGTTGGCGGTCGTCGTCTGATGACGTCATGGACGACGCTTCATTCGAAATTCCGGTAGTACCACTTTCGCTCTCTTTTGGTTCTCCTTCCTTGATCGCAGCCAGCGGTCGGGTGGAGACGAGTGGGTTGGCAGTCCTGTCCTCTGGTGTCCGGCATCCAGCAGTCTTTGAGGTCGTGTGCCCCGGAGCACATACACTCGAGCCTGTGGACCGGTCATTAGCATCATGAAACTCGGTCCTGCCTTATTGCTGCTGACTTGTTGCGTCTCGCACGGTGAGTGTCTTCCAGTGCTTTTGTATTCACACCGGAACTTTGCTTAATGATAGATAAAGAGAAACGGAATATTTACGCCGCAAAATAGCGAGTTATAAAACTGTTTGTGAAAAGAGAGTAAATTTATTTATTTTCAATTTGCGCAGCATAAATTTTATGATTGGACGTAATTACTGCTCGGAGGGCGGCTGACTTAGCAGCCCAGTGCGGGTAGCATGTTCGGAATCCAGTTTTGGTGCCACAGCAGCCATCCTCTCCCGTTGTTTCTTATTCATCGCTTAAAATCTTATCCTCTGTTGGCATAATAATAAGGCCTCATCAGGAAATGAAACAAATTTGAGGAAAGGGCATCACGTTGTGCAAACTGCAGCCAGTGCTGACCTTCAAGATAAAAATTATTAGATTAGTAAAGCGTGCTAGTTCAATTATTTATCTTATTGCGAGAACGTATAGTCGACATGCGCTAATGAAAAGTTAAGGTGCCGCTAACCGATCTTCGCTTTTGCCAAGACCTAATAAGGCGTTTGATCGGTCTGTTGTATAAAATGTTTGATTTACTCCAAACTTCTAGATACAATATAATACTGATCAAAAATTCGGTTGCAATCGCACACCAGATAAGCGACCCTTGCGTGCTTGAAAATAGTTTTTATGGATCGATTTTGGCAGCATTCTCTATAGGGTAGCGATTGCCGTATACGCAAGTGCCTGCATGACGAAGAAGGCGTCGCGTTTTCTATTCACATGAATTGCATGGAAGCAAACGTAGCGAATACAGCGGGAAACGTAGATTTGAATGGTTTTATTTGAATTCAAATGATATTTGACGAGTGGTAGCTTTTTTTATGTTATGCTTTCAGAAACATTCATGTGTCCGCGTGAGTGAGAGTTTTACAAAAACTTTTCGGTGCGGTAATTATTCTGGGAAAGCAGGCAAACACAAACAACACATCTCCAGTCCACCCTCACTCAGTATAAAAGCTCTTGGCTGATTTTTATTTTCATAGAAAAACAAATACCTAACCATTTCATATGCTAGCACTATGTTCAGGGTTCTAGAACACCTTTTAATTGAGCGACAGCAGTGGAATATTGTGAGGTATATTTTTTGCGCATGTTGATAGGGAAGGTGTGAGCGTCCGATGCGTGAAAAAAGTTTCCCTTTAAAGCTTCTCCGCGCGCGCAGTGAGCAGTTAAATAAATATTAATAGGAAGCAAATAAACTGCGTTTTTTAAAATAATAACGAGGAAACTATGGAATATTGTAAGACACTATTTATGACCTTGGAGACATAAATTGAGTAAGTTTCCGACACGTTGAGAAATTGTGCTTTTAAATTTGTCGTGCGCTCTAAACGATTAATAAGGTAATCAAAACTTCCCATTTAAAACTAAAGAGGAGCAGTGTTTAAACATTTGTGACATTAGTGTGGGAAAAATCTAAGATAATTTATGCCACTATTGATAGAACTGGTCTAAGCTTTCGATGTTTAACAAAAGTTCACTTCTGAATTTAGCCTGTGCTGCAATAAGCATGTCCAGTTGCCTCTAAAAGCGAACGGGGCACATTGTTTAAAATATGTTGCAGAACTAGAAGGCTGTCGAGAGATTATCGGCAGATAAATTGGCTGTTACCGGAATGTTACGTAAATAAATACGCTCTTAGACTAGTATATGATATCAGCCGCACATGAGAATGGCTACAGATTCCGTCGTATCTTACGCAGCCCGTAGGTTGTTGAAGTCGAATTAAAAAGGAAGTAACGGGGGGTAAACTATAGTAAGCGATAATGTTATCGTGCAGTCTTACAGAGTTTCGCAAATTGCAACCGGAGTTGAACGACATTTGTCTTGCCGAATTGTTTTTCTTTGTTCACGCATGCCGGTGCAGGCGTGTCGGTCGACGACAAACGCACGGTGCTACTGAGCTCGACGGCAGAAAGGTCTGGCAACAGCAGCAGCCCAAACTCCAAATCGGAGAATGTCTCTGGACGCAGATCAGCAGCAGCTGAAGGGCGCTCCGAATCCAGTCCCTTGCAAGTGGAAAGTTCTAAGCGTCACGTCAACGCGCAGCTCCCTTTCGGGCTGAACATCCCTCATGGAAGCCAACCTAACTACGCCTTCGCTCCAGACTTCGGTGGGGGCTTCTTTCCCGCTGCGAACGGGGCTGGGCCTTTCGGCGTAAAGTTCGACCGAGGTCAGGCCTTGTTCCCAGGTCGTAACGGACGCCTCGATCCTGGAATCGACCAAAGCTTCAGCACAGGACACAATGGGAACCAATTTTCTGGTCAGTGACGGAAATCAGATCATTTCAAAGCGCTAGAGAAGCGGCTGTAAACTGTCTGAAACACAGTTCTTTGTTTTTGGCAGAGGAAGGGGGGGGGGGGGGGGGCTCTATATCGTAGAAAAATATTTAGAGCCGTAGCCAATATACCCTAACGTCGTTGCTTAAGTCGATCAAAAGGCGATCAAAAGCCAACTAGTCAAATTTTTTGCCTCGTGGTACTTTCTGAGCACCGCGTTCGGAAGGGACAGTTTACTCATAATGAGCGCTTCGCCACGCAGATCAGGGTCTAATCCCTCCAGTGGGCCCTGAGTCGGACGCGGACGGCACGTCTCCTCCCGTCCTAGCAGCTGTGCCTGGAGGGCGCCCCAGACCCGACGGGAGCAGCCGAGCTAAGGTCCCGCCGATCGAGCTGTTTCCCAGCCCGGACGTAGTCACCGTGACCGATATCGAAAAACTGGGCGACGCCAAGCTGGAGAGGACCGTACGCGGCTACTACGACAGCGGCGCTGACCGGGAGCAGACGTTGCGGGAGAACGTAGAGGCATTCTCGAGGTGTGCACAACGATACGGAACCCGGCTCGGTTTGAGAACACTTCATTGTTTCAAGCACACAACTGTTCTTTGGCCTACTATTTGCTTTTATGTTGAGTTTCATAAGCTGTTTGTAGTACTACAGGGAGGAAGGAAAGATTAAACGACAGACCGTTACGTCACATTTGTTTTGAATCCTAACTTAAGGGCTGCTCCATAGTAGCTACGAGTAGCTCCGTTTCATAAGCTGCTACAGGGAGGAAGGAGAGACTAAAATACAGATCGTTAAGTCTCCTTTCTTTTGAATCCTCCTCGCCCACTTCATCACGCGTCTGAGGTGTCTCAGCACGTTTCGGCATGTGCCGCTAAGACTAGAGCGAGTAGATGACCTCGTGTTGACCCGGGCCACCGCCAGCTATTGCGGGCTTCCAAAACCGCTTAAGCTGAGATGCTGATTGCAATAAAGGAGGAACAGGGAAGCCTAACGCTTACTGCGGGACTCCAAAACTTTGCTTTATCCACACGACTTGATACTGCGTAAAAATTGGAGCTCCAAATTACCCGGCCGATTCTGCCAATAACATAGTCGACATGCTCAGCGCCGACGACACATACGACAAAGCATGACCGAGTAATCTGAGGAGCCCTTGATGATTATGATAAAATCTTGTCCTTAAAACTGAAAAGAGAGGGTCATTTATGGCAAGGTTGGACAGACACTTATTCAGGGATTCGGTTGACTAAAGCCGCCTCCCTCGCTCTTTGCACGAAGGCTCGCTGGTCGTCGAGATTCGTGATAGACAGGGCCGCCTTCCATCCTTCTCACGTTGGTTGAATTATAGTTAGTTACTAAGGCATTTAGCTTGGCAGGTCTATTCCATATGGTACAAATCTGCTTTCTGCCCTTAAAATTTTCATTCCGCTGAGAAAGAGTTAACCGGGTTAAGTGGAGAAATATGGGAGAGGCCTTCGCCCTGCAGTGGGTTTAATCAGGCTGATGATGATGATGATGATGATGATGATGATGATGATGAAAAAGAGTCTGGTTCGATAGCGTGAAGCTTTACTAAGTTATTAAACGGGATGGTTTACAATCGGCGTAAATTACACGGTTCTGCTTTATATAATACCTTGGCTGGACACGAGAAATTTTGCCTTGACAAGCGCAATGTGCTCTAATATGTCTGCACATGTTAAAATGGCTGTGGGAAGTCAGGAACATCAGGATGTGAGGAGGAGGAGGGACCACTGGGAGAAAAACTCAGTCAGCGGCGTGTGCACGCTCATTTCCCTCCACGCCATGATGCTCTTGCACCCAAACAGGTCTTTCCACGGTGCAAAAACTCAAGACTGGTTAAGGATCATGCAGGCTATCGGCGCAATTCTGTCCCGCCTATAATTTATGCAGACAGTCTGTGAATCAGTAATGATACATCATGGGGATCACCACCTCTTCCAGCTCAGTAATTTTCCCATGGCGAACAGAAAGTCCATTGACCATCTGCCCCTGATGCGCCACCAATATTTTCGACACACACCGTACAGAACCCACAGCGTCCACGAAGAAGGCTTCATCTAATTTAGAGTAGCTCGTGTTAATTATCTTGGCCCTCGCACTCGTCCTTGCTTAATGATATCTCCTGGTTTATGTTTTTAGGGAGGGAGGGAGATATGTCCAACACTTGCTCTCCACTCCTTCGAAATTTTCCTCTCTGGCTTTCGTGAACCAAGGGCAGCTGATTTTCAAATCTTCCGGCATTTTTCGCCCAGCTTGTAATGCCGACAATCTGGCATACAGACTTGAGAGTTGGGCCTCAATTAGCTCGCTCGTCGTATATTGCGCCCCCAAATGTAGCAATTAGAGCGAAAGCGCGCGACCTCCGCTTGTTTTTCTTTCTTTCTTTCTTTTTTTTTTTTTTTTTTTAATGAAGCTCGGATAGCGGGGGCGCCCATCATCTTTTCTTTCACCATAGAACACTACGAACAATATAGGGAGACATACGCCAATCAGGATGGCATGCACAACATAATTGTGTTGCTTTGTGCCTCTCGAGCGGAGTGCCAGAATGCGGTAGAAGCGCAGCTATGTTGTGCACGTCAAGCTGATTGGTCGAGAACGGCATTATCTTTTTATAGTGCTGAAAACCGCTTGTGAACGAGAGCAAACGCCCCTCTTGTCGTTTGCATTGTTGTTGGTTCTAGCATTCTGTGATCTACAACCTAGAGTAATAGCTTTACCTTCCCCAACCCCTCCTTTGAAGTTCATCCTTTTCTCAAGACACCACGGAGCTTGTTTCGATAGAGAGATCCCGCACTCCCGCACTCCGTTCTGAACTTCTTTACGGGCTAGGTCAGAGGCCTCTGTAGCCTCATTTGTATCAGCTGCAGACACCACAGCTCTTTGATGCATCTCTCACCGAAACATAATTTTATGCGAAGAATGCAAAGCTTGTTCGGCATTGCTGTTGCCGTAACTCTAATTGAGAAAAATGGTAGCGGGAAGACAGGGATACAAATGAATTCCTGTCAACAACACACGATGTTCTAGATAACTTGTGCCGAGAATTAAGAGAATAGACGCCAAATATTTGACTGCGCGCTCTATTCCTTGTAATAATGAGTAATATGAATCTTCATGTTGCATTCGCCTGCAAATCATAACTCATTTATAATGAAATTCCTTCTCTCAACTGTTGGTGATCTCATTCCAGCTACCCATCAATAGTTATGACGTCAAAATCGTGTATACGTTGGGTGAGGGACATGAAAACTGCGAATAGAGCTCCTTCTACGTTTTCACCAATCCTAAAGCCAAGACCATTTGCCTCGTGAGCAGATATATCCCTATGAGTAAAATAAGCAGCAGTTATGTTGAAGTTTCGTTCATCCCTCATTTAACAGGGAACATTCACGTCACAGGCATTGTTCAGCTGTTTAAACCAAGACCAAAAGAAGTGAGACGAAAAGAAATCAATTATGTATCACTGGTCAGTCTTAGGAGACTATAACAAGTATAATCTCCCAAGCAGTACAAAGTAGGAGGCACATTATTGTCTTAGGCATAATTAAAACAAAAAATCACAACATTCTAATGTCTATATACTTATCTAAGAAACTGTCACTTCGCTTTTTACAGTGTCACAGGACAATACAGCATCTTAAATGCTTCTGCTTTGTTAAATAAGAAAGCCAAATTGGCTGTCTTTATTATGATTATTTAAAAGAAAAATAACTAAGACTTTCACAGCAAATTGGCAAGTTCCAACAGCGTTATTTTGCTCAAAGTGTTTTACAGAGAAGGAGAAGTCCTCAGGATTTGAAAGGTGTCCCGTTACTATTCAGCAACCCCAGGAGCCCGCCGATTAATGGTAAACAGTAACACAACGCTTCAGGTTAGGGCGCATGACTGCTGGACTCAAGGATTCGGGATCGAATCCCGGCCCCGGCGGACGCTTTTTGATGGAGGCGAAAAGCAACGCGCCCGTATGCTGTGCAATGTCAGTGCATGTTAAAGAACCCCAGATGGTCGAAATTCCCACAGCCCTCCCTTATGGCCCCTCATTGCCCGAGTCGCTTTGGGACGTTAAACCCAATAAAAAAACAAGTAGGCAAACAAACAAGGATTCAATCAATTATCGTCCATATTAAGGCGCAGTGGTCCCCACGACGAGTGCGGATGTTGTGATTTGTAAAAATCATTATGTAGCAGCAACAGCCTGGCCACATGAGCGGCTCTATTTTGAGCATAGCGAATATCGTTAACGGCCGTCCAACGTGATCGTGGACGTGCTGTCATACCATGAATCCAGCACACCGAAGCGGCCACGCTTATCGCGGTACCATTGCTGTGACCAGTGTCCTTTTATTCGATATAGGTTTACGTATCACTTTTCCTTCGATTGAGATGTATTTGAGTAAGTAAAAAATGTGAGGGGTTAAATCATTTTCACTTGACCATATTCATTTTAAGCTCGAGAAAATGGGACACGTCAAACAACCAAAAGCAAATGGAAATTTCTCTACAAATTCTTGAACTGTCGCGTAAACATATTGTGGAAGGATAAAATTGTTAGCAAATTTATCTACGTGGAAATCAGGCGCGTTAAAAAAAAAATAACGACCTTGATTTGAGTAATGCGTCTTTCTGTATCACTGAAGTAATGAAAATTTTGTATAAAGCGTTGTCATTTCTGAGGCGTGGAAAAAAATACTGAAACACCCTGTATATGAATTGCGGGACACGAATTTAGGGCTGTTTAACAATATAGGTTTATAAGGAGGCATCTCAAAAACAATTTCTCTCTGTGGATTTTCCCCAGCTCGTCTTACGCAATGCTCCTTGATGAAAATGAGTCTTAATTTAATTTCGGGCCAGCTTGATAAAGTGAATTATGTATCTTTTATCCTTCCGTTATCATTTACTTCCGTGTGCTTTTTGCGATCGCAGGCTTCGCTTCCGGCCTCGCGTTTTGGTGGACGTATCGAGAACGAGCACATCTACTACAGTTTTGGGCCGGGAAATATCGATGCCCATCGGGATAGCACCTTCGGCCATGCAGAAGCTCGCCGATCCAATAGGAGAAGTTGGCACTGCCAAAGGTGAGATGGCATCTAACCACGATTTTGCATTCAAAGAACTAACACCCCTCAGAAAAACCTGCTTCGTGGAGCCTTTTTACTCGCAATTTTTACCATCATCATTTGTGAGTAGATTGCACGAGATATGGTACACTGAATCATCACATAGTACCAGATAAAACAAAAATGCATTTAAAAGAATGTCTGCATAGCCCTTTCGGCGAAGGCTAATTTCAGGCTTTGGATTCATGAGGCGAAGTCAAAGCCCTCACTGGAATGGTTTTGAGCGGATAAATTTCATAATAATCATCTCTGAACCCTCAGCATTATTTGATGTTTCAAATTTTGTTGGAAATGCACAAATCACGAGGACAGAAAAAAGAAGGAGACAACACAATTATATTTATCTGCCTTATTTTGTTGTTTGTTGCAGGAAATATTGGTTGCAAGCAACTAGCTCAAAATTGGTTTTGTTAAAGTTTCGCGTTCCTATGCACTGTTACATATCGCAACTTGCAGTTTCCTTTTGTGCATGTGAATCTTCATGAGTTACATACTTAACCTCACCACGGTTTGAAGTCTAAGCGTAAAGGTGCATGGCATGTGTTTGCTTTTTTTTTATCTAACACTCTTTGACACTGTCCTCAAGGCACTGATTGATTAGTGAATGTGCTCAAACGGAGCGTTACTGTGTGGAAACAAAATAGTGATCTGAACTGAACAGGAGTTTCGTCCACCATTTCCAGCGGCAACAAACGAAATTGTTCTTGTCTACTGGTGGAATCTGACAACGATTCTCTGGGCGCCTTGAAACGTGTACGCAGCTGCTGAGGCCGCGGGTACGGTGATGATCCTCAGCACCCTAAGTACCACTTCCCTGGAAGAGGTACGAAAAAACGCTCCAAACTGCCTCCTGTGGTACCAGCTGTATGTCTACCGGAACCGGTCGCTCACCGAGTCGCTTGTGAAGCGGGCTGCGAAGGCGGGATACTCGGCTCTGGTGCTGACTGTTGATGCACCGGTGTTCGGGTTGCGGATCGCCGACGTCAAGAACCGGTTCAGCCTGCCACCTGGACTTAAGTGAGTCAATCTCAACCGCCCATCTTTAACGACCGCTGTTAGGCTGACGACAAAGTTTCTTCAGCCATTCTAAAAAAAAAAAAAAAGCAGGAGTGCGTTACAGAGAATATCTAACAATGTGCACAGGGATGTTATCCGCTTTCTCGACAGCAACTGCCAGGTGAGTGGCAGCAAGCGGCAATTTTCGATGTCCACATGTCACTTCGCTCATCAAACTTGTTTGCATTCAGACCTGAAAGCTCTTAATTATCTAAAAATATTTTTTATATAGGTTACACTATAACACAAAGGAATGGTAAATTTGACCCAAGAATGAGCCCCGTTATTATTGTTCGCCTTCTAGTGTGGATATAAAGATAGTATCAGAAATAGGATACTCGCCCTTGACGCGTCCAAAACTGCTGTGGCCAGCGGCTTTGGCCGAATGACTAGGAAAGCAGCACACAAATCATTACATTTCGATACTCAGTGTGTTGTTGATGACGATACTTTGCGCTGGAGGGTAGTGTTGCTCAATCTGCTTTGTCTGAAACAAGGAAGAAGCTCTCACTGTGCGTATTGGCATGCGTGGCTTTATCTCGACATTTTCTTCTCTCTTACTTTCGCGTTTTTCGCGCTCTCTACATTCACTGACTGTCACCGGGGAAACTCGGGTCAGCGCTGTACGTACCCGGGGCATATTCCGAATAATTCCTCATGGTCACAGGTGTTGCGCATCATAAAGTCATCACCGTTTCCGGTCACGGCGGCCTCAGATGAAGGTCGCCGCATGCGCTTCCTGAAAACGTCTAATAGTGATAATTCACATGGGAAGTGCACAGGTAAGATGCCGTGAGGGATTCTTAAAGAAGATTACGAACGACACAAGAATGCACAGTACACATTTACCCCCTGCGGTGATGTACTATAATTATGCTCTGTGAGTTCAAAAGCGTCGCGAGAGCCTTGTGAAACGGCCGTATGTATACCGTTTTCTAAACCTTGATAGCTATGTGTCTTCTCAACCCCAACTGATGCCCCGGTCCTTGCATGACCAACTTTCAGAGGATGGAGAACTTTCAGAGGACCGCGGCAACCCACCATTAAACTATGCCATCTATACTGTGTACTTCTTTAAAATGTTTTTTTAACATTTTTGAGCACATCTGATTGATTGAACAGGTGACGCTAACAACACTACTATACCATACCATATGATGTTACATGTAGTATAGGCAAAGCTGCTTCACCGTGAGGTTTAATTTGTCCACCTACTACTACTATTACTTCGACTGCTACTATTATTAATATAACAAATCTTATACGATTATCACTATATATTATTGTCTAAAATCAATTTCATGTGTAATGTCTTCCTTCTTTTGAATCCCATCTCTGTGTGTAAAGCTTGCGCGTGCATTTTTTATTCTTATTTGTGCTGCAGTACCAAGACCATATGATTGCTCCTGCGCACAACAAAATAAATATTGAATTATTGATTGAGTGATTGATTTATTGATTTATCACCATAAGTACTATTACTACTAGTATAGTATTTATACTGTTACAAACACTGCTGCTGTAGTAATTATTATGCTGTCATTACTTGTGGTTACTACCTCTGCTATGTGCAGACTGGCCAACTTGGAAGGCTCCCTGTCAAGCCTATCGTCCCAGTCCGGCTCGGGCCTGACCGAGTACACGAGTCGGCTGTTTAACCCGTCCGTCACTTGGGAGGATGTGCCCTGGCTGCGCAGCATCTCCGGCCTGCCCGTCGTCATTAAGGGCATCGTGACGCGTAAGGTTATCGGCTTTCCAATCTCGCCGCTACTTCCTTGTTGGCTGCTGCCTTAATATCTGTCTTTGTGTGTACTTATATATAATATTTTCCTTTCGACATTTTCTGCGTCCCGATTTCTATGCAAGGAGAGAATCAAAATTTACCGCATTTTCTCCCTTCTGGCGTAGCCGAAGCAGCCGTGTACGCACAGACCTATGGAGCTGCGGCAGTTTTGGTCTCCAATCACGGGGGTCGTCAACTTGACGGAGCTCCAGCAACGGTGAGTGTGCACGAATCAATTTGTCACCGATGTGCTACGTTTTTAGATATTTTTCGTATTTTATAGTCAGTCTGAAAGGTTACGCTCTTATAGCAATTAAATCCTAGGCACAACTTTATTTGATGTCATGGAGACGTTTTTCATTCGCTGAAGAAGAATAAACGCGTAATGATTCTTATCTCTCCATGATGTAACGCAGCTTAAGGCCAAGGATAATAAGTGGTAAGCGAATATATTCCACTACTCGAACAATCTTTTTTCGCCATGGAGAAAAAGCACAAAAAGCCAATTATATGGCACACATCATAAAATGTGAGAGTATGGTTCGACTTTCAGTGTTAGCTATTATAACCATTTAGTGCCCCCTTTTTTTCTAAAGAAGGCACAGTGCCTTTCTACAGGCCGTATATTTTTGGTTTCCTTGGACAAATGGCAAATTAATTTTTCCATTGCCAATATCAGTCACCGAATAATTATCAGGTACCCTTCGCTGTGGGCTAATATTGAGACATAAAGGTTGCTGTACCTCCCAAACCAATGCATACTCAAAGTTCAGTAGGTTCGAGTCACTTAACAGGCTTACTCCTTCACTGTTGTCAACGATACGGGATGTGACCAAGAATCATTGAGCGGGATAAGCTTTTGCGAGATTTTAGTCGCATATGTGCACCCTTTGATACAGGGCAGACAACCTACCCCTTGGTACAAGCACGTGCTGACGGCTTGAATAAAGCAGGGCTACATCGGGTACTCTTTCACATACGTGGTAACTTACGAGGTTTGGTAGTTAGTGGGTGTAAAATAAAGGAACAGAAATTAGTGATCAGTGATTTGGCGAGTAGCTAAGTGCGTGTGAAGAGCTACCTACCTAATTGATTTTAATGGGTTGACATTACATTTCATTTTTTGCAGCAAATATACTGTCTCTGCGGTTCCACAGTGTATCATTCTTTGTGTCATCTTCTTTAATTATGTAGATTATTACTCTGTACATAGTTGGTCATATTCGAAGTTCATTATATCAATTTGTTCAATGAAGCCGGCCAATGATCTTTAGATGCAGGCACTTTGAGATAAGAACACGGATTACGCGGTAGATTTGTGCGTACCAGTGCTTTGCAGATATCAGAAAGCAAAATAGGCTGGTGAACAATAAGCTGGTTAGCTCATTTTCTGATACATAATGTTGCACCTGTCATATTACAGTTAGGCGCCTAGTGTTAATCAGGGAATTTCTAGCCGGTCATTATTATTCGTCCTGTCATTTTGTTTGCTCATTTACCAATATGCGATTTTATTACCGCTGTAGATTTACAAGTTTTGCCGCTAAGAGACGCCCGCTTTCAAAAACTCGCGCCCCGAGCACTGGTCACGTTCTCTGAAACATGTGGGCTGAAATCAGAAGCAGTGGCGAGCACCGCAAAAGAGGCAGAAAATCTGACGAGGCATTTGCTCCAGTGATTGACGGCGCGAGAGACAGTTCTTTGACCACGGAATTCCCGAACGCGCGCCTCTTTTGGTACGAAGTAACTAAAAAGCTACAGTGCCGAGGTCTATTACGTTACGGAAATTCTAAAAACTGTTATGGCTGTCATAACTTCAGCCAGCAACCCAATTGCAACTGAGCATTTACCTATAATGCTTAAAAAATGATTAATAGAAAACAGTTAACGAGCTCACTATGAGTCCTCACTATTTTTGTTTTCTGATACCCGTCAGCAGTGATAAAATTAATTGTGCCGCAAAAGCCGTCTTCATACCCCAAAACGCCAATTTTCTTTTCATTAGTGGCCGGCTTTCTTGAAACATCAGGTACTTGCCGGGATATATGAATACCCTGTTAGCTTCACGTTCTGAAGTTGATAGAATTATTCAAACTGTAAGAGTACGTTCAGTCTGAGGTCGGTGTTCTGGTCGAACGTTTAACTAGCGCGTCTGTCTCCTGCGTCTTCTTCTTTGTCTGCCGTCTTCTTCGTAGCACGCGCCTTTTCGACATACGCTTGTCGTCTTTGTCACCGTCGACAGTCACCGAGCTTTGGTGTGACACTACAAAGCAAACATCTCCTTAAATTAGACTCATGGACTTCTAATAACAATGGTAACAAAATTAACGTGAAAGTTTTTTTTCTATCAAGGCGAAATAATTTTTGTTACAGGGGCATACATCATTTATATTTGTTACCGTTGATATGGCAGGCTGTGTTAGAGTACTGAAAATATATTTTACTTCGACTTCTTTTTGCGATGTAGACACGAACAGTCTGATCGGTAAACTATGTAGTGTATCCGAAAATCATAAACCCTACGTTCTCGCGAAAACATTTAAACTGTGGGTCTGCAAAGCTGTCTTTGCTTCCTACCTAATAGGCTAATAATTAAGCAGAAAGATGAACAAAGCCTCCAAGTGCCATCAAAAACAGGAAAGAAAAAGATGTAGGGAAGATTACGAATACCTAATCCGTAAATGTTACAAAATATTTTTTTTTTCTCGGCAGAGCGCGAACACATTGCCGTCGTTGTTTTGGCAATGGTGCAAGGAAACTCCTTTTGGCTTTTCGAACGACCAGTTATGAATGAGCTGTAGAAACACCCTCAGCGACGGGAAGGAATACTTATTTTTTTTACACTGGTTAATGCGTGATGAAACGTAGGATCAATTCTCCGGTTAGAAGGTATAATCTGAGGTGCAAGTTACGACGTAACATGTTTGAATTAAACTTAAGCGACATACGTTTCTACGTGTAGTTCGAGGGGGCACTAGAGACCTTTAGCATAACGTAGACGTAGTATTAGCGCATACGTATACCGGTTTACCGGACCGCTCCTACACAGGCGCAGTGGCCATTTTTCACCACACTCCTGCCGGTGCGCGTGCGCAGGGGCCGTCCGGCACGCCGGTATACGTATACGCTAGTACTATACGTCTACGCTATGCTAAAAAGTTTCTAATGATAAGCTGATTTTCACGAGGCTTAATTACGCTAAAGTCGTGATGCTAAGTAAGAAAGATAAAACGCGATACGTGATGGATGCAGTTTCTCCTGCTATACAGAAACCTCACAATAACGATCAATATATCCATATATCATTCATAGGGAGGCTGTTAGGTTCCTGCTTTTATTGCAAAAAAAAAAAAACACCCTGTTGATTTTCAGTGGCACTCTTAACTATTCAGTGCGAGCGTAGGACAAATATTAAAAGCATGGTTTAGTTAGCCATTGTAATCTTAGCGTCTTGCACTATCTCACAGCTACCTCATCATTATTGTGAAAAAAAAAATACATCCATGCCGATTTTCTGCGGTAGTCTCAACTGCTTCAGCCGAGCTTAAGGAGAATTTCTAAGATGCAACGCTTCGTTCGGTTTGACTATTTCCATTCAGAGGTTCACGACTGTATCATGCAATATTCGACAGTTGGCTAACAATTAAAAGTGACTTCCTAGAAACCTGGACTTGATTAAGGCCGGAATAAGTGAAGCTTGGCTGCAGCCGGCCTGCAAATGTTTGAGAAGACATAGTAATAACGCGAAATTATAAACACGTAGAGAGACCAGACTACTGAGATGCTAAACATCAACTAGACATCAACTGAAAGTCGCTTCATGTCTGACGTATTCTCTGCTCTCCGTTCTTCTTTGTGGTTTCTGCACAAGTACTACGTTTTCGAAACCTGAGCACCATCTTGGCCACCTTTCCTTCCTAAATACTGATGATAATGACTATTGGAGAACACATAATATATTACACAATTACAAGCATGTGTACGCACAATACGTACGTTTAATTAGCAACATGTAAGTGTAGAATGTGAGCGAGGATCATGTAAATTATATAATAGTGTTTAATTTACCTCATGAAGCCTCTTGAGCATCAGCTCCAATGCAGAACTCAGCGAGCACACCCGTGTTTTCAGATCGAAGCCCTGCCGGAGATTGTTGCAGCCACTCGAGGTCGCATGGAGGTCTACATGGACGGAGGTGTGCGGAGCGGAGCCGATGCAGTGAAGGCCTTGTGTCTTGGGGCCCGGGCCGTGTTTGTGGGAAGACCTGCCCTCTGGGGACTTGCGTATAACGTGAGCAGAATTGCACCTATCACTCGCACTAAAGCATTTGCATTGCTTAGCAATAAACGCGTAGACCTGCTTCACTAGAGCGTTTTAGTTTACCGTGATCCGCGATCCGCTACCGTGATCCGCTACCACGCGTTCCACTGCGCATGCGGAGATTCTCTTGACGCCGATAGATGCGCCACATCCTGAATGTCGGCACATAGACCTGCTGCGTCGGGACCAATCAGCTTGTGCGCCCCGCACACGTGCGGTAGAGGGTCGATAGCGGATCGCAGATCAGGGTAAACTAAATCTCTCTACTCTGTAAGCTGCTCGCACACTTCCCCTAAAGCTTGAAGCAAAAGGTTTGATTCTATGCTGTTAGTGCTGCTACGAGCACTTCTACTATTATACTACTGCTACCTCTTCCACTATACTACTACTGTTACCACGACTGCTACACTACTATAGTACTACGGTAATACTACCACTACAACCACTGTTAGTGTACTCCCTTTCCATTTTATAGCATTTGGATAGACATGACCATCCGTCTTCACCAGAATAATTTTTTTTTCAATTTCATATTTCGATAAAAACATGTTTCCTTGTATTTGTTTTTGCTAGGGCACGGAAGGTGTGGCTAGAATGCTGGACATACTGAGGTCAGAATTCGAACGCACCATAGCGCTCCTGGGTAAGTGACTTCCTCCTTAAGAACGCTGAAAATATTGGAAAGGGAAGAAGACCATGGTTATTAATCAATTTTTTAAATCCATTTCTTTCGGGACTTTCCACATAGGTGTACCGGACTCAACTAAACTGACTCCGAGGTACGTCGTACGTGAAGAGTACTACTCCCAGCTCAACTGGAGGAATTTTCCACGTCAAGAACTTTGAACTAGAACTCAAGAAAGAAGATGAGTGAACAGCGCGTTCCTCGCCAGATCTCTTCATTAGAAAAGAAGCCGTCAAACATGACTGCGACGTCGCACATTGCGCCGCGTCTAAGGCAACAAGAAAAGTGGACTATTGGAGGTGCTTTGACACTAGATGCTTAAGCAGCCGCAGACGAGACGGCTACCGCTCAAGCCCACGTTAAAACCTCCCTATCTCGTCTTGCCTCCTAGAAGTCTAAAAAATTTCTCAAAGGACACAATTGAAGACGCGAATAAACTAATTTTGATGTATACCTGGATACATATGTGGGACTTAGAGACGTGGTACACTAGAAAAATATATTTCAACCGTTATAATTCTTGTTAAAGCAGATTTTCAAGAAGAGAGTTTAGTCATTAGAGACGTATATTTCCCTTGTATTCCGCCACAAAATTTCCGTGTTACACAAAGCTTATTCTGAGGACATCTGACTTCTCTAAAGTATACATTCCGTCTCATTAATAAGCTCATGAACTAAGGTGGGTAAGAAGAAAAGTATAAAAATAACATTGTGAAACCCGCAAGGTAATAATTACAGTAGAAATGAAGCGAACGCAAGACAATGCCGACATTTTTGAGTAATTTATTTTTCCCGTCTGAGACGAGCGGCCAGGGAAACGACGGGGCAGTACATAAGGAGATGGGTTCACGTGGCCATTTACTATTGCTGAGAAATGGGAATTATTTCAGAAACAGCAATTTAGTCCACAGACTGAAAAAGAATCACAATCATTTAGAGCGTATTAAATATAAGCTGGGGGGGGGGGGGGGGGGGTTGTGAGTTGGTGATTACGGAACGGTGGATGCGAAGTTATAATTTTCATATGGATTTTCTTCAAAGCCTTCTTCAAAGGAGCAATTGGGGTGGAGGTAATGGGGCCTGTAGTTTACACCTTTTCAGTTAATCTACCCAATGAACAAGCGAGGCATTCAACTGGAAGTTTAATAAAATAATAATGACGACTAACTTCTTTTGCGCATGTATTCTGCACTTTTATCAAGGTACTTTGAAAAATGCGGTTGTGAAAAGGGAAGAGGTGGAGGCGAGAGAAGATGCTCTTGGTGGTGGGTACATGCCAAGACAAAAAAAATATGATAACTTGAAAGAAAATAAACCCCGAATGAAGAACTAAATCCTTCAATAAGTCTGCTCAGACTTCAGTATTTAGCTCCGTATATTTCAACTGCAGCAGGCTATTACTATAAACGGGACTTCTAGAAGGCACCGAAAACCTACTGAGCATAAACAGGTGACCAAGTAAACAAAATATCCGGCATCTAGATTGCTTGAAGACTCTTGCACTGAATATAAAGACAAAATAAAAACTGAGAGACTACTTGGGTAGCACCTACGTGCTACAAAAATGCTTAAAAAGCTGCTGCTGCTGATATTGCGGATAATACCGTCGGTATGCAGCAAGCAATTTCTCGTGTCTTATGTTGCATCGGAAAAGTTCTACGTATAGGTGTCATTTGCGTGACACCATTTTATATCTTATTTTACGTAACCGCTTCGCGATCGCTTGCTGATCACGCAGCAGATGCAAAAAGAAAAAGTGATGTAGTGTTAAGTGGAGTCATACATTTTAGAGTGTAACCGCCTCTATGGGACTTCTTCGTGGAGGGCGTCGGATAAATTGCCATCATCTTATGTTCCTTAACGTGCAGTGAAGTCACAACGAGCCGGATACCACACTGGCATTTTCGAAAAGCTCCTCCATGTAAATGATCACAGCTGGATTCGAACCCGCGGCTTTTGGGAGCCGGATCCGCACACTATAGCCACTGAACCATGCGCTTAGAGAGCACGTAAAAAAGTAATTGCATTACGCCTTGGAAATTATTCGTGCCGAATGCTTCACTCCTCAGTTTTTGTCATCGAGCAATGTAAGATACTTAGTCAGTATGAGTCCTCCCCCCACCCCCCTCCTACGTAATCCATAGAGGAGCGAAGCGGATTTAATGAGGAAAATAAAGGGGAGACGAGATTTATTCTGTGCCTATTCCAGGTGTTATAATACCTCGCTTATCATCCCGCAGTTATCATGAGGAACAAAGTGTAGCGGCCCTATGAATTCGACGCGCGACTTCAATCATGAATAAATAAAAGGCCTGAAAATCGATACGGAACAACTGCTGCACACTGGTCGTCAAGTGAAGCAGATGTAAGCTTGAAACCGATTTCAGAAAAACCGCAGCGCATTCTACGACGTCTCATAAATTTGCGGTAGTGGTACTTCGGTACTGGTAGAGTACTTCAGCACTTCAGCAGTTGAAGGGGCTGCCGGTTTCACTGTTTTTCATTTTTAGACCCAGGCGCATGGCCTGCCCGGCTCCTTTCGGGCGTTTCCTGCTACGTCTAGCCGCTTTTTGTTTTCAACTGAATAGCGTGCCACTGACGTTGGAAATTCGGCGCGCAAACCTAATGAAAGAAAGGGGAAGAAGAGAAAAAACTCCACACACAGCATCGGAGGCAATCAATTTGGACACATAATACTCAGCGTGTTAGACCTTGGCGATAGTGGGATATCCTAAGACACCGGAAGACTAAGCTGCTATATTTCGGCTGACACTATTTTGAATCCTTATCGTAGAGAATTGGTACTTGGAATATATCCCGCTTCAAGTCAGTATAGGCGCGGAGAGGCGATATGTACATGTAAGCTGCCAAAAGGGCATGCGTGAGCTGATCGGTCATCTTGGTGGGTTTATCGAAGGTGATGGGACCTCATATATTGCGGACAAAGATCTTCAGGTAGGTCTTTGGTGATTGATACGTTTAGCGCAACAAGTGCAATGACGTGTGAATTGGGAGACAGAGAGAGAACATCACTTCAATAAACCTCATATGTGACATAAAAAGGTCTGATGTCCCGCAACGGCTAAAAAGGGGCTTTTGAACAGTTTGCTGGCGGACATAGTGATGTAATAAAGGTAGCGCAAAAGTTGGTTAAGAGTGTTTGTGTGCTGCTGCGAGCTTTACGGCGTGGTCCTGCAAAGCAATATACTCTATATGAGGGACCAGTGACGAATCTATGAATGACCTTGGTGCATCTTAAAGACAGCTGCAGCTAGGTGACTCTGTGATCAAGCGTAGAAGGCATGTTTTGTCAGGATTTAACAAGACTATAGACCGGGATCTCAAACATGCCGCTTACGAAGCTGTGCGATGAGGCCCGCCGGCACCAAATATTTCCGGCTTTGTTCTGTGAGAAAGTATGAGTTTCATGACTCGGCTGTAAACCAAACTCGTTTTTCAACTTCATTAAACTAACGTGCCTCGTCCCCACAAGGCACTCTTTCTTTCTGGAAATGAAGAGGAGGCATTGGCCCTTGATCTGCGTGAACTTCAGACTGAAGAGGTGTCTGACAATCCACCTTCTCTTTCATCTTCAAGTACACAATTTTTCCTTTTTAAGTTAATTGACTGCATTATTTGTCGGAATGACCTTTTTGAATAGCTCTTACTGAACCGTCCTGAAACGGTGTCCGCCAAGTATTTTGACAGAAGGCAGCACACTCCGCTTTTCGTTTTCACGGAGAAAGGGACATGTAATATCAGAAAAGATATGCTTTTTTCATTAGCAATAATATTATTATTTAAATTCTAAGTACTTATATTCATCGCTTCTAATATTTGTTTTTATATTCCTACTTCTGGTCAGCGAGAAAGGCAACTTTATCAGCGCTGCCCGCATTGCGTTATGAGCTTGAGACACCCGCTATAGACCCATTTCGTGAAGCTTGTGCTTTTACTAGCACTGGTTTATTTGGTCGGAAACTGAAAAGATTATTTACTGCTTATTGTCTGAGGAGAAGGGGCGTTAGAATGTGCAGTGAACATCAATGCTTCTTTTTATGTCTGGCAAGGCTTTAGAAATCGGAGACTCAGAACAGAAGAGTCGAAAAGAAATGCTTCCGCTTGTGAGAAATTCAGTGACAAAATTAGAAGGCAAAAGAAGCCTCTTGGTCATTCTGCCCATTATTGATGGCTCCGAAATGAAAGGTCAGCTCTGTCCTCACTGTTTAACACGAGAAAAATACATCGACGCGAAGCTTCGTAGTTTTTGCTTGTTGTCCTCCAAGGTCCGGGTGCACGGCTTTATAGCTTCGTATGTGGATGAGGATGCGATTGATTGGCCGGGAATAATTTTGGTTGTTCACAACTGCTTCTACGCCATTCACAGACTATAGGAAGTCAGCTTTGCGCGCTGTGGTAAGTGTTCTTTGTCGGCGTTAAATAGCGCGCTGCATAGAGCAGTAGTGTCTCTTCCTCCACTACAGCGAAGCACGTTTGTTGCTACTGTCGCCGCCAATTTGTTCAGTCATTCGCGACTCAGTTACGTGCGCCAAATAGAGAGCTCGCTTTGATGACGCCTCACTCTACTCGTCTGTTGCCAGCTGAGTTGCCTCCATCCCACGACAGGATAAAATCTGTATTCTAGCCTTACATTGTCACAGTGCCATTCCTTTTTAACGTCGCTTCGATAAACAAAATGTTGTCCTTGCTATGAAAATGGTGGAGATGGCATGGGGGCTGATAAAGAACAGAAATGAGTTAAGGAATGAATAAGGACAACGGAAGCGATTAGAGAGGAAAAAGAAAGAATAAAGATACGTAGGCGCAGATGGTTGATGAAGGAGGAAATGAAAGCTTGTGAGGATTTATACATGTTTGTTATCGCAATGCGGATAACAGAATGTGATTGCTTCCCAAATGATTAAAGAATTGAAGAGGGCGCCGAAGCAGGAAAGAAACATCCATTGTTCGCTCTGTTTTTCAGTATAGAGCGGCCGTTTGTTCACAGATACATTTAAGAAGGGAAGCCACGTCTTTAAGTCCCTAATCTTTGATCTGATATCGAAGTGGTTGCTGCGCCGAATAGTTCTCATTTCTAATGTTTCCATCGTGACCTCTCTGAGGAATTCGGAGGCAATTAACGAAAGGCTTAATGATAAAGGAAAGCCAATTGCTTACAAAGAAGAAGGAAATAAGTTTGAGAGCGAATATAATATGCTACTCATCGACATAGATATATGAGTCCCTATTTTGCCACTCGTCTTCTTAAGGCTTAATGCAAAGCAACGAACTACTTCGGTGAGAACATAAATTCAACAAATGCATCTCGGATGCATTTACCGGTGAGCTTTTAAGAAAGTTTTCTTCTGCTTCGTTTTTCTACCTTCCAGATATTTATGCACATTATGCACAAGCTTTTGTTTATTACTGCCTCGTTGGCGCGTTACTTGTTCATTGAACGACGTAAATTGCTTCATGTATTTGGAAAATTTAGCAGAATTTCTCAATAACATAAAAGGAAATTTAATTGTCATCCTAATCAATGCACGTTCATGTAGGACGAGCGTTCGCGTGTAGCTGTTAAAAGGTTTTGAGCCATATAAGCGGAAGGAAGAAGTTGTTATAGTTGGAATAATCAGGTAGTATATGCGATCAGCGGGAGCATTGTAGGTAGCATCACCGGCCGCCTAACGTTGTAATGGGTTGTAATATATTTTAATATGATCAACCGCGGCAGCTCAGTCACTGGAGCACTGATCTCAAGGATGCGGAATCGAAACACGGCCACGACGACCCCTTTTCGAGAGCGGCAGACGGTATGGCGCTCGAGTACTGTGCGATGTCAGTGCATGCTAAAGGGGGTCAAAAATTCCGGAGCATTCCACTACGGCGTCCCTCATAGCCTAAGTCGCTTTGGGACGATAAACCATCCAAACAAAACCGAACCATATGTCCATACTCTTATTCATTCTGTCTTCAATCCATTACTCATTTTGAAGGATTATGTGTTACCCCTCAAAGTGGGACATTGTATGTAGAGATACTCCCCTACTCGAACTGGATTTTGTCCTACAAAAGAATTCCCATATGCACGTACTTGAGCCCAACCATACATTTAAAGGCGAAAGCTACACATACTTTTATACTCGTTTTTGACTGAATGAAGTATTTTAACATATTTTTGGGCCCCAAGGGACTCACTAATGAAAAGGCTTGAAAGTAAATTCGGCAGCTGCAGCTATTCGCATATTACTCACTCATAGAATTTTGGAAGCTTTTTTAAGTTGGTCATTGACAACTATGATGGCCTCCGTATATACCGCCAACACGGTGGTAGCGTTCTTCGCAGTTGAAAAAGATAGTCATGGAATAAGTACTGGAATCTGCCTCCTGCGGATGTCAGGAGATGCCGCCTTTTCAATAACACTTCGGCCTTGTAGTTACTCCCTTGAATAAAATATCCTCGGTTTTGAAAGCCTCAAATAACTTCGTTTCTAGTTTAAATTGATCGCTTCTGCTTTAGTCGTGTATTGGTAACCGTCCTGATTGGCTTATCTTTGGTATAATATCTGGATCTTCGGTCACCTTATCTGCGAATATTTAAAACAGAGTAGCTTCCATTTTATACTATACCTATTGTTTCGATCGACTGAGCGGGAATCGGTAATCGCCCACTTGAACCTTGCCTTTCATGCAGTTTTCATTCGCTTTATTTTCACTGTTGCTACAAAAGTTAAAGGCTTATTATGAATAGTATTTAAGGCTGTCAGCTTCCTCTTGGTAATTTTAAATAAATAGAGAACCAGGGTGGGAACATTTAGTTTTCAAAAGAGGAATTGCGAAGCAGTTATCCGTAATGTCGTTTCATTAGTACGCGTTCCAGTTGTAAACCATGTAACCCACAGCAGACCAACACGACATAAACATTGTGCAAGAGGAAGACGAGATTATTTATTTAATAGTAGATGATGTCTGAAGTTGAGGACAACCCAGAGGGCTATGGAACGAAAAATGGTAGGGGTAACATTAAGAGATAGAAAGCGTGTAGAGTGGGTCAGAGAAATAACTCAAGTTAACGACATTCTAGTGGAAATTAAGAAGAAGAAATGGACATGGGCAGGACATGTAGTGCGAAGAGAGGATAACCGATGGTCGCTTAGGGTAACAAACTGGATTCCAAGGGAAGGAAAGCGTAGCAGGGGGCGGCAGAAAGTTAGGTGGGCGGATGAGATTAAGAAGTTCGCAGGGGTCAAGTGGATGCAGCTAGCACAGAACCGGGTTAAGTGGAAAGATATGGGAGAGGCCTTCGCCCTGCAGTGGGTATAATCAGGCTGCTGCTGATGATGATGATGATGATGTCTGCTCACTGCTTCTGCATCTGGTGCGATCAGAATGCAGCGTTTAGAATCATTAGGTGACGAAATATAAATAAATAAATACTATGAGCCTGTTTGGCGTAAGCCACAGCCTGCTTTCAAACGAGACACTGTTAACATGGCGCCATTAGGAGCTTCTGCTTTACGAAGAGCTCGTACGCGATGCACTCAGAAGGTTATGTATTGACAAATGAATGTGTTTGGGTTGCCTCTACAACTAGTTCAATGAGCAAAGCACCCTAAATTCAACACAAAGCCAGTGCTCGTAGTGTAAACAAACTGCTCCGTCCCAAGCCCGGATGGCACGAGAAGCGATTGAACCCGTTCCGCGGTCAGCGAAAAGCGCGGGGGGGGGGGGGGGGGGGGGGGGGGGGGGTGTCGCGGTGGTCCTTCTGGATGCGTCGACGTCATGGCTCTTCCACGTGACTCATTGGCATTCTTGCCCGTCCAGGAGGAAAGACCCCGAGGCAGAGCAGCGCCCTTCCTTAGCAACCCCGGCTGCATTGCACTCGAATACACGTCACGTTGCCCGGCGGCGCTTTGCCAGAGCACGTGCACCATGCCACACCGCAAGTTCGCCGGCCTCTGCTTTGTGGCAACATGTCTTCTTTTTCTGCTCCAGTGTGAGTGGCCGCTGTGTTGCGCTCTTTTTTTGAATCTCAGTGCTTCGCTCGAGTGGTCAGGATGAGTTTAGTTGACGTCTTTGTTTTAATGCGCATTTCTTGCCCCTAAAAAAATCTTCCCTTTCTCTGTTTATGGGAACACGCTTAACATCCTCAGAGCTACTATACGAATCTCCTCCTCGACCCCATACTTTCTTAGGGGGTTTGTATTCAACTTGGGGTTTTGTTTCTTACATGGATGCTTGCTTAACTAAAGAGAGTAAAGCGTTCATGGCCCTTGTCCTGTTAAGAGGTTTTTTCTGGCTTCGTGCGCCGAGATTTTCTGACGCAAAGTTTCTAGTTGAGAGTAATGTTTCGGTGCTGTAAGGAGCTCTCTTCAGTTTGATTGACTCGCCCGGTCTGCCGGTCATTCTGTTGTGATTGTGCACATTTATTTGACAGACTTTTCACAGATATTGCAAACTTTTGAACAAAGGCGGACACATCTGAAGCCACAGTGATCGCTACACAAAATTTATGCTAAAGCTTTTCTTATTACTTTAGCAAAAAGCTAATAATCAAACGAAAATATGACATGAGTAGTTTTGAAGCTTTTGGCATTGCAAGATAGATCATAGCCTCTTAAACTTCAGTGCTCAGGAGTTACAACAATATATGGAGAAATAAACATTCTTTGCATGACAAGATGAAAAGCGAAAGGAACCAGTCTTGATGTGCTTGATTTCTAGGCATCATTTTAAAAATTCTATCACACCTAGAAGCTAAATCAAAAGCTCCTCAGAAGTGAATCCTACTTCAAGCTTGCCTTCGGTGATTGTATACGTAAACTGAATATGTAAACGACGGCAAAAAATTACTACTTCGTTCAGGCAAAAAGAGTCTCGCTTATTTTTTATTTTTTTTATGTAGGAAGCATTTTTGTTCAGGTGATGTTTAAGGCAATTCATTATCTGAATTCCCTGTCTGGAAGCATAATGTTTAGAAGACGTTGCCTGCTGGTAATATTGTAATATTCTCATTTCTGAACTGCTTTTACCACGCTTCCGCAAAATCTGCACCGACTCGACACTGAACTATGTATGAATAATAAAAAAATAAGTAAATAAATAAATAAATACTGAACACTTCTGTTTTTTGTTTGCAATTGAAGTACTGTCCAATGGGAATACACATGGTCTTAAGGGGGTGCAACTAAAAGGTTTTCCTTTCCTCGCAATTTTTCCCCCATGTGACTAAGCTCCACCGGGTATTTCAGCGACGTTTGCAAAAGGTCTTAGAAATAAGGAGTTGAAAATGATAAGTAGCAGTCTCGGCGGCTACAGTTTTTTTGCATGCCCCATCTAGTTCTACATCTAATAAACTAAAATTTTCCACATTTTTAAGCAATGTCAACGAGGTGTTGAGGGTGTGTAGAAGGCGATGCCATATCAGTTTCCGAAACAACGAAAACTTGATTTTCTAAAGCGTCGCAGATCGAGAAAATCAGTCAGGGGTTTTTTCTGTACGGAACCCAGCTTGAGCGCGTCGGACGCGCAGGCAGCTAAGTGTATACCCGACATTCATTATGATATGTCGCACTAACTCCGGCTCCAGATTTGAGATACGCACTCTGTCGTGCCTTGTCATGCATTTTATTTTATTCTATCCTCTCAGAAATTAAGACTACGCAGTTGGCGATGACTGTGTTTTCTTTGCAGCACGCTGGGGATGTAAATATTGTACATGAGGCGGTAAAATAACCCCTTGCGGTTGCAACATGAAATACTGGTCAGTCAGATAAATTAACGAGGGGAGCAGAGTTAAGGCACGAAGCCAAGAGGACACGAAAGGACAAACACAGCTGTGAACTAACAACAGAAGTTTATTCACGGTGATATCGCCGCATAGATTCTGGTACCATCGAAAAAGAAAAACAGGAAGGAGAAGAAAAGTTGCAAGCAGGTCACTCCCAGTCACTATGTGCATGCAACTATTTCATAAGTACATCGATTATGTTAAAGTAGATAATTGTGCTCTCTTATCGAGATGGCAACGTAGGAGAGCTGACACACTTCTCACCAAGCTTCATAATTTTTGAAGCCTCGATTATTTCTATCTACCTTTTTAATGTATGTACTTTTATAGAAATAACTATTATGCCCTGCAAATGTGTCAAATGTGTCAAGAGGTTGACCTAATGGATTGTTTACATGGCACTGTCAGAAGACAAAACCCTCTATCGCCTTGGTAACTGTTTCTTGCAGTCTGCGACCTCTCTCTCACACAGTTCATAAAAATGATAACATATCATTGAAGTCCGCATAGAACACTGAAGGAAATAACAAACTACACCGCATAAAGCCCGTGGTTAGAAAAGTGGAAGTCAATTATGCACCATACGTCTCAAAGAAGTGTCTCTATGCCGTCTTCGCATAGGACCCTGCCGGACCCACACATCTTACACACAACTTCATGCTAACGAACCAGAATAAACCCTTGTGTGCTTCGTGCGGACACAAGCTGCAGTAGCCCCATTGTACTGCCATGCAGACAACTTCAAACACTAAGAAGAATACATCTTGCACTGTTTTACAAAAGAACGCATTCCCCTTCATCCAGCATCGCTTTTAAGTGAAAGGGCTCTTGTTGATTTGTCCTGTAATTTTAGACTTTAAAGGGAAGCAAATGTTTTAAAATATAGGTTTTAATAACTACATTCCATAAATGCAAACGACTCTCAACCTAGCGGTCGACGCATGATAGCCTCAGTTTCTTATGACTAAACCCAACACAACACAATTATGCCTAGCTTCATGACTTCTTCTACCAAGGTTATTTCTATTTATTTCTATCAATATAATTATTTGTGCAGAAAAAATCAAGGCATCAGAAATTGTGAAGCTGGGTGAGAAATCTCATCGCTCCTTTTGTTTACACCCCGATAAAAGAGCACAGTTATCTGCTTTTACATAATCGAATGCATAGTGACTGGATGAGACCGGCTTGTAACTTTTATGCTCTTTTCTGTGTCTGATTTCTGAGAAGCTAGAGCATATATGGAGATTCCACCCCGAATAATATTTTGCTATTAGTTCAGCGCTTTGTCTATGCCTCCGTCTCCTCCAAGTCTCGTACCATTGTGCGGCTTCTCTTGTTAATAAATTCCAACTGGGCTCCGCCGTTACTCTAACGCGTCATCAGCGGCCGTCGCGTCTGCGTCAAGTTTCCTTTACGTCCAATGCGCTCAATTCCGCTTTCGTAGGAAGAAAAGCACCGGAACCGCTCGCGCTGTTGGGCTTTAAAAAATTAGCGGTTCGTCCTTTCAAATCTTGAGATGGCATCGCCTTGTCTATGGCTTCAAACTCCCAATTCATGCTAAAAACGGCACTGCGGTAATTAAAAAGATAGAAAGTCTTATTTAATTAGTTCCTAATTAGAAGAATTTGCAGTTAATAGCGTCCGCAGAGGTTTAGATTTCGTGCAATATTTCTTGCCTATTCTGAACCACTTCCTTTCACGGATTTTTTAAATTGTGCATTGAAGCACCTAGTATAATGTACAAACTGGTTTATTTTATTTTGTTTGTTCTCATTCCAGCTCCATGCAGCAACGCCTTAGATACACCGTCAGCGACACCTCAACGATTGAAGCATGACTGGCTATTGAAGCTAACAGGGACAACGTTCCAGGGCTCAGATGGTACACTCAGCCGGCGTCAAAGCCGTAGCATTGAAAACAGTTCACATGTTGAGGCAGTTGCTACTGAGAACTTGGAGCTCTTCGGGGATGCCAACAAAAGTCACGTTCCGGCCGCTGAATCGAGACCGCAGGAAAGGCAAGGCGAAGCCACGCAGCTGAGTGACGAGTACGCCAGACATCTTGAAGTGGCCGCGGACCACCTGGATCTGGACATCGGGCAGCGGTCGCCGGATGACTTCGGGCCCGACGCCGGCAGCCTGGAAGAAGTTGCACTGTCCTCTGACGTCACGAAGACGAGTGAGAACGCCGTGCTCACCATTGCCGACGTGGAGCGCGTGGCGAGGCTGAAATTGGAGCCTCAGGCAAAAAGGTACTTCTTCGCGGGGGCCGACCGACAACAGACCCTCAAGGAAAACACAGCGGCATTTGCGAGGTGAGTAACGTCGACGTTAAGAGGTTACTACAGCCCTCCTCCAAAAAGTCGAACTTTGTCTTTTGTCTTCAGAGATAGTCACAGAACAACATTTCCTTCCGTCGCAGTTACCCTAGCCACTGAGATGTCTGCGTTATACTGGTTGCCAAATGAAATACTATAGCGAGTCTGAGTTATAAACCGGATGTGTACAGAGAAGATGTGGTTTGGATTAGCTTAGTTTAGTTTACCGGATTTAACGCCCCAAAGCGACTCAAGCTATTTGAGATGCCGTAGTAGAGGGTTCCGGAAATTTCGACCACCTGAGGGCTTTTAACGTGCACTGACATCGCACAGCACACGGACGCCCCCTTGTCAGTCAGTGCAGTGCTTAACGATTAAAGGGAAGGTGTTACAACTGTGACTTCTAAGCTTAGTGCTAGTGATACAGATAAGAAAGTTTTCTTTATTCTCTTTTGTCAAGAGTTAGTTCTCAAGTATTTTCACAATGCGACCTTGGTGACGATCATTAATGGTGACCCGTCTAATAACCTTTCATAAGGGCGTTCATTTCATAAGGGGGGCAGCGGTGGCGTAGCGGTAGAACATCCGCCTCGCATGCAAGAGGACCGGGGCTCAAATCCCGATGCCGCGCAATTCTCCACCGGATTAAAAAAAAAATCAAATCCGCGTGTCGATGGAATTGCATACACAGGTTTGGGGTGCGACCTGATGCCGGTGAACACCTCCGGCAACGCACTCCCTCACCAGAACAGGAGTTGGCCACCCTGGTGCAGTAATTGGCCACAACCTCCTATGATAAGCTCCATAAAACCCCGGCCCTCAGTCACCAGCGGCTGCGGAACAACTGACCACGGCGGCGGTCAGACCTGTGACGCAGCAGGGGGTGCTAAGAAAGCCTGGCTCCGCTGGACAGGCCGCCATTGGAAACTGACCCTGGCAACGTTTAATGCTAGAACCCTAGCTAGTGAAGCTAGTTTAGCAGTGCTGTTAGAGGAACTAGAGGGCATGAAATGGGATGTCATAGGGCTTAGTGAGGTTAGGAGGCCGAATGAGGCATATACTGTACTGCAGGATGGGCATGTACTGTGTTATCGAGGTTTACCGGAGAGGCGACAACTAGGAGTAGGTTTCCTTGTCAATAAGTATATAGCGGGTAATATAGATGAATTCTATAGTATTAATGAGAGGGTTGCAGGCATCGTAATTAGGCTTAATAAGCGGTATAAACTGAAGGTTGTACAGGCCTATGCACCTACATGTAGTTATGATGACCAGGCAGTTGAAAGCTTCTATGAACATGTAGAATCGGCAATGCGAAAAGTAAAAACGCAGTATACTGTACTAATGGGCGACTTCAATGCCAAGGTAGGGAAAAGACAGGCAGGAGACAAGGCAGTAGGTGACTATGGCATTGGTTCTAGGAATAGCAGGGGGGAGTTACTAGTTGAGTTTGCAGAGCGCAATAACTTACGAATCATGAATACCTTCTTCAGCAAACGGAAGAACCGGAAATGGACATGGAAAAGTCCTAACGGCAAGACTAAAAATGAAATCGACTTCATAATGTGTTCAACCCCCCCCCCCCCCCCCCCCCCCCATTGTGCAGGATGTAGAGGTAATCGGGAAAGTGCGATGCAGTGACCACAGGATGGCGAGGTCCCGAATTAGCCTAAATCTGAAGAAGGAACGCAATAGATTAGTAAGAAAGAAACCCATCAACGAATTAGCGGTCAGGGGGAGGGCAGAAGAGTTCAGGATCTCGCTACAGAATAGGTATTCAGCTCTAACTGAGGATGCCGACATTACCCTAGAGGCAAGGAACAATAATTTCAGAAATATCATTACTGAGTGCCCGGTAGAGATAGTTAGAGAGGATACCGGTAAGCTGTCTAAGGAGACGAAAGATTTGATTAAGAAACGCCAGAGTATGAAAGCTTCCAATCCAACAGACCAGATAGAATTGGCCGAGATATCAAAGCTAATCAATAAGCGCAAGGTAGCCGATATAAGGAAGTATAACATGGACAAAATTGAGCATGCTGTAAAAAACGGAGGAAGCCTTAAAGCGGTAAAGAAGAAATTGGGCATAGGCAAAAACCAGATGTATGCGATAAAGGACAAGGTGGGCAACGTCATCACTAATATGGACAAGATAGGCAAAGTAGCCGAGGAGTTCTATACAGATCTCTACAGTAGCCAAAGTAGTCAGGACTGTAATGAGATTGGCGATAGGGAAAAACAGTCAGACGTTCCACCAGTGACGAAGGACGAGGTCAAGAAAGCATAGAAACTATGAAAAGGGGGAAATCAGCTGGAGAGGATCAGATAACTACAGATTTGCTGAAGGACGGGGGGGATATCGTGCTAGAAAAACTGGCCACCCTGTATACGAAGTGCCTGGTGTCATCGACGGTACCGGAACCATGGAAGAACGCAAACATTATCCTCATTCACAAGAAAGGGGACTCTAAGGACCTTAAAAATTACAGACCAATCAGCTTACTCTCTGTTACGTATAAGGTATTTACTAAGGTAATCACTAATAGAATCAGGACAACCTTAGACTGCAATCAAGCAAAGGATCAAGTAGGGTTTCGGAAACGGTACTCTACTATCGATCATATCCATACCATCAATCAGGTGATAGAAAAATGCTCGGAATATAACCAGCCCTTATACATAGCATTCATTGATTACGAAAAAGCATTTGACTCAGTTGAAACCTCGGCGGTGATGCAGGCATTGCGAAATCAGGGGGTAGACGAGCCGTACGTGAAAGTTCTGGAAGATATATATAGTGGCTGCACAGCAACCATAGTTCTGCATAAAGAAAGTAACAAAATTCCCATAAAGAAAGGTGTTAGGCAAGGAGACACAATCTCCCCAGTACTATTCACAGCTTGTTTAGAGGAAGTATTCAGAGACTTGGAATGGGAGCAGTTAGGGATAAGGGTAGATGGAGAATACCTCAGTAATCTGCGATTTGCTGATGACATTGCCTTGCTAAGCAACTCGGGGGATGAACTGCAAATAATGATTGATGACCTAGACAGAAAAAGTAGAAAGGTAGGCTTGAAAATCAATATGCAGAAGGCTAAGGTAATGTTCAACAGCCTCGGGAAGGAACAGCAGTTTACATTAGGTAGCGAAATACTGGAAGTAGTAGGCGAATATGTCTACTTAGGACAGGTAGTAACCGCAGATCCGGACCATGAAAAAGAAATAACAAGAAGAATAAGATTGGGATGGAGCGCATTTGGCAAGCACTCACAGATTATGACTAGCAGCTTACCGGTATCGCTCAAGAGGAAAGTATACAACAGTTGCATCTTGCCTGTACTCACCTATGGGGTGAAACGTGGAGGCTAACCAAGAGAGTTCTACTTAAGTTGAGGACAACCCAGAGGGCTATGGAACGAAAAATGGTAGGCGTAACATTAAGAGATAGAAAGCGTGCAGAGTGGGTCACAGAAATAACTCAAGTTACCGACATTCTAGTGGAAATGAAGAAGAAGAAATGGACATGGGCAGGACATGTAGTGCGAAGAGAGGATAACCGATGGTCGCTGAGAGTAACAAACTGGATTCCAAGGGAAGGAAAGGGTAGCAGGGGGCGGCAGAAAGTTAGGTGGGCGGATGAGATTAAGAAGTTCGCAGGGGTCAAGTGGATGCAGCTAGCACAGAACCGGGTTAAGTGGAGAAATATGGGAGAGGCCTTCGCCCTGCAGTGGGTATAATCAGGCTGATGATGATGAAGGGCGTTAAACAGAAATTAGGTGTTAAGTGGAAGTTAGTTTGCTTTTTCATCTTTGAAATTTCTGCTTAACGCCGAGGACGTCGTCACACTTCCATTAACAATGCTTATGTTTAACATACCTTTGGGCCCACGTAAGCTTAACGAAACAAAAACTATGTAGGCTTCAGAAATGAGCACGATGTGATTTCACTTTGAATGCAATCCCCCCGAACCACCAGCTAGCCCTTTCGATTAGCGGTCGGAAACACTGCCGGTCAGACAAGCACCGCATATTTTTTGGAAATTTTTCATCGATATTATATCACTTGCAGTGCGAACAAAATAGTGTAAGGCCAATATTTGATCTTAGTCTACATGTGCGATAGAAAAGGTCATATCAGACACTGCTGAGAAAAAAAAAAGATCAGGAAAAAGAGCTTTAAGAGCGTCGAAAATAAATGGCGCTGTTAGATAAGAACAAACTACTGAGTAATGTTCAATTGGCCACAAAAGAAATGAAAACCATGAGGAAGGGCTCAGTAGCAATGATTTAAGTGATGGTTGTAATAATGACGACTGCTATGATAAAGAGCCGGCCACAAACCGCAACTAACATCTGCTCCAAAGGCCTGAAAGTGCTCCATAGAACTCGTGCGCCCACATCGATGCTTATTTGAAGCACTGGAAAGTTATGTTTCTTTGAACGGCGCTTTAAAGAAGTTACAGAAGATACAAAAGATAAAGTGTACAAGGAGAAGAAAAAAAAAGCAAAATACTAACAGCAGCGATTACCATAAGAAAAAGAAAACAGGGCGACGAAGTAAGTCTGCTGCTGCAAAATAAAGGGAAATCAGGGTGAAGGAAAATTGCCATTTGCGAGCAGATTATTAGCTGTAATTAGAATATATTGTGAGGTTTTATGTATAGAAAAGACGCACTTCTATGAAGGGACCCCATTGTGTAAGACTAAAAAATAATCTCCACCATCCCGGAGTTCTTTAACGCCCAGCACATGCGAAACGCAGTTGCCACGACCCGTTTCCTCCGGGCAAGTGATTGAATGCCGTCACATCTGAGGTTCCGCGTTGGCATAAGTTGGAAATTCTTCACAGATATAAACAAAAGACAGCGTCAGGAGAACACTTGAGAGGCCCAGCCTGAAAACGATTTCAGAGCACGATTAAAATATCTTATAAGGATACTGTTGCACTCGATGGTGAGTTCGTTATGCTGCTTTTTAACGCGCAGGCTCAGGTTCCGACCTCGACCCCTGGTGGACGTGAGGGAGGTGAACATGACGACCAAGGTCTTGGGCCAGCACATTTCGATGCCCATTGGATTCGCACCCGCAGCCATGCACGCGCTGGCGCACCCGGACGGAGAGACGGGAACCGCATTGGGTATGCATGTTATAATAATGGAGGATGCATTTTCCAGCCCGTAATCTACTCAAGATTTTATCAGCGAAAGAGTTTCTATAAAGCGGCGCGTTGCGGCTTAGAATGTGAATCGACCAAAGCTGTCAGTACCTTTGCTTTAACCCCATAGGCTTGCATACTGCCGCAGAACCACGCACACGCTATGCGCTCCTCAGACCTCGTCATAGCATTCCCCCTTCTCGTTCCACGGTTTCCACACTCCGGGTTCTCGTATTTCTCCGCTCTCCAATCACAACAAGCCAATCATATTGCCTCACCAAGGCTTGAGTGTTTATGTGAGTTACCATTTCAAATGCCACGATCATCAAAGAAAACACGGTGGTAGACGCCCTTGCATTGACATCAAAAACACATGAAGTAACGGAGCCGACAGTATCGTCCGAGGCAACTGCAGGAGCGCGGCTGGGAGTCCTCACGTAGCACGCCAAGCAGCAACAACGACATGAGCCCTAAACACTAGTTGGAGACAATGAACATGACCGGAAAAGGCTTGCTTTCCGGCCACAGATGCTCTGGCAAATGCAGGACAACTCAACTCCCAGCCACTGAGCCATTTTTCGCACCTTCACATGCTCATGAAGCCACCACCCTTCTCACATCCTCTCTTCTCCCTTCGCCGGAGCAACCTCTTCGGAGGAAAGCTCAGCCGCATAATAGTTTGGACGAGTCGGGGAAACATGGTCTGGGAGGAATCGACCGAAAGACGAAGACGTGGATTAAGAAACTCCACGTCTTGGTCCACGTCTTTTCACGGCACTCCATTCTTCCCAGATCATATTTAAACCCTGTTAAGACCACATTCAAACCCCCGCCAATGATTAACGCTTTGCCAGAAGGAGACAAGTCCTCGATCTTACCGCAATATTGTCTAGCGCATTGAGGCCCTTCTCTAACCTCTGTTACTTTTGTTTTATATTCTGCAAGGTGCCCATCTCTCTACCCTTTCACTACCGTACCACACTGGTAACATTACTCTGTTTTAATTGTGCTATCTGTGCCCTGTCTTTGTGCACCGCCCTTCTGCACTGAAGATGGACAAAAAGGCAACAATGACAGAAGTAGCACCTCCTTTGAAAAACTGAATGTTTCATATCAAATTAAGGACTAGACGTTATTTATAAATTGGTTTTCTCTGTACTGCTTTTGCATAGGCCGCTGTGTTCATACAGCTTCTCTCAACACACTCTTCCAAAAAGACTGAATGATTTTATTAGCATCTGCGTTGTACAAATTGGAATGTCTCCGGTAGAAATTTACGACCAACGTTTACAAAAACAGAAACATCCTGCATGCATGCGTGCGCGCGCGTGTGTGTGTGTGTGTGTGTGTGTGTGTGTGTGTGTGTGTGTGTGTGTGTGTGTGTGTGTGTGTGTGTGTGTGTGTGTGTGTGTGTTGACAGTTCGGGACGGAAGTGGGTCGCACTTTTCTCGCCCAGTAAATTCAGGCTGAAAAATAGTGCGAACATTCATATGAGCAATCGTCGTTTATATTTTATGGCTGCCATCTAGTGCCTTTTAATGGAGCGGGTTTTGCGCACCTGAGGTACTTGCTGCTGTTCTGCGGCAGCCTCCTCCGAAAACCCGCACGGTTTGTGTTCACGCTAGTCATAGCAGCATTCTCCAATGGCGCAATGCCTCCTCCTTCTTTCTTGTGGTGCAACAGTGACTCAAGTGCCCGTGCATTTGTGTCTACACACGTGGCTGTCTAACCAGAGCCGCGCTGCGGGCGAAATGAAGAACGAGGGACTGAAATGAGGAAGAGAATAATTATCTTAATGGAGGGCTTGAGGAATGATTTCGACAACCTGAGGTTTGTCAGCGCTTAGTGCCATACCAAAGCGACCGAGTGTTTTTTGTACTTCGTCACTTTCGAAACGCGGCTGCTGCGGCCCTAAGATCGCATTGCCTTGCAGCGGCGTTTGCAGGCAGCGTCCCCAGGTCGTCAGCTCGCTAGTTTATAGCCGCCGTGAGTTTGTGGTTGTGGCCTATCTATCTTCAAGCATCAGGAAAACGACAGCCGACTCTCGGGGGCACCTCTGTGAGCGCCGCTGCCGCTCTCCTACGCTCAGCCTTACGCTTCTTCCCCTCACACCTTCCCTTTTCTTCCCACCGCCCAACCCAGTTCTCCTCTCATTCTATATTTATCTATGCACGATAATGGAGGAGCTCAAATGCAAACCCGAACCTTGCCTGCAGTTTTCCTGTGCGTTTTTGTATATCTTATTCCTGCACGCTGGTGTTAAGGTTCCAAAACTGAATAATCTACTCTGGCGCAACTTTCTCCAGAACAGAACAAGGGATAATTAAAGGAGGTAAAACAAGATAATTTTTGACGGTGCAGAACAGGAAGAAAATTTAATTTGGGTGTAAAACTACACCAGCGCGACCTCAAGGTGGTAGCGAAGGTTGCCACTCTCACAGTTTTACGCTAGGACAAGGGCACTGAATAGATATGTCTCGATGCAGAAAAATGGGAGTCTCACTTCTGTGAAGCAAATATTAGTTATTATATATTGTCATCGACAAGACGTAGCCAAGTTCGGATGTGGAAACAATCTTTAAAAGACAAATGCATTCATATTAGGCTCTTTCTCAGATTTATGCCTTTTTTTTTTCTTGCTTTGGCATGGTACTTTAAGGCAGCTTCTTGAGAAGCACCTTGCAGATAGCCCTTTCTTAAGATATGTTGTCAACAATGTTCATATATAAGGTGTGCAAACAGGTATTTTTTTTTAGAAAACATAGTGCTGCGAGCATATGCGACGGAGATTATCAGGTCCGGATTCCTTAAAAATGTTATGTGATGCCTTCTGGTAAGTTACAGGCAAACGTGTAATAGGCACAATGCATTAAATAAAAACATCCTATTGCAGGTAACTTGACTGCTGCTGCTCGCCTTGGCCGAGGCAGCACTCTTGTTGCCTCATAGTTCTAAGCTTCTCAGGGAAGCCTTTATTCGGATCTCGAATATGTATCTGTTTCCCTCCTCCGAATGTAAATATATCTTGAGCACAGGCCAAAAGGAAACACCACTGAAAACACTTCACCAATACAAACTTCGATGAGGGGACATCGTACCTAGAATCTGTATAATGATGGCGCCATATGCCTCGTTACCTAAAATAAAATTAACTCAGAATGGCTTTCCCGGTGTTCCCACGTTAAGAAGTTGCTAAGCCGTCGTATTTTTTAAAAAAGATTTTATAGTTTTGGTGATAAATGAACTCGGTGTCTCGAAACCTTTCCGAAGTCACTAGATGCACGAAGCTGTACTGAATTCAATTTTTCTTTCACATTTTTGCAGCCGCCCAGGCTGCTGGAACAGTGATGATCCTAAGCTCATTCAGCACCACGAAGCTGGAAGACGTGCGCATGCGCGCTCCCCACTGCCTGCTCTGGTTCCAGGCGTACCTCTTCCGGGACCGGTCCCTCACCGAGTGGCTGGTCAAGCGGGCCGCTCGCTCGGGCTACTCGGCCATCGTCCTCACAGCAGACTCACCCGTGATCGGCCATAAGCTGGAACCGGTCAGGAACCGCTTCGTCCGCCTTCCCAACACTACGTGAGTCCATGAAAAAGTTGTGTATCTGCTCGCAGCTTTGCAGGACAAAAGATCCGAATACGAAAGCTTGAAGGGCGTCTGATGCCTGTAGTCTGATGTGACAGTAGGGGTATAACCGCAATGCCTAATGTAGAGAAATGGAGAAACTAGACATTCTTTCGCTGCAACGATCACGGTCTAGTTGATGTGTTCGCGCAGAAATTGTAGAAAATGATATTTTGCAGGAGAATTGATCCTTAGGCAAGTATTCCAGAGCTGGAATATTTCGCTTATATGTTAAAGCTATATGTACTGAAAGCCAGAATAATAGACACATTTAGCAGACCGTGTTCCGTTTTGCCGTATGCGTTACCGGAGTTGCGTGACCCATCCCACCGACAGTGCGCACGCGCTTCATTCGTCCTGACACGTGGCAGCTGGCCTTGAGGTTGCCAGAGGGCGCTAGTTGTCCGTCAGCTTTAGAATCACTGGACAAAATTCAGAGTACCGCACTCGTTTTCCACGCGCAGCCGGCTCGCCTAATGGCTGATGCGCGTCACGTGACTTCGCGTCGCTATATCCCTTCCAAGCGAGTGCGCGGAATATGTGTCTTGCGCGGGAGTTCCTTTTTTCCCGATTGTTTCTCGCAGTGTACACGTGAGAAATTCTGCTGTGCCTCTGGTGCGGCATCAGGCCTGAGTCTGGAAATGCGTTTTCTCTGTGTCTTAACGTAAAGAGTGATCTGCATCAGCGGTAGGTGTGGCTTCACAGAACCGACCAGGAAAAATTCATGCCATCAAGGAACACCTGTATTGTTAGAAATACGCTGGTTCATTGATTTCAAACTTTTTTCGTTTAGTGGCCAAAGAAGCACACGAAATATTTAACATGAACATAGTTCGCCTAATGGCAACATGTGTTTACTTACTTGGGAACAGAGCGCAGAACTGGATGCAGCACAAGAGAACGAAGGTAGACAGGACGGAGTGCTGAACTAACAACTTTTATTTTCGAAAGAAGGTGACCCGTATTTAAGCGGTGCCTATCAGAACACGTGATCAAGGCATGGAGCAAGAAACTCCTGAAAAACCTTTCTTGAAGAAAAAAATGCCAAAGACAACAAAAATGTTATGAGGGATAAGCTCTGATCAATAATTTCTGCTGCATGAAAGTTATCTCCAGCCGATAACCAAACAGCCAAAGCAAAGAAAAAGAAAATGAACATGAATAAAAGGCTTTTAAAATGACGCATGCCCAGAACTATACAGCAACGCATGCTGCTAAATACCAACAAAAAAAGAGAGATAAACATTTAAAAGCAAAAAAACACAACAACAATGTTTGTACAAACAAGAATGTGAACATGGCACTAACCGCAATGAAAAGAGGTAAAAATGTTTGCATGCTCAGAAATAAAACATTGACAGGACTGTGAGCATGACAATAACAGGATAAAAGCCCCCCAAAAAAAACACGGCCGAAAAGGATCAACAATAATAAATGACTAAAAAACACAACCAAAAAGAGGTGAAAGTTTTCGAACACTGTTAAAATCTATAATATCTTGAAAGAAAGGCTACTTCTATTTCTGACAGTAAAATTGAAGGCATGCTCACGCACTGATCATTCATCCTTTGAATGCTGGCAGCTTCCATAATCTCACGTGTTAGCTTATCAACGTGTCTCCCTATCACTGAGGTGTTTTCGAATACTGGTAAGCATCTTGATTCCTCATGTTCACAGTCCCTGCAGTGAATGCCTAGATGGCGCGACGTTTGAACGGTTACACTGTATTTGTGTTCTTTCAGTCTCTCGTTTAAGCAACGACACGTCTGACCAATGTACTTTTTTCTGCAAGACAGAGGAATCGAATAAATAACCGACTTAGAGCACTGGGCTGCTGGTGGCGTGTGGTGCAAATGTTCCTTACTTTTTTAGGTTTATTTATGCAATTGTAGAGACGTGCTAAGCGCTCTGAGGCACTGAAAACTACTTCTACACCAACGTTTTTTCCAATTTTTCTCAGGTTGGGGGAATTTGGTGCTTGTATGGCACAACAACCAAATTCTTTCTGTGCATCTGTTGTCTTTCAGCTAAAGGTCTTTTTGACGTATTCAGCACACTTTCAGCAACAGAGGCCAAAAGCTTAGGAGGGTCGCTCCGAAGTGTTTGCCGGTTCACCAACACACTTATCTTTTCCCATCGATTGCGGACTAAAGTAGTAAAGTTAGTGACCACATAATCACTGGTGGTACTGTTCTGAATAAACGTACTAAACTCTTTCAGGTTTGCTAGCTTCAAAACATGTTCGAAGTCTACGAATGCGGTCACTCGCCGTTCAGACGGCGGCTGGGTCCGGTGGTCTGGAAGGGAAATGGCGCCCGCGGGCACCTTTGCGGTACTTTGAAAATTTCCAGTGACTCTAGTCAGATTTGCGCATGCCCACCGCGTTGGGACCAATCAGAGCGAGAGCACTGTCAGCGGAGGTGATCCCGAAACTCCAGTAACGCAGACAGCAACAAGCAGCAGGAACTGCTAATGGTTTCTGATATCCCCGGATAGCTAGTGCTCATTTAGATACTCAAATAGATAGCTATAGTGCTGATTGTACGGGTTAGACAAGACGAGAACGTAACATTCGGTACAGCCTCTTCAGACAGCTTCCGTGTGAAAGTGTGACAATACTATATATCTAGCCGCTATTATGGTGCAAGTGTTTGTAAATTTATTGAAACTGTCCTTATAATATATATACGCACTGCTGACCCCGATATTCGGACCATGTCGATATAAAGCGACGAGTTTCCGAGTTTGCACGGAGTGTTAGCGACACGTAGTCGAAATGCATTCGAGGCTTCATCTGTGTTTATTTCATATAGATGCAATATTTCACCGCATCGGGACCTGTCATCCTCAGTTTCTGTAACCCGGTTGCATTCGACTATTATAACTGCTGTAACATCACTACATACGCGTCTCTAAGCACAAGGCAGCAAGTTATGAATACCACAAAGCGTTAACTAGATGCCCGTCTTGCACCCTTCAACCAATCAGCAATCGTGGCCTATTTCTATTGGCGCGTAGGGTACCTGGGTTAGAACCACAATGGCGAACAGTATATTTCTATTTTTCGTCTGTTCTACTCGCCGCCATTTTTATAGGTATCGTCGGGCCTTGTCAGTGCCAACAGCAGCAGGAACACGAGTCGGATTTTCGAGTTATGGAGCCAACAATGCTTTCACGTTAAAAATGTATTCGAATAGGGTGACGTTCTACAGACAAAAATTATCTAGATATTTCGCAACAGCATGACCACGGCTGACGAATAGGAAATGCGATAAAGGGCCTTTCGTAGACTCGTCTTTGTTTTCGCATATGCTTTGATTTGCGAAGCCAGCTCTCAGTAGCGCTTGTCATGAAGAGGTACGACAGTTGGGACGTTCGAGACTGGTGCTAATGGCCTCATGTCAGGTCTTCGTGGCAACGCTGAGGAGTTTCAACGCGTTTGTTTCAGGTTTAGTCCACGAGGCGGAGCCTAGCATGTCTGGGTCCCGGCTCGGCAGTCAGCTATGGCTTCATTAGCGGCACCGTTCACCTCATTACGGTTGCACGCCGGTCCAGTTAAATATATGTTGAGTCATGGTTCTCGCAACGCATTCTCACTGATGGTGTCACGCAGGTTCGCCAACCTGAAAGGCTGGCCAGAGGTGTCGAGCTCCAAGTCGAGCTCCAGAGAACAAGTAGACGACTTCATTTCTCGTTCTGTCTCCTGGAACGACATTGGCTGGCTAAAGACGATCACCGGTCTTCCAGTGGTCGTCAAGGGAATCCTCACACGTGAGTTACGACTGAACTAAGCCCAGACATTTCGTGCTGTTTGTTAAGTTATGAATTGGCATTTTATTCACCGTGACCCGCTGCTGTTTGCAAGGGACTAGTTTCGGTCAAGTTGAGAAAAGCGGATTTTTACCTTGTTCGCACCATGTTCCATGAAAACCGATACATACATACATACATACATACATACATACATACATACATACATACATACATACATACATACATACATACATACATACATACATACATACATACATACATACATACATACATACATACATACATACATACATACATACATACATACATACATACATACATACATACATACATACATACATACATACATACATACATACATACATACATACATACATGCATACATACATACATACATACATACATACATACATACATACATACATACAGTGCACGTTAAAGAACCCCAGGTGGTCGAAATTACCGGAGTTCTCCACTACGGCGTCTCTCATAGCCTGAGTTGCTTTGGGACGTTAAACCCCACAAACCAACCAACCAACCAGCATACATACATACATACATACATACATACATACATACATACATACATACATACATACATACATACATACATACATACATACATACATACATACATACATACATACATACATACATACATACATACATACATACATACATACATACATACATACATACATACATACATACATACATACATACATACATACATACGTGCGTTCGTACGTACGTACGTACGTCCGCCTGCCCTTCTCGCTTCGCATCGCGGTTGCATTTATCCATGTGACTCGCCGTTCGTCTGATATAAGCACGGGCGCTGCTGGGTGCTTCGGAGGACTATAGAACAACCGGTTACAGGAACTAGTAATTGGGCTATGAACCAAAGATGCCACCCCGAATCTAACCATACTACAGATGTTTTGCGTCGTTTAATATTTGGTCATATTAAGAAAACCGCAGAATAGAAAAGTAGTGTGACCATGCTAATTAAGTATAAGTGTCTGCCCATAAGTGAAATGGATACTTCGCCTTCTTTTCCCGTAACTTAAAGAAAAAATGTTAGCCCCGCTGCGGTGGTGCAGTGGTTAAGATGTCCGACTACAGTGCCGGCGCACCCGGGTTCGATCACGACCGCCGGCGGCTGCGTTTCGATCGAGACGGAACGAGAGACGTTGGTGTGCTGTGCGATGTCAGCGCACATTAAAAATCCCCAGGTGGTCTACTACGGCTCCTCATTCTGGCTATCCACTTTAACGCCCACCTTGCTCCCTTCCCTTACGGCGTGGTTCAAGTATCCATAGAAACAAATGTGACAGATACTGCGCCTTTTCCTTCTTGTGAACCAAGTATTCAAAGGAAAATTATTTAAAAAATGGGGAATGAAAAGGCGTTGTTACAGGGGTTTTTCTGAGTTCTCTCAAGACGAAGCTTTAATATGTGTACCCACATTCAAACCGTTAAACCATGCACAACCAAACTCAACGCAGCTTTCGCTCATATCACTAGGTTAAAGCCTTTTTAAACACCACATACATTTAAATTATCGCAGCCAGGTGGTTAGTTCCAATGAGGAGTTTGAAACTATGAACAAGATGCCACATTAGTTTTTGAAACAACGAAAAACATCCTAAATTCCAGCCGCGCGAAAAATTCAGACGCTTTTTTCATATGCAACTAAAACTGAACGCCACAGAAGAGTAGGAAGCCTAAAGAAGCAATAAATTATGCTTAGTCTCTGGGAAGCTCTGAAGTCCGCCGATTTAGGAAGCTCTGAAAAGAAGTGACATCTGGTGGTGACCTGTCGTAGTAGAAACTGTGCCAAATTTGAACATTCTGATGTTTCATGCCCACCTTATTCTACTCCAGAGAATAAGAACCGGAATGTGATGAAATAGCCACTTATGATCACATATTGCAGAATTGTAAAGAGGAGCCGTCCCCGGAATCTCTAATACAAGTTCCTACTCTAGAGCAATGGGAGGCCGTGTTGGACAGCTCAGGTCTGGGAGTTCAAACCCGGCTCATTGAATGGGCTACTCAGGTCGCTTCCAGCCGTGAACTCATAGCCTCCCAGAACGGATCATATGAATTGTCTTTTCTGACAAAATACATGTTTTGCAATACAAATATTACACGATGGTGCGCAACACCGCTTGCAGTTCGAACTATTTTGCAAAATTCGGCACTTTTTGTTAAGGGTAATCCTATTGATATAGTTAGCTGTTTTTAAACTCTAAGTGTAATTTTCTTAGAACATATGAGCTAGAACTTGCGAAGTAAATATTGTAACTGATGAGCTTACACGCGTATTAGGTCTACTTTAGTGTAATCAAGAGTCTCTACTAGTAAAAACAAAGCTTCTTTTTTGCCACTCATAGTTTTGGTCATCAGTAGAGTACTATTTACTAATATGGGGTACAAACTTTCACCAACATCAAAATATGGCGTATTAAAAATAAAATAGGAATTACCTTTAACATGCCTTTCGAATGCGTTGTTAATATTCTGCAGAAAATTGGCTTTGTTACTGTAGATAACTACACCGATTTTAGAAAGGTTCCAGCTGAATAAAGTCTAGAAAACATGTCAAACTTGTACACGTTGGCTAATGTAGGTACCCGTATAGGCGCTTACGAAACAAGGCGCTCTGAAAACTACAATATAACTTTTAGCAGGACAAGTTACAGAAAACAAAGGTTGCGCTTTATACTTCCTAGACTGTTGAATAACTTTCATGGAAGCGATATCAATATCGAAACTATTACGTTTACAGGAGGAAGAAGATTTTTTATAGTCATTTTTGTTTTTGATATAGCTAGCGTATGTCCAAGTTAATGCTGTCGTTGTCAATATTTTCTATTTTCTAGTTCCATTCTTCATGCAGAAGGTACGAATTTCGTCTAGTGCATAGTGTTTTGCTCTTGGTTTTAGAAATCTGGCGTATCAGCCCGATTCTTCGGCACGTTCAGGTTGCGCTGATATTTATTTAGCAGCAAACGGTATGTTTAATAACGAAACAATTCGCACATAAAAATGAAATTTATGTTAAGGCTGCCATTTAATTGAAGAACGCGATGTCGAGACCGATGAAGATTCGAGATCACAGCTGGGAGTTAGTGGTGATATAGAGCAGCTTCAGAGATCCATGATAAAATATCACTCCGGAATTCACAGCAGTTTGCGGGAACTTGTGGAGGCGATGTTACTTGCATTTCAACTCTCTTTTGCCGTTCGTATTTTATGATTTATAAAATCTTTGTTTTGAGAAAACATCGAATCTGGTGTTTTAAAGTGCGATTTCCTATGAGTTTGTGAGCAGCGTTGCTTTAAAGCAAGTGACCATTGTTCGCCATTAACGATCTCTATGGCTATAGATATTTTCATTGTCTTCGCAGGAGAGGCAGCCATCTCGGCCTACCATCACGGCGCCGACGCTGTAATAGTGTCGAACCACGGAGGCCGACAGCTAGACGGATCTCCAGCCTCAGTGCGTGTTGCCCCTTTCCATTAAAGTCCCGCCGAGATGGAAGCGAACAGCTGCGGTCATTTTTTCGCTTCGCAAATGCAAGGGAACTGCGAAATATATGTTCAGCTTGATTAATGCCGGGCAGAAAACGGCAGGATTTAGATGTAAAAAAAAACTCTTCTCACCTCAATTCTCCTCGTTATCATAGTGAAACAGTGCAATAGCACATGCACACAGTATTTTCTACTGTTGTTGCAATACCCTGTCAGCTTCCTATGCAATTAGGTGTACACATTAGCTTCTTATAGATCAACTAAAATAGTACCAGGTGTGGTATTAAATCAGAGCACACCTTAATTACTCCCAAGGCGGGAAGCCTGAATGCAACTGACCGGCACTTGAGGTCATCTGATGTTTTTAGGGTTGTGTGCACACGTGCATTTGCTCCAGGAGCAAGTTGATTGGATTGCACTAAATCCAGTTATTATATAACGCGATGGCATTAAAGGCCCCTCCGTCGAAAATCCGGTGTCGGCGCCGGCGTTGTGAGCGAGAAATCACGAGCAAGGCGCTGGCAGGCGGTAGCGGGCAGCTTTCATGGGTGCCTCACAATGCATTTGGCAGGAGCTGCCAACTCAGGCCTCTCCTTTCGCATGGAAGGGTAATATCAGAATAATCCTGCCAGGCCTTTGCATTCACGTTACCCCTATGCCAACCAGGAACGCTCATAAGGCTTGGTTGAAGCGGGACTTTGTATGTGGGTCAGTAGCTTATATGTTATCGCGTCATACCCTTAAATATAGAGCTTAAGTGTCCCCCATTATATTTACTTTAATATCCATAAAGAGGGGAGATGTGCGGAGAAGTTCTGTTATGGATTACGAATCCATGAACACTAACGAAGCCAGATGCGAAGCAATATTGTCATTCTCTCTGTCATTCCCATTGTCGAAAGAAGTGCTCTTCACAAAACTGGCAGAGATGATGGTACTCGTGTTCCTTCCAGGTAATTTTGAGAACCCTTAGATGGAGTTCATTCATCCTTACAGACCCTCCCCTTACTCTAAAGTATCTAAATTATTCCTGTTCGCGGTTTGTACTAGCCGTCGGCAAAAACGATCCTTTAAGTGCCTTCTCACCATATGGGCCTCACTTCTTATGCTTCTGAGAAAACAGGTTGATTCTTATTAGCCGACGCTTCGCTTGGAGCTCTGCCAGATGACACGGTCTTGCTTGAGCCGACATTTTAAGACCTCAAGAACAAGCCATAACACAGCAGAAAGGACCAAAATAGGATGAAGACGGAAAAGAAGTAACTGTCTTCATTGCACACGTCAACTAACTCGAAAACCATTTTGATTTTCACGGCATTCCATTCTTCATCATCATCATCATCATCATCAGCCTGACTATACCCACTGCAGGGTGAAGGCCTCCCCAATATTTCTCCAATTAACCCGGTTCTGTGCTAGCTGCATTAACTTGAACCCTGCGAACTCCTTAACATCATCCGCCCACCTACCTTTCTGCCACCCCCTGCTACGCTTTCCTTCCCTTGGAATCCCGGTTGTTACCCTAAGCGACCATCGGTTATTCTCTCTTCGCACTACATGTCCTGCCCATGTCCATTTCTTCTTCTTAATTTCCGCTAGGATGTCGGTAACTTGACATATTTCTCTGACCCACTCTGCACGCTTCCCATCTCTTAATTTTACCCCTACCATTTTTCGTTCCATAGCCCTCTGGGTTGTCCTCAACTTAAATAGAACCTTCTTGGTTAGAACATTTCAGCCCCATAGGTAAGTACAGGTAAGATGCAACTCTTGTATACTTTCCTCTTGAGCGATACCGGTAAGCTGCTAGTCATAATATGCAAGTGCTTGCCAAATGCGATCTATCCCAATCTTATTCTTCTTGTTATTTCCTTTTTATGGTCCGGATCTGCGGTTACTACCTTTCCTAAGTAGACATATTCGCCTACTACTTCCAGTACTTCGCTACCTATTGTAAACTGCTCGTCCTTCCCGAGGCTGTTGAACATTACCTTAGTCTTCTGCATATTGAGCCCACCTTTCTACTTCCATTCTTGGCGCTACGTAAAGTGAGCAGCACCTTTCTGTTGCCTTTTTCATAGATCGAAGCCCTTCCCGAAATTGTGTCGGCCGTGGGTGGCCGCCTGGAAGTGTACCTGGACAGCGGGGTCCGAAGCGGCGCTGACGTGGCCAAGGCACTCAGCCTCGGCGCTCGGGCTGTGTTCGTGGGAAGACCAATCGTCTGGGGACTGGCTTACGATGTGAGGATCCCGCTTTTGCGCCTCTCATTTACACTTGCCTACGCAAAGATCTGTAACATTAGAAAAAGAAACCAAAGTCACACCCATTGAGAAAACTTTGTTTTCCTTTCCTTCTTTCTTTGCTTTCTTTTTTTTTCTCTCCTACATGATGCTTTTCTCCAAGTAGGCTAATTGGACTATTAGTTATTGGCGAATTCAAATGAATAGATGTCATTCAATAACAGTAAAAAAAAAAACAACACACAACATTTTATTCCTTTTCGCATCACGCGCAAGCATGGAACGACTTGTCGAAATCATGTTTCATAATTCCGAACCGACATTACGCTCGATAAAGCTTATTAGCAGCCTGGAGTTGAAACGTAAGCTTCCCGATGCCACGTCGTTGGTCACGGTCGTTCACTTCTTATCGTTTATGAATGAAAAATAATAGTAAAGTGCCCAGCTTTGCCTTATCACTTATTTGCTAGTAGTTTGTGACGACTAAGGCAGCAATTAAAAGATCAATAAAAGACGAACTGCCTCGAAGGTTTCTGCGCACTCTTGTGTTTCACATACGCTTCTTATCCTAGCCTGTGAACAATTCGTTTTTTTTTTTTTTTTTTTTTGCTGTCATTATACGGTCGTTTTCCAAATGAAGGCCATATTCAGGAGGTTTTTCTCTCCTATATATATATAAAAAAACATATTTAAAATCGCTTGAATTCTGTATCAAGTATTTAAAGCATTTAAGAATGCGATGTTGCATTGTGTGCTCATATAAATAATAAAAGAAGAAATATGTAGCTCATAAAATCGTCCACGGAACTTCCTTCAGAGGATAGAGTAGCTATGAATATTTTAGACGCAATCTTTATATATCTTGTCATAGTTTCTCCGCGAATGTAACCTAACTAGAGGTCGTTGAATAACTCCCGTGATTTCTTTCCAGAGCATTAGATACTTATTTCACCGCGGCCGCTTAGCGCGATGAGACACCCTATCGCTACCGCGCCTGTGCGCCGCCAGCATAGCACGCGCTGATTGGTCACTGCGTGCCGAGTCCGCCGCCATTTGACGTGAACGTAGCGGCATCTGTCGCCTTCAGGGTGATCAGCGCATGCGTACTGTTACTCACGCGGTAGCGGTAGGCGGTAGGCGGCATAACGGTAAGCGGCAGCGCTGAACTCAGTATCTATCCAACTGCTTCGCACAAGACTCAGACAGAGGTGGCACTTCGTCATTGCTTATATTTCATACCGTGCGCAGTAAGCAATAAGAGCGGTATTTCTTGTTCTGCTCAAAGAGCCAGAGAGAGAAATATTGTGGAGGTCAGTGCAGCGAGAGGATCGGGAGAATTCGAAAGCATTAGCTCTGCCACGACGTTTATACCAACTACCTATCCCTATAGTTACCTTATAAATAATTAGCTTATATCTAACTACCCATCACGGAATATTGCTATGATTAATTGTTATCACTGCAAATCATTATTTTTAACATGTGTATTATCATTAACCATGATACTTTGAAAAAAACAATGCCTCGATATGACATCCCTTGGTGGTGACGTCGTCACATCATGCGACAGTTTTTGCGGATAGGTTTTGAGAACAGAACTTAGCCTAGTAAGGTTTTTGCCTTCTAAGAAGCTGAAATACTATTGTGGTTAATTAGGAACTAATGAATAAATCTTCAGTCACAGCTTGTCTTAGGCAAGAAATAGCTCCGCGCTTGCATTTGCATGTCTGGCGCACTCGAAGCAGCTGCGCAGCTATTTAAATACCTATTAGTGGTAGTGCAGCTCGTCGTTGAAGTCTGTAAGTTTGTATGCTTACGATTCTATACGTATCAAAGCTGTAGTGATAATCCCACTAACTAGTAAACGTTTAGAATTCGACGCAGCCACAATCTTGTTATCCTTTCCAATGTTTCCAAAGCAACCTTTCGCTGCTAGTTGTAGGAAAGATTTAATCACCTTTCTTTTTCTTCACAGGGAAAACAGGGAGTCGACAGGATTCTGGAAATCCTGAAGAGTGAATTTGAACGCACCTTGAAGTTGGTTGGTAAGTTGCCGGTAAATGCCTCTACGTGCATAGCGAAAGGCCGTTTCAAGTTCGAGTTCAGCGCTGCGCTGCGCTTATTTTACGCGCCAATTAACGTCCGAATGATCTTTAATTTTGAACCACCATGGCCGCGACGTTCGTTCCTAAATTTGAGAGATCGCAGGAATTTCTGTTGCCTGATGAACGGAAAAGTTTTCCCATATACTAGATTTAACTCTGTCTATGTCTATGCATTCGGCGAGAATTAAATACAAGAAAAGATAACAGCAAGTGACAGTAGGGGTAGTAAGCTTATACAATAACTGAGCACAGTACGTTGCTCAGCTTGCCTGTTCGTTCTTCACGAAAGTTTCACGTACTGCAAGTATGTCTACACGACAGCTAGGGATCCGATGTAGTTGGTTTTGTTAATTTACCTATATATTGGCACTGCAAATAATTGTTGGAGTTTGCAGGAATTGTTGTAATATGAGTATATGATCTGAGAAATTTTAGGGGACGCAGCTTTGTGGAAAGTAAACATATGTGAGCAGTACGTGCAATTATCTGGAGCCTTCAGTCTAGACAAGGAAGTGAAATAAATGGCCAGTAAAAACAAATCGGTCTAGTGGCAAATACATTGCACAGGTTGTCTGTGTGGGGTATAATTTTCTTCATCGAACCTTTTTATCTTTTTATTTTCTTGTTTCTGCCGTACTGCTAACTGTGGAATGGAGCTTGTTTTGTATGAAATATAAAAACATTGCCTTGTTAACTTACCACGCAGGGTGCCAGAATTCAAGCAGTCTTAACGCAGGCTTTGTGGTTCACCAGAGTCACTACGCCCGGAACCACTGGAGGAACTTTCCTCGGCAAGAACTGTGAACTCTTGAAAGCACACCTCCGCTGTCAGGACTTCTAGTTCAATGCTGCCCACGATAGCTAAAAGAAAAATCAGTTACAACGCGACATTGTATAAGTGAAAAAAGTAATTAAGAATTATATTCAAAATGCTGTAGCCTGTGGCTCGTTGTCGTTAGTATTTCAGTGTTGAGTTTGAATAAAACAATCTCGAAGTTAACCTTTCTTTGCGAAGAACTTTTCAGGACGAAATAAATCATGAGACAGTTTGCGTTTTGAATCCATCAGTTTGCATTAGCCGTGCCCAGAAGTTTTCTGCGGTTATTGTTATTCGGACACAGTACAATTTGCTTGTAATAAAGACCAAATTACAATGGTTTCTGAGCAGTACTGGTTACATGAGTGATTAATGAATGTAAGCGGCCTATTGCTATTACAGTAAGCAAGATACTCGCCTGGCAAACGCGCCTATACTTTTATGCAGTACATGTTGAAATAATTCCTAGCGTGGCGACACTGTGTAATAACTTCTTTATCTCCAGCCCTGAACACTTTCAAATTTACCATAGCTACTTTGAAGCAACATAGTTGTCGTTCAGAGTTGTGCATATATTATATCCCGATGACTCTGACAACTGCAGGGGCGTACCTTTCAGAGAACGGGCCTGCAAGCTAAACCACACGAACAATAGTTCGCGCATGCGCGGTTGCTCTGCACTCGTACACACCTCTAGATGGAGGGAAAAAAAGCGCGCACGAGCCGCGCACGTACTTCGAAAGGTTAAAAAATGCCGAGGAACCCGTAGCTGCTAGGTATCCTGAATTTTATTGTCAGATAGATTTCCCTGGATATTTGGTGTTTCCGGTTTCGAACCTCTGGACAGGACATAACATTCTGCAGCTGGTAAAATGTTTTATACAGCTATTTAGAATTCCTCTGGATCAGTGTGGCTGTGCCAACGTGGGAGCTATCCTTCAATCGGCCACGATATTTTCTCCGTCTTACTTCAACGCACATTGGGACAAAAAGATGAGTAGGCAGAGAGAAAATTTACGTTTTGAAGAAGGGTGACAAAAGCGATTGAGACTGCTGCTCACGTTTTTGCCAGGCCAAATACAGTCGAAAAGGGCTTGTTTTCTGAAGTGGGTACAAAATCTATAATTAAAAAAGTTTTTTTTATAAGAGTGTACTGCATGCCAGTGCCAAAACAAGAGTGAGAAAAGGAAAAATTGTAAAGACAACATAAACCGGCCGCATAAAAGCGCAAATGCGCAAAACACGCTAATAAAATTGTTAGAGCTGTAAGAAATGCGCCCACCCGGCGTGAACGCTGAAGGCGTAAATTAATGGCGTCATAAGTTTAACGTGAGGACTGGTCGCCACGGTTGGAAAACATGAAAACAAGCTTGCAATTCAATTTCATCCTCTCTAGAGATTGAAAGGGAGACAACAGGCAGATAATTCCAAATCACAAACGTCTTGAAAAAAAAAGAAACGATGAAATTTGCACAATTTAGAGCCCAGTATCAGGCATTCTTCTGCTGAATGCAAGACACGCAGTGAGTTGACATCCAGGCTGTTGTTCGCGAAAAGCAGACGATACGAGTGAAAAACCGCGATGGTTCCTTTTAAACGTCAAATGTTAAAAAGGAGCATTTATTTTTTCACGCCAGCATTTGTAGTGAGAACACACCTCTTGTGTAATTTCTACTAAATGCGACCAGACATCTGTTTTGTAATATGATTAGCTACGCACATGGACAGCCACGCATCAGCACAGAATTGCCGTATACTTGTGTTATCCTCTTTCCGTGCTTGTGTGTGCTTGTCTATATGTTCAACTGAGCCCATCAGTTGTGCACCAACCATAGCTGACTTTCATGCGGCGCTGAGATCGCCTGTGACACAAAGTCGCAGTCTATGCGGATCGGATGCCGCTTCATATAATCGAGCTGTAACCCACGATCACACTCCGGAGTGTCCCCTTCGCTTTCTTTCACGTGAAGTATTGAAGGCCTGCGTTAACAGCTGCAATTCATGCTCATGATTTAAGTTTTCCCAGCATCTAGCGTGAGCCTAGCACAGAGGATCGGTGATTTATATCGATCAGACAATACTGAATTCGCTTAGTTGCTTCGCTGAGGCAAGGCTGTAGACAGAATAGCGTGGAATGCAGGGATAGTGACCGCAAATTATTGATGATCTCGGAACTGAATGATTAAAGCCACTTTCGCTGACTAACAAGGGAGAACACGAAGAATGTTTGCCACCCCGGAATCGTGTGAATCAGCAAACGAAGCTTCAGACAATCGGGAACTCCGCTACTGAGGTCAACACGATAATTTGCCAACACCAAAATACAAGCAATACAGCGAGGACACGAACAGACCGCTGACTGTAAAGAAAAACAAAACGCGATAGAAGCTTAGTAAAAAAAAAGACGCAAAAGACCCCTCTGATTCCGTGTTTCCGTGGTTTTCGTTGCTTAACGGGAACTGGGGAGAACTACTGTCTTGATGTCTTGATGGGTTTTGATTACTTGTGTTTGCCTATGTACTCTTTCCGGGTTTTTTTTTTTGTCTTACCATTTTTTTTAAGCGCCATTCGGGGCACTGTGGGCCGCTTGCTTTTTATTGTGCTTAATCTGTGTGTGTACCATTGTGCTTTAATCTGTGTCGCGTATTTCTTTTTCTTAATGATATAATAATTTCCGCGTCGTACCATTTTGTTTGTTCATATATTAATTACCTTTGTATTTTTTGCCTGTTTCCTTACCTTTTATGTATACATTGCACTGTATAGATTTTATGTCCCCCTTACACAATGCCTAATGGGCCTGTAAGGTATTTTCAAATAAATACTGTTTCATTGCAATGCGGCAAAAGGATTGATGTGATATGGGGTCGGAAAAAGTCTCGTGATATACGGGAAGCAGCTCGCTAAAACTATTAAAACTATTTTCATCGTTTTTCGTTTTATTTCGAAATTTTAGCCTGAATGAATGTAAGACCACAAGCGTGTAATCTAGAGACGGCGCATTTTTCTTCCTGCTTTGTTTAAGCATTGATTCCGTATAAAGCCGTCACCAGCCGTCTTTGACGAAACGCGCGGGAGAGGACTCTATACCCCATAGTTTGCCAGCTGCGCAGGTGTGTTAGCCTCTTGGTGATAAATGAAGCCCGAACCAAGATAGAGACTGAAAACAGCGCCTAAATCTAAACTAAATCTATGATTTCAGTTCGTACTTAAGCTCTTCCATCAAGAAAACGACCGGCAGTTTCGCAGTCACCTAATATAGCCGGAATTAATAAAAAGGAACTAGAAATCCGATACCTCCACTCAGTCACTGTTTAAAATTAAACAAATTGTAACATTCAGTGCGTTTTACAATACCGACCATAATAAAAGAGGCAAAGCCTGAACACCTGTAGCTAGCAGGCGCCGACTGAACGCCCCAAATCAACGAGAAAAAAAAAATATAGTAGTTCCAGTAACAAAATTTCGCTTGCTCAAACTGCTCACTCAGCCGGTTACATAAAGGAAATTTGATAGTCAACAGGTTTATTACCGGAACAGATTTATTACCGGAACCTTGAATGTCCGGCAATCTCAAGCAATCAGCTTTATGTCCCGTTTTGGAAAGCTAAGAATAAGAGCTTGCTTTTCGGCTTACAGCGAAGTCTTTCTGCGGCTGTCTCTTTCTGCATTCCTATAATAACGATCCACTAAGTCCACCAGCGAATCCCCAAGAATGACACTTGTCATCGGACAACCTGTCAGCAGGCCCCTTTGTTCCAGACACCGACTTTACTCACCGAAACAAGCTACGACACTTGAACCAGCTGGTTGATAGAATGGATCCTTAGATGGAAGCGGTAAGTCTTTGAACGCATTGAAGGCTTCATCATGTTTCGCTGATATCGCTAGCTGCCACCGTCGTAACACAGCGTTCAGTCGGTGTATACCAGCTTCAGTTCGTTAACGCGCGCCATTTCGATCGCACTCCGTGCAATTGTAGCACTTATATATCGACATCCTTCTATACTGTCTATTTTATTTTATTTATTTTTTTGCTTTATAAGAGCCTTCTTCTTAAGCCACTCGACAAACGGCAGTAATTAGACCTCGAATGTTATTTTTATATACTTGATTCGTCATAGAATTCTGAAGGAGTACGTTCTTCCTTTGAGATCGTCTGCGGAATCAAAACACCTGTAGTTTCTGGAAACCGGCTCGGAAGACTTTTCTGTTCCGTACTTTGCAGCAGAACTCAGCATACTCATTTTTTTTTTCATTGTACCAGCGGTCTTTTCTATGGGAATCAAAATAGCCACTGTTGAGATCTGTCGAGGCTATTACGAGCAGAGGTAATGCACAGTTAGTGTATAGTGGTGTTATTGTTTTCAGCTAATCCTTCCGGATTGCGTGCTGGTACTCTGTGAGGCAAGGGAGCCTAGGTAGAACGTCTGAGGAACCACCAGGTGAGAGAAATTATTTTTGAATGTTTTACCGCCGGACTGTTATAAGACCACCAATTCGTTCATAATTCGTTCGTTCTCCAAGTGCCTGCTCAAAACGAAATAAATAATCGGCATTGTTTTACACAAAACCTTATTTAAATTCTTCAGTTCCTAATAACTACAGCATAAAAAAACAATACTGAGACATTTAGGCTTCAGTGAGGAAAATTCTAGACTCGCACGAAAATTTGAATTCCATCTCAAGACTATATGTGTAATTTCGGTCAGGCACTGATATTCCCCTGACATGCCTCTAAAATATTTCCAAAGCTTCTATTGTACGTGCTCTCGCTCATTTCTATAAGGTTTAATATTGTGTACGATTAAGCGGCCTTTAAGAATTTTGTTTTCTTTTAAACGACGATGAGCAACAATGGCCCTTATGTAACGCGTGGAGGCGGCCATACAGAAACAAAATTTTGCATTCATTTACTAATTTTGTTTCTGTATGGCCGCCTCCACGCGTTACATAAGGGCCATTGTTGCTCATCGTCGTTTAAAAGAAAACAAAATTCTTAAAGGCCGCTTAATCGTACACAATATTAAACCTTATAGAAATGAGCGAGAGCACGTACAATAGAAGCTTTGGAAATATTTTAGAGGCATGTCAGGGAAAAATTTTGCATTCATTTACTACCGGGGTGGTGCAGTGGTAAGACGCCCGACTACTGTGCCGGAGTTAAAAAAAGTTAAATTGGTTCACAGGAAGGGAAAGGCGCAGTAACTGTCACACTTGCTCTGTGGACACCCGAACCGCGCCGTAAGGGAAGGGAGGAAGGTGGGAATGAAAGTGGAAAGAGAGAAAGAGGAGCCGTAGTGGAGGGCTACGGAGTAATTTCGACCACCTGGGGATCTTTAACGTGCGCTGACATCGCACAGCACACGACGCCTCTTCGTTTCGCCTCCATCGAAACGCAGCCGCCGTGGTCGGGTTCGAACCCGGGAACTCCGGCACAGTAGTCGGGCGTCTTACCACTGCACCACCCCGGCGGGGTGTGCCGGAGTTCCCGGGATCGAATCCCGGCCTCGGCGGCTGCGTTTCGATGGAGGCGAAACGAAGTGGCGTCCGTGTGCTGTGCGATGTCAGCGCACGTTAAAGATCCCCAGGTGGTCGAAATTACTCCGTAGCCCTCCACTACGGCTCCCCTTTCTCTCTATCCACTTTCACTCCCACCTTCATCCCTTCCCTTACGGCGCGGTTCAGGTGTCCACAGAGCAAGTGTGACAGATACTGCGCCTTTCCCTTCCTATGAACCAACCAACCAACCAACCAACCATTCATTTACTATGCATCTGTTGAAGTCAATCTGTGTAATCTGCCTCGAATGGTTCAGAATGTGAGCCCCAGCCATTCGCACCATATTGTGTCACCGGATCCGACACAAATTGCCCCCGCCGTGGTGGCGCAGTGGTTACGGCACTCGACTGCTGTACTCAAGGATGTGGGATCAAATCGCAGCCGCGGAGGCCGCATTTCAATGGAGGTGAAAAGCAAGGCACATACGTGCTTTGCAATGTCGTTGCACGCTAAAGAACCTCAGGTTGTGGAAATTTCCGGAGCCCTCCACTGCGGCGTTTCACAAAGCCTGATTTGCTTTGGGGCGTCAACCCCATAAACCGAATCAAAGAAAACAAAACAAATTACGTGCATGCTGTACATACGCGGTACGTTTGTAGGAAGTGGATCTGAAATTACATGCCATGCCTAATATTTGCGCTACTCAGTAACATTCCATCCACAATCCGCTCAGTCGATAATATAAAATGATGCATATTGTGTCAATCACTCCATTATTTTCAGGTGAACTGCGCAATGGCAGACTTCGTAACCACCGAAACACCTTGGGGGTGGCAATAGCCACATATGTTCCTCATACTCGGTCGCACTCTTCGCATTATTGCAGGGGGGGGGGGGGGGGGGGGGGCGCAGGGGCGCATTAGAACCTATTTTAAGACGTTTTGAATCTATTTTAGGACGTTTTGAGCGTCTTCTGCTCACGGTCTGAATTAGGTAACAACCGACGACAACCTTTAGTTTGCTTTAGCAAATAATGTATTGGCATGCGTTGTGAAACTTTTACTTGCATTCAAAATGCGACTTATATCTACATGGCAATTTTATTTTTCCCTTTGTTTTTCATTTCAACTCTATTTCAATTTCAATCCAAATTGTTCGATATATTGAATTTATTTCTAAAGGTAAACAATTAACTGCAGATTCTAAATTTGAATTGATTCCTTCATTCTAAATAACTCCCTTTAATTTCATTTCTCTAAGCGCTATTTTCTCTCCACAGCTGCTAGCCTTCCTTCGTGCATGACGTGAGGACTTTTTGAAAACTGAGACGCCGGGTTTTTGTTCATGTAACCAGTAGAGTGCTGTCGCATCAAACATTTTTGACACGTTTATCGTTCTCAAACTTCATAGCAGCAGATATTTCAATGGGCGTTTGTTTATTCCGATGGAGCTGCTCGAACTGTGGTTTTAAACACGAGTATTTGAGATGTTTCACATTGCATTCCCTTTCGTCAGGGGCAGCATTTCGATGTTTTCTGGCGCAACATTGGACTTCTCGGGTGTGTGAATGTGAAGCCTCATATGTAAGCTAATAAATGGACAACCTCCCCTACTAGGCTCTTACTGCTTGGCCAAATTCGATGCCACTTTCAACACAATAGCCTTTAGTGCCGTTCGTTCTGTGGCGTACCGTTAAAATTAGGGAAGCTCGCTGCTCATCGCATGCACTTGCTTCTAATTGAGTTGGGCGAGCTTAACGCACAGTATGCTGCACGTAACATGTGCTGACCGACATTGTTCGGACGTCTCAGTAATAATTATGCGACTTGGCGCTAAGCAACAAATTGTAACAATGCCGAGGTCATGCGGCCCGATCTAGCAGATAAGTGCAGTGTAGACAACACTCCCGCAAAATGCGCTCTTAAGCTGCGCCTATACTTCTCAATCGTTGATTCAAATGCGCTAATTAAATAGGCCGTCTGACTGCTTGAGGTCAGGGCGGGAAATGCTACGAGCGCTATCAAAAGAAGGATGGTAGCATTAAACCTGCTACATGGCCAGCACTTCATCGTGTTGTGAAGTGTCGACCGAGCGAGCGTCGATGAAGTGGCAACAGATCCGGTATCGCAAACGCATAGTGACGCACTTGAGCACGTCATCTGCATCAGGAACCATGTCTCAGACCCCCATTCGAAACAAAGTAGGAAGCAGCTGGTAAGCTGGAGGCAACTGCAGAAGTGCAACTTTGCAAGCATATTTTACCTTTAAAAAAAACTCCCGAAAAATATACCAAGACATACGTCATTGATGTGGTGACAGACCAACACTATACCATGCAACAAGCGGCTGCCAGAAAATACCAGCAATCCTACACATGAGGACCAGTGAGGACATGGCCAACAAAGTTCAGTTGGTCGATCGGGCATGCGCTGCAGCCGTGAACGCCGGGGCGCGCTGAAGGCACCGTTATTTTCAGAGAAAATAAATTTCTCACTCTGTGAAGTTTCACTCTGTGAAATTCACTATGTGAAGTTTCGCAAGTGCTAATAGCAAAGAGCTCTGACAATACCGAAGACCTCTTGAGTAAAAATCCAAAGGGTGCAATGAAGTCTCTCATATGCTATAATGGAAAAGCATTTCTATTTCTGCTGCAGGTATACATCGACGTCCGTCATTTAGTGACGACATAGTGTTTGTTGTATGGACATTCCTGGTATTACTTGATCAGAGACGTAATCAGTAGTGCTCCACCAGTTCCGCAGCGGATTCCTGTCATTGCAATCAAATTATTAATAGTAGTTGAATGACCTGTTTGAATTGGTTCAATTATTTCTGTAAGATTTAAATATTTCCTAAGTGTTGAATGGATTGGTCAGTAGATAATTATACGGCTGACGGCTTTAAATTGATAACGTTTAATTTTTATTTAAATTGGTTGATGTCATATTAATTAGGTGATTTTATATAAAACAAAAAAATTTACATCCTTAATTATTTTAGCGCTTCACTGATTAAACTGGTAATGGATGATTGCAGTTCATGAGCACACTGGGCCGGCAGTCTCTGTGCCCAGCTCCCAGCGACAGGCCCTGCACATGCCACTCCATAGGGCAAAAATGCTTTAGCATTATTAATAAAGAGCTCTGATAGAACTCTTGTTCCCTGTCTCTTGTATCTTCTGTTCCCTGACTTTCCTTCCGCACCTGCGTTCCTGTGCCTGCGTCACGTTCTGCGAACTAATATGCATCGTCTGCCTGCTATGCATTTTAACGAGATATAGGAAGGCGAGCATACGGCTTCCAGACTGAGTGTTGGCTGGCAAAAACGTGAAAAAGAGAAACACTTTTGCGAGCTGCTGCAAGGACACCCGCCATTTCTAATGCGCTTTGGAATAGTCTTAAGGCAGGGCATGAATCACGGTTGATTTAGTTCGGGCCGAGACGCATCCCTGGGCGGGTCATTCTGCTCTTGTTTCTCGTTCCGAGGCAGATACACTGGCGGTGTCAGAACGTCGGAGAAATTGTGCTGTCACGACTAAACGGAAGCTTAGCGTCGGGATGGGCTGGGTATATGCGTTAGCGAGCAAAGAATTACCCCTCGACACCCACAAGCGTTGCTCGCAGCGACACTCTTCTCAGGTAAGACTGTAAATATATCTTGTTTGTAGATAAGGTTTGTTGGAATACAGATAGATAAATTTGTTGTTTGCTTTTATGCAGTAGTTATTGCTTTTACAGTGCATTACGATGCAAAGCACACAAGTGAAGCAGAACGATGGGTTTAAGAGAATCTGCAAAGTAATGAAGCAAAGTTAAAACAATTTCGTAAGCGAAATGGAGTTTACGGTGAGATGATGGAAGTGGCAAGGAAATACGCCTAGTTCCGGCAGGCAGAGACCGCAAGTCTAGACCTCGAGAGAGAGACAACTAGAAGATTAAAAAGGTGGGTTGAGTCCATTTAGCATGTATTCTCAAATAATGAATGACAGTTTGCCGGTTCGCCGCTTAAGGTAAAAAAAACAAAACATGTAGCAGGTGTTCCTTAACGGTACTTATCTGTGTGACAGAAGTCTGGTTGCTAAAAAAAGGGCTCAGCTTGAACTTACGCTAAATCAGTGAGGTATACAAAGAAAGATTATTGCTGAAACCTTACAAGGGAGGAAGAGAGCAGAGTGACAGCGGGTACAAGCGCGAGGAAAACCGATGGATTTTTAGTGTGACTAATTGGATTCCGAGAAAAGACAAGTGCAACAAGGTGGGGCAGAAAGTAGGGTGAGTGGAAGAAATCGGAAGTATTATGGGGATAACAAAGGCCGCAGCACGGGTAGAAATGGAGAGTGATGTTTGAGACATCTTTGTGTGCAGTTTGCTTAACTGGGCTGATGATGACGGTAAGGCAGTGATCCTATTCGATAATTTGCTTCGTGAATTATTGCTGACTGGAATGACAAATCTGTGATGTTTTTGAATGCTGCTAGTGTTTTCTTAATCGGAAAATATGTAAACTCGTTTTCTAAACCCACGCGAAAAAATATTGAACTTTTATGCTTGTATTTTGCTACTGCAGTGATTCCGGACACGGGGCCATGTTCAGTTATTTGTGTGCCACATGGTGCATAAGAGGAAATTAACTGCTTTACAGTTCTGCATTAAACGATACTACACAGTAAGTGAATGTCCTGACTCAGACCTTCGTAATGTGTGCTTTGTAGCGTTACACCATGCACATGAATACGGCTCGACGTATGCGGAGATGTGGAAGCGCTGGCTTACAGCCCTGCAGTGCGTGATTGGGAAAGCATGCCGTGAAAATGTAATTTTAGACCCTTTTTCTTTGCCCCCTTGTCAACCTGAACCGATAATTGTTATATTTGGCTGTTGATGTATTTGCGTTTGTTCCCTCGCGACATTGGTTACTGCAGTAGAGAGTACAAAATTAATGCGCGTTGAAAAGAGTGCTTCAACTTTTAAATTGTTTTTTAGACTTATATTAGTTACAAATTAAAGCTTCTGCGGAATAACAGTTTTCCCGCTCTTTTACTGCAAACTCATTATGCGCACGAAAGAGCGCGTTGACGATCCTGTCGGAAAAACGCTAGCAACCTTATGCAATGTTCAAAAGCCCACGAAACCTCGGTAGAGTTCCGCGCTGCTCTGTTGACTGATGTTAATATTGACTCCGTGACAATTGAGATCGCCCGAACAGAATCGCTTAAGAACATTTGAGTCGATAGAAAATTGGTTTCAAAGCCTTCGGAACACTCCTGTGACTGATGTCTTACTTATAGGTACATGTGCACTAGTTGTACAAAGTGAGCACGAATAAATATTCCAATGGTAAGACGTTAAACTTTAAGGCTAGCATATTAAAAGTGCAATAAATTATGGAAAACTTCATGACGCGTATCTGCTTCGCACTGAAGGCAAGCATGTGAATTCATACATTTTGACAGCCCTCATTCATTTCTATTTTTCTTTCCTCCTTATGTTAGCGCGACGGTGGCATGAAAATCCTTCCTCTCTTCTTTCCTGCCATCAGCTTACTGCGTAAGTGCACATAAAATCCACTGATTCTTGAGATGTATACTCACAAAGAAAAAAAAAAAACTACTTGCATTACATACGTTTAGAGCCTCGATTGCTCCCCTATTTAAATAATTCAGGGCATTTCGTTTTGCAATCGACGCATTCTGACTACGCTTTCAGTGAAGCGGCTCCTATGAAACTCACGTATTCTTCTATAAGTAATACATACACTTTTAAGCACATGAACGTTTCTTTGTTATCAAGTTAACCATGGTCGTGAATTGGTGAGCTGTGCCTGCTGAACTACAGGCATTATAACGCTTATGGGGTCTCAACGAGGCTAGCTAGGGCTCTGCTCTCAGAGTCAAACGCCACGCCACTAGCTCAGACCACACCCGTGGCCGTGAAGGACATACTGAGACATAGCCAAGCAAGCTGTTTATTGGGAGTTCCCAATGTTCCTCCTCGATCGTAGCAGCATCCGAGCGGTCCGACGTCGTCGTTCTCACATCATGTAGAGACTTGAGCTTCTTTTGTTGATGGGGGAGTGAGGCCATGTTCCGCTTTTTACTACCTTGTTTTGTTGATGTCTTTTCAGAGCCACCTGGGTATTATTGCATTCAATCAAAGCTAAATTGGAAAGGATAAAGTTTAAAAACGCGTTGCAATGGCATTTATTTCAATAAAGGACTGAAATAGTGCATAAGCCTAATTCATGCCCGCTTACTCCAGAATGCGAAATCAAATGCAATCTCGCTTTTCAGATTTGGTCACGGGCGACTCTGCTCGAGGGAGCTTCAGGAAGGGCCATGTTGACGTGTACAAACCGAGCGAGTCGGAGCTCTCGTACAAGATGCCTTCGAAGGTGTACCGAGTACGCCCCCCTTTGGGCGGTGAAGAGAAGCAACGTAAGTCCAACAATTTGTGATGACTGAAGCTAAGTATATACGCCACAATAGATTGATGGACTGCCATTTTGAAATGACAAATAGAACAACACTTTTGCAGGAGACGCTATCCATGCTTTTCATTATCAGTGCGCCGCGCATAAGAGGGGGAAGGCACGAGTACAGAGACATGGCGAGGGTTTGATACCGCATAAATACTGTGACGTACGGCGTCGAAAGAAAACACGCGCAATAATAATTACAAGAATGACATGGCAGAAAACCTACAGGTGGCAACGGGGACAGATGACAAGCTGTGTGAATTTCTCTATGGATGTTTAAAAAACCGTATTTGTTTTTCGTATAGAACAATGGATGAGCTACCTAGGCAATGGTTTTAGTGTTAAAAATTTCGTTGACTTAAACATTTAACAATGTAATAATCATGCAAGCCTCTTTAGCGCTTAAATCGACAGCCGAATAACGTTATAACTAAGATTTCAGCATGAATTGCATCGCGTGGGAATGCCCAAATTTAACGATCAGCGGGAGACCGCACGATATCACTACAGTAGTCTCCCTTACGAATACGAGAACGACGACCCTGTTGCCGAGAAAACCAATCTAAAATGCTGAAAAAAGCTCCTGAGCATTCCAGGCCTATGGGGCCCTACTCGGGGTCTGCCCAGCTGCAAGTGAATGTTTGTTTTCACTGATGCAATTATTAGCTGACGACTGCACAGGAAAGAATGCCTATCCCCTTTTGTTTCTTTAGTAGATGTTGAGAATTTTCCAAATTTGGGAAAATCATTTGCTGTCAGAACGCAACTGCGTTTCACGGGGTTCTTATAACACAGCATTTCTAGTACAAGAGAAGCGCGTCACTTGCAATCAATGAAGGCAAAGCGGAGATGGTCAGAGGCAGAGAACACACCTTCATTCTGCGCGCGCAGGTGAACCGGAAAGCACCGTCCCCAGCATCGTCTCAACCGACCAGCCCCCAGAAAAGTAAGCGAACGCAGTGCACCAATTCAGATGGTGCCGTCGATGCCAAATTCCGTGATAGTATAGTGTGGCGAGCGCCACCGCTATTCACGAGAAAAAAAATTGAGTGTTGAAGCCTGGACGAAGTCTGCTGCTATAAAGTTTCTTTTTTATTTTAAACTGATAATGAATTATTTGCCTAGTTGTAGGATAGCGCGACCTGGTCACACGTACAGGAACCTTTGAAGAATTTATTTCATATAATTATATACACGTTGTGCTGTTTCCAAATCAAAATTAGCCGTCCAGAACCCTTCTATTCACGTTACCTCTAGGCCGCACATAAGCTCATTTAGTTTTATTATGGCTGATGCTTCATAAGTTAGCTGGTAGTATACGCTATCTCGTCATATCCTCAACGGCAGGAAGTTGGCCCATTGTTCCCCATCATTTTTGTACATCGTTTGTCATCCACCTCGTTTATTTCTCTCTATTTTAACGCACACACGGACTCGCTATTTTGATATAAGTCCGCTCCCAAGCCACTGCTAACCGATATGCTAATTGATACCAAAGCTAATATTACTACTCGCATATCATGCGGTGTCTAGAGACCACAAATCACACCCATGAGAGCATCGCAGTGTCATTCTAAATTCGCGGGCGGGAAAAAAACAAGACAAGAATACCTGCTGAGGGCGCAGAAAACATCGAGGTTTCTGATGTAGCTGGACTTTTCCTCGAATTAAGGAAGAGAGCGAAATATCGCTTGCTTCGCGTCGGTCGAACTGATAAAAGACGTCGACCCGCCGAGGAAGTAGTAAAGAAACGTAGTGAAGTCAATTTTTTGCTTGTGTCTCCGAGGTTGTTTTTACTGTCTTTACAAAAATTGAGGATAGGTACGTTTAACTTAGCTGAACCTAAGAAGACAAAGAGGAAGCGCGAGACTTCTTCTTGGATGTCTGAGGACCTCGAGGGCCCCACATCAGAGTCTAGATTACACAAAAATGTCGAGAGAACTTCAAGGGGGAAGTTTTGCGTAGGTATTACCCTTTCAGCGAAATCGTTCAGAACTGGCACTCCAGGCGCTAAGGGTGGAGGTGTGTGAAGAGGGAGATAGGAGAAAAAAAAGCAAGGCAGCAGCAGAAGCTAGCGCTGCCTTTAAGGTTTGACGCGATAGCGTAGGCTATTGGACGATCCCCCTGTGTGGGTATGTGCCATTACTTTAGAGGACAACCACAACAACGTTGGCTGCCACCCAACATATGAATTCGGCTTTAACAAAGCCGGATAGATGTATGGATGGAATATAGGAGCGTCTCCTTTTGAAACGGGGTGGAAGCAGTTGCTATCATGCTCATTTGCCCCCCTAATTCTAATCCTGACCGGATGAGGCTGCCAGCGCTCCCCCTAGGGGTATTATGAATTCAAATGACATGGCCGGCTGATTCTGATATCACCCTCCCATATGAAAGGAGATGCGCGAATAGGCAGCTCCTGCCAAAGGGAATATCAGGCAACCCTACGGCCAGTCTCTGCGCGGCCATGTCAGCTGCCAGCTACCGCCTTTCAGCGCCATGCTCGCGCATATGGAACACACGCTGATCGAGCTATGGAAGGACGTAGTAATATTTTATCTTCAAAAAGTGTGGTGCCCATGTTATCAATGAACAATGTTCGATGACAGCGGGAATGTGGCTGGAATTATCCGTGGAACAAAAGGAGTAGCATAACACTGCTTTTCGATGCAGCAGGGTGGCATTCATGAAAGCTGAAGTGGGTCTACATGTTCGCTAGAAAATTATTCTTGTTTCCGTATCCACGCCTGCTAGCAAACAATGTGCAAAAGCTTAGAGAAAATCTCGCTTCCTTATTTTTTATTCCGAATTATTTACAATGAATGCCCAGCTCACTCGTCTCAAATATGAGACCAAGGTGGATGCCTGCGTTCCGTCTTTCCTTCTGTCTGTACAGTATTTTTCCGTTTTGCTTACAAGTGGCGTTTGTGCAAGCTGTACGTCGAACGCTGGAGAGCTGCGTGGGATTACATTGTCCAGTGAATGTGGAAACCGTGCAGTGACCTGGCCGTGATGTGCATATCAGACATCCATCGACTGGCCAACGAGAAGCTCGAGACGGCGGTCAGGTTGTATTACGACAGCGGGGCCGGCGAGGAACAGACGCTAAGAGAAAACAGGGAGGCCTTCAACAGGTGGGTGTCCACTCAACCTGCTGGAAGCTGACAATTGGCGCCCGCTCAATCTTCTATACGACTGTTGAAATGGCCGCCGCGGCAAAGGATACTGCTTTTTGTTTTGTTTTTGTTTCATCCCATTGGTGGCGGTTTTCTGATGATGTCGACCCTGTAGGATCAAGTCACGCTGGTCATGGCAGAAACCGGCTCTGATGACAATATTTTGTTGAATGAAACAAGCCCCATACCCATCCTATACTGGCGGACCGGCACCGGGATGCCTTGGAATGATAGAGCATGACTTCACATTTGACACACGCTTGACGAAATCAGAGCCGATTCCGTCATGCGAAAATTAAACATTGGCTGCTAGTTTTGTGAACAATCGGTGAAACGTGGTGTGCTTGACTAGGCTGCGCGCAAACCATCTATTTCTGCTCTTGGTCGTTGGCTTCATAACCTCCCGGTGCTGTTATAATGACTGATGCCTCGAGAAAATGAATGAAACGCTACGAAATATAGGTCACGACTGAATTGGTCTCGTGCAGACTTCGTTTTCGACCGAAGCTGCTGATGGACGTATCGCGCGTCAACACGGAGACAACCCTGCTGGGAAGTGCAGTGTCGATGCCGGTGGGCTTTGCGCCGTCGGTAATGCAGCAGCTGGCGCACCCTGATGGCGAAACAGGAACTGCCCAAGGTGCACCGCTTTGCTTTACTTTTGTAGCAATGTAGCGGCAGAAGCCATTTTCTTGGTAATAAACAGTGCAGCTGTAAGAGAAGTAGGTAGAAACCGAAAATGGCAATGTATTTCAATTAGCATGAGCTCTTCTTGCGTTGAACGCGAGAAATTACAAGAAACGAACTATATGGCTGCCGGAAATGGCAATAAATTAGTTCATTCAGAAATGTTTACACTCTTTCAGTCGAAATATTTTGTACAGTAAATGTCAGCGCATAATATAAAGAGATGTCTAGAGGAAGGTACCGGTTCCTTGTATAAACCATATAATTCAAGGCTTATACAGACTAGTCCAGTGAGGCGTTATAAAAACTACGAATTAATGCTGAATCAAAAAGGCGCTCGACTGCTGTACCGACGGATGTGGGATCGAATCCAGGCCATGTCGGGGAGGCAAAAAGCAAGGCGCCCATGTTGTAGTGCGATGTCAGTGCACGCTAACTCAGAGCGTGCTACAATTTTCGGAGCCCTCCACTATGGCGTCTCTCATAGCCTGAGCCGCTTTGGAAGGCAAACTCCATAAACCTAACCAATTGACCAGAGAAAACTGTGAGGTATTGCGTATATTTTAAGAAGGCGTGACGGCAGAAATTCGTTATTTCAGAACTTGAGATCTTTTCGCAAACTTCCAAGATTGCAAAACATAAGTTCAAGCAGGCAAAACATTTCCAGGAAAATACTCTCCGCCACAGGGGACGTAATTTTCTGTAAAAGCTCTTTAACTGATTAAATAACTAAATATAATTAACAATATTTCTCATAACCAACTTGAGTGCTTTATGCCAACAGGGAGTTCGAAACCGTGGAGGCAAGGATCACATGCTGTTATAGAAGCAAATATAGTGGGGGACACTTAGCTATGCCTTTAATGGCATGAAGCGATATTGTTCGCTATCACAAGAAATGTGAAGCCCCATTTAATGAATCAGTGTTCAACGATTTCAGGTGCATCACACAGACGACCGTTAACTGATGGGTCATGCAGAAGCGGTGGTAAGACGTGTTTAAATCCGGTCTTTTTATCTTTGCGCACGTCTCTCAGATAATGTGGCAGCTAGAAGCTCTGTAAGAATATGCATGTGTGAGATTATAGAGGCAGTAATTAAAGGAGTAAGCACCATATCGCAATATTGAACTGAGTCAGTAAATTGCAGGAGATTAAAAGCTATCATTACAATTACCGTTGATGTGGTTGGAAGCGCCACCTTGCATACTTGCAGCAAAATACGATACGTTGGGATATATGAACCGGCAGCTTGAACCATAACTGGTGAGGGCCGTGGGTGTGTTTTGGGTAAGAGTTAAAGAGTTTGTGAAAACGAAGGTAATGACAACGTCCGTTAACGCTCTGCCCTTAAAGGCGAAGCTTCAATGCCATCCAACTTATTCATTTGCTTTGCAGCGTGCTGCAAAGAAAATCACAGTGTTCGCCTACTACGTGGTCGTTATTTTTGAGGGTGATGTTATAGTGCCTAGAATATACTGGCTAGTGTGACGAGCGCGCCGGCTGGGATGGCTCGGAGAGCAATGAAAGCCGCCGGCGGCCGTGCCGAGGCGCTGCTATGCAAGAGGGTGCGGCTTCCGCACGCCAGTGCGACCGCTTGCCTGTGAGCGTCGCCGGATGCCAACAGGTTGCGGAGAATATATCTTATCTACCTCGCCGGTTCTTCGCAGGCAATATCAAAATTTTCTGTCAGCACTGCTGAGTGAAGACGTTGTAGGTCTTTTGTTTTTATATTTACAGAAGAGAAAACGCAGCATTGTGCGCGTGCCAGGTTCCGATTTGTGTTCTGTATTTTGTTCTTTGCTTTCGCATTTCTGCGAAAAAGCAGACGGCACACCTGCCGATAGCAGTTATCACAGGCCATACAGTTTAATATGCGTATGTGTTTACATATCAATAATCTGGAAATAAAGAATGGTACTCGGGACAATTTCAGCTTTTATTTCATCCGAGAAAGAGCTTTTTTTCGGCTTCTCAACACAAGACAGTACAAATACACGATACAAAATACACATGCTCAATACAAGTTATGCAAACCTGCATTCGACTTTCGAGCTTTACCTTGAACTATTGGCAGTGCCGCAGCTTCAAATACTTCTGCCACTGCCTTTGTCCTTCACGCTCTCTGTTCAAACCTTTCACAAGGAATCGAAAACGTAAAAGAATGTAGAACCTAAGCACTGTTGCTAAAGTATTTTTTCCGTGTTCGGGACACCCTAGCTGAGGAAATGTCAAAGAGTGGAGACACTGCGCAAACTCCTGCATGCTGTCTTCGTGCAGCTTATTTTTACTGAAAAACGCAGTGAATGCATCCTCCATGACCCTTACAGCCTTTGCTAGGTCAACAGAGGGATAAATTAGCCCGCCATTATCAAAATGAGCTGTAAACCAGGAGTCAGCATCGTTCAGCGCATCTTTTTGGGTGGCACACGAGAGGGCTGCACAGGTGGTACACGCATTTCTAGCAACAGCTTTTCTAGCAACATAGCCCGCAGCATAGTAAATTAAAGCTGAGTTGCTCTTTTTTTTAGAATATCCGTCATGGTCATCTTCAAGCTGAACAGACTGGAAAACATTCTCTGCTTCATCAATGTTTCCACTGTCGAGAAGGCTGTCCAGTGTTTCTGAAAAGGACTTGTCTTTCACCTCAGGCACATCAGCAGTAGTTAAGAGCGATTTAACAACAGAAGGAGAGCAATTGCCTCCTCTTGGTGACCTTGCAAGGTTATAAAAAGACAAAAGGTTGACAGAAACCAGAAACTGTGATACAGTAGGGTGGTCGTTGCACCCTGAAGACTGTCTGATTATCCCAAAGAGATTTTCAAGTTTGTCTTGGCTCCATCGAGCAGTTAAGAGGTATTTGAAGCCTGCAACAGTGGTCAGGTGGGATAACAGCTCTAGAGTACTTTTAATTGTTACCCTCAGCCCTGAAGCTGTACTTCCTGTCAAAAAGCCTCCTCCAGCTGGCTTAGCATGGGCCTCCCACTGGTCTAAATAGTCTAAAAATTTCTGCATGAACATTACATTTGGACTGTCAGGCTTTAATGCTCTCGTACTCACTCTTGCTGTCATAATTCGGATGAGTTTGTTCAACAGTTCAATGAAATCCTCAGTTGGCTGCACTACTTTGAACTGCGAGGCGACATGTTTTCTGTGCACAGAGAGCCCCTTGATAACCTCATCCCCGAAAAGCGAGGTTGACTCGCATTTTCTCGAAGCAGTTGGGCTTGATATGTGCAAGTGTAGAGTTACGCTGTCACGATCCACATCCCAGGCCAGATGGTGTTAAATAGCCCTTACGAACAAATCCATTTCTAATATTCGTAATTAAATGAGGAAAATCGGAAATGAAGAAGAGCCGCCTAGTAGGGTCCACAGGATGTCGTGTGCTGTTCTGGATGCGACCATCTGCACAGACTAAAAAGATAATGGTAATTGGATTTCTTTCACTAAAGTAACTGAATGTTTTTCACGTGACCTCTAAAAATATAACAAGGAAATCCTAATAAAGCAACGACAGTAATAAATCTGGGATAGGCAAGGTACCCAAGGAAGTCTACATAGGAAATACTTGCAGAAATAAAACAACCACCTGAACTCCGACAGAACAGAAACATACAGCTGTCTGTTAAAGAAGAGGTACTGTGATAACTTAGCTTTGCGCTCCTAAATTTTACCCAAGTCATTCAGTTATCCGTGGGGCGAAGATTGTTTCGCCCAATATACTTCAATATATTTGATACAAGCTACAGGATCAGCTTATCAAGCAAAGGCCTAATATATTGAGCACAGTAAAAATTCCGTATATTGTTCTATCCTGGCTATTTTTTTCTTAACGTGACAAAAATCTGCATGGCAATCTCACCTTGTACACCGAAGCTCCGCCACATGCTCCGGTTCCAGCTGGCGCCGTCACATGTTATAGTATCCACAAATAAGCCAGCTTTTTCAGAAAGAATAGTGGTTTCTACAATGATCTTTGCGAGAGTTGGCGCCTTCACATTCCCTCTCGAAGCGAAAATTCCAAGTATCTGTGTCCAATCTAAAACAAGGACAAGTAGGAACAATATGGATATGTTGCTAGCAAATCCTAAAATTGTACATCTAGAAAATGCAATTTCAAGCAGCTCACCTGTGAACGGTTGGAACAGTACAATCATACCATGGTCTGCCAGAATACCTTTTTGGTCACTTGATGATTGGTCACCAAGGTCAACGAAACCCTCAAAGCCACCTGAATTGCAAAAGTGGAATAATACTGAGCCCTTTATTCTTTCTTACAGTATTTCCAATTTTTTGCCTATGCATCAATCCAGGCTGAGCACTGATTTTCTAAATTCAAATGTACCTGTGGAACTACACGTCGAAAAATTAAACCAACGATTTCATGCATTCTGGACATGGGGGTAAAACTCACCGTTAGGTTTCACATCAAGGTGCTCTGACAACTTCAGTTCGTCTATTACGAGACCACCATGACGGCTGAAGGCGTCCATGTCCTTTGTTTTTTCCCCCAGTGCAGCATACACTTTAGGATTCAGTCCAAAGCAACCCTTGAAGCGTTGCAGATATTTCTTCAGGCAGGCTCGGCTTGGAAGTATCATGACCTTTTCTTTCCGTAAATGTTCATAAAGTCTGGGACTTCGCATCCGCATCATTATGCACTCAACAATCCATTCGTCAGGGTAAGTCATTCCCCTGAGTGATTTTCGTTGAGCAGCAGCGAAGCAGTTCTTGACTGCAAGTTGCTGTTTCTGAGGGAGAGCCCGAATACTAGCTTCTAGAGCCTCTTCGGTGATTGATTTATTTTCATCTTTCATTCGCGCCATTTGCTCCTGCACGCTGGCCAGTTTGTTTTTTGTTCTTCTCAGGTTGCGGGAGACGTTCTGGGGTTTATTTTTCTCGCTGCTGGTCCTTTCCTGCTTTTTCAACCTTTGCATTTTGTTTTGAGCAAGCACTCGCTGGTATTTGCATTGAGCACAAGGGCTTCCTTCAGCTTCCGTTGTTAACAAGCACCTTGCCGCAAAGTACATCTTCCTGTACTGGACATATTTGCTTGACACTGGCTTTATTCCACTCCCGCAGCACAGTACCATCGCAGAAACTTTCTGAACCAGCAGTTCTGCCTCGCTGCACAATGTAAGCACCTCCTTGCTGTGCTCCCTTCCTCGTAAGTACACAGTGGCTAAAACAGTCCCCACTTCAGGCAAGGCCTTGTTAAACGTAACCATTCTTTCAATGAACAAAGTTCCGAAATTGTTTGCTTCGGCTTCGCACAAAGCATAGGACAAATTTACACCGGACGCACTCGGGACTTTCATCCATGCAGTCGGGATGAATATATTACTAAATGGGTGACCACTCTCGGCAGATGGCAGCTGTACAGCTTGGCTGTCACTTTGCGACGGTGACTCTTTTTCTGAATTGACTCTTTCGGCGGGGGTCATACCGGCAGCGGCATCGTCAGAACAGGCAGAACATTCAATATCACCTGTTGCACTGCTATCGCTAACATCGAACGGCTCGGATTTGTTTCGCCGCCTTTTTGTAGTAGGCTCCTGCAAGCAAAGGTTCCTCACCTTTCTCTTCAGTGCTTTTTTGGGCACTAGATGCTTGGGATATTGCTCAAACAATGTTGGCACGGCATCAGGAGTTAGGCGGGGTTTGTCTCGGGCGATCTCGTTCACCACGCCGTTCACAGTCACCTTGAAAGAACGTTCAATGTATTGCTCTTCAAAATGCTTCTCGCACACCGCGGATGATGATGTCAACCGCCTGTCCTCTCGTTTTATCAGTCTTTCCCACTCAAGCAGTCGCGCAGCGTCGGTGGGCGCAGTAAACAAAGAAACATGCTCCTTATTCGAACGATACCCACTTGTACACAGCGGGACAAAACACGTTCTTTCCTTGCACTGTCTCTTTGGTTTGGACATGTTGTGTCGATAGCACTTCACTAAGTGGCACCAAACATCAACGCTGTGCCTCGGTGAAGAGCAGATACGGACACAAGGCAGGCAATAACGGGCGCACAGCAACAACAGCTTTCAAACATGTGGCTTTACGATGCGAGAGAGCCGCGTCGTCTGCTGTGACAGCACCCTCCGGCAAAGCAGCGCCCACTGTCGTCCGCAATTGGCTTTCATAAGATGCGCAACCATCCTCTCCCATAGCGGAGCCTATGTGCTCGTCACACTAGCCAGTATATTCTAGGCACTATAGTGATGTAGCTGAAAAATGCATGACACGTGGCACAGCAAAAGCAGGCAATTGGAATTTGGCCCCCTAGCCTTTGCGACACGTGAACCGTGGACGCACCACCCAATGTCCACTGAGTTAAGACGCGCTCAAGTTCAGTTTTATGCGAAAAAGAAAGCGCCAGATTTTTTTTTGGCACCAGCCGGCTTTAAAACCCCCGTTTGATGGCGTAGCTCCAAGTTTCCCATTGAAACTCTCAAAGTCATTCAGCTGCGCGTTTGACCTTAAGCCGCTGGAGCGGGCCAGCGCGAGCTCTCCTGCCCATGCCACTTCCCGTTCCTGCGATCTTTTTTTTTTTTTTGCAACGGTATTTATTGCCTCAGGGCATCAGTGGGATATGTGATGAAGAATTAAGAAATGATTAAATTATTGGAAAAAAGATGGCTAATTTTATGAAGTCCAGGAGGCTTCTGCTATGTTGCTCTTCCGTAACGCTACCACCACAACCGAGAGTTCGCCCCGATCCTGGCCACGGAGGTCCACCGGAAGAGGGGGGATGAAGAACTACTTCGCCGATGCTTGGCTGCTCCGTCTCACTGGAGGTAGTGCGCTCCGGTCCGAATCCGTCAACTCTTGCGCAGCGCCAGCCTGAATCCGATCATGAGTGAGAAGCTCGCATAGAGAACAAACATCATTATGGCCAGGCTGCCTTGCTTAACAGACCTTACCCTCCCCCAGAAAATTTATGTAATGTTAGTAATGTAGAAGCAAAAATTCAATAAATAGAATGATAGTATAGCTAACCGATCTAAAAATAATGTTAAGATATATGTAGGGAAAAAACGAGCATGATAGCAACTGCTACCACCTCGTTTCAAAGGGGACGCTCCTATATTCCATCCATCCATTCATCGAAAAACTGGAATTAAACAGGATAAACCTTGCCCACAATTCAAACTCACTATTGGCATTATGTATCTATTGAGTTGGGTGAAAAGATAATTAGTGAGGTTTGGTAAAGTAGCTAAGTAGTAATCAAGGTATTGCTGTAAAAATGCCGCCAGTGGCTGGAAGCTTGTTTCTGAATCTGATTTGTATACAAAACCCCGTTTTCAAGAATTTTCGAAGTGCTACTGTAGTACAGAAATTGGTGGCATCAGAACGTAAGGCTTGCGTTTCCACTAGCTAGTTAATGCAGGAACTTGAACCATAAGATGTCCCGACATCGTTCACACTTCAAGGGACTCTACTGGATCCTAAGTTACTGTGCGCACTGTCAGAACAACTCGGTAGTTGTCAGCCACACATTACCACTAACAGTTCGTTACATTGCCTCTCTTCGCAGCTGCAGAAGCAGCCGGGACGGTGATGATCCTGAGCGCGTTGAGCACCGTGTCGCTGGAGGAGGTTCGCCACAGCGCACCTAACTGCACTCTGTGGCTTCAGACGTTCCTGTTCAAGGACCGGGCGCTCACCGAGTCCCTGGTCAAGAGAGCCGCCGACGCGGGCTTCTCCGCCATCGTGCTCACTGTTGACTCGCCCCTGTTCGGGCACGAAATGAAGCCCAGCAAGTGCCGCTTCTCCCTGCCAAACAACTTTAGGTACGAGCCAGCCTTGCAGAAACCCCCATGTAACGTACGCATCCGCGGCAGAGAGTGCAGAAAGGGTTGAATACCTTACAGCACAAAACGAGCGAGAGGCAGCAGGGTGATAACTTCGTTAAGAGGTCTCGTTGAAAACCGGCTCCACCACTATCCCTTGCTAATTATGCACAGGTTTAATGAGTTTGTTGGAGCTTAGAGTTCTGTGCATCGAAACTGCAATGTTGCTAACATTGAATTTCGATATAAGCATCCACTAGCGTCGAAAAGAAAAGCTCTCGGACATGCATCTGGCAAGTGTCAGGTGACACTTGCCAGTGTCACATGGCAGTGTTACATGACGCTGCCGAGTTCTCAGGCGTTGCCAGCTCAAGCTTCGCCTTTGAGATTGGAAGGTGAGGCCAGACTCCAGCCCTCCAGGGCCTTTGGATCCTGTTCCCGTAGGCCACAAAGGAACGTACGTCCGGAGTTGTGATAGCGGGGCTGTATTTTCTACGTCGGGTGAGCTTGCACACAATGTGGTAGCTTACAACTGTGTGCCAATTAGTGTTTGTTGCATAATTGAGGTAGAGATTAAAATATTATTAATTAAGGAGGTACAAAGTGCATGTGTGCAAATAAGGATCCGCAATATGAGGCGACAAGCGGGAGCCATGAAGGCTGGCGTGTAAAGCCTCATTAAAATGTCCTTTTGGTCAAGTTTTTGCATCTTGAATTTAGGATTCCTAACAGCGCACTGACGTGCAATGTGTCATAATGTTTTTATTCCTAAAACCAGCGTTGACTGGAATGACCTTCCTCTCTCCATCGCTGCCACTATTGATGCTGAAAATTTCAAGGAAACTGTGTTTTCTGCCATAATAAAACTTCAGTATTGTATAATTATGCACTGTATTTTTGTACCCCTCCTGTCTGTAATGCCTTCGGGCCCGGAAAGTATTTAAAAAAATGCATACATATATATATATATATATATATATATATATATATATATATATATATATATATATATATATATATATATATATATATAGTGGTTAGAGCGCCCGTCAGAGCGCCCGTATATACAAATATATATATATATATATATATATATATATATATATATATATATATATATATATATATATATATATATATATATATATATATATATATATATATAGAAATAAACCACTAGGTAGAACAGCTGCACAACACTTTTGTCACGTTGTGTCCCTCTTCTGTCTTGCGGTGCTTGGCGTTGCGCTGTTATTTTTCCTAAATTATAGTGTGAAACCCATAACGGTGGAGCTTACGTCTCCCGCCATTTTTTTCCCTCTTCGCTTACCCATTGTATTGGGCCCTGGTTGTTTCATACTCTCCGGACGAACAAGTACCGCCATTTGTACTTCAATTGGTGATCGACAACACCATTTTTCCTTAAATTACGGAGAGCACTGATTCTTGTACGATTCACAACAGCTTACGTATTGGGGGGTCCTTGTTACATGTATATTTAGCTGGAGTATGCTGCAAGAGTGAGCTGATGGCATCTGCAAACTCGGGTTCTTATGTTACATGGTAAGGTGAAATGGGAATGGAACCTTCCAGGAGTCTTGGGCGAGGCTTAAGGTACGCTACTCCTAGGGCCCGCCTCCACGTCCGTACGAATGGATTGAAGCGGCGCTCTACAGTCATGAATGTAGAATGCTTTTTCATATAATTGGGTACCTTACGACTGCGTGCTAGCGAATACATGGGGTGGTAGATAACACAAGCAAAAATTGAAGAATTTATGACAAAGCAATTAGCAAAGTGCATGTACGCGAACGAGGCTCCACAAGACGGGATCCTATAACGGTGTCCCGTCATACTTTTAAAGGCGGAGCGAGCCTTTCAGATTTTTTCTTGCCACTTCTGCTGCACATGGTCAATTTTAGAGCGGCGTCTACATGTATGCTCTAAAATTCATGGGTCGGACTCCTGTGAAGTAGACCTACGCTATGGGCAGTGGCACATGGCTTCCGTCGCATCTTTATTGTCGTTCTTCCCCAAGCAGAGGAAGCTACTCTTTGCTTCTATTCTGTCTGCCACTTACATTACCTTCAGAAAGACCAAGGAACTTTGAGCACAATTTATTTATATATCTTGAGGAAGTTAGCATACCGCTTACATGGTGAGCAGCATCGGTTAGGCAATTTACTGGTTCACTGAAATATTATTTTAGACGTCAACAGTGTTGATGTGCGTAGCTTAGACTTTCAGGGTGTTAACATGTAGCTATTGCCAAGAAAACGATGATGGCTATAATACATCGTTACGACATCGCTGCGCAGGTTGTCCAACTTGGAGCGCTCGCTGCCGAAGACGAATGCCACCGCCTTTGATTTGTTCGTGGACGACCTGATTTCGCAGAGCGGGGTTTGGTCCGACATAGCATGGTTGCGAAGCGTCTCCGGTTTACCGGTCGTCGTAAAGGGAGTGCTGACACGCAAGTATCTGAGCATTTTAATTATAACTGGCGATGCTTGTTTGCTGTGCAATGTGCGCTGGAGATGACAGTTACTAAAAATGTTCAACCACCTTAACCACAGGCCCTGAAATAATTTTATGCGACCCACCTGAGAAGTAGTTTGAGGTAAATGGGCAAAACATGTCCATGGTTTCACTGCTGTGCAGACAAAATATTAGAGACTGCTGAAGCCAGCTCAACAGGAGCAAGCGCTTCTTATTAAATTATGACGCGTTTTAAGTGGCAATAGATTCTCCCTTTCATATTTATTATTTTGTTACCGAAATAGCATCGAAAGGCCCATCGAAGAAAAAACACGGCGTCCGATATCCTCTGTAATACAATTGGGTGATCGGTCAACGCGGTGCCTGACAGCGGGGGCAGTCGCAGTGAGTGGCAGATGTACCTGGTTGTGTGCAGTCATGATCTCTCGGCTCGTCCACATACGAAGTTGATTATCAGATTTGCTTGGTAGGTGTCTGGTCCACATACAAGCTGGTTGGCTGATTTGGTTGGCCATCTGCAGACGTGTCTAGAATGACCCACCTCCAAGTTGATTGTAGATACACTTGGTACAGTGCAGACGTGTTTAATCTGGTCCACTAGTGAAGCAAACTGGCAGATGGTCTTATGTTCTTGGTTGCGTGAAAAGGGGACTAGGCGTTTCCACATATCAAGCTGGAATAGAGCACGAATCACCAAAGCCGCCTTTAATAACAGCGATGGAAAAGCGCCAGCTATGAAGGCGATTTTAGTACTCATTATACAGACAATAAATGTACTTTGATAACAAGCATTGACAAAATACTGCATCAAGATCACTGCCTCATACTGCATCAAGCAGCCAAATCCTGTTTTGAGCCAGAGGTACAAACGCGAATTATGGACATCCTAATCAATTAAAAAATAATACAAACTTCAGTTATTTACAACTTATGTCGATATCAACAGAAAGATATGTTCATGGGCAGGGAATGTAATACGGAGACAGGATACCCGATGGTCGTCGAGAGTAATTACGGACTGCATGCGAAGAGAAGGCAAGCGTTAAAATTGAGCATATATGAGAGGATTAAATTGTAAGGTGTATGCTAATTTAGTAGTCGCTGCTGATTCAAGATTAATTATCGAGGTAGGGCCCTGTTGAGAAAAGCTACAGGAAGGTTTCTGTTGCTGCAACGAAATTTCTACGTAGTTTCTGACCATCAACCTTCTACCACAGAAATATATATAGTGACGGAAAAGGTTTGTGTAAGCTAGAGCAGAAATATATAATACAACTACAGATTACTGCAAGTTGCTACACATAAACACAAATAGAGTGGAGAACTACAGAAAAAAATAATACAGAACTAGAGGAAAGTGTCGTGTTACTACAGTACTGATTATTTTATCTTACTTTGAAGCGGTTCTCTGGCATTTTTCATTGGAGCAGTTGACTCGTTGACTCGCAGTGGTCGTAGTGTCGCTGATGATAATAATAATTGTATACGAATAACTGGAATCACCTCAATCTGCTGCGAAACTCCCATGTACCATTCGTTGCAGCGGAGGCCGCAGTGAACTCCCTCAGAAGCGGAGCGGCGGCTATCATTGTGTCCAACCACGGAGGACGTCAGCTCGATGGAACACCGGCATCGGTACGTCAGGCCCCCTTGCAGCTATATCCACTTGGTACATTTTCCTCAATGTAATGAATAAAATAGAATGTTTTCAGGAAGGAAAACGCGCGCTAGTTCATTCAGGCAATGGACCCACGACCCACGCCGTGAGGAAGAGGGATGAAAGAAGGAGAGAAGACAAAACAAATATTACAGCCAATTTGCGTAGTTAATCAAATGGGGAGTATAGGTGCGCAGCATTTCTTATCCTTGTATACTTTCTATGCATTTTACACTTTGTTATGCTTCGCTTCTCTTTGAAATTCAGCGTTGTCGTGCGTATGTTTCAGCTCTTTACACATTGTTAATTTTATTTTATAGATCTTAGTGCAGATGAACTAACAGAGCTGACTTTCATTTTTTTTTTTACATTTCAGTGCAGATTAACGAACACTCTATTGTGATCTGTGCAAAAGGTTTAAATACAGTTAACCCTGGAAACGACAGGAGCACTTTGAAGCATCAGGTCTAAAACACTGTTCCACTGGGCGGTAATCAAGGGGTGATGGATTGACAACCTTATGGTTCTGTCTTCCAAATGCTTGATAAGGCTAGGATGCTTACGATAATTCTTGTTCAAGTCACTAACCAGAATTAAAGATTTATTGTTAAATCTGGCCGGCAGCACCACATACGCAGTTTATGAAACAATGACTCCACCTGCATGTGCTGAAACGTATTCGTCAACGGTTGCCACCTTAATGAACACATTCTAACAGCACAGGCCTCTATTGCCTCCTCTGGCTATTTCACAGCTATTACTTATGTGCCTGTCATAGCATATATAGCAATACCCACGGATTTGTTCCTAGGTCCTTGGGAAGCGCATAGCCGAACCGGATACAGCAATCGGATTATCAGGTTTCGTTCTAGTCTCAGTCAAGCAAAATTTCTGCCCCTCTTTCAGAACATCATCTTTTCCAGTATCTTCCTAATGTAAGCTAATGATCTAATACTGGCCAGAGTAATGTTGTTTGTAATTTCTCGCAACATTTTATGGCGGTGAATAAAAACAGTTTTTAACTTGGGTTGTTCCAACCTTCAAAATTCATCAGCTGGTACTTTGTTCTAATCTTCATCAATACGGCAGAAGGTGAAGTCATTCTGTTAGTTTCGTAGTACGGAAAAAAGTGCAAATGTTTAGCGTGGTTAAACGTATAATGGCGAAAGCGTTAGTTCGGCATCTTCGTAATATCTTCTCTACATAGTGGATAAAAATGACGTTTTTGCTTTCTTCTGGCCACCATCTGCCAGAGGCACGCTTGTGCGGAGGACCATAGTATATGTTGACCAAGTCGTCAAGAACGACATAGACGGAAAACTCCATTTAAACAATGCCATGCAAACGGACCTGCGTAAGCTAGGGGGAAGCGTGCTTAGCTCGGGATACAAGGGTGTTGCAAGGGTGCCTTCTGATCACACCCTCCCATTTTAATGGCGAGGCTTGAGTTGGAAGCAATTGCCAATCCAAAGATATAGAGAATGGTGAATGTTTCCAGCTTGTAAAGCAGTGCTTTCCCAATAAAAGGCGCCGAAGTTTAAAGGCTCCTACCTAAAATTTATCAGTCGATTTGTCCGCAAGGACGCTTTTAATCGAACGTTTTTGATTACACATGAAGTTCTCCTATTCAATTTTAAAATGAAACGTGGTGATGCCCCTCAATCTACGTACGAGGAAAGTTATAAAAAAAAATCCACTGCACATGTCGTAAGTGAGAGCAGGCATACAGAGCCGGTCCAAGGTGTTATGATCGGGCTTCTAGCCGCGGTTTCCACGGCTCCTGCAGCGGCCGACGACTGGAGTATAGAGCTGGTGCGGGCGAGCGCCTTCCCTGACGCCCGCTAACCCAGCGCGCTCTTAATTGGGCTTCTTGGCCCGCGGCCAACTACAGCGTCCGGATTGGACAGTTTGAAGACCAACGGCTTTCTGACCCCCATAAAAGCAGGCGCTCGCCCGGTAGTCGAGCGAGACCCGTCAAGAACGTCGTGAGCGTCGTCGCGTGCAGTGCTGCTATGCCTGGAGTGGACGTGGCGGAGTCTCCATGGCCGTCGCGGAGCGAAGACAGTCGCGCAAAACCAGTAACATTCGCCCCCCGTGCCGCTATTGTTGTGCCTTGTACAATGACTTTAAATACTCTATAAATTCATTTTTCGTTCACCTCATCGTGTGGACCTGGAGTATTAATACACAGACACGGACCAGAATCGTGACAAAGGATTCTTCTCGACGGCGCACTGACGAGCGCTGAAAGGATGTCATGTTTAATAAAATGCAACAAAACTATGTACACTAAATCACAAATTCCCACTCCCTTAAACTCATCTGAGAGAGGAAAAAAATCAGGAGTCATCCCATGCAGTGCCCCTCATAACCCATGTCCCACGTTACACCCCCAAAGTATCAATGCGCTTATCCCCTCAAATGACGGCACATTTCTGAGCTGTTCATCGAGGAGTGCGACAGTTACTGTGCCTTTCCGTTCTTATTTTACATCGCAGATCGAAGCCCTGCCTGTCATTGTGGCTGCTGTGGGCGAGAGCCTGGAGGTGTACCTAGACAGCGGTGTCCGCACAGGAGCCGACGTCGCTAAGGCGTTAGCCCTTGGAGCGCGAGCGGTTTTCATCGGGAGACCCGTGCTCTGGGGACTGGCATACAATGTGAGCAAGGACATGCTTGAAAAAGGCACATAAAGCCAATTCACGCATAGTCTACTTTTATTCGTGAAATAAACTTTCTCTTTATTTCGGGGAAAACAGAGGCTCATTAGATGTAACGTTGTAAGTGGACATCTGAAATTTGCCCTGAAAAAAAATACCTTTAACGCTGGTTAAAACTGGTCGAGGGGGAACGAGGCAGCCGACGCCGCCGCCAGCACGCTCTCTTTTCAGGCTTCCTCTCTCGATCCCCTTGATCAGGATCTCGAATTTCAACCCGCGTATTTTTTAAAGACATTGTTCTTTATTATCAATATTGTCATAGACGTTGCCCCGCCCGAGTAAACGTCTAAGATGGAGGAGCGGCTTCTACTCCGTCTCTATACCGACATTCGCTGTGCCCGGCAGTACTCATTTTAACCCTTTCTTCACGGGCAGTTGTGCGCAGTGTGCGGAGAAGCCTTTGAGCATCTATTACATGGTGTGGGCTTGCCCATCGAACCCAGGCATTCCTCCTCACCCCAACCCCACTCGGGAGGACTGGGAGGCGACCCTGCTCGGCTGCTATGACCTGCAGGCCCAAAAGGTCTTGATCGAGCGCGCCCGGGCAGAGGCCGACGCTACTGGGATCCCGTATTAGGGACCCCACTTAGCATTTGTAAGGGCCGGGTCTTTAATATGCGGCGCATGCATGCCTCTATCCCCTTTTCAAACATTAAACGTTTTTCACCACTAACACCGGGCACCGCCACGGCGCGGCCATCGCCACAGCGAAAGTTCGACTTTGCGGCCAATGTAGTTCTTACTATAAAAGAACGTTTTGAGGCGATGTTATAAGGAACTCATCCTACTGAAAATCCAGCCCCGTTCGCCGAAATGATGATGATGATTGTTCACAGGAAGGGGATGGCGCAGTATCTGACACAGGTTTTTGTGCGGACACTTGAACCGCACTGTAAGAAAGAAAGGGAGGTGGTAGTGAAAGTGGAAAAAATGGGCTATTGGAAAGTGGAAAAATGGGCAGTACAGAAGGCTATTGAGTAATAATTTCTTTCACCTATATATAGGTTTACAGGAAAAGGAAAGTACCCCGCCGCGGTGGTGCAGTGCATTCTAACGCCATGGTGCAGTGATTAAGATGCCCAACTACTGTGCCGGAGTACCCGCGGGTTCCATCACGACCGCCAGCGACTGCGTTTCGATGGAGGCGAAACGAAGAGGCTTCCGTGTGCTGTGCGATGTCAGAAGTTTCACGAGCGTTAGCCATCGACCGCAGCCGCACTAGCTGCTACCGCTTAGATCTTGGTTCGCATCCGAGCTTGGTAAGCTTCTCTCGGTAAATGGCTAGCTTGGTTTCTCTTTGTGCGTTCCGGCTGCGTGTCTCAAATGGCGGTGGTCTCTATGTGTAGCCAGATAACGTACGTGTATGGCGTATGTATTTAGGTTAAATGAAAGAGCGGCCCTGGTTCAACTTCATAAAGAGGACAATGTTCAGTGTTCAGGGCGAGAGATCTTTTTTAGAGTTGAAGTTTGATCTAGACGACGATTGAAAGTTGGGTGAGTTGAATCTTATTCATATTGAAGAAAGCGCAAAAAACTAGCGCTCGTGTTGCGTCATTCTACTCTTGGTCCTCGCTTTTTGCGCTACTTCCAAAATGAATAAGATGGCGATGTTTACTGGACAGTTCAAGAGTGCGTTTATTGCTCAGCCCGCGAGGCTTGATCAACTACGAGAGAGAGAGAAAGAGAGAACTTTTAATATAAAGGAGAGATTTTTGCCTGCGTTTAGAAATCGCTCACATGTTACTGTGCGTAGGAAAGGAATTGGGGATACAAATGAGGAATGAGAGAGGTGTTTAAAATAAAAGCAATAGAAATAAGGGGAAATAGAATGCGACCATTAAATGCGCACTAAGTGGTTCATCATCGAATAATGTTAAGCAATGAAGTGATGAGATGCGTAGTTCTACAAATCGGCCTACAAAGTTCACAGCGTGATAAAAGCCTGAGAGCGACCTTCAAGTGCACAAAGTGCTTAGCGTAAAAACCGCTGATGACATGCAGGATGAAACTATAGCTTGTCAAGAGATGCAATGTCTTTTAAATAGGCGAACAGAAAGTTCGTTGCTTGTCTATGTTGCCTAGGGCAGGCTGAAGAACCTGAAATACTGTTCAGTGTTAGAGGCACTGGAGAGAGCCTTCCATGCAATGTAATAGTAAGCACGCTCGTCGGTATAATCAAGGCACTTAAGTAACATATCTTCTACAGTTTTGATCGCGCCACAGCCGTCACTATGCGGACTGCTCATCTGACCGAAACGTTATCAAAAGCTAGTTATAAATATAGAGTTCAGGCGAAGTCGATGATATAAAGTTTGCAGATGGCGAGGAAATCTTGGATGGAGTCTTGTTCATTGATGTGTTTCAACTAAGTGCGGTCCTACGAGCAGCCAGCGGAAGAAATCCTTTAGTCGATTCCGACTGCAGGGTACAACTAAAGAAAATGAACAAAGTGTTCTCAGTGCACGGACACAGGGCCGCCAACATGGCGACTGCATTCAAACAACGTCCTACAAATAGCAGCGGGCAATACTTATATTGTACCAGATGCAAGTACCACTTGTTCTTCTTTGGCAGGGGAAGGAAGGTGTCAGCACTGTACTTGATATAATCAAGACTGAACTGGAGAGGACATTAAAGCTTTTGGGTGAGTGTATTCAGGCCTCTTTTCAGCCCACTATTTCAGGGAGGCTGCTGAGATTAATTCATTCGTGAGGATATATGAACAGAACGTTGCTGGACAAATATCCGTAGGAAAAAAAAAATGCTGCCGTGTTTTCTCACGATCCAGGCAACTGATGCAAATACAAGCAAACAAATCGCGCAATCCCACGTCATGTTAACACGAAAGCGTTGGCTCGTGGCGCTAATATTCTGACGGCATCTGGTGGAAATAATATCTTAAGATTCTGCCAATTAAATCAACGAACCAGGATAGGATGCAAATTAAGTCAAATTTAGCGAGGAGGCTCCTGTATTGAGGTTCATAATAAAATAAAGTGGTGCAATTCCCTGCGTTGTGAATCAAACTCATACCCGCTGCGTGTCAATCACGCTGCACGTAGGCCGCGACTGTACGTTTCCATTTTTACTGCACGGGAAAATTTCCGGAAACCGAAAATTCGAACCTCTCATGCTTCAACTCACCGGGTTGCATATATAAGCCCGCCATACTCCATGAATTCCCCACCATCAAAAATGTAAAAAAAAAAGAAGAAATTGGAAGACACACACAAGCATTGATATATGGTTGCTTCCATAAGCGGCTCTTCCAGGGCAGCTATAGCCCCGCCGCGGAGGTGCACTGTTTAGGGTACTCGACTACTGTGTCCAAGGCTGCGGAATTGAATCCTTGTCAGGGCGGCAGCTTTTCGGCAGAGGCGGAAAGCAAGGCGTCCGTGTGCTGTACGATGTCAGTGCACGTTAAAGGACCCCTGGTGGTCAAAAATTTCGGAGTCCTCCACTACGGCGTCTCTCATAGCCTGAGTCGCTTTGGGTCGTTAACCCCCACAAACCGAACACAGCAGCATATAGTTCCCGCACCAAAATGCACTGCTTTTGAAATAACCACATCAGTGATCGTGGAGATCCGGTCTGATGGTCCATCATACGGCTCTTCTGCAAACTAAACAGTCCCATCAGTGTAAATACATCACAAGGTACACCGCCTTCTGAAGCTTTTGATGTAATACATCCCAGAAGATGGCATCACAACACAGAATAAAGCAATGATCGGTGGTCTTCGGCATATTGAGACAGGCGGCAATTCACAGGCCAAAGAACAAACATCGCCTTAGCGTGAAGCCATGCAAGAAGCATTGATGTGCGAATTAAAACAAAATAAAGTTTTGAAGCAATTTTAATGAACACGCCACTTCGTTTCGCCTCCATCGAAACGCAGCCGCCGAGGATCCCGACCGCGGCGGCTGCGTTTCGATGGAGGCGAAACGAAGTGGCGTCCGTGTGCTGTGCGATGTCAGCGCACGTTAAAGATCCCCAGGTGGTCGAAATTACTCCGTAGCCCTCCACTACGGCTCCCCTTTCTCTCTATCCACTTTCACTCCCACCTTCATCCCCTCCCTTACGGCGCGGTTCAGGTGTCCACAGAGCAAGTGTGACAGATACTGCGCCTTTCCCTTCCTATGAACCAACCAACCAACCAGTCGAAGGCTAGTGTCAAGAAACCCCTAAAGATGGCCGATACAAAGCTATAGGGCGCAAAGACTCTGTACTGTCATGGAAAATCTGCCTTCAGGATCGGCTATAAAAGTAATCTAACTAAAAGCCCGCAAGGAAGAAATTGATGGCGCCCGCAAGCTCCTTAAGGAATTCCATTAGTGTCCCTTCACGCGCCTGTCCAGTCGGTGCGAATAGATAAGGAAAATGAGCAGCAATACCTCTGCCACACGAACACTTTCAACCTTCATTGAACTCGATATGCATTCAATTAAACGAGATCGATATTGTCACACGGCAACTTTCAAATGCAATCGGGCCCGAGCTTGCTTGGCTCGAAGCGCCTTACTCGATCGCTCTTGAGTTTTCAAGCACATTCGAGAGCAGGCGTCGCCGCCCTCGACGTCATCTAACGCACACGAAGGAACTTTCTCAATGGCCATTCAAAGCGACCGTCTAGCACCAGATACTGCATTCCTTCTTTGAAAACTTCAATGCAGGTCGAGCTCAATGAGGATCGGAAGCATTCCTGTGACAGAGGTATAAGACTATAGGTTCGTTGGTCCAAGCGAGCGAGAGGGCTCCTAAAGGGGTGTGTGACAAAGAATCTTATGTATGCAATTCTGCAGCAGCGTACAAAAAAAAAAAAAAATAAGAAGAAAAGAGAAAGGCAGTGTCGCGTTGTACTTTTGATGCAAGGTTTAAGCGACCTCAGGGTTCTTTCAACTGCTTTCCTGTAATAAAAGATTGTTTGATGGCCAGCAGAGTATACTCTTTGTTTCAAAAGAGGTCGTGCAAGAATAATTTAGGAGGGTTTAAGTATACCTAGGCATAGAGAAAAAGCTATGAGTGCTACAGCGACAGCCTTTGTAACACCTCCTTTTTAATGCGCGTTTTTTAACAGCGTTAGCTCTTATTACTCACATTTCCCTGTTTTTCGTACGATTCTCCGTGTCTCCCAGATTCAAGATGGTGGCCAAGCCACGTGATCATAGCTAAAGCATTGCAAATAATTTATGATGTTCGGTGATAAGATATAGAAAGAACGTCTTTCTCGCCCCTCCCTCGCCCTTTGAAGGTCAAATTATCAGCCACGCGAAGTTCGGCTCTGCCTAGCGCAGGGAAGCTTTCGCTTCAAACTGTCCTTGCTCGTCCACGAATGCGGTTAAACCAGACACATGTGAAAATTCTTCCCTCGATTTGTTCATACTGCTCAAGCTGGATCAGAAACATTTCTTGTTATTGTTTTATTGCGCGAAATCAGTATAGGGACGCTCAGGAACTGACGCATGGGTCTATTTGTGCAGGATGCTCGGACATCTCAGCTCTGAGCGAGGACTACGTTGTGAACAAGGATTACTACTCCGCATTTCACTATGTTCCCTCCCGGTGTCATGCGGCCAGCGAACAAAAGAGAACTCACCAGCTCAACTCCACAGCGGATATTAAGCGATATCGATGACAGGAAGCCAATGACCCAAATAGAGCTATACCGCCAGACGCCTAAAGAGCTGATGGAGGGTATTGTTTCTTGCTTGCACCTGGTAGGAAACGTTATTGCAGACTGCCTCATCTGCCGACTTGAAATATTTTTATGATAATAAAAACACGGGTTGAGCCCCCAGCAAATAACAGCTGGCATATTAGGCCACGGAATTTCCAGTGGGAAGAAAAGAGAAGCGGACGCTGCACGGACACGATTCAAGGCTGCAAGGCATTATTTAATTATGTCAACCTAATGAGACAGTGACAGTTTATGAGAACTGAGGTCTATGTTAGCACTTCGCTTCGTTTATGGCGCTCTCAACACAAGAATACAGGCTCCATGTTTGGCAAGCTGAGGAGAACCTAACAGCGGCAAATTTGATGCAGAACATCAAGCCGAAGTTCCTGACGGATTTATCTGAAGGTTTTCAATATTGTTCGAATAATTTACTTGTATCAGCAAGCAAAAAATACGCATACATATAAGCCTGAAGGCATGATTGAATAGGTTCATTGGGCCTCTTCAGAGGTCTGGGGTGCTCTTTGCAGATCACTTCTCATACACGAACACTCGTCCCTTTAACCTTTCTTTTTATTTGCCTCAATACTCACTAGGCTTGCCTTTCACAAGTTTTAATGAACGTCGTCCAAGGATGACATGTTCTCCACCGAGGTCGATTCGTATCTCAACAAAATTCTGTTTGCAGCTTGACAAATTGTATTTGCATTCTTCCAGCCAATATGGTCGCCGGTCCTGCATGCTGGCCGCCGACATGCTGCTGCCTCTCATCATAGTCCGCCATTCAATACCCATGGAGTCGCTTACACGGATGCCTCTAAGGCGGCCCCTCGCAGGTCCGGAAGCCAGGTCCTCTTTCATCTTCGTCTATCTACCCCTGTCACACACACTAGCAGCCCCTTTCTCCACCCTCCGGATATTATCTCACTTGAGGTCCTCGCCATCATTCATGTCATTCAAAGTTTCCATTCTCTCCCACCTGTGCCTCAGTATATTATCTACACCGACTCCCAGGCTGTTATCCGTGCGCGCCATTCAATATAAAAGTCTAACACATCATCTGTCCACGGAGCTCGAGGTTGCACTTGTTGCGCTGCAGCCCTGCTTATCTTCCTCCGATGGATACCTGGGCACTCGGGGATTGACAGCAATGAGCTGGCGAACCAGCTCGCTCGTGAAACTCGCAACCGGGCACCGTTCATCGCCTGGCCAAGATCTTAGGAGGGCGGGTCGCGACTGCCTCTTCGCGCCACCATCAGCGAGTAGTACAAAGCTGCACGCTTAGACCGCAAGGTCTACCTCGACCCTCATCCTAATCTCTCCGTTCGGGAAGCTCATGTTTTTCGGCAGATACAGCTGAATACACTCATCACCCCTGCACGGCTATATGTGTACAAATTCCGTCGTGATCCATCATGCCCAAACTGCCCTTCCCCTTATGCCAACCTTTCACACTGCCTATTTTCATGTCCGGTTGCACTGCAATCGAGATTCTTCCCATACTATCTGGACCTGGGTGGACTGGCTTGGTGCTGAGGGTGAAGAAGAACAGCGCCATCTCGTCCAGCAGGCCATCGATGTATTAGGCGCCTAAGTGTTGCGCCTCAACAAAGTCTTCTACTACTACTACTACTAAATAAATATTCACAGCTGATTGCCGCTGTAAGCATAATACCAGAATTTATATATTGTTTGGATCAATTTGTCTCAGATCACGGCTTTTGCGATCAATATCGATTTTCTCTATACGCTGATGACTGTGGCGAACTCTCCGCTGAACGAGACTCATAATGACATCATGCTAAAACGTCTTCTTTTAGTAGGATGCAGAGAACCACTCCTCTTTCCGGTGAGCAGAACTGATCGATCACTGCAAGGGCTTCTTGCTCCCTTTATTCCATGGCAACAGCTGCTGAAATAATACAAAAGGAACATATTTATGTTTAAAGTAACTAGGCCAATAAAATAACCCGCTATACCCCGCGCTTTTGACAAAGACACGAAGATGACGAGTAGCAGACACCCGTGACAAGATAAACTAGCCTGCAATGAGGTTCGACGTGCGCAGCGCGTACTCCGGACACAATTAAAATCGCACTGCGCTTGGGACAGAATGGTCGATCATCATAGTTTTTCGGCGTTTCGCTCCATTAGACGCCTCTACCGCAGACAGAATATTCTCGTCAGTGCGCAGAAATAAGGCAAAACAGATGTTTTTCCAACAGACAAAAACTTTAATCTGCACGTTGGGATCTCAAATTTTCTTGTAAGAGCTCGTTACAATGTTCGTGTGCAGAAGAACATATTGTTGCTGCCTGTAAAAATTTCATCTGCGGCTGATTATGCAGGCGGCAATTTCAAGCCACTGCACAAACATCTTAGTAGGAATGTATGTCCTTGCTGGTAGCATCGACACCCGTAGTCGGAAAAAGAATGCTTGTGGAAGACTGAGCGTACTAGTACGTTCTCTTGACATGTGTAAAATTTTTCTACCAAGAAAACGCAGGTAACTCTCCTGGTGAAATGCTACAAAGAATAATGATTCAGTAGGAGGCTGGTTCACCGGCCTTCTAGAGGTGCTGCTCAGGTAAAGAAAAGCACACAGTGATGTAATTGAAAGTGCCTGTAATTCGCTTAATCGACGCTCCTAAAGTTTCTTTCACATCCGTGTCGATTCAATGTAAATAGGTAAGGCGAATCAACCCAATGTTCCTGTAAGCGCGTCTACTAATAAGTGTCTTTTCTTTGTTAATTTGAAATTATCACTCAAAATTTCTTTATCCCCCAGTGGTGTGGTAGTGGTCAGGGTGCCCAATTACTGTGCCCCAGAATGCGGTATCGAGTCCCGGCCGCGGTGGTCGTTTTTCGAAGCAGGAGGAAAGTAGTGCACCCGTGTGCTGCGCGATGTCAGTGCCCGTTAAAGAACCTAAGGCGGTCGACATTTCTGGAGCCCTCCACAACGGCTTCTCTCCTAGCCTGAGTCAATTTGGAACGTTAAAGCTCATAAATTAAACTAACTAAATGTTCTTTATGCAGCGTTAAGGGTGGTGTCATACCAATCCGGTTTCCATTTAGCATCCACCTGACTGTAAAGGTAGAGGCATGTTTGGAAGAAGGATTCGAAACAACAACGTGTGCACCTCATATAAGATAACATAACGGAGACACATTTTCGACCGAACGAGCTCTATACTCAATGGCGTAATACAGTAACACATATTTGCCGCATCAAATTGCCCAAGTAATGTATGTCCATTAGGAAGGGTACACCAAGTAGGTTAGTCTCTTTAAAGGAATGCAAAGTACAAAATGTTAGACATGGCATCCGTGATCGCCTCTGGCAGCGCGGCGAGCAATGCAGAGGCGACGCGTTAGACCAAGTGTATCTGCCTTCAGATGACATAGAATGATGGAAGCATGTTCTTGAATTGATGTGAATCGCGTATCCAATTGCTGAAATACATAATACACCGTCACAAGGCTCCGAACCCATTCTTTATATCTCTACCAGTTATGCACCGGCTTGCGCTGTTGCAGACGTACCTAAGAGTTGAAAAATCGGAGTCGAGAGTGTGCGTCCAAAATAGTGCTAAATTACAGCCTCAAATTGATCGTCGAAGTGAGGTCAGTCAGTGGAAGGCAGTGACAATAGTGTCAAACAGGGCCGCAACGACTTTTTGAGCAGAAGCGAGCAGCTCTCGATTAGCAGGAGGCCGCTAAAGGTTTCACGCTAGCTTCAGAAAATTGTGTACGCTAGCGATGCTTCCACGTTAACGTTCTGTACATACTACGCAAAGCCTCCTGTAATAAAGCGTTCTCTCCGAGCCACAAGTTATTTCCCCCGGCAAAAAAAGAACAATAAAGAAAAGTCCTTCGAACTACACTTGGGCGCCTTTTGCGTTTTGCATGCATCGAACACGGTCATTTGCCGCCAGAATTGACAGGCGGTCATCTGGCTCAACAGCCTCTCGCCTATTCAATGGGAGGACCCTTTATTTAAAGCCGACAAAGCCGAAGGTATCTAGAGAAATTCTACAAAACGACATAACTTTTAATGACGGCCAGCGGTAGATCCCGAACGCAATCATGCACGCACGTATGCACAACATAGGTAAATGTTAATAAAAATTTCTGAAGTTCACTGACGAACAATGCTGCCCGTTTTTCGATGTCTCCCAGCACTGGTATACAAATGCACAGATGCCAACTTCTTCTTCCCAAAATCTACTTGAGAAGATTCTAATTCATCTTCGCTTTATGGGCCTGTGGAAGTGCGGGCACGGTGTTTGATTGAGATGAGCGTAGATGGTTCTCGGTTTTAATTCTATGTATACGATCTTGCAGCTATTTTCCTCCTTCTAGACTGTTTATATGCGAGCTTCTCCCTTTTTGTGCTGGCTTTTGTAGTAAAATGTTTGTTAAGCTTCCTAGAAAAAAGTTAAAAATAAACTTTGCTGCTTTTGGGGGATGATGAAAGCATGCCCTTGGCATGCATGCGTGATGTTTGGAGGCAAGAAAAAACAACAAATGTAGCACAGTGAAGTACCTTTTTCGTCAAAAAACTATATATATATATATATATATATATATATATATATATATATATATATATATATATATATATATATATATATATATATATATATATATATATATATATATATATATATATATATATATAATGTTCTAACGCTTTAGTATCTATGTAGCTTTGGTTCCGGAATGTATTGAGCTGGGACAAATTGGATTTAGTTGAAGCACGATGCCAAATCTCTAATATAAGTGAATACAAATTGTCCCATGGAGCATTTATATTCTTACCAGACTCTGTCTTCAGATAATAATCGCCTCTTAATTGAATGAGAAACTTTTTTTTAGCGGCTACTTAGAAACTTTTCCGCAATGCGCTACAGAGCAACGCACTTTCCAGGCGTGATTTGAAGAGTAGCTTGTCGTAGCTCCAACTCGTTTCTTTAATTCATTTGGCAACACTCATGAAAACTGATAACGTTAACATCAGAACTAACGCTTGCCATTTGCATAACGTACCAAACATCGTCGCATGGAGGCCATCGTTAGCTTGTCGTTTCGAAGTCGGCTAACAGCGAATTCCAGACCAGCTCTAAATATCGATATTACTGACCTCACGCGTTCGTGAGATGCATGTACAAAGTAAACTTTCATAGATACATCGCCTCAATTGCCCGTAGAAGCCAAAGCGAGCACGTGCCTCCCTCCAGTCTTTAAACACCAGGATATCGTATCACGAGCCAGCGCTGCTTAAAATTCATGCCGGAGCACACGTGCGCCGTAAGCTTTCCCTATCGATATTGTGTAAGGCCATGCAGCGCCCTCTCCCTCACCCCCAACCCTTCTCAGCAGAAAAATAAAACGTAAAGCTTCCGGTCGCATATATGCTGCTTAAAAAAAAAAAAAAAAATGAAGCTGGCATGAGGACTGTTTGGCAAGGAAGGTATGTAGAGTTTGCGCAAGTTGAGTTTTTTCCATGCGCAACGCGTGTAAGGTGAAAATACAACCCCCTGCTTACATGTAGCTAAATAAATGAATTAGCAAAGAGGCTGCAATATAACTGCCAGACGTTAATCCACTGAGCCGAAAGATCACCCTGTTGCGTAGAAATGAGAACCCGCCACTAAACAACAGCCGTTTGCGGACTCGTTCTCATCTGAAGGGCCACTACTCGCCAGTCAACTTTATGTAATAAAACTGAAACTTATTCGTGTCGCTTATTTCGGTATATCTACTATAATTATGTAAAAATTAAATAAGCATGCGAATGCTTTATCACTAAATATTTGAAGTCTGTACAATAAAGCGAAAGCTCGTTAGAGTAGAATCTTCTATGGAGGCGGAAAGCAAGATGCCTCGGTACTGTACGATGTCAGCGCGAGCCAAAGAACTTATAATGGTCGAAATCTCTACAGCGTTTTACCACGGCGTTCCTCATAGCATGAGTCGCTTTGTGACGTTAAACCATATGAAGAAACTAAACCATACCAATTAGGACTGTCCTAATTCGACTTCCGCTTCAATCAAACAAAGTAATTCATTTGTACGTTTAACATCACCTGTATTAAGCTCCAATTTATTTCAAGTCCATTTGTGATTTAAACTAACGCGATTCGGCGTTAGTTTACATACTGCCTACCTTTAAATCCCTCCAATTATCACCTGTTTGGCTTCCCCTGTATCCATCGCGTCTCGCTGCGGTTTTTCGGATCTTTTAGCCAGTGGGGGAAAAAAAAAAAAAAAAAAGCCACACAGGAGCGCGAAGTAGCAGGAGCAGCTGCGCCATCGTTTTCTTTGTTGTCTTCTTCATTTGGGACGCCAGCGCGAGGTCGTGACGTCAACACGATGCTCGTATACGGCAGCCGGTCACATGACTCCGGCGCTGTGCCTGTAATCCCCTCTGAACTCCTTCCAAAATTTACTTGTTGCACGAGCCACGACTGGCTGATAAGGTGCATCTTGATGAGCTGCACAATTTTCCCCTACGAATCAGATTCTCTCTCCTGGCTCGAACGGGTCGGTCGACCTCTTCTGCCTGCGCTGTATCTCCTTCATGGGCAACAAAAAAAGCTGTGAGTAAACTGATTTTTGTTCCAACTTTGTACTGTGTTACGTCGTCTTGATGTTTATCAGAGGGACGTCTCCTGGACTAAAAGTGTCTGCCACATTCAGAGGGATGCAATTTCCACTAGCATTTTCTAAAGAAACGACCGCATTTTCTATCGTCTCCTAGCTGTCAGCTCTTCCACCGGTAGGAATGACCCAGCCTATCTCATCCTGTGTGCTAGAGGCCAGTCAGCCGAATTCACTAAAATGTCAGAAGTAGGCGAATGCACAGCCCGAACGAAGTGACATGAACAGGAAAGAAAAGTTTTGGAAATGTTCGGCGCATCCATACTTCATACGGAAATACAACTGCGCGGTAGTAAACAGTGCGTCGTGCGCTGCGAGCAGGGCACCTACCGTCACCTGGGGGAAGGCAGAGAAACGAAGGGGACTTCGAGTTTGACCGCGTAATACAAAGCGTGCTGGGAGCGTCATTTTGGAACTGAGTAGAAATGCGAGGACTTCTTTTTAACATCTTTCTTAACACGCTGTTATCACTTACGCAGAATATACACTGAGTTTCATTAGTGAGGAGGTTGTACCGGACTCGTTAAAGACAGCAGGGACGTTTGTACACTCAATGCTTATGCTCGATGCCGCACTTTCTACCATTTACTTGCCCGGGAGCGCTACTGGCAAATAAAAAACAAAAGTTAAACCGTGAATCCGAAAGCCGGAGTGGGTTTCGGCTTGTGCTCCTTAATGATATAAAACAGCGCAAGGAACGGGACGAAACACGGAAGGACAGAAACACGGACACGCCGGTGACCGTGTTTCTTTCCCTCCGTGTTTCGTCCCGTTTCTTGCGCTGTTTTATATCATTATGCAGTACCAACTAGCCCGGCATCTGGCAGTTTTGTGCTCCTTTTTTTTTTATTTCGTCTCCCTCTAATGTTTGCACAGAGAAATTCTTGACAAGCGCATTTCCCAAGTGGAAGCAATTTATACAGTTATTTTTCTGCATTTCACACGAAGGTTTCAGCGGCTACAATCAATATATCGTCCTATCCCTTTCTTCGTGACGATTGTAGTTCCCTCCTATTGTCAAAAATGTACGAAATGATTTTTACGCCATTCTCATGTCCTCATTTTGAAGCGCAGTAAAAAGTAGCAATATATGCATTCATCAGACGGTTAGGCCAATCTGACCTTCACGTAATAGTATGTTCATAAATTTAAAATGAGGTATTCCTCAGTCGCCTCACGATATATTTATCTGAAACGGGCCCATCAGACTTCTGCGACTGCCTCAGTTGCTTGGTGCGAGAGCAGGACAAGCTTTAAATGGAAACATTTTTGGAGCATCGGAAGCTTGGACTATTCCCATAAGAAAGTGCATAACAATATCTTACAATGCTCCGCAGTTGTCCAACAATCAAAAATGATGTCCAAGAACATAGCTCAACAGATAAAAAAAAAAAAAAATAGGGTGACCTATTTATTTATTTTTACTTACTGCAGCTCCATCTGGAGCGATGGCAGGAGTGTGTGTGCGGGGGGGGGGGGGGGGGGGAATGGGGTGCAAATGTTAAAAATTACAAAAATGCATAGCAATCGGAGGATGCGAATCAACAATACAAGCAAGCAAACAATCAAACAAACGCAGAAACCAACTAATGATTGCATTGTGCTCGTGAAGACCATAATCAACAGTGGCTGATTGCTTTAAAACTTTTAAGCAATGGAAGGGAGCGATATGAACGAGGTAGCTTGTTCCATGCCCGAGTCGATCGTAAAAAGGGAAAAAACTGTGTTGAAACGTGTAGCTTCTAGAAAAATGGGGACTGAGGTTAACTCCATGGTGTAGTCCCTTGTGGATGTGCGATGCGCTAGATTAACTAATAGATGAAAGCCGATAATGAGCATGTACGATACAATTAAAAAAAATAAGGATTCTACTTGCCGGAGACTTGATAATGTTGTTAGCTGCAATGAAGGAAAGGCGGAAGTGGGCGAAAACTCTCGGCGATACTGGTGACAAATGAAACGAAAACCCTTTTTTTTTTTACACTTTTGATGTTGGAGATATCTGTTACTTTGTGAAGATTCTTTATAATGCAAGCATAATCAAGTATGAACAGAATTAACCATTTACACATTAATAATTTTACTTAACATAGACCTTGAGCTAGGTTATGTCTCAGGTGGCATAACTCCTTAAGTGCTTTACCCCAAATTAAATAAATATGCTTTGACCAAGATAAGTTAGTGAAAATAATACCCAAATACTTGTATTCAGATACCCTTTCCAATGATATACTGTTATTTGAATAGGCAAAAATGCAGGACGATGAGCTGTTAGAGAATGTCACATATACAGACTTACAAAAATCGCTTCAGCCATTAAGATCTCTGATGTCGCATAGCCGGTACTAAAATGTTTTCTAAACCAATAAGCTCGCGTTTTTTCCTACTTTTGGTGAGCACCGCTTCATCGACACTTTAATATGTGCAGCTATACTGACTCATTCAGCCAGCCGAAAATACAGACTAAATACAATTATCTGACTTCTCCAAAGGAATACTAAGGTGAATGCCCAGTACAAGTACAAATTTACAAAGCAGGATTCATCCATGGTACAAACAAATCCTACATGGAAGGAAGGCACTCGTAACAGTGCCTAATCCTGGGTAAGTCAGTGTGCGTACATATTGGTAGCAGACAGTCCTCTATTCTATACATTGTAACAGGATTTAAAAAGAGCAGTGATTTAGGGCCATTTCTTTTTAATGTATATATTAATGACATTGCCATGTCTGATTATGAGGCTAAGTTTATTAGTAATGCGTATATAATAGCATTCTTTTATCTAGCCCAGAAAAAACCGCCTTGCCTCACTGTCTAATGACATACTCGAAAGATTTGTTTTGAATCAATGACTAATCATTTGAAAATTGATCCGGAAAAAAGCAAAAGTAATTATTTTGTGTCCGAGAAGTAAAATTGTAAGTCTGACGACCGCTGTTGACTCCAACCCACAATACATTCAATTGTAACAGAACATCAGATTCTAGGAGTGGCAGTTTCCGATATATTAACATGAGATTCACACGCCGGCAACATCTCGCAAAACTCTGAAACCGCGGCCCCATCGCGCTCACGCTCAGTCCTTCTAGTGCACAGGGAACTCTAATGTATCAGACACTGTTTTCTTTATGTATTAACTGTTGCAATTTGCTGTTGCACCGCAACTATTAAATGTTGCGTCGATTGGTCAGTGGTCATCTATAACATGAACAAAACAAAAGCCGTGCTTTTTAGACCAAGGAATAAATTGGTTTGCGATAAAGACCTTTCGCTTAAAATTTGATCAGTGCCTTCATAAATTGTTTCTGTTGTGAAAAGACTCGGAGTATATCTTAAAAAGCATTTATATTGGTCAACACATGTCGATAAGACTGTTTATAAGTTATCTAAAATAGTTGACATATTGAGTAGATTGCGCTGTTTTCTTCCACAAAACGTAAAGATAATTTTGTGCAATTCAACGTTTGCTTCTGTCCTAAATTACTATTTTACTATCTGAGGAAATACTACACACTCAAATCCAAACAGGCTGCATATAATACACAAAAGAGCAATAAGAAGCACTGCAAACGTCCCTCGGGACTTCAAAACTAGACCTTTTTTTAATTCCTTCAAAATAACTCCAATACCTGAGTTATATAGTACCAGTCTAGTGAAACGGCATAAAAGAAGTCATGTCCAACGAAAGTTCCTTGAGGCGTTGGCTCACCTAGAACATAGAGAACACACTCATGCCATAGGAAATCTCAAAGAATGGTTCATTCCACAGATACGGAATAATTACGGACGCCAAATGCTCTCCTGTGTTTTGCCATCATTACTGAACTCCTTGCGTTAATTTTATCAACTTCTTATGTCTTAATTTATTGTATCGATGTTTCTGTGCTTTGCTTTTTTTCTGTAAACAGTGTCTCATTCATTATCTCCTCAAGTGAAATGATTTAGTTAAGTTGTTGCCAATAAATAAGATATATATGCACCAGTACTTGGACACGTACAGGGGCGCAGGCACACAATCAAGCTCCAAAGTGAGCTTTTTGTCTGCGCCCCTAACATCTTAATGATGTAAATAAATATTAGAATTGCAATTTTAATTAAATCGCTCCACATCGGAAACCGTCACTTCGGGGGCAGAAGCACACATGTGGCCTTTTTTTGTCGCAAAATCACAGCCAGAACTGCGAAATTGGCCAGGACTGCAGTGATTCTCTGAGAAGTGAACTTCATCTGCAAAGGTGAACTTTTACTTCTCATAGACACGCTGGTAAGAGCGGCCGCGCTTGAATCTTCAAGGTTTTCTTAACTTTCACTTGTCTTGTGCAGGGCAGGACTCGTTCTCAGTTCTGAACCACGTGAAATGCGGTAACTCGAAACACTTGTGTTCGATATTAGGCTTGGCGAGGGTGTTGTTTCTGGCTGTGCTTTCGAAATAACGACAGCTAAAGGCAACGTTACAAAGATTCAGATGTAGCTAAAAAGAATTGTGTAAATAGTAACTAATATTGACTACTTTTCTTCAACAGAAGAAATATATTTCTCAATATGATATATAGTCCCGATACGAAACATGTGCGACTTTCGTATGTTACGCTTACCTAATTTATCCTCACCCTCTTTCAAGTAGTTTATTTCGTTGATCGCATCCTTAGAATATAGCGATAGTATTTCGTGTATATACAAGCAGCTCTAATTTGTGGCCGAGTTGATGTTTCAGCACCAGGTACAAATTACATTGTTTGAAACACATTCTCCCGAAAACTCGATAAATAAGACCTTTGACCAGCCGCAACATTAATCGAATGCGGTCGTATTTTTTGTTCGCTTAGATTTTACTACTTGATATTTATTTCCTATTATCTTGACTTTTTACTGCTAAGACCTTTGAATGTAGAAATGCACTTGCTTTATGTATGTTTACATTTATAAGATTGTTTGTCTACATTGTATTGGACTTGTGGGATTATAGTTTGCTTTTCTGTATGTAATTTCAAATTACCTCATATCTAAGTTTTATTGCAAACGTGTATGGATGTCCTTGCTACAAATGAATTTTCACAAGTACACATATCTGCGCTATTATGTATTTTGTTATTCGGGTGAATATTGACTGTACAATACTATACATGGTAAGCCTTTCCTTGTTTTACATCGGAAACTGGGCCTTTTCAAGCTGACGTGACAGCTTTACCCCAGGTGACCCATCAGAACCTTCTGAAAATAAACGAATTCTGATTAAAAAATAGACTTTTGTACCACATTTTGTGTGGTGGTACGTACTATCTTCACGATTGAGATGGCGGAACCATTGCCGCACTATAATGAAAATAATCATATAAAATGCGTAAAGCCTGTTCTACAGAGTTATTACTCTTGACGGACTAGGTGGTAAAAATAGTGAACTAAATTCATCAAGCACATTGCCCAGTTTAATTTTTCCGTTATCATTTTGTAACTCAACAGCATAAACCCTTCTTAGCGACATCACATCTCAGCTGCGGACAAAAAGGCTCCTTCGTTATTATCGCATTTAGGCAGCAACAGAGAATTTCGAATCATGCGTTCGGAGGCAGTCCTCATAAATATGTAATTGCCCGGATGTCGGCATGGTGAACAGGAGTTTTTTTTTTTTTTTTCTCTCCAGCTCCATGTCATCCAAGGGCTGGACACTCTGATACAAAAGAAACTTGCCCAACAGAGAGGCGCGTGGAAGAGCTGGTTGCCGTTGAGGAAAGCATCAGGGCTCTTCCATGTCACTTCCAGCTTTCCTGCACCCGGAGTCGCGAGAAACCCATCTGCCAGTTATTGGGACAACTGCAGGCCTACAACGATGTCCTGTGGTACTTGGGCCTCCAATTACGGGAAGACGAGACAGGTGATGTCGGCAGCTTACGGCTCGTGGTGTCGAGCCCGCTCACAAGAAGGTGGACCCAGAAGTCCGCAAGCCTGGCCATACGTCTCCTTGTAGTGCTGTTCACACGACACCGATGCCTTCTTCACGTCGATCTAACCGAGGATATCGTAAGAAACCCTGTCTTGAGGCAGTCCTTGACTAACAGCCCCGGTGTGAAGAAAGTGCATGTCTGTTGCTACGATGCGATTGCCAGTAAGGTAGACGGTATCGATGATCTCGTTTTCAGGCTAATACCATCGCTAGAACAGATTGAAGAACTGGCATTTCGGTCCAGAGGCATCAGGTCCCCTTCTTATGTGACGGCGGATGTGTTCGGTCTCAAACGACCCGATACTAGGCTTACGACTATCGACATTGCAGAGCTAAAATTGAATCAGCCGACAGCGAATAGGTTCGTAGCCCACCTTGCTAGAAATCGCATCGTCACAAGTCTAGCGGTAGGGCATGAAATCTTCAGTCTCGCAAGTTTCGCCGAGTACCTAGGCAAAAATAAACCGGCTCTCAAGAGACTTGCTCTCAGGTCAGGACGAGTCTGTAATCCAGCGGTTATGAAGCGCCTTGCCGGTGCTATTTCTACAATGACAGCTCTAGAGGAGCTAACCGTAGCTGTAAATTTCACCAGCCCTCAAGAGGTGGGCATTTTTGCAGAAGTGGTTGCTCGGAACAAAACCATAAAGGTCATGAGCTTGACACAGCCGTCGACGACGTCTGACCACGAGCTTCCAGACTATTCCGACTTGTCAATAGCCAGCCTTCCTGGAACAGCTGAAGCTTGGCAGCCTGCACTGAAAGAAAATTGCGTCCTCAAAGAACTCACTATAGACTTCCTTGGCTTCCAAGAGTCAGATTGCCACTGCTTCTTCCGTGCGCTGAAGGAAAACAAGGCCCTCCTGAAAGTGACCGTGCTTAATCTCCCGACGCAGGGCGACTTGAAGGCGATCTGCAGTACGATTCGTCACTGCGGTTTGACAGATAAGGTGCAGATCACAAGGATTCATTTAGATTCCACCTCAATACCGAAACTTGAATATTGCCCAGAAGTGACAGCCGTGTCTCTGAGTACCTTTTCTCCGGAAATGAATCTTCCGAAAGCGTTAGGAGTTCTCGATTCGTGCGGACACGCTAGCTCAGTCTGCCTGGATATGGATGAAAAATTCTTTGAGAGCACTGTTCACGGTTCCCTCTCCGAGTTCATAGAAATGGCTGACAATCTTACAGAGCTACGCCTAAGACTTCACGCAAGATTTTCTGCTGAAATGCATTTAGGTCATCGCGTTGCCCAAAGCACAGTGGTCAAAGCGATCTCGTCTTGCACGAGCCTTACCATGTTGGAGCTCGTAGGTTTCTACCTGGCCAACAGTGACTGCAGAATGCTTGCTGAAGCCGCTGTGCGCAGCCCATATCTCCATCACCTGGAAGTGAATTGTCACAAGGGCAACCTTCACTTTCTACAACATCTGGCGCGAATAGTAGCTTGCAGCTACAGTTTGATTCATGTACAAGTGCCATATTGCGATGAGGCTGACCAAGAACACTTCGCAATCCAAGAGACGACGAGGCGCAACTCGAGCCTAATCATCCGTGCTGCTCGCTTCGTGCTGGGAGATAAGACAACCTATTGCGCGCGGGCACTGGAGCTCGTGTCAAGACATCCGAAACTCGTTGAAATGGTTGAAGACAGAGCGGCCATTACCTGTGGTGAGGCCAAGGAAATGATAAGACGGGCACTGCTGAACATCGCCGATATGGATGGGTTCATGAGAGCGGCAGGCATCGTCAGAGACAAGGTCAAATGTGATGGTGACCCAGACGGCCAAAAGCAGTTAGATCAACTGGGCGACGACTGCTGGTCACATGTGAGGATTTACCTTAAAATTTCAGATGTCTTGGAACCTCCACTGTGACTGTCTGAGTAAAAAAAGAAACGAACGGAGAGGTATTTTATTCTTTGTTTTGGTTCTGTATTTTTTTATAATTCAGTCGAATAAATTTAGTTATTTTTTTATTTAAACGTTTTAACTGCTCTGTCCAAGCAAAACTTATTCGGTTGTTACGTTACTCGGCTGATAACGCCCTCTTTCACGCGTGACGTACCGTTCCTTCCTGCTCACTATGACGCGCATGAAAAACTATGATATCGGGGCAATACAAGCGCCACGTCCGAGTGCTGCGTTGCTCTTTCCTGCCGATAAGGAATAAAGGCATTCCTGCGAGCTTCAGTGGCTTGTCGTTCGTCGAATCACACAGAAACATAAAGAAAGCGTTGTGAGTTTTTGAAAATTCAGCAAGATGCGAGCACAAAGTCATAGTAAGTTTGATAAAACGTGGACCATTAGTGCCATTGGCCAGTTGTGGCTGTTCGAATATTATTGTAGATATAAATTTTATTGCGGCGCAACCCTCTTACACCTGTGCCGTGAACCCAAAGGAGGAATGTCATGCATTTTCGGAGATTAAATTGCCTTCCTAAAAAACTGGAGGACATTGAAGGCTTATCCAGGACACAGTGTCACCGTCACGTTTCGGCTTGTAGGGATAGCACCGAAGACCGAGGTTTCGACCGAACTGACGCAGGGAGACTGACATCTGACATTGCCAGATCTCACCGCCGGCACCGGGAATGACGGAAATGTGGGAAGCAATGAGGAACCGTTCAATAGAATTATCAGTACCTACGTTTAAAATAATGGGCCTTCGCGTAGAGATTTTGGTATGCAATAAGGAAACACCTCACTTTAAACACCGACATTGAGCGCTTGATAAGAAACTCTGAATATAGGCCAGTCATGTGCCAAATTCAGCACAAGTATCACTAAAATAGGCGGAAAAAAGAACCTGCTATAAACAACAGTTGCTGCTGCCGTAGCAGGTAAACCTATCGCGGTGCATTACTGTTTGTTGAATGTGTGCTGTGAGGCGTCGATGAAGCTCATAAATGATTTTATTGAAGTGAAACTGTACAACAAAAGGTACAGTTCATTGCGAAGTTTCTCCGAATTTTGTGGAAAGAGAAGGCTTGCACAAATGTCGGTCTGACGAAGGGATGTGTCATGACGATAATACGGACAGACGATGTTCTGGATTGTCAGCCGAGAAGGAACGCTGTAAGTTTCCCGTGTATGCTCAAATATCGGCTCCCACATAGACAACCCCACGGGATTGGTGCAGTCCTGTGTGTAAAGAAAATTGATTGAAAAACTGCAAACAGCAAAACACACTGAGAAGAAGTCTAAACGTCTGTGTCAAAGGAACTCTGCGGCACAGTGTCTGCGAATCATGCTCAAATCACTCATTCGAACACAGGGTCTGCATTCACCTCTACTCTGTAAGTTAACATAGTGTTACAGCTGCACTGTACACCACACATTTATGACATTAAGCCAGCTCCGAGTATGCTTTTCTTGTTTTTGTAGTGAGAGCTACATTGCACGCAAAGTCGCATTTTCCCTGTGGCGGTGGCCGCGCCGTAGTCGCAACCCTACATCACATCTGGCGAGCTAGATCAGTGAAGTACTGACTAGTCACCAACCAGTACTAACTAAAGACTAACTAGTCCTAATAGTCATTAGTTATGACTAAATAGTCATGAGTAATGACAATAACTGGTTTTGACGTAATCGCATGGTGACGTCATCGGCTGTGACTTAATGACCGGTTGTGACGTCATGATAACCAGAACTGACGTCATAATGATGTCACATTCGGTCAGAACGTCAAGATTGGTCACGACGTCACCAGGCGATTCATGCTCTTGAGGAGGGTCGCCACTAAAGGAAGAGGCCTCAAGGAGAGAAATTTACTAAAACTAATCCAGGCGTACGTAATAAACAGAATCAGTTACGCACGCCCTACCTGGACATCAAGTCCGAAGAAATAGAGAAATTAGAGTGCCTGATCCCAAGATCCCTTAAGGCGGCGCTAGGACTGCCCATGGGTACCTCGAGAGATCCGACTACTCGAACTCGGGGTGCACAACACGTGGGCAGAACTGGCGGAAGCAGTGCGAGTCTTCCAGTTAGAGAGACTAAGCACGACCGAGACGCGCAACGCAAGGTGATTCTTTCAAAAGAAGGCCTCAACCCAGCCAGAGGAGCTGAAAAAAAGTTACAAATTAGTAGGGAAAGCAGGAACGCCTTTGTAGTCCCACCCCTTTCCTAGAAACATGCATCAAGGATTTTATGTCGAAAAAGCTCTAGAGCGACGGCTCAACATGGTAGCGAAGGAAGTAGTCTATGTTGATGTGCGATAGCGCTAGCTTGCGTATGAACTGAAGCCAGGTTCATAATTAGCGACACCAAAACTGCCATCCAAAATTTTTGAAAGGGGAGGATATCGCCGGAGGCAGTCAAAACAGTCATTCAAAGAACGCTGAATAGGAAAATTCAGTTAATTTGGAGATCTGTTCACACCGCTGCCCCTGGTAACGAGGCGGCTCACGAGCTAGCCCGATCTCTGAGCTTCCGGGTAGCCGTCGAGCCCCCCGAACACTGGGCATACGACGAGCGTCTGCGTAAGGCATCACCTCGGGAACGGATGAGTTTTTCTCCGGTCTTCTGCGCCGCTAAGCAGCGGGCTCTCCTTCTGCATAGTTGGTCGATTCTGGCCGCGTGCTCCTAGCGCCATCCAGCAGCTAGCCATCCGTCTGGCGGCTGAGGCTGTGAAGAAACAATGATAATAATAATAAAAATTGGTTCACAGGAAGGTAAAGGCGCAGTATCTGTCACACATGTGTCTGTGGACACCTGAACCGCGCCGTAAGGGAAGGGAGGAAGGCGGGAGTGAAGGTGGAAAGAGAGAAAGAGGAGCCGTAGTGGAGGGCTTCGGAGTAATTTCGACCACCTGGGGATCTTTAACGTGCGCTGACATCGCACAGCACACGCACGCCTCTTCGTTTCGCCTCCATTGAAACGCAGCCGCCGAGGTCGGGTTCGAGCCCGGGTATTCCGGACAGTAGTCAGACGTCTTGCCGCTGCACCACCCCGGCGGGGCTGAAGAAACAATGTAAATTGTTTTTTTCCACTTTCATTCCCACCTTCCTCTCTTTCCTTACGGCGCGGTTCAGGTGTCCACAGAGCGAGTGTGACGAAAACTGCGCCTTTCCCTTCCTGTGAACCAATAAAAAAGTTGGCTCATCTACAGAGCCAGTAGCAGGCCCGTGCATTTTCGTTTCCTTCTTCCTACAGCCTCAACAACAAAGGCATCAATTTCCACCGTGGTTGCATAGCTATTTCAACTTTCCTCACACTTTCCTCCCATTCCTTAGGCGTGGCTCAGGTGTCCACAGAACGAGTGTGACATACTCCGCCTTCCCTTTCTTATAAACCAATGTACAGCATACAAGAAAAAAATATAAAAACATGATTAGCTGTAGGCGACCACAATTCTGCGGCAATAATAATAATAATAATAATAATAATAATAATAATAATAATAATAATAATAATAATAATAATAATAATAATAATAATAATAATAATAATAATAATAAATAGCAGGAAAGGAAAGGCGCAGTATCCGTTTCTGTGAGCACCTGAACCGCGCCGTAAGGGGAGGAAGGTGGGAGTGAAAGTGGAAAGAGGCTACTGAGTAATTACGACCTCCTGGGGATCTTTAACGTGCACTGTTCCTGGCCCTACGGGGCTGGGACGGTAGGTCAACGCCGCTAGCGGCGGGGGCTAGCCTTGATGGTTGATTGGTTCACAGGAAGGGAAAGGTGCAGTATCTGTCACACTTGTAGCTGTGGACACCTGAACCGCGCCGTAAGGGAAGGGAGAAAGGTGGGAGAGAAAGTGGATAGAGAGAAAGAGGAGCCGTAGTGGAGGGCTACGGAGTAATTTGGACCACCTGGGGATCTTTAACGTGCGCTGACATCGCACAGCACACGACGCCTCTTCGTTTCGCCTCCATCGAAACGCAGCCCACCGAGGTCGGGTTCGAACCCGGGTACTCCGGCACAGTAGTCGGGCGTCTTACCACTGCACCACCCCGGCGGGGCCGGGGGCTAGCCAGTTACCGAATTTTATAGGTTGTAGGCCGTCATTGCACCCGCCACTGCTTTGGTGGTGGACGACGGCTGCTGTCGCGGCACGCGTCTTCTTCCTCCCTCATTTTTTTCTTTCTTCTCTATTTTCTCTTCTGTCCGCACGAGCGGAGGTGCCTCAGCTACAGAGCCAGTAGCAGGCCCGCGCATTTTCGTTTCCTTCTTGCTACAGCCAAACAACAACAACAACGTGCACTGACATCGCACAGCACACGCATGCCTCTTCGTTTCGCCTCCATCGAAACACAGCCGCCGCGGTCGGGATCGAACCCGGGTACTCTGGCCCAGAACCTAATTTACAAGCCGTCAGCGTCACGGAGGTTTTCACCTTGAGCAACCTTGAAGATCAAAACTGGTACTGCGCCATTCGTTTCTTATAATATAATAAAATAATTGGTTCACAGGAAAGGCACTGTATCTGTCACACTTGCTCTGTGGGTACCTGAACCGGGTCTTAAGGGAAGAGAGGAAGGTGGGAGTGAAAGCGAAAAGGGAGTAAGGGGTGTCGTAGTGGAGGGCTCCATAGTAATTTCGGCCACCTGGGTATCTTTAACATGCGCTGACATCGTATTGTACACGGACGCCACTTCGTTTCGCCTCCATCGAACGCAGCCACCGGCGATGTACAATATAAGAACAAAATATGAATCGACGTGGTGAGGCATAGGCGTCCACATTTTCGTGGAGTCCACTCAAAAGCATTAGGCTTCTTTCGCCAAAACCTAATTTGAATAAACATCATGAAAAAACTGTGGATTGAAAAGCTATTGTTAAACAGGCTATCGCTGCAACACTCACCTTTCGCTATATCACTAGGTTCAAGCCATGCTTAAATCCCATAATTTTAGCATTCAATATTAAATGAGAGATATTCAGAGTTCTAAGTGCATCTTAATAATCGTTATAACATACGGACATGCATGCGCCAGCCACGCCACCAGCAGTAGCGGCGATCTTCTGCTGAACCGAGTCCTTGGATTGCGCAGCACAGTCTCCCAGTCCTTCCAGGTGGTAAGGTGCTCTAGACTCCGCGGGGGGGGGGGGGGGGGGGGGGATCCACCGGGTATTAGAACAGGATGTGGGCGAGAGTGGTGATTGGGTTGTTGCAAAGGGGACAGGAGGGATCGATGAGGCTGTGGTGGTAACGAGACGCCGGAGGGTGCGCGTCTGTAGTCGTCAGCAGAGCGTCTGGTGGTACAAAGATCGCCACAGTCTGGGCTGCTGACGTCATGAACCACCGAACATGAACGTTTGAGTGTAGTGGGTCCGTACGGGGGCCCAGGGGCATGCATGCCCCAAACTCCTCTGTTATAATAAAGTTATTACCACCAACACCCCCACCTGCAGTAGACCCATGGGGCCTTAACGCAGTGGAAGGTGCATCTGACCAGCGCCAACATGAAAGCCCAGGCAACGCTCATCGCTACGTCAGAGTGCTGGGCAAAGGCACTACGGTGTTTGATTACTGCATCCGCGGCTACAACAATCCTATTCATTCCTCAATAAATGTTGGTTGATTCCTACATTATGCTTCTTAGCTTGTGACTTCGCTATGTTGCCTAGTTGGCGATTTGCTAGGGCTCAATCGGAATTGCTTTCACCGTAAGGAAACATAACGTGATGTACCTCCCTGGTGTAAACGCGAATGCTTAAGGGTGTTGTATAACAAAACCCGTAGAAGGAAACGATGGTTCCTTTATCAAATTTGCAAGGTATAATTGTGCAAGAAGGTGGGTAGGGAACAGATTAAATTTTCAATGATGTAGCCATGGTTGATAAAGGAAAAGCGGTACTTGAATTTTCAAGGTCTTGCGCAGCTTAGAGTTTGTATTTTGGATTCTAATCTTTGAGATACTTTCAACGATATATGACGACGTTGCACTGGAAAGTTCCATTTTCCTCACAATAAATTAATAACAATGATTAGTTGAGGATACAAACAGGTTAGGGAAAGTATAGCCGGCATAAACTTTTCAGGGATATATGACTTGATGCAGTAGCGCCCCACTCAATGTCACTATTGTCATGAGATATCTCATTACAAAACACTTTAGCTGCTCTGACATGACTGGTTTCGCATGAGGCTGCTCGAGTTGAAGGTAAAATGGGTGCAGTCTGCCGAAGCTCGGCTTGTGCATGGAGTAGAGCTCGAGAATGAGGCATGTCAAGGCCGTTCAGAGTCGTTCCGTACGGCGCATGTTTGTTTTTATATATATTTGCTTGCCTGAGTGTAGAAAAAGTCAGATGATAGTCGACGCCCGTCCCGCGAATCTCTCAACCTTCCCGCGCGCGTCTTTTTTGCGATAAAAACGGGTTTGAATGCCATCTGAAAATATTCACAGTGACTTAGCTGTACTTAAGCTTAGTAGATTGCGAAAGCAAGAGAGGCGGTCTCCAATGGAAGACGACACCATGGATGGATGGATGGAAGGATGGAATGGATGGATGGAATATAGGAGCGTCCCCTTTGAAACGGGGTGGCAGCAGTTTCTATCATGCTCATTCCCCCCCCCCCCCCCCTATATCCTAATTATTATTTTAGATTGATTAACTACATCATCATTTTATTCACTGAACATTTCTTTCTACATTACTACCATTATGTCAGTTTTCTGCTTTTAATCCACCATTCTTCCAATCGTTTTTTGCTAGCTGCCACCGCAGGTTCATTCACCCGGCCAGTGGTATCTCTAAACCTCAGAGCTTCAGGAAGAGTGACTGCGCCTGCATCAACTTCCGGATGGATACCATTGCATTCGAGTATAATATGGTCAATTGTTTCACTGGAGTTTCCACATACAGCACATGCGTCATCTCCATTGTTAAATTTCTTTTTGTTGCTGCGTGTTCTAAGGCACCCTGATCTAGCTTCAAAAAGTAGGGCACTGACTCTTGAGTTATCAAAGAAAGCTTCCTTCCTGATCTGCATTTTCCACTTTCGCTATAGTTCCACACTCTGTTATTTTTCCATGGAATTGATCCATTTTTTACCTTCTGTGGTTTTCACCTGTTGCCTAACGCTCTTTATATCTTCATCCTTGTGACCAGCATACTTACTGGTTAGTTTCCTAGTTCTTTTCCTCCATTGTGAGTCAGCGCTTTTTAGGTATAGGTATTTAAATACTTTAGCTGCCTATCTGTTACTGTCAAACTTCCTCAAGCGTTCATCAAAAAATAGTTAACTCTGAGCTTCCCGTACTTCGAAAGATGCCCAGCCCATATCTCCCTGTACCGCCTCATTTGTGGTTTTGCAGTGGGCACCTAGTGCTAATCGTCCGACGGCTCTCTGATTTGTTTCTAATGACGACTGTACCTCTGATTGTAGCGCAAAACCACATTTCCGAAAGTAAGTCCAGGCACCATAATTTTTCTGTTATTTTGCGCAAAAAACACGACACAAAAGAAACGAGGTAGACAGGACAAGCGCTTGTCCTGTCTACCTCGTTTCTTTTGTGTCGTGTTTTTTGCGCAAAATAACAGAATGCTTAGGCACCAACTAGCCTGCAAAAGCGTACTCGCACCATAATTCCTTTCCAAATACCCCTCAAAACCTCATGCCTGTTGTATCCCCACAATGCCCTATGCTTCATTATCCCGGCATTTCTTCGCCCCTTTTCTTTGATGCCTCATGCTTTCCAATGTGTGCCAATCCTTCGTTTACCCATACCTCGAGATATTTATATTCTGCCACTCTGGGTATTTCATGGCCTTGTATTTTAAGAACCTAATCCGTTGAGCCGTTGAAAATCATCAGACCAGACTTAACTGCGCTAAAACTGAAGCCTAGAGCGTCCCCTTCGTCTCCGCCATACTTAACTAGAGTTTACCATTCTTCCTGACTTTCTGCTAGCAGCACAATATCGTCTGCATACATTAATCCGGGGAGGCGCTGCTCTAACACCGTTCCGCCTAATCTATATGACAGGTTAAAACCTGGTTACTTTCTTGTATCCTCCGTTCCATATTTATCATATAAAGCATTAACAGCAGCGGTGATAGAGGACAACCTTGTGCTAATCCTTTGCATACCTTGACAGCTTCCGTACTTCTTATCCCTTCCCATGTAATTTCTACTTTTTTATCCCGGTATATTTCCTCTAGGAACTTTGTTATCGCATGACCGATACCTTATTCTTTCAATATGCTCTACAGGAGTTCTCTATTTACGTTGTCGTACGCCCCGTTTATGTCCAGGAAGGCCAAATACGAAGGTCTATTTTCCACTCTAGATATTTCGATGCATTGCGTAAGCACGAACAGGCTATCATCTAAGCGCCTACCATTTCTAAAGCCGTTCTGAAGTTCTCCGAGTATCTTGTTACTTTCTACCCATGCTTGCACATTTAATTTCATCGCCTGCATGGCTAACGTGTACATTACAGATGTTATGGTAGTCGGCCTGTAGGATTTTATGTGCGTCCTTTCTCCTTTCCTTTTATAAATCAAATTCATTTTACTCTGCCGCCAGCTGTCCGGAATTTGCTTATTCGTTATGACTGTTTCCAAAGCTTTTAACAACGTTTCCTTACTTCTTGGACCAAGTTCATTAATCAGCTTGATCGGAGTTCCATATATTCCTGTAGATGTGTTTTTAGGAATTTTTTTTCTGCCCTTCTTCCAGTTTAGATTGGTCATTTCTAAGCTGCTTTGATTTCCGCTGTCTTGTGTTGCTTCCTGATTTGCAGAGATTACCCTATCGTCGCTCTTAAATGACTCGGCTACAACAGATGTAATGTAGTTCACTGCGTTGTCTCCCTTTAAACCATTTCCCTCGTTATCTTGAATCTGGTCCTGCTTTCTTTGATTCTTTTTAGCTAGCCAGCTTATATTGTTCCAGAATTTTCTTGGTCCGCCTCTAGTGGCATCGTGTCTGACAGCCATCCAGCGATCGGTGGATTTCTTTATTTTACTTAGGACGAGGGCCAATACATCGTTTGTTTTGTCGATATGATTCCATCTTTGGTATAATTTTTCCTGAGTTACCTGTGCTTTCTTTGCCTCTCGGTGTTCTATTGAAGCTGCCCGTCGTTGTTCAATGGCTTCCCTGATTTCCTTACTCCACCAGCTCCGTGGCTTCCTCTTTCCATTCCATCGGTTTGTTACTTTAACCTCCTTAATTTTTCTCCTTATGAGTAGCTCTACCTGTTCATAAACCCAGTCTTCCGTGGGGCTTTTTGCTTCCTCTGTGTCTGCTGCTATCTGTGCTATTTGATCGTTGTTTAATTTTGCGTTTACTTTTTATCTAAGTTCCATTTCTCTTTTCATCAAGGCCCCTATCTGCAGACTAATACGTTTATGATCACTTCCCAGACTAAACTTCTCTTAATCGTCTATTTCAATTTTTGTGACATTGCCATAAATTCCCAGCGACATTAGGCAGTAGTCAATGGTCGTCTGCCTGTTTCGGAATTCCCACGTGATTTGTCCCTCGCATTTTGTTTCTCTATTTACAAAAACTAGGTCGTGTCGCTCACAGAAATCTAGCATTAGCTTCCCGTTACAATCCGTGTATCTATCCAGATCGTCGATGTGTTCGTTCATGTCCCCCAGTAGAATAATACTGGCCCCGTCTCCAAGCTGGCTTATATCTTTGGATGGATGGATGGATGGAATATAGGAGCGTCCCCTTTGAAACGGAGTGGTAGTAGTAGATATCATGCTTATTTTTCTCCCTATATCTTAATTATTGATTTAGATTGGTTAACTAAACCATCATTCAATTTATTAAATTTTTGTTTCTGCATTACTAACATTATGTCACTTCTCTGCTTTTAAGCCACCAATCTTCCAGTCGTTTTTTGCTAGCTTCCACCGCCGGTTTATTCACCCGGCCACTGGTATCTCTAAACCCCAGAGCTTCAGGAACAGTGACTGTGCCTGTACCAACTTCCGGATGGATACCTTTACATTCGAGTATAATATGATCAATTGTTTCACTGGAGGTACCACATACAGCACATGAGTCATCTTCATTGTTAAATTTCTTTTTGTAGCTGCGTGTTCTAAGGCGCCCTGACCTAGCTTCAAAAAGTAGGGCAGTGCCTCTTGAGTTATCAAAGAAAGCTTCCTTCCTTATCTGCATTTTTCACTTTCGGTATAATGGTCGGTGGTCACGTGGTCGGTGGTCACGTGACACAGCGCAGCTAATGGGAGAAGCGCGAAATGCCCGGCGTGGCTACGAGCCACGCTAAGCTGAGGAGCTGACTAGTTAGCCCAGGTCTCGCGCTGATATGACGTCAGTAGACACGTGGTGTAAAGCGTAACCACCGGACCACGCTACGCTGAAAGCTCGAAACCTGGCGTAGTATTGCTTTTGCAATAAAACCACAGGACGTTAACGCGAGCGAAGTTTCCATCACCTAATGCGAGCGCTTTGCTGATGGTAGAGGTGTATGCGAAGCAAAGCCCCGAAGTCCGTGCTGCCAAACGATGTCATTGAATCAACCTGTGATATTCTGTGCTTTATCGTGGATATGATATAAATGTTCGTCACGCTGGTAGCTAAAAAAAATACTTGATTGTTTACTTGTGCACCGAATTAAACAAAGACCACTAACTGGTTCTTCATTTTTAGCACAGTACATCTATAGGATTCACTGTCATGGGAACACCTGTAGAAAGAAATGGCCAAACTAAACTTAAAACAGTGCTACTAACAGAAAGAGAACAGGTATTCCCGAAATGACAAGTTCGCACAAATTGGCCATAAATTTTCTCTAAACCAAGCAATAAGTACTTCCATCTTCGATTATTAGACTAGCTTAAGCCAGTTTGCGTTCCTGCCTTGTTGAATGTGGACGTTGGAACGTCAGTGCTGCGGACGATTTAGTCACGGTTAGGGCCAACGAGCAAAGTAAATGTCAAGGCAAGAACCCGACATTCATTTTTCACCGCCCGAGAACGGTGACATTTCGCCCAAGGCCATGCGCAGGCAGATTACCAGTATAAACTGCTATACAAAAGAATATTCGAGGCGTCTTTGGAACATTTGTTTTTCAGAAAACATTTCAACAAGGCTGAAGACGTCCGAAGGTGTTCTCACTCCTTGATATCTTCCAGAGACAAGTGATTCCTCACGAGACGCCAACAGTACTCGTTGAGACTGTCCAGTTGTTTGCGGCCGTCTTCGACGCTGTGGCACCGGACATGGCTTCTGACGATGCCTGCCAGCCGCATGAAGTTGTCCATGCTCTCGAAGCATCGCAGTTTCTGTTTCACAATCGTAGAGGCTTCGGCTTTGCTCACCGACAGCTGCTCGGCGAGCTCTGCCAGGAGCGTGGGATGACGGGCGACTCGCTCAAGGGCAACAGCGCTGAGCCTGCGCAGGAGATTCGAGCACTGTTCTCAGTTATATAGCTAAATCACCCATATAGGCACTCTGACGTGAATGCGTATATTCTCCTGACGGTATGAGATGATTAGGTACGTTTAGCAATAAAGGTATTGTAAACTGTGCGAAGCATGAGTTATCCGCAGTTATCAGCATCATCTGTCTAGGCGTTCTTGTCATATTTAGTGCTCCATAAATAACACCATAGTGTACGTAATTTACTTAAGTGTACAAACGTAACACTCGCAACATGGGTACACCATTGAAAAACAAAATGTGTTCATTCTGTAGGGCGTAATCTTTGTTATAAAAAAAAAGCACGTCACCTCCAATCTTGTCGTGGAACTCACTTACCTAGCCACAACATAAAAGAATGGTGTAAGCTGTCCTTATCAAACACAGAGTGCTATTCCAACACCAAGCTGAGTTCCAATAAGAGCCTAAGACACATTGCGAGCATTTAACTGTGAATTTATAAAACGACCCGGGATCAAAAATAGCCATCCATGATAAGCTAGAAGGTTCAGCTTGTTTTAACACGACACGAACATGATATTTAAATTAGAACATGATTTTTACAAGGATTGAAATGCCCCTTTTTCACATATATTATTGATTGCACAAAACAATAAAAAACTCTGGGAGACAACCACTTGCATTGCCTATTATACTAAGATAGAACTAAAGCACTCTAAAATTCATTTCTTTTCAGGGGCGCAGGGGGGAGTCTTTCTGATTTCCACCTACTTTTCGGATATTCTATGCTATTCGCCATATGGACATGAAATTTCTATCATCATCATGGCCCCTACCTACTCCACAGATAGTAGCAGCCCGCTGTTTACGTCTACTGAATTCATGTAGTGACATGTGGTTAGTTTCATGACGTTTAACGTCTCAGAGGGACTCAGGATGTGGGAGACACCACTGTCGAGAGCTCCGGTAATTTCGAACATGTGGAGCTCTTTAACGTGCATTTATGGCACAGAACACGGGCAGCTGGCTTTTTGCTTCCATCAAAAAGCAGCCGCCTCGGCTGGGATTCGATCCCGCATCTTTGGGCATAGAAGTTTAACACCCTAACTACTGCACCACCGTGGCGGGTGTACTAACATATGGCTCTTGATACACGACAATGGCAGCTGCAAGTTTTTAGTACCGGATGTCATTACCAGCGTTCTGTCAACAATGGCTCTTCTATGCCACCAAGTACGGACATATATTCAGTAAAGCTTGCGAGCAAAAATTGGTCCCCTGTCACTGAAATATAAATATGTATTTTTCGAAAGAAGATACTCCACATGTCTTGCTAGTATGAACACTAATGCTTATATGCTTAGTGTTCATACTAATGCTTATGAGCGCAAAAATAGCGAGGTGAGGTAAGAAAAAACCTTATGAACGAAAAAAGGGTGCGAGAAATGGGGAAGTAACGATAAGGTTGGTCGCCTCCCAGTTTAGTTCTCCGCTGGCTTCTGCTGCTTGGTGGATCAGGTGGACGATCCTTAGTTGTACATCAAAGGACTAGCTGACAGTTCCACCTCCCACTGTTCGTATGTATATTATGTCTGAGGCAAGTTCTCTGGTTTTGCTGTGCACCCCTGGGATATGCGGAAACGAGTGAGAAAAACGCCACACTGGGGGAAACAGAGCTGTAGTGGATGGGGTGTACATATATCACTCGTGACATGTAAGTCTAGATGAGGCGCCGCCAGTCGATCAACTCGAATGTTTTCACTTTATTGCGTGAAGGAGGTATTCATATTACTACAGCCTCAGATGACCCAGATGATCTCCATATACGTCGAGAAAAGGAATGCGGTGTAGGTGAGGCTGGCAGTCCGCCCGACTAATTCTCGGACAAGCGAAAATGCCAAATTTCGCCGAGCGCTGCAAAGGCGAATGTGCATATGCCAGAACTAATCGCGTTGCCATGGTCAGTTTCTTGCGTACGTACCTGTCATACACGCTGCCGGCCAAGAATTGAGCAGCCCAGGAAACGATGTCGATGTTTCGTCGTGTCGTGTCATATATGGCAAACAGGTCTCCGGCCAGCGGCACTGCTATCTCCTTCCAACTATGCACGGACACGTTGAGTAGCCTGTAGTTATCTTCTATCCCCAAACGCATTCGTTGTACAAAAATGGCGGCAATTTGCGGTTCTTCAACCTTAAAGTAAACCCTTCGGATGGTTCTGTTTGACTTCAGAGCGTCCGTCAGAAGCTCGACGCTTCCTTCACCCATGAATTTGGCAGTTACGTGCAGTTCTTCTATGCTCGTGTTCTGACGCAGGGCGTCACATAAGTCCATCCAGGATTTCATAGTACAGCCTCCAACGTTGTGGTAATAAAGCAAGGCGATGATTTCGAGCTTCCTGAGTGCAGTCGTAGTTGAGAGACAACGGTTAGTAGCCGTAACCACGGCTTCTTCAACACCTGGCATCCAGATGACGAGGTGGGCGGATGTGACGTGGGTAAGAGATGGTAAGAGATGAAACACTTCAGCTCCTGCTTCGATACAAGGTAATGCATGGATCCGCGAGAATGCACGGCACCGTAGCATCTTGTTGTCTTCCAGCACGGGGATAGAGGTGTCGAACAAGACGTTCTCCTCAGCGCCGCTACCTGCAAGAGCGTCACAAACATTTTTCCACAGATGGATATCGCTGGTCTTTCCGGTAATATTTAGCCTCAAACGGCGGTCCTTTGCAGAGATAGTCCTGAATAGTGACTTCCAATAGTCGGGCTTAAGAAGGCAGAGATCTAACGTGACAACGTCGAGAGTACTATTCTCTTCCAGCGCCTGAAGCCAGAGACTGCAGCCGACCGTATTCTCGACGTCTCCTTGTGCTTCTCGCCAAGCATTGAATGTGCAAGCTGGGATGTTGAGTTTCTTGATAACTTTGTTCCTTGCGAGCAACTTCGTCATGAGCGCCATGCTCTCGTAGTCAATTACATAGCCCGTCAGACTAGCATCAGTAACCGTTCTGTTATCGAGGAGTCCTTGCAATATCCACTTAAGAGAGTTCGCTCGCGCCTCCCTGTGCGAAACAATGTTGAGTCTTCTCAACGTACGACTGGCGGCTATGTACGTTGAGAACATGGTGCGGTATTCTGGGGAAGCCTCGGTAATGATGGAATCATGCAGCAAAAGTTGTTCAATGGAAGAATGTTTTGTAAGCGCTGCTAGAAAATAATCCAAAACGGGACCACTAGTTTCTAGGTTCTGCAGTCTGAGAGCCCTGAGGGAAGTTGCTTCTTTCAGAACCTTCTCAAGCATGGTAAAAAACGACGGTGGGCAGAACGTGGTTGAACTGCAGTCCAATTCTTCCATATGAATCAGTGATGGAATGGCTGCGAATACTTGGTGTGCGGCGAAGTCAGATAAATACAGTTTTAAAGACTTGATGGCACGGTTGTCTTGCAGGGCGTTGGCGAGGAGTGCCTCTGATCCTAAGAAGCTTCTAGTGCTTATAGCGAGAGCAGTCACGCACGGATGACTCTTCAGCAGATGGCGGACAAGAATGGCTGCCGGCCGTATTTGGCTTCTCTCAGGGTGCGGAAGACAAAGTGTGTCAATTCTTACGAGGGAGAGCTGCACGGGAGACCCTACGTGTTTGCGTAGCTCCAGCCGGGCGTTCCATAAGGTCTCGTTGAGCTTGGAGATATGCGGATTAATCTGGCAGCTCGTGCTTTCGGTCGCTGTGCAGGGCAAATGGAAACATGCCACGCAAGTTGTCTGCCCGGAGATGGCGCCCACTGCAGGCTCTAAAGATGTCTCAACTTGTCCCGCGAACTCAGAGCCAGCGGTTGGCAGCGAGGCCTGTGCAGATCGTCCGCGGGTATCCATCACGCCTGTAATAAAAACAGAACCAGTGGTGCAGTTGATCAAGAGTAACGAACACACATATTAGAATCGCCATTGTATCGGTCCACGGATTATTTGAGGCTATCAGTTTCTCCTCAACTAGAGCCATCGCAAAGGTCAAGGTTTTTGTGTTTTGTCTTAATCTTTTTATCAACTAAGCGAACGGTTGAAGCACGGAAACAAAAGTGGCCTGCAAGACTCCGTTAAAACTTCAAGTTGGGCTGGTTGGTAATTTCTTGTTGGAATCATTTTGTAGCGGTAAAAACACGGACACAAAGAACACGAAACACAAGGCACATCCACTCAGCGACTCTGATTCTTGCACAGGCGGCCAGGGAAGCCAAACAAGGTGGAAATCCTCGGCGCACGGATGGCGCCGCGGCTGCCATGCCACACGTCTACTACAGTGAATTAGAATATTGCCGCGAACCATTAAAAATTGTATTTCTTCTTTTTGTACGGCCGTCGGCATTCGGCCTTATCACTGCGATTCCAGCTCACGACTGGATTATGTATTCTTCATTTCTTTTGTCGCGAGACATAGCCTTATAATTTTCTTCGCGCAAGATGCGCCGAGATGTATCTCGAAGCTTGCAGCCCTTCACGTGTGTTTCTACAATGTTCCAGTGTATGCTAGTCACCGGTTGCTGTTTTATCTCGATCTTTTGTCGCAGCCTTTAAAACCAGCGCTGAAGCGTGAAACGGGCATTCTTAGTTCGACGAGCGTGAGCGCGTTTCCTTTTATCGTCGCCACCGATTCGCTTAGTGCTTTCTGCGGTAGCAAGTCGGCCAAATAAAGAGCTTCCCTCAGGTGCAACACCCCTGTCTTCGTTTCCGGCTACAAGGCTTGTAAGTACTACGTGACATCTGGTGGAGGTACTGGCCTTCATGTTTTGGACCCCTACTACAAGCCGAGACAACAGCCCTGTTTGTGACGCCCCGGGAGTGTATTGCCAAAACACATCCCGTAGGCGCACTAGAGCAGACGATGCTTTCAGCGAGTTAAATGGCGATTGTTGCCGAAAGGTCTCTCTGAACGCAACCTAAAGGTTACATACAATCACTGTAAACGGCGGTTGTCGCTGAAAGATGTCACTGAACGCAACCTAAAGGTAACATACAATCACTGAGGCAGGAAATATTTATGGGGAAGGTAATTGCTTAATGTTAGTGTTGTAACACCGATTGTTACTTAAAGCTGTCTGTGAACGCAACCTAAAAGTAACATACAGTCACTGAAGGCAGGATATAATTACGGTGAAAGCAATTGCAAAACTAATATTCAGAAAAAAATTACAACACATGAGTCGAACAGGTGTTTAAGTGGCATCAGTGCAGTGATGGATGGTAATCCATTGCGCCACCAAAACGACGGGAACTGTGGCCTTTAAATGCGTTCTTATTCGTTTATACAATATATACACTATTTGCCACCAGGTAGTGCTGCTCAGAAGAATCACGTGGAGAGCGTCGTCTGCTCTAGTGCTCCTATGGGGGATATGGTTTGCTAATATGCGCCCCGGAAGGCCTGCTCACAGCCCACCAAACCAGCCGCCTGATTCAAGGCCTCTGACCTCAACATGGGCTATTACCCGACCCACCCGGACCCGGAAGGAGGAACCTGCAGTGACAATGGCCCATTCTACAGTTCCATTTGCTATGCAGCACCTCCAACGCACCCGTTTTTCATGGAACGCAGGGGGAAGATACCGAACAGTGGCTAGGTCAATACGAGTGACAGCCTTTAACAGCTGGGACGATGCTCTGAAGCTCCGGAACATCATCATCGCGCTTGAAGGTACCGCCCGCACGTGGTTCGAGAACCACGAGTCTTCCCTAACAACACGGGAAGCATTCAAGAAGGCGCTGTTGGAGGAGAAAGAAAAAGAAGAGGGAGAGATAGGCACACGCCGCAACAACAGCCGTCGTCCACCACCACCACCCCCACCGAAGAGGTGGCGGGTGCAATGACGCCTAAAGATCTATTCACACTTGCGACTTGATGAGCTCACGTGACTACCAGTCGCGCGATCAGAGAAGAGGAGCTTGCCACTACCGATGTTCACACATGCGACTGTCACCTTCTAGTTCTGTTCTCGTTCCGAACGAGAACCACTGGGAATGACGCAGTTCGCGCGCTTTTTCCGTCTGCTTCGACGCGAAAAGCTTGCGCCATCCTTGCGCTTGTCCCGCATATTTCTAATTTTGCCCGCAAAACATGATGTTCAAGTGAGGAGGAGGAGGACGTCGTCGCCGTTTTGATGTGCGCTGCGGCCGCGCTCGCGCAGCAACAATGACGACGGCCCTGGAACGCCTGGAAAAACTCTTTTTGAGCGCTATCAGCGCCACATACCTCAGGTTCACCTTTCAGTACGTCAGGCACAGTTTGGAGTAGGAGAGCTGCTGGGCGATGACAACGAATGTCGGTAGCAGCCGCTTGCCAGACACTTCACCTTTTTCAGGCGAGCCCGTGTGCATGTCGCGCTCTCGTGTTTCCAGGAGAACGCCGACGACGAATAGACGGTGTCAATCACCGTGGTGTCCATATAAAATGTTGCAGCCGCGTGAAAAACCCATTTCTCAAAAGTTCATGGTACTTACCGGATAGTCCGAATATCTTTCCAATCTCCTCCCAGGCCATATCCTTCTCCTTTGAATTCCGAGTGCCGTTTGTTGAAAAGGTAGGGGTATTCTTTATTTGCATTGAGAAGGTGCTCGATCGAGTACTCCGGGACTTCGCTGATTGGTGAAATGGTTTGCGACTAGTAGACGCGCGACTGGAAATTCGAGCAGTGCCCGATCGGCCCGCGACAGTCGCTTTTCGACCGATGTGACCATTTGCAACTGTCGCTTTTCGACCAAAACGGTCGCGCGACTGCTGCTAGTCGCAAGTCTGAACGGGCCTTAAAACCGATAAAAATTCAGTGGCAGGCCATCCCCCGCCGCTAGCGGCGGTGCCCTACCTGTCCCAGCCCCATCAGGGCCAGTATCAGTTACTATCTCTGAGCGACGGTGAGAGAGCAGCGTGGCCGTCCGGGGCCCCAGATCGCGGAGCGGATTGAGTATGCCAAGCGCCTTTTTCAGTCCACGCGGACCGAGATTGTTTTTGCCATTTTTACTTTATCGTTGCTACCTCTTCGTTGCTATGTCCGCGCTTTTCGTCTCGTATTCAGTTTGAGCGGGGTATTGTTAGTTGTGCATGCACTGCGTCGTTCGCTCTGTGTTCGCAGCAGTGCATCGTTTTCTGTGTGTTTGTGCTTGTGGGTGTGCCAGAGTTGTAGCTTTACTCGGTTTCTAGTGCTGATTATGGGTGAAGTAGCGATAAACGCGCTCAGTGATGAAGCCACAGTCACGTTTTTAGCGCTCGTTGAGAGCTGCCCGCCGATATGGAATATTGAAGATGCTTGCAATAAAGAACGCTTGCAATAAATGAACACTTTTTCGTTTCCTTGTCGTCCTCGCACAGTTCACGTGGAACAGCCAGAGTAGCGAGACGACGGTTTCGCTCTGCGTCCCTGTTGAAACTCTCGCTAGAAAGGTTTTCCACAGCGCGGGAACAGCGGGGGAGGAGGGTACACGCGGATGGTCCGCTGGCTTCGTGTGAATACTCGACGGCCGGATGGACACGCGGACGCGTGGTCACGTGGCACCAGATCCGTGCTGACGCGCGCAGACCGTTCGGGCTCCGGTCCTTTCGTATGAACCCACCTTAAGGAAAGGGAGGAAGGTGGGAGTGAAAGTGAAACGGGATAAAAGGGTGGCGTAGTGGAGGGCTCAGGATTAATTTCGACCACCTGGGGATCTTTAACGCGCATAATCTGTTGCTTGTGTTGCGCGAATATTAATAAAAATTTGGAGGACGCCTAAGCTTCGCCTTTAAGAATGGAACGCGATTACGTTATCGCGCCCCTTTCGCACCGTCCACTAATTTGCTTGTCGCGCTTTGAGTGACACACAGTCGTAGTTCACATGATACAACACTCGTTATCTTGTCCAAAGTAACTCATTTTTATTTGTTAATCCTTCCGGGGTGTAGAAGCGCTGCCAGCCACCCGAAACGCGCGGGCCTCAAGTTGCAGTCGTGGTTCGTCGGCAACATCGTTGCCGATCCGAGCCGGCCGGCGCGATGAAGATCTCGGAGGCCATGCCCTGTCTTATTCCGTGCGCCACACGCATGATGGCGCAACGAGCACGCCAAGCGAAGAGGAAGTACAGCGGAAAAGTAGTTTGCCACTCACTAAATTGCGTGTTCTGTAATTCTGTAATTTACATGCTCATAATTATTATTATACGCCACAATACACTTCTCTAAGGGACATTTTTGGGACAACACCGCAATCAATAGATCTGGCTGGCGTGGCGGAGTGGTTAGCGAGCTCGTCTCGCACCCCGGAGGCCTAAGTTCGATTTCTTAGGTTGGCGATTTTTCCTACTCGTTTTTATTTATTAATGCTTCTGGGATTTTTCGCTCACGGCCAACGCCGGACGGCGGCCGCCGACGACGACACCGACTTTTCTGTCACACGAGGCCCTTAACGCTACCGCGTTAATAATTGGTTCACAAGAACGAAAAGGCACAATATTTGTCACACTTGTTTTGTGGACACCTGAACCACACCGTGAGGTAAGGAAGGAAGGTGGGAGTGAAAGTGGAGATGGAGAAAGGGACGCCGTAGTGGAAGGCTACGAAGTAATTTCGACTATTTGGGGATCTTTAACATGCGCTGACATCGCACAGCACACGGACGCCACTTCGTTTCGCCTCCATCGAAACGCAGCCGCCGCGGTCGCGATTGAACCCGGGAACTCCGGCACATTAGTCGGGCGTTTTACCACTGCACCACCGTGGCGGGGCAAATAAAATACAGACGGTTTAACTCGGACATCACCAGTCATGATGTCATGACCGGATGTAACGTCATTATCACTTCCTGTTATTAGACAAGACCAGATGTGACGTAATGATGACGTCACATCCGGTCATAACGTCACGGCTGATGATGGACGTCTCGAAACGTCTAACCATTGCTATTGGTTAGTGATAGTTAACCATGACGAACTTTCTGAGTACTAGTTAATTTCTGGTTAGTATTAGTTAAACTTCCCTTAACTAGTAAGTGATTGTTAGTGACAGTTACGATGACCTCCAAATGCATGGGTTTCTATGGGCATCTGTTTAACTATTTTATTAGTCCTAAACCATGAAATTATCTTGAAAATGCCTTAAATCATGTATCGATATCATCCGATTGCTATTAATTAACGATTCAATGATGATTTGCATATGCCCATATAAGGCATGCACCCGAAATGCTGACACATTTGCTAACGACAGTATGAGACATTAAAGGCTTTCGCCTTAATAAACGGTGATTTCCAGTTCGTAACCTGGGTGGTAGACTACCCTCGGATATTGCGCAAACGGGCAAAAGTCCGCTTCAAATTGCTACAGTACTCTCTAAAAGGGAAAACAACGCACCTACGCACCTACCCGCATAGATGGTAGAACATGTTAACAATATCATTGAAAAACGTTTGCTCACGAACATTTGCTCAGTAGTCACCCTCTTTACTCGAAGCATTATTCACCGCCACATTCGCAAAAAATGCGTAGCAGAAATCGGCACCCAGGCTTTCGCCTTACACCACATTGGTCTCCAAAGTGTCTCGTAATTTATATCTTTATTAAGGCGAAAGCCTTTAATGGCTCATGCTGTCGTGTACAAAGTGTCTCTCTCTCTTTTGCGGCATTCTGATTGGCCGAGGCGGGATGCATCACTACCCTCTGAACACCACACTTGAACGCGCCAAGGAACGCCACGCGACAGGATAAATGGTGTACCGTCCAAACTGCACACTTGCCGGTTAAAGTGGGTTAGATAATGCGCTTTCTTGTCCTGTAAACCAATTAAAATATATATATATATATATATCACTGCAACGAATGCCGTGAAGAGCCTAACGATGGGAGGCAAAGTATAGGATAGGAAGAGTAGGCTTTCGCCATTGTCCTCTTAAGAGACATCTAAGAGACCCTATCATTTTTTAATACTCTGGTACTTAGCATCAGCAAACGTTGGCATTCCATTGAGAGTAGTTTGACACTTTCAAACGCACTTTTCATTTTTTCAGTTATTCCAAATTTTTCATCAACTACAAAAATTTCTATATCAGAATAATTTTTATTGGTTTTGCGGTTTGCACGTACACCCTTGATTGCCCGTTTTCCAAATTTTATTTTTAATTATATAATGCATTGTTTGATCAATTACGCGCACGAAGCTACACTAGGTTTTCTTAATTAGCATCTTCAAGCATTGAATTTTCATACTCAGCATTTTCACACCATAGAAACCCTGTCTGACACCTTCGAAGTCCCTTCCAGTTTTTCATTTTTTAAATTCAGTAATAATCACAATGATTTCAATAACTCGTCATCTCATATCACCCGTGAATCATCAATGATTGCACCACAAATTACCATACGATTTTTACGCAGCCCGCCATTATTTCCGACACGAGGTGCAACAGCTACTTCTACTGCTATACCACTATATACCAGCTATACCACCGATGGCTTTTAAGTCGGGCAAATTACATTAGCTATCCCAAAATACAGGGTTGCGATTTTCTGCTTAAGATCGGGAATGCGAAACCCTTTTGCCATTCTCACACCCATGTCCTTATGGTGTATCAACATTAGCCCTATCACAATCACAAAGTATCACTATCAGTATTATCATCAATTATCTTCAGCATCACTAATCTACTATCACCAATTACCCACATCAGCACTTTCACTACTACATCGTCATCACCGCTTTCATCAGCAGCACTATTACTAATACATCGACATCGCGATTACCCTCATCACTATCACTAACTACCATAATCATCGCTACTATCATCACAAACATCTCTAACTGCATCATTATCGTTGCCATTATCATTATCATCACTCACTAAATGTGTCATCGTCATCGCATTACTATCATCACTGTCACCAAGTCATCACCCATATCATCATCACCACCAATATCATCATAGCCGCTAACTAGATTATCATCGCAGCAAACATCAACATATCTACCACATCAACATCACTAATTACTACTATCACCATCTATCACTAACTACCATCATAATCGTCATTGCATTCACCATCTTTATGACTGCCATTAGCTACCATTACTAGCAACTGTCACTACTCCTATCACTACAATACACCATAACTGTCGGTAACTATTAGTAACTATCATTATCACTCTTTTTATTTTTACAATCTCTAAGTATCAGCAGCAGCTGTGATTCACTGTATGTACATGTAATAGTCATTATATTTTACATATTTAAGCCACTATCTTAAACACGAATTATTGACGATTCGTGCTCTCGGCCCACGCTTTTGTCACACCATCCATGAGCCGAGGAAGGCTTGCCTTAAACACCTCACCGCATGACCTATACTTGGCACTACGGCTTACATATTTACCAGGATGATAAACTGGGCGAATTGGAGCATTTTCATTTTCGAAACGTACGATGAAAAAACAAGGACAACGAAGAACGATAGACGACACGAGAGTCTTCGTGCTTTTTTTTTTTCATGCTATGTTTCGAAAATTCTTACATTAGTCAAACCAATTATTCTTCGCTGTGATATAACGATCACTAAAATTCTTCCATTCGTTCAGCGTAACCATGCGCCTAACGTACCCGCAGATAGAATGTTTGCTGCTACTAACACAACAAAGACAATGAAGCGAGTAAGAAAGCGGCACGCAAGCAACAGCGATGGCATGCCACCTAATAGTCTTATACGCTCAAGCAAAAAGTAGTCGGCGAAAGAAAGCTGACTAATCGCGGGCGACACAAATGAGAAACAGTACCTTACCAGCTTTCGGTGCTTTTTTTTTTGCCTAGGAGACGCCGCCGCGTATTTGGTGAAGTGCTCTGAGCCTCTCTACCTCTCCTCTTTGAGCCGGGCAACGTGAAAGCGTCTCGCAAAATAGACGGCCCAATCTCGAACCAATTATACTCACTGACGATGCGTTAACACTTCTGTGACATCTTACAGCCAGTCACAAACACGTTTAGTCCTTGCTACAGTGGCTAGCCACTGTATCCTTGCGCACCATGGATCTACAGTGTTTCCAGACAGTGCAACGGGCTACAGATGTCGGCGGAAAAGATGGCGCCATGCTTCATCCGCTGACCTAAATGCGCTCTGGAAATCGCCGTGCTCAGCAGACACTTCAATTGTGTTCACAAGTCGCGATTCAAAGGGTATTTTATTAGAAAAATTCGGGGGGGGGGGGGGGGGGTTAAAGCACAGCGAAGAGGTTGTGTTGCAGTAGGGTAACACCATGATGGAACTCCTATTAATTCTTTTTGCTCTACACTAAAACGTACATCTATAAAGCATTAAAGTTCAAAAGAAGCTGTTTTCACACTTTATTTTCTTCGTGTTGTAAAGTTTAATTAATATAAAGGCTGATAAAGCGTACTTGCGATAGTTTCGTATCGTTTCGTCTGCTGTACCTAAACTTAGAGGGCGCTGGCGGTACGTAGTTGTAGTACAGCATAGAGAAACTCTATGTAGTACAGTGAACTATAGGTCTCTTCGATTTGGCTTGCACTGGCTGCACTAGTTCTGAAAAGTGCTGCAGCGGTGCCAGGTGGTCACGTGAGCGTGCAGTGCCAGTTCCGACACTGGCGTGCGGCGGCAGCTGCCAAAACGAGTACTCAAGTGTAGGACTCTGCAACCTAGCAGACGCGTGCGCGCATCACGCATCGCGTCCTGTAACATGATCACGTCCAGTTTCGAAGCCAGCTGCCGTAGGCCTACAGCGCTCGATCGGAAAGTGACGACGACTAACAGCGACACCAATTGACCAAATACGTGCGACTGCGCACGATCGTTATATCGGACGGTCTGCGAAGGTGCCATTCATGCGCCTGGGTACGAGAGAATTAACGTTTTAAGCAGTTGCCACGAGTACTAGTTTAAATAATTAAGACTGCCTAACAAGACGCTTGATTGGTTTCCACGAACTTACTTCTGTCCAAAAGCACTAGCTGACGCACGTATGTTTGTACCTCATTGCGCTCTCAGACATTCTATGTGCTCCGTGGGCGACAAGTTTGATGTCGCATAGTCGCTGCGCAAGCTGTCTTGTGGCACACACACTTGGCACGACAGAAACTCGATTGATCGCAGCTGATTTCTGTTCGCATCCACCCGTCTTCCGAGGTCACAACGCGATAAAAAAAAATAGTACATAAGACAACGCGCGCGAAGGTGCCGTATCGCGGCCACGTACCACTACATATGTGGCCACAACTACATATAATACCGCTCCTCTATCAACAAAATGCCAATCACCAGCATGCAGCCCAACTACCTTGTATACGCAACCATTTGCGGATCCGTTAGCAGCGAACCGTCCGGGTTCTGAAGGAGACGGACTTTACAAAAGCTATGCAGAACGATGCGCAGCGTCGTCTGCTCTTGGCCAAGCGGAGCGTACGCCAATGCTGCACTTTTTTCTGCACCTCTTCTGGAGCGAGTGCAGAGTGAGCGAGAACTCGTGCAGAACTATAGCCCTGCACCTTGACAAAACGAGGAGAGAAGTGCAGACGGCGCGCGCGGCACTGATAAAACGAGGACGGCGGTGCTGCACTACTTGAACTAGTGCAGCTGGTGCAGCCAAATCGAAGAGACCTTGTATTATGCGAGAAGGACCATCATGGCTGCGAAAACAATTGGGAGCGCCGCCGTCACTCTCGCTCTAGATTTAGTAGAATTAACCACATGGAAGAAATTAAAAGGATACTTAAGCTGTACCGTTAGGGTATGGCGCAATAAGGTTTTGTACACACGAACGATGTTGCTTTCACAGCGCTGCCATGGCAGAAAGAGTAAATGGTAGCGTAACTCTCATAGAAGCCTGCGTGTCGACTCTGAGTAAGACCAGTTTATTCGCGTTCCCTGTACTTTCTGCGACGGAGAGGGTGCCATCGTACGTGATTTACTCGTGCGTGTCGCACCGCTGCGTACTATACAAGAAGAAGTATGAAGTCTGTCGTATCTGCGGAAGCTTGGGCCACCGAGCTGACGTTTGTACTGATCCAAGCAACCCAGTTTGTCTAGGATGTGGCCTACAAAACCCTCTCGAAGAACACTAGTGTGACCCAAAGTGTCAGCTGTGTGGCAATGGGCATCTGACCGGCATCAAGGACTGCAATGAATGCTGCCGAACCCCCTACATAGTGAAGAAACGACATTGGGAGGCGAAACTGCGCGCCAGGGAAGAAGAGTCAAGGAAGGCATCAGTGATATTGGCGAGGCGGTCTAAGTTAGGCTTTTGGAACAGGAAGGCGCCGTATAGATTTTGGTGAAGTCCACGAAATCGTGGACTCAATCGTGGACTCACACTTACTTAGGTCAAGTTTTCCTGAATGACAAATTTAGTGTCGCATGAAGACCTGCTATTCCTAGCGTAGTGAAATTTTAATTTCCATTGTAAATTGGTTTAAAGAAATTAAAGGTGCTGTATCTGTCAATGTTACTTGAAGGCAAAGCCTCCATGACGCTGACGGGTCGAAAAGCTGGCGTAGAGAAGACTTCGCTTCAAACGGTGTGCCGTAGTCAAGGGTTCCAGAGTAATTTCGGCCACATCTGGCGTCATGCAAAACTCTGCCTGGACGATGCTGCATGGCATGAGTGACGTGCAGCACAATTTACTATTTTACTCATATCGCATTGCTTTGCGATATGAACGGTGTTAAACTCTGGGTGAGGGGGCGAGGGGGTGAAGGGTGGCTGTTCCTCGGCCTGATCGGGCTGTTGTGGCTGCAGGAAGAAGGAAAAGAAAATGTACGGCCCTGATATGGCTCTGTAGCTGAGCAACCTCCGCTGCCTTATGCGGCGAGAAGAGAAAATAGAGCAGAAAATAAAAGGAGAAAAAATTACCCACGATTACGTTACTTCGTAATGCGAAATTTGAGCGCAGCTCATCACCTTTTTCAGCATTTCGATGGATTGTGGCAAAGCTTTCGAGCAAGACACGTATGTACAATTAAAGACAACTTATTTTTAATTATTCCCACGTATTCCTTCAAGAAACACTCCACTAACAGTTCTTGGCTGTCATGAAAGAAGCTTTGTGGTCGGAGAAATGAAGAGGGCAATTGAGTTATCGGGAGGTTGCGGGAAGCCGCGCGTGGGCCCATAGGAATGTTGCGCGACGAATAGATAGCAGCGACTGACTGATGCCGCTGACGCCCCTAGCGAATGAAGCGAGTGGAACGGGATGCAGGCACCGTGAACCGCTGCTAGCGAGCCGGCATTTCGGCAACTGGAGAGCCCCCTCGCCGCCACGCAGTAACAGGGAGGGACCCCCTCCTCCTCTTTCCGCATGGCGGCGACGGTGTTCTACACAGTCAGAGTCCCGCCGGGGTGGGGCAGTGGTAAGACTAGTGGTAAGACGCCCGACTACTGTGCCGGAGTACCCGGGCTGCGTTTCAATATGGAGTCGAAACGAAGAGGCGTCCGTATGCTGTGCGATGTTAGCGCACGTTAAAAATCCCCAGGTGGTCGAAATTACTCTGTAGCCCTCCACTACGGCTCCTCTTTCTCACTTTCTACTTTTGCTCGCGCCTTCCTCCCTTCCCTTACGGCGCGGTTGAGGTGTACACAGAAAACAAGGGAGACAGTTACCGCGCCTTTTCATTCCTATAAATAAATAAATCTACACAGTCAGATGGGGCTGGGACTGGTAAGTCACCGCCGCTTGCGGCGAGGGCTAACCTGCCACCGAATTTTTATCTGTTGTAGGCCGTCATTGCACCCACCACCGCTTCGGCGGTGGACGACGGCTGTTGTTGCGGCACGCGTCTTTGTCTTCCTCTTTCTTTTCTTCTCTATTTTCTCTTCTGTCCGCACGAGACAGCGGAGGTGGCTCAGCTACAGAGCCAGTAGCAGGCCCGTGCATTTTCTTTTCTTTCTTCCTACAGCCACAACTACACAGTCACGTTGTCTTGACTCGCTAGTGGTGGCAGCGGCATCAGTCAGTCGCTGCTAGCGTTGCCTTCGTCGACCCTCCCCCCCCCCCTTCCTTTCCTCGTGTTCTCCGGTTGCTGCGCATGCTCGTGCCCCCTTCGTTCGCCGCTGTGTAGTCCCCCCCCCCCTTTTCCTGCGAGTCTCCGGTTGATTGATTGATTTATAGGAAGGGAAAGGCGCGGTAACTGTCTCACTTGTTTTCTGTGGACACCTCAACCGCGCCGTCAGGGTAGGAGGGGAAGGTGGGAGTGAAAGTGGAAAGAGAGAAAGGAGCCGTAGTGGAGGGCTATGGAGTAATTTCGACCGCCTGGGGATCTTTAACGTGCGGTGATCGAAACTACTCCGTAAAAAGATCCCCAGGTGGTCGAAATTACTTCGTAGCCCTCCACTGAGGCTCCTCTTTCTCTCTTTCCACTTTCACTCCCACCTTCCCCCTTCCCTTACGGCGCGTTGAGGTTGCCGAAGCGCCGGCTGGAAGGGATGAAAGGGAGCCGGAGCTGGTTGGTTGGTTGGTTGGTTCATAGGAAGGGAAAGGCGCAGTATCTGTCACACTTGCTCTGTGGACACCTGAACCGCGCCGTAAGGGAAGGGATAAAGGTGGGATTGAAAGTGGATAGAGAGAAAGGGGGGCTGTAGTGGAGGGCTACGGAGTAATTTCGACCACCTGGGGATCTTTAACGTGCGCTGACATCGCACAGCACACGGACGCCACTTCGTTTCGCCTCCATCGAAACGCAGCCGCCGAGGCCGGGATTCGATCCCGGGAACTCCGGCACAGTAGTCGGGCGTCTTACCACTGCACCACCCCGGCGGGGCTGTTTACTAGGCCGACGACGACGTGAAACCAAAGAGCGGGCGCCAGAGTTGCGCTTTAAAATAAAGACGCTAATAAGTAAAAAGCCTTGCCGTTGTGGCGCAGTGCTTGCGGCACGCGACCGGTGCTCACAAGGATGCGGGATTAACTCCCGGCCTCGACGGCTGCTTTTCTATGGAGGCGAAAAGAAAGGCGTCCATGTGCTGTGCGATGTTAGTGCACGTTAAGGAACGTCAGGTGGTCGAAATTTTCAGTCCTCCACTATGGCGTCTCTCATAGCCTCGGTTCCCTTGAGACATTAAACCCTACAAACAAAGCAAACTAATAAGTAAAAAGGTAAAGATTAGAGAGACGTCGCACCAATGAAAATGCTTTCGCAATATCCCACTGTACTTTCTGCAGTGACCTTTACAGGTGTCAAAATCATGATAAGTCGCTGCACACTACCGGCTACGACAGAACTATTTTTGTGTGCATTTTGTATTCTGTAAACAGGAATGTAACTTAAAGTGCAAAGATATTTTGTAAAAGAACCTAATAATTATATACAAGAATCTAATTACATTGCCAAGTACTGACCGCAACAGGAGCGGTGTGTATGATGTACCATGGCTACTTTCACAATATAATGGTGTGAATATAAATTCTTCTTTTTTAATTTTCGCAACAGAACTACTGCAAACTGATAATTCTACCGGCTTTCGAGACCAAATGCCCATGATCTGTGGGGTCGCCAAATTCTGTCTGGATGCTAAATTTTTATCCGAGATGCTACCAATAGCAGTTTTTATTCCTGGTCCTCGCAATTTTTCCTGCACCGGGAAAATGTAGAATAAAGTGAATGAGGACTTCTCAGCAGTTAAGCTACCCGTGCACAGGTGGACAGAGAGAGCTCTAGGCTTCGGTCATTATAGCACCTTTAATTGAGGCCATTGAAACGTTCATGATTTCGCAATGCAAACATCTATCGGCGACACAAACTGGAAGACACATTCTCTCCGCACCAGATATAAAGCGTGAACTAAAAGCGAAGCAACGAGTGACGTTACCTAGAACTTTTGGTCATCCCATAGATATTTCGAATCATCTACCTTGGTTTCCGCGCACAACGTTGTGCACAGAGAGCCAAATCGTTTTTAACGATACCAGTGCATTTAGGTTGTCGCATCACATTCCTCCGCTGACAAGATAGCCGCTGTGGTCACCACAGAACATTTTAAACTTATAAGTGGGGACACTATACGTACTCGGCACACACATGGCAGAAGAAACAGCCGTTGCGCTAGCCATAGCGGGATACTCAACAGAAACCACAGTCAGCGACTAAAAACTGCCGATCTGCATTCAACATGTTGAGAACCTCCCCACATCCAGGGCTTATTCTGCAAAATCCACACCACCCCCTCCCCCTCCCATGAGGTGGCTTATAATCTAGCTCGAGAACTCTCCCGCCGGGCTTAGTCGTGTAGCCCGCCTGCCCTGTACTTCGGAAAGGACAGTGTTGCTTACAGGTGGAAAACACTAGGGGCTTGCCAGACTAGATTCCCCAGCAAAATGATCTCCTAACGACATGGCATTATTAACATCTATACACACCCCCAATTACATAGCTTATATTCGGGAGGACTCTACTCAGGCAAATGAAAAAATTTTAATACCAAAGAAGATCTGAATCGTATGATCTGGAACTGCCCAGAGTCCTTACTCGCGAGTCACTTCATACGGGACTCTAGTTCTACAGCTCAGCCCCGAACCGGAGACAGAGAACAGCCTCTTCCAGCTGGCTGAAAATGCCACTGCTGACCAACGAATAGATGCCGAACATTAAGGGGTGGCTTCGTGTCGGTCCTCTGTATCTACTGGTAATAAAGTTTACCCAAGGCTACTTTCACCACCACCAACGCCATCAGCCTTGTTCTCCCTCATAGCTATGGTCACCTCTAGCACTAGCAATTCCAAAGGTCATAAGGTAACGCCACTCCCAGTCGAAAAAACTACAGAGCTGTGTCAAAAATACGACAAAATATCCTGTAGTTCTGTCGTAACCATTGCGTTTTTCTGTAGTTCTTTAGTACATTTCTGTTGTTCTGTAGTTTTTCTGTAGTATATTTCTGTTGTCTGTAGTTCTGTAGCACTTTTCTGTTGTAACTACAGAAATTTCTGATGTTACTACAAAATGTTCTGTTGTCACAACAGGTTTCCCGTCAAAAACCGCACAGAAACTCTGTCGTAACATCAGAACTTTTTCAGTAGTTTTTTTCCGACTGGGCTTTAATAAAGAAATCAGAGGCACAGCCAAACACTCACCACTCGCACTCCGCCCAAAACAGAAAAAGATCGGCGAGTGCAGCATCTTGATTTTCGGGACAGTGTTCTCAACCTGAAACTTCTAAAGCGTTTATTTGCTGTTTTAGTAGTCACAGGAATCGACATCGGCGGCCTTTGCTCGGTGGCGCATTTCCTGCTTCCCCCAAGCCGAGTTCTGCAGTGACGAGTGTAGCCAGGCAGCGTTCTGCCCTTACTCGAGGTAGCCTTACCTGACCAGACCTGGACCATGTGCTCCACTGGTGCACAATGAATGCCCCTAAATTCATGCCGCTTGAGGGATGCCGGCGGCATGTAGCACACTCTGCGGCCTATTGAAAACCTGCTGCAAGCGACTCGTCAAAACAAAAGAGCTTATTGTCTCACAGACACTGAAGATGCAATTCTCGCCCCCTGTGTTTCCAAATTGACATGCGCTTATCAAGAGCGTGAAAACTCAATGCTGTGCGGTCAAAAATAGCAGCGGAGAAGTTTGGCGAAGGTTATTTTGTGCCCACACTGTGGAAAAAAAGCTACGGCTTTTCACATGGTGTGAGCATGCCAATTAAATCCTTTTATTGACAAACTTCCTAATTCCAACTTGGAGCAGTGGGAGGCCATTCTGCACAGCGAGAACCCCGACCAACAACGAGAACTGGTTCGCAGGACCCATGCTGCGGCGCAGGCCACTGGGCTGCCGGATTAGTTGGACCACCCACAACTCCGAGAATTCCCATGCACTCAATAAAGTTTTCAATCAATCAATCAAATGCCATTTTGTGCCGAAATACCGTGTTTAAGTAGATGTACACTGCCAAAATTCTGATAAATTGATTATTATTCATACTATGGATATTATTACTTGCACTGAAAAATGCTGGAAAAGGTACTTAATTTCTTTTAATTTTGAAGCAATTGTTTAAGTCACTATCATATCTTAAATATAAATATGAATTTTTACCAAATATTCATTCATAATTTATTCTCGAAGGAATTAATTCTTGCTGACTCACACGTGATCTAACCTGGTGAGCCCGACATCCTGTAGTCTGCGAAAGCTGAAATTCCAATCTAGCTAGTATATCACCAAAGCGGCTGAAGAAATGCTCTTAAAAGGCGACGTGTGGATGGTGGTGAAAACGTTTATTTCATATTGGGAGGTTCTTTTGCAATTCATATTGGGAAGTTTAACGCGGAGCCTTAAGGGCTTCGGCCTTATAATACTGGGTGGAGACCCTAGTCAGGGACCCCATTGGCGGTTGCCGCCACCCGCGCACGCCGCGTTAAGGCCCTTTGGGCCTGTAGGTCGCAGCAGCCGAGCAGGGTCGCCTCCCAGTCCTCCCGGGAAGGGTTAGGGATGGAGGGAAGGGATGGGTTTTGTTGGCAGGCCCATACCATGTGGTAGGTGTCAGCCAGCCACCTTTCCACAGTACTGGCACTGGCCAGTGAATTGTGAGTCAAAATGTTGAAGTACTGCCGGGCACAGCATTGTGTTAGTGAAGAGGCGCAGGAGCAGCCTCTCGTTCGCTTTTCCTAACCCTTTGCAGGGGTTCTAGTTTAACGAGGTTTCACATGAAGACGGGAAATATTGTGCTTTACTTTCAGAAGGCTTAGAAACGCACTGGAAGGTCATTGTCATTGTATATTGTTACGTGCTAATCATGTCTCGGTTTTCGTATGTATTTTCTGCCCAATCAAAAATGAAGCGTGATAAGACTTGACTCCAGTCTGCGTATCTCTTATCTCTCCAGCTATCTTTCGAACAATTATGTCCCTAAAATACTTTGCAATGTTATGAAGAACATCGAAGGACGTTACACCTGGCAGCAGGGCCGTCGTCGAAAGCGAGTGTAGCGTAAAAATTACAAGAGGTAGCCAATAGAAAGAAGGCATCGTTGTGTGCTTGCTACCAGTCGACAATTCATTGACTCATTCTTATTCTATGTTTCTTTTTTTCAGCGAGGCAATTCAGAAGCTCTGGTTGTTGTTCCACTGGATAAATATGTGTTGTGGATGTTAAGTAAATTGGGTGATAGCGCTCCAACCATCGTTCACTTCACGTCTGGACTGCGCACATGATCTCTAGCTGTCGTTCGAGCATAGCACTTAAAACCATGTGGCAAAAAGCAGCCCAACGTGTCTAAACGTACGTCATTTCTATTAGTACAACTAATAGAAACCTTTAGCATTTTACATAGGTGAAAAACGTGTTGCATTCACACCACGCATTTACGAAAAAATAAATATTCGCGCAAGTAAGGGAGGATCCTGTCGATGCTGAGCGATGAGCAGTTCATCAATTGTTCTCCTCAATGCGCTATACAGAGTTTCCGTCACTAGACGCCATGGGTCAGGTGATTTTTCTGTCGTCTACACGTGAAGGAGGAGGACGAAAACAATAGAGAGCACTGTGGAATCTACACTGCAGAAATGCGAAAGCTGGAGTTTTGATGCTGCATATGGTGCATTACGTTTGCTCTCATCATTATTATCAACTAAATGCACCACCATTATCAATGCTACTGTCATACAGCTGTATAACTTCACAACACCTGTGGCGCTCCTGGCGGAGAGAGCGGGAGTTAGGTCGCCGTTCATGCGCACCGTCGTCTCTCACGGACAGCGCGAGTTGGTCGCCCAGCTTTGAGGCGTGACGTCACACAGAGGTCATGCGAAATGTGATTTCATGTGCACCGCCGTCACACAGCAAAGGCTTGAAAGTGAAAGTAGTATTGCTTTCGCAATAAAACTTTATTTTACGAAGAATTTAAGGCTCATAGGCCTCCTGGGTCTCCGCCAGACCCCCCTCACGATCTAAACGTTCATGTGATGTTGGTCCATGACGTATGCGGGCCGACTGACGACGCTCTTCAGCCTGACCGGGTCCTCTGACCGCAGTGAGGTCTCCTAGGCCTCCCAGGTTCGGAGAGGCAATGGCCCGGCGGTGGGAGGAGACGCCAGGCAGGATAAAAGAATGTGGGTAAGGGTGGCCTTGGGGTGAGAGCACAAAATGCATATGGGGGATATCAGCTTAAAGTTTGACAGTAGAGCTGGTGTCGGTAGCGTTTATATCTGCAGGCGGCGCCAGATTGGCTGTTCTCTGGTAGTGAGGGATGGATGGGGTGACGGATAGATGAGGAGCTCAGCACGGGAGTTTGCAGTGAACTCAGCAAACAAGTGCATGCGCTCCTTCGAGAAATCTCCCACGAGGTCCACCTGTGCCCGGTTTCTAAACCCTCGGGCTAAGGAGTCAGCGGCCTCGTTGTCGGGATTTCCCGAGTGCGCAGGTACCCAGATGAGCCTAACACGTAGGGGGAGGGGGGGAGGGGGGGGAGGGGGGTGATGTGCAGCAGGCGGTGCGCCGGAGGATGAACCCAGCCTCTGGCATAATTTAGATTGGCAGGTTTAGAATTGCTAAGTACATAACTGGCATCTGTGTATGCCAAAGCAATAGCTATAGCGGTCTCCTCGGCTTCCTCAGGGATGGTTCCTCATGTAACCTCAAAAGTTAAGGGGGAAATGGGGGGGTTGTGGACAACAGCAGTGGCTTCGTTCTCATCGCAGGCGGCATCCACCCAAACTTCATTGGGCTAATTCCCGTACCATTTGTGGAGCACTTCAGCGCGCGCCTTCCTGCGACCTTCGTCATGGTGGGGGTGCATGTTCCGTGGTAATGGTTTGGCATAGATTGAAGTATAAATGCGGGTAGGGAGTGTTCTTAGGGATGCATTGTTTGCGGGAATAGTGATGCCTAGCTTACCGAGTATGTGTCATCCGGTAGTTGTAGAGGCCAATCTAAGGTATTGTGCTTGTAGTGGGCCTCTCGAAGTTCATGTATTGTGTTCTGGACTCCGAGTTAGAGTAGTCTCTCGTTGCTTGCTGGCGCTTTTCGGTAATATAAGTGCTGCCTTTGTTGCTTGCAGAATTAAGGAGTCTATTTGCTGGACCTCGCTGCATGATAGTTTGAGGTATGGTGTAGCATAAAGAACTCGGCTGAGGTTAGAGGCGTGCACTACGCGAAGCGTGTCCGCGTCCCGGAGCCCATGTGCGCATCTTGTCACCCTTTTTATGAGTTGCGTGGTGTTTGCAACGGCCTTTTGGGGGCGCCTAATTGTGTCTATGTTTTTCGCATCCTGTTGCAGGTATAGTCCTAGAATGCGGATGGTATGGACCTGTGGTACCTGTCTTCCCTGAATTCGGATTTCTATGGGGTTTTGGTAGGTACGTCCTTTAGGGACTAAGACTAGTAATTCCGATTCTTCTGGCGAGCACTCTCATCCGATTTTTGCGGTGAGTTTATCGTATGTGCTGCCGTTTGCAGCGTCTTCGATTTCACCGTCTGATCCGTATGTTTTCGAGAGTGTTATGTCATCCGCGTATACGATGTGACCGAGGCGAGGGAGTTTTTGTTGTTCTGTGGTTAAAGGGATAAGGGTGATGTGACACAGAAAGGGGGAAAGAACGGAGCCTTGCAGCGTGCCCACATTGGCAAGTGTGTACGGTGAGGTAGGGAGATTGTCGATGTGATGCGTGGCTGTTCTGGGCTGAAGGAATGCTCTTATGTAGTTTCAGACCCTAGGAGCAGCTTGAATATTCGTGAGTGCCTGTAGGATTGCTGTGTGTTGTACATTATCAAAGGCTTTTTGAGATCTATTGCTAGGATCGCCTTAGTATGCGTTGGTATATCTGGGTCAAGCACTGCTGACGTTAGCTGTAGCATAGCATCCTGCGTAGATAGACGGGGCCTGAAACTGACCATAGAGTGCGGGTATTTGTCCGTGTAATCCATGTACGTAGATAGCCGAGCTAGTATAACCTGTTCAAAGAGTTTTTCGAAGTTGGAGGTTAGCGATATTGGGCGCATATTCGCCAGAGAAATTGGCTTGTTGAGTTTTGGTATTAGAATTACTTTCCCGCGTGTCCATCCTGCTGGGAGTATCCCTTCTTCCCAGTATTTGTTATAGAGGTCCGTTAGTTGATCCAATGGTTTATCATCTAGACTTCTTAGCGCCGCATTTGAAACTTGGTCTTCGCCTGACGTTGTGTTCTTGAGCTTGTGAAGTGCTGTCCGTATTTTTTGATGTTGTTAATAGGGGGGAAAGGATAGCGGTTGCCCCAGGGTGGTGTGCATGTTAGTGTAGCTAGAGGGGCATCTGTGTCACGTCTGTGTTGATGGGTTATTCTAGCTATTACGTTTCGTGTGCATGTCTTGCTCTAGGCCACATCACTATCGCATACAACTATGTGACGACCAAGACATCATGTGAACTTTCGAAAACGAGGAGCCGACATACATTTGTCGGCATAACAATGCCGACTTTGTCAAACCTGAACCAGTTTTATTACAGCTCACGAAGTCACATAAGTCCAGATAGAAATGACTGACAGTCTTTTAAGGGAAAATTGCTTGAGCGAAGCGGGAAAGTTTTCTTGATCACTCCTTGATGTCGTCCAGACAGAGATAACGCTTGACAACACGCCAGCAGGCCTCGTTGAGACTGTCTAGCTGTTTATGGCCGTCTTCGACACCGTAGCACTGGACTCGTGTGATTGGTGTGCTGCCCTTATGTAGAAAGCTCCCACCATGATTCAGTACTAGAACTTACAAGCATTTTACACACTTACAAGCTGATGTCAAAAAAAAGCACGTGTCTTGAAATGATGGTATTCTAGAGTCCTTTAACTGTTTTCATCTTCGTTGCATGCTAGTAGGCCATATTATACCTACTATTACTAAAATGAATATGGCCATATCCTCTGCTAAGTACTGGACTACAGTGCGTTCATCGCTTCAAATGCTGTTTGTAGCGGCGGAGTGGACAATAATATGACAATTCGTGGTGCCCCTTTGGGCCGCGTTTTCTTAGGTAAAATAACCTATACCTCTTCCTCTCTTCCGATACCCCTGTTGTCAGAGAAGTGAATCGCTTTTCCCCAACTGGAACTTATAATGTAACCCCTCCTTTGCAAACAAAGCAACTGCTATTGAAATATAGATGAAGTTTCATTAGACCTTTTGCTGACGTCACAAATAAGCAACGAGTTGACAGATTTGGGCTTAAAGAAGCATTCGTTTTAAACAGTAGATGCGGCAAAGTTACCCGAAATGCAATTAATATCGCACTGATATTACGCAGACTGATATTTACAAAATTAAAAATAAGTACGTGTGGTACTCTTAGAACTGACAGCATGAAAAATTCAAAGAGTTGCAGGGCATCTATTTTCCACTAGGTGCGACAGTGCGGAGCAGGATAGCACTACACGAAAGTCAATTTAGTGTACGAATGGGGGGAGGGGGTGTTTTGTTTCTCGTTTCCGACCACCACCTGGGTCTCTCCATACTCACATCTAGAAGAGGAGGAGGAAGTTCGCTTCACTTCACTATGCCAACTATGGCGAGTAGCAAGCAGCAGCTTGCTCTACTGTGTACCAACCACGGCTGGCGACAGGTTCCACTTACCACATGCCACATGGCAGCTGCCAAGTGTGACCCACAGAAACGCCAGCACCGGGTTGTTCACAATTGTACTCTCGTGCTACCTCGACACTGTTTACGAGAAAAAGTTGGTCCCTTTGCACACAAATGTAAGAGACGTTTTGACCAGAGACATGTACACGCATTATCTCCAAGTTTTCACCCGAATAAGCGCTCTGATAGAGGGCGTAATCTTTGCCAAAACATCGAAGCGTGAATAAAAAGGACAGCGATATATGTCTCGGTATTTAAAGTTCGACATCCTACAATGGCTGGCGGGATGCTACAAAGAACAAATCACACCCAAAATAACTTTATGTGTATCTCACTGCGTGCATACCTGTCATAAACGTCACCAGTCAAAAATTTAGAAGCCCAGAGAATAATGTCGGCGTTTCGTCGAGCCGTGTCACGGATGGCAAATAGTTCTCCGGTCAGTTCCACTGCAAGTAAACCAAAATCATAGCCGGTCAAGTTGAGCACCTTGTAGTTCTCTTCTATTCCAATGCGCAAGCGTCGGACAAAAGTGGCGATAATGTGCGGTGCATCGCAATGCAAGAAAACTCTCCGGATGGTTCGGCTCGCCTTGACGGCGTTCTTGAGAAGCTCGGCGTTTTCTTCATCCAGGCGTCTGGCAGTTACATATAGCTCTTTTATGCTCGCGTTCTGCTGCAGGGCATTACATATAGCCCCCCAGCTTTGCCTGGTGTCTCCTTCGTGGGTGTTTTGAAACAAAACGGTAAGTTCCAACCTCGAGAGTGCACACGTAGTTGTGACATAGCGGCTAATGGCCGTAACCAGGGCATCGTCAGCGCTTGGAATCCAGATCAGGAGGTGGGCGGACGTAAGGTGGGTAAGGGAGGATAAGGAAAGGAACATGTGAGCAAGTTCATCCCAAGTTCCGATACAGGGCCCCGCATAGAACTGTGAGAATGATTTGCACCTTAGCATCTCGCTGTCCGCCGGCGTGGCGTGGATCATGGTGTCGAAGAAAACTTTCTCCTCTGCACCGCTACCCGCCAGAACCTCATATACTTTTTCAAAACGATGCGCTTCGTTGCTCTTGCCGATAATGATCACCTCCAAGCCACTCTTTTTTTCTGAGATGGTCTTGAATAGTGCCTTCCAGGACATGGGCTCACATATGCTGACTTGTAAAGTAATCGCTTCGAGCGTCCCGTTCTCTGCCAGCGCCTGAAGCCAGAGACTGCAGTCGACAGTACTCTCAGCATCTCATTGCCGACCTGGCCAGCCATCTAATTTGCGAACTGGAATATTCAGTCGCCTGAGTACGCTGTTGCCAGCCAGTAATTTTGTCACAAGCGCCACCTCTTCTGAATCAATCATGTAATCTGGCAGGCTAACATCCGTCACTGTACGGTTTTCAAGAAGGCCCTGCAATATCCATTTGAGTGCGGGTTGGCACATTTCACTGCGGGTACCGACACTGAGTTTTCTCAAGGTACTACTAGTGGCTATATACTTTGCGAACATGGTGTGGTATTCTGGGGAGGCATGGGCAATTATTGAATCATGCAGCGAAAGTTCTTCGAGGGTCGAGCTTGTTGTCAGTGCCGCGAGAAAGTACTCAGCCCCGCGGCCTCCAACCTCCAGCTTCGGCAATCTGAGTGCCCTCAGGGAAGTTGGCGCCAGGATAACCTTAGCGATTACTGCACAAAATGATGATGGGCACTTCAACAATGAACCGCATTCCAATTCTTCCAAATTGGCTAGCGATGGGATAGTCGAGGAGAAAGTCTTATGCAGTACGAAATCATCGAAATAGAGTTTCAAGATTTTTAGGTGCGCGTTGTCTTGCAGGGCATCGCGGAGGAGTGCCTCAAATCCCTTGAAGCTGCATGTGGTGATGTCAAGAGCAGTCACGCACGGATGAGTCTTCAGCAGGCACCGAGCAAGAATTGCTGCCGGTCCTGTATCACTCCTCTCGGGACGTGGGTGCCAAGCTGTGTCGATGTTGACGAGACAGAGCTGCACTGGTGTGCCAGGCAGCTTGCGTAGCTCCAACCCTGCGCTCCAGAAGGTCTTGTTCAACATGGAAATCTGCGCTGTAATCTGACAGCTAGTGCGTTTGGTTGCTGTACATGACAAAAGGACACCGGTAGGTCTCCCAACTTCCTCTGCGACCTCGGAGCCAGTGGGCGGCCACGTTGTCATCCCAGGTCCTCCAAGCATATTCATCAGGTCTGTAAAGAAAACAAGAAATGGTAAGCGCAGTCTGGATAAAGAGAAATGAGTACATTCAATAGAAGCTTCACAGGTCTGCTTCACTGCAGATTATTAAAACGAAATTCCTCATGCAGCCTTACTTCTCACGTTTGTGTGATGCCGAGCGCCGAGTGTGAGATGCCGAGAACAAATAGCATCACTCTGGAGTGTGGTTGCGGTAAAGTGGCATGACCGGGTATTGATAAGTCGCAGGGTGGTGCTACGTCACGTGAACACGTGAGGTACGCCGATTTGGCAAGTGCTGCCAAGTCGAGCGTCTCAAGTCCGGTCAGAAGGTTAAGTCAGAATTCAGCCTTTCGGGATCCCTGCGTTCTAAATAATACGAGCTGCCCGCAGGCTGCATTATCACGTACGTAATATTTGGTTAAATCGTACGCACGTGCATATCTATGGCGGACCGTGTCTCCCACAATATTTACACGAAACGTTAAATCTCAATTTGCTGTTGTTTAACATGTTCCGGTCGGATTGTAACTACGATTGCACCGCAAGGATCGATTCTGTACTCTTTGTTTGTTCATGTTCGTTGTACGTGATACGCGGCTTTATCATATAATTTGTCGCGGAAGATATATGCCGAGATGTATATCTAAAGATTGCAGCCCAGCGTGCATGTATTTACAATGTTCCAGTTTATGCTAGTCACCGTTTGTGATTTTATCTAGGTGTTACTTCGCCATCTTCAAATTGAGTACTGACGAGTGAAACGGGCATTCTCTGTTAAACGATAAGCGAGTACGTTTCCTGCTATCACCGCCTTAGAGTAACTTAGCTCTTTCGCGGGCGCAAGCCAGCGCAATGAAGAGTAAATTCCGGTGCTATTACCTGTCTGTTCGTGTGTGCCCTTCGGCATTGTCACCATAACGTGACAATATCGCAGTTTTCTACAGTACGCCAGAGATCATTAGTGAAAAAGCATTTGTCAAGTCACGCCTGCCCTCAGTGTGTTCGTAGGATACCGAGCGCCGAGGCTCCATCATCGAAGAATACTCAGTGTGCTTAGCGCAGTTCGCAGCAGCTGAACAGCATCAAGTGTAAAAATGCTCGAGCTTCGGTGCATCGGAAGTGACACCGACGACCGTGCATATAACAAAGACCTTCAGTTTCATAACTGCTGGCTTGGACGACGTTCTCACTATGTTAAACAAAACTTTACTAGATGTAGTAACGTTGGCTAGGACGGTTGCAGTGAAGCCAGCGCGTAAAGAAGCCCCAATGCGAAACTGCAGCTGCAGCCAACCAGACATCGGCGGACACAATTAGCTAGAACGTTGCCTAGGTTAGCCAAAACCTCTTCTCTGCCCTTCAACCCCTACAAAAGTTAGACGGCTGTACCAACAACCATCCTAACCAACCTTGGGGGAGGAGATAGCCAGGGCCACAAAGCCGAAATAGCACAGTGCACGCTGAAGCCTGAATCTCGGAAGCCATCAAACACGCTCACACCACCAAGCAAATGACTACAATAATGAGCGACACGCCGCAAGCCTGCAAGGGAATACCTCAGAAGAGAACTCTGGCAAGCGGCCGCTCACATCATCAGGAATCACACTCCCGGTAAACACACCTGTCGGAGTATGCTGTGGATCTTAGCCCACACAGGCATAGAGGGCAGTGAGGCTGCTGGCAGGATAATACGCTCGAGGAATACATTTCGAGTCAAGTCACCGGCACCCTGGAAACCTTCGTCTCCACTAACATTTGGCAGAATTATAAACTGTCACCGACTTAGTCGCATGAAATACGCAGTCCCCTCACATATGGCGAAACATGCAAGCCACACAAACTCAGTTCAACACAAGATCTGACCATCTGGCCAGCGCAATACTCCACAAATGCATGTCCGGCTTGCGAAGATACTGTCAACACGCACCACATGGCTTGGAAATGCTCCTCAGCCGTAAAGCGTACATGTTACAGGAACTCACCCATGAGCAGGAGGAGGCAATGCTAACTCACACAGAACTCCTCCTTCAGCGACCGTGATAAGTCAGGCCTGGGGGCCGTATTCGCCAATTATTCCCAGCGCTTGAGTGAATCACCCCCTTAATTACCTTATATTCCGAGCCAATGATTAGTATTGTAGACTCGTCAAGCTGCCCAAGGGCAGCTTTTTTCTACGATTCCTCCATCTGTAGTTTTAGATGGGAAATAAACTTTGACTTTGACTTCGACTTTGACTTAATAAAGTTTATTCACTCTCTCAATTCCGGGCCTCACCGTTAGCGCTATCTTGGCGTCCCACCACTGACTTAAGTCCTGACTGCGTGCGCTTAGACTTCTCGGAAAACATGCGAAAGAAAATTCGCTGAAGCCAAAACAATGCCTACACTGGTCTCCGGTAGGACAAATAGCCTGAGATGAGTTGAGATTAAAGAGGCGGACCGATAGCAAGACTTTGCAGAAGCATACTGCTTTAGCGCGATTTTGGAGCCAGTTCTAACCACCGAGAAAATTACGAGAGCCAGCAGTATCCGGCATAGAAGCTCCTACACCTACTTACGTGACGTCAGAACTACTGTTTTATATCATCATGGTGGCTTCATGATCCCCTGTCAGCTTTGTCTCAACATCATAAGTTTCTGCTTTCATTTTCATAGATTTTATGGCCAGTGATTTGTATGATCAACGCTGGTCATATGCATCAAACACAAAAGTGCTACTTCGCTGTATACATGTTGCAGTCGCCGATAAATTCGTCGTGACGAGTTAAATCATCACATGCTTGTTATGATCAGGCATATGACTGGCGCTTAGCCAAACGCCTTATCGCACGACATATTGTCTCTTGTGCAGCTATGCGTATATCAGGTAAATTATTTTCCGACCTAAGTCACTGAGTCCTTAGAGCTCTAACATGTATATCTTGCAAACTTCTCGAGCACATCATTGCATCTAACACGGCACTATATTTAGAAGGCAACGGTTTCTTTTATTCACAACAACATGGGTTCAGAAAAGGGTTATCATGTGAGACACAACTACTCGAGTTTACTAATGAGCTGCTTCACGGTATGGACGAAAATCTTCAAATCGACTGCATATTCCTCGACTATGATAAAGCCTTCGACCGCGTTCCACACTGTCGTTTAATCGCGAAACTCTCATCCTTGCACCTTGATTCATTAACAATTTCTTGGATAAGAAACTTTTTATCATTTCGTAAACAATTCACTTCTGTTGATAACAATTCGTCCCCTTTAATTGATGTAACATCAGGCGTACCGCAAGGTAGTGTAATAGGCCCTTTACTGTTTCTGATTTTCATCAATGACTTACCGTTAAGAATCACCTCAACACTCAGAATGTTTGCTGACGATTGCGTCATTTATCGCAAAATCCGCTCTGCTAATGACTACATCGTCCTTCAAGAAGATCTACACCGCATTAATAACTGGTGCGCATCATGGCAAATGTCCCTTAACACTGATAAATGCCAATTAATGACATTTAGCCGTAAACAGACTATTCACCGTTTCACTTACTTGCTTAATCACAGTCCAGTCACCCTTGCGTCCTCATACAAGTACCTTGGCGTGCACTTTTTACCAAATCTCTCATGGAAGACCCACATAGAAAAAATTACTGCCAAAGCTAACCGTACATTAGGTTATTTAAAACGTAACCTCAGAGGTGCACCTTCTTCCACGCGGCAGTTGGCATATCAAACATTTGTTCGCCCACAACTTGAATACGCATCTTCCATTTGGTCACCCCACCAACATTACTTAATTCATTCCCTAGAGCGCGTACAAAATCGTGCCGCTCGTTTCATTTCTCGCAACTATTGCCGACATTCCAGTATAACTAACATTAAGGCGTCGTTATCCCTTCCATCCTTAGAATCTCGCAGAACAATAGCACTTATCTGTCTCTTCCATAAAATTGTTTATAGCCATCATTCCTTCACACTACCTCTCACAAAACCGGCCCGCACATCTCACCGATTGCATAATCACCTCAGTTTTAAACGCCTTTCGGGAAGAACCACTGCATTCAACTCATCAGCCCTGCCCCGTGCCATCATTTATTGGAATAGTCTTCCTGATAACATTGTTCACATTTCAGATTATATTATTTTCAAAGAAAAAATAAGCAACATTTTGTTCTGAAATGTGCTGTTACTGAAGTGTGTTCTATACTGTGCTTTTCAAATTTTGTTCTGTTTTCTTGTGTTTGCCATTGTATAATGTTAACGTTTTGAACATAACGATGTTAAAATAACCATCTCCTACATGCTTCTGTTTCGCACCCCAGTTATGTAACCCCCCCTCACATAATACTCCAATCGGAGCCCGTGAGATATTTGAATAAATAAATAAATAAATGACGTTTTATCGGCACTATTTTCTTTTACAACATTTGTTAGCGGTATCTGCCTGATTCGTTGAGAAACAAATTACCAGATAGTTTGGTGACTAAAGTGGTGAAAGTGCCGCATTCTGCTACGCATTTGTTGCGAATTTCGCATGCGCCGACAGCGAAGCGAAATCAGTCACTTTCTTAGCTATGGTCCATTTTGTTGGCTTCCGAGATCGAAAATATTTTAAGCCAAAAGCATGTCTTAAGAGTCTCATCAGTGGTGTGAGCAGAAAGTGACTTCCGAAGAATGCGTAACAAAAGACAGATCCCAAGCCAATTCAACACAATTACATAGGGCAAAAGAGACAAAATATTGAATACAGTCATGCTCAAATTGATGTAATGACTTAATGGCATCGCGTGATAATAAGCCACATTAGTCACCCGAATGCAAGCCATAGCCAATAATCAAATCTAGAATCAACTACCCCGATACCGAATACAGTCATGGGCTTTATTGCCTCAATGACATTGCATGACTAGCCACATTGGTTACAGCCAGGATCCAAGACACATCCAAAACCTAATTTAGAAACTATATGAGTCAATAACGAATCCAGTCATGATTGACTACAATATTCTAATGACATTATATAGTGACTAGCCATATTAGCTCATAACCAAGAAGTCTGTCCAGAATCAACATAACAAGCCAGTGCCGAGTGCAGTCATGATTAACTGGCTATTAGCCCCGTCGCGGTGATGCAGTGGTTAAGATGCCCTTCTACTATGCCGAAGTTCCCCGGTTCGATCCCGACAGCCAGTGTCTACGTTTCGATGGAGGCGAAACGGAGAGGCGTTCGTGTGCTGTGCGATGTCCTTGCACGGTACCGACACCCAGGTGGTCCAATTACTCTGTAGCCCTCTATTACAGCACCTTTTTCTCTCGCTTCGTTTCCACCACCACGTCCTCCCTTCCCTTACGGCGCGGTTCAGGTATCCGCCGCAGCAGGACAAATGTAACTGACGCTGCGCCTGTCCTTTCCTGTGAACTAATCAATGTATTATTAACTGGCTCTAATACCTTAATTACAACGCACAATGACCTGCAATGATGGCCATAACCCGAAGTCATAGATAATCCGTCTTTTCACAAGGCCGCGCATGCTTATCCCTCCCATGGTTGAAAACGAACGACCAGTCTCCGCTGCTCATACGCAGTTCTTGACCTCCGCCGCGATCGGCGCACATGGAGCTGACCTCTGGGGCCATGCGCAGTTCAATTTGGTGAGAGGCGTATGCGGCAGATTGCTGTAGCTGCCAATTAAGACATCGTCCTTTCACGGGCGGCTGCGTCTGCCTAGGACGCTTTCAACCAATCGCCAGAAGGTGTCACATCTTGTGAAACAGGCGGATTCAATTCCTCGCAGCCAAGAATCCAATCCAGAATACACATGAGAAGTAAATGGCAAATCCACCCAAATTGACTATAACGCCATAATGACAATGCATAATGACATGGGACATTTGTCACAGTATTCTAGTTCACCATAGTCATAGCCATAATCTATGACATAGCCAATAATGCAATTTAAAATCCACATAACAAGCCAAGCGAAGTCAACGCATGGCACCGAAGTCAACGCATGGCAACGCATGGCACCATGTCAACGCATGGCATAATTCGATTACTGAGCGCGAGTGTATCGCCCTTGTATGGGCTATCGCTAAATTCCGGCCTTACTTATTCGGCCATTCTTTCTCAGTTGTCACTGACCACCACGCGCTTTGTTGGTTGTCATCTCTGAGAGACCCCTCCGGCCGTCTTGGGCGGTGGGCTTTGCGCCTTCAAGAATACTCCTACAACGTCGTTTACAAGTCGGGGCGCCTTCACCAAGATGCCGATTGTTTGTCTCGCTATCCTGTAGAGCCCCCTGATCTCGGCGACGCAGAGGCGATTCCCTGTGTCTTCGCCCTTTCCAATCTCGCCAACATAGCAGGCGAGCAGCGCAACAACCCATCTTTAAGAGCCATCATTCATGGCCTGGCATCTGGAAGAACAGATTCTTCTCTCCAGCTTTTTGTTGTACAGGATGGTATCCTCTACCACCGTAACTTTCATAATGATGGTTCTCCCCTCCTGTTGGTGATTCCTAAAAAGCTCCATTGCTCTGTTATCCAAGAACTCCACGACCTGCCCACAGCTGGCCATCTCGGTGTGTCTCACACTTACGACCGGGTACGACGTCGTTTTTTTTTTGGCCGGGAGTATACCGCAGCATCCGGCACTACATCGCAGCCTGCGACACGTGTCAGCGGATGAAAAAACCAACGCGGTCACCAGCTGGCCTTCTCCAACCTATTGACGTGCTCTTGGAACCATTTTATCGTGTTGGGCTTGACCTTCTTGGCCCCATCCCGACGTCACGGTCGGGTCACAACTGGATCGCAGTGGCAACCGATTATGCTACACGCGATGACATCACCCGAGCTTTACCCACGAGCTGCGCTAAGGATGTCGCTGACTTTCTTCTAGACAGCGTCATTCTCCATCACGGCGCTCCTCGTCAATTAATGACCGACCGCGGTCGCTACTTTTTGTCGCGAGTTGTTGAAGACATCCTGCGTTCATGTTCAACGAAGCATAAGTACGCGACCGCGTACCATCCCCAAACCAACGGTAGTACCGAGCGCTTCAACCGTACACTTACAGACATGTTATCTATGTATGTATCACCTGATCACCACGACTGGGACCTCGCGCTGCCATATGTGACCTTTGCTTACAACTCTTCTAAGCACGACACGAAGGGTTATTAACCCTTCTTCCTGCTCTTTGGCAGGCACCTCGCTTTACCTTTGGACATGTTGGTTCCGCCTGCTGGCCGCCCCATAACTACCTACACACGTGACGTCATTGCGCAAGCCACTGAAGCGCGCCGAGTAGCCCGTAGTCGGCTTCTCGCCTCTCAGACTTCTCAGAAGTCTGTCTACGATAGGCGACATCGCCACGTAACCTATGACCCTGGGTCCTTGGTTCTTTCGTGGTCTCCTGCACGCCGCATTGGTCTCCCGGAGAAACTTCTGTTCCCCTACAGTGGCCCTTATCGGGTGGTGCGCCAAGTCACTGATTGTGACCTGTGAACTCGCCTCTATTGTACCTACGTCCTCCTCCTCTCGCCTCACTACTGACATTGTCCATGTTTCGCGCCTGAAGCCATACAAATTCATGCCTTCTTTAGCAGTTTAGCGCCGAGATGATGCTTACACCACCGGGGGGTCATGCTACGCGATGACGACGACGAAGTGTGTCCTCTTGCCTCGCGGAAGGGACAAGGTGATGACGAAGAAGTGGGACTGGTTCCGTGTTGCTGCTCGCTGCTATACCAGTTCAAACTGTGCTGTAAATGTACTGTAAATACATCGAGTTTCCGCGTATAACAATATGAATGCCAGGGTCTTGGGAAGCTGATTCTGATATAGTCCTCCCATGTGAAACGAGAGACTCGAGTTGGCAGCTCCTGCCAGGGGACCACGGTCACGGACGCATACACGGACACGTCACACAGCGACGAGCGGTTAGACCTGGTGTAGTATTGTTATCGCTATACAATTAAGGAAAGGTTTAACGGGGCAATACCTAAGTAGACAAAGCGAGAGCAAGCGACCCCTTCATCGATGCCTGCGAACCTCAAGAACACCACAGCCATGTCTAGATGAGAGGAAGGTGTCGAGGCGTAGAAGGCATTTGGAAGGGAAGTCCCAGAAGGCGAGCTAGCAGCCCAGTGGTAGTGGTGCAGGGAAAGGGTAGGCATGTGATTCTAAGCCTTGGAATCATTGTGTCAGGCAATGTTGTAAATGTGTGGAGAAAGGTACCAGTAGGAATAAAGTTCGCCAACTATGTGAAGAGTTGGGAGTGTGATTTAGAGGAAGCGAAGCATGCAGCAGAAGTCAGCGCCTCAGGTTGCGCGCGCCACTAGGCTCGTTCAAGTCCGTATGAAACAAGCCGAACAAGCTACGGAAGGGCTTTCGCTTTACAAAATATGAGGGTTTGAGCATGGTTTAAATCTAGCGATACCAGCGAAAGCTGTGGCAAACATGGATACGCTTACTTTGACGGTTTGAATTAGGGGGACGCTCGAACTTTGCCTTGAGAGTAACCGCGATAAATCCTGTAAAGCCGCGATTTCAATCCACCTTCCTATTCAACAAAGGACTTTCAACTCACCTTTTCTCAATAATAATAAAAACTGGTTCCCAGGAAAGGAAAAGCACAGTAGCTGTCACAATGTGCCTTGTGTACCATGGCACAGGAAAGAGCTTGCAGTACAATAAACCTATATAGTACCACTCTGCACGAATAGCCACCGAAGAGTGCTATTTCTTCTCACTTGCGTGAGGCCACCAGCTACCGCTGTGGTGGTGGAAGCTAGCATGCCTGCAACACAATGAACGCCTCGTATGGGAGCCGGCTCGGAATTTACCCAGCATGTAACAAATTCAGCGCCACGCACTACCATGGATCGCAAGCGCGGAAGAACGCTACCGAGCTGGACACGTTGTGACAGGACCAGATTTCTTGCTGGCAATGCCTGTTATCCAGCAGAGTACGACTGGACGTTCCACCGAGAGGTTTTTGCTTCCGACGCAAGACTGCCGCACAACATGAAGGTATTTTAGGTGCCCAGCGTCTTGTACACAAGAACGGTGGTGCGCTTGCCTTCTGCGCTCGTAGACTCCAAACAGAATACAGGAAATGGTGTTGAAAAAAAACCCGAATGCTTGAAACGAAGCTCTGCATCATTTTCTGCTAAGCAGTGCAATCTAGTGCCATTGCTGTAGCAAGAAATTCCGCGCATGTCTGGCGGCGTCGACTGTAGCCTTTGTCAAGGCAGCAGAAGAAGTGACACGTGGCGGCTGTGACATACCTATTCGGCTGTCCGAATGCGTAGAGGGGATGGTGTAGCCTCCGCTTGCGCTTGGTCACGCTGATACAGATACTTTTGGTCTAAATGAGTAACACAAGGGAAATAAATTAAATACGTCGTCCTCGGACTGCCGGTGAATGACTGCCTTAGTTGCGGACTTTAGATAAGAAAGTGCGCCGACCTGCAAAGTGTAGTTGCGCGCCCTTCCGCTTCATGGTGCTGCGCTCGTCTCCGAATGGTCTGCTACTCGTGTGGACTGTATCACATTTCCATCACTGTACTTATCGCTCGGAATGCTTCAGGTCTTGTAGGATAATGCTAAATGCAAATCATTAAGGTGGTACTGAATATTTGACATATAATAAAGCAAACGACATTCAGACATCAGCTACTCTATTTTTAGCTTTACCCGCCAGATCTAGCTCAGTACAGTTCGCAGCAGGTTGGGGCATTATGGCAAAAAATGAAAAATAATGTATTCCTCTCACGACATTCGTGAGTACAAGGCCTAACATTGTAAAGTTTTCATCGTGGCAGTTATATGCTGCTTTAGGAAGTGCGAGCTGACCTCCACCGGGCTGGCTGAAAATGTTTGAGTGTCCCACATTAGGGGAAAGCGTAAGCACATGCCGCATTGCTCTAGGGTGCCTCGATGTTAGCGCCGCCGTCCCACTGGCGGCGCTGACATCGAGGCACCCTACATTGCTCGGATTACAGTGATCTAGAATATTCTAGTTCACTGTACTCGGATGCACCATGACGACATGGCGGCAGCTACTAAAGAATACTATTCTAATTTACTATATAAAGTAACAGCGGCTTTTGTATGTTATATATTCGTTGCGTATTTTGGACACTTTTCCCCTTTATATATGATTTAAACTTCGTTTAATGAATTAACAAACTTTGCACACTTCCTGATCACATTCATTCGTTTATCCGGCTCTTCGTCCATTTCCGGTTTTATGGGGTCACACACCGGCGTCACATCTGGCGTCGACATAACTACTTCAATATTCCAGCGTCCCCATAGGTCACCTGACCGGAAATGAGGCACCACGTCTGCATTTACCCGTTTCGCTATTTTGACGCCTGATGGACTTTACTTGCTGTAATTAAGAAATGACAACATGCACCAAATTGTTTCCCTTGCAACATTTTTTCGTCCTCTATCGACTACATCCATTCGCTTTTTCATATCTCCCCTCACTTCGACGCAATACTACCGACAATGTTCTGTTGACAAGCTCCTGAAGCATAGCCACTTAAAGGGACACTAAAGAGAGAAAGGAAGTGGGTTTGCATCGATAGAATGCCAGTTCCTGATTACAAAAAGACCACTCTTACTGAAAACAGAGCTGTTATAAGGTAGTAAAGAAGAACAACAGAAATACAGGTATCGCCACCACAGCCAAACGGCCGAGGCTCGCAACTACAAATCACGTGACGCGCTAGGGATCCCGGAGGCTGACAAATGCGAATTACGTTGAATGTTTGAATGCAGTAGTACGTTTTTTCTCAAACATGATAACACGCGGTTATCATACGTAAACGACGGCGAAAAGACAACGTAAACGTTGCAAGGCAAATACAAAAATATACTTGGAGGCGCCACAGGCGCCCACTTCAGTTTTGGTTATGTTTCGGCTCGGGCATTTCGTGCGCACTCGGATAGTTTGTTTGAAACTGCAGCGCCTGAATTACGAGCTTGGAGCAGCAGATGCGCCTTGATGGTTCCCATTTGAGCATTCGGAGGCACGAGCGAGCGAAATCCGCTACCGCCGACACACTCCTTCGTTCACACTTCTGCGCCAACATATCGCCGCCGTTGCCGCTTCGACTGCGACCTGACAGCTTGACTGCAGCTACGTACGCCACGAAAAGCATACATATGCTAAGCACCGAAGGAAAAACGCATTATCATTCAATTGTTCACTAAATCATGGCGCATCTGACCAACATGTACTGCGTCAACAAGACCTTCAACATGCTATTTGCAGGCGTCATAAACAAAAGGGGCATACTTGCCGCTCACACCACGGAGAGCGTCGATATGTTGCGCTCGTCGCCCGGCGAAAAAAAGGGCCTCGGGTAAAAAGTAAAAACTAAAAATAACGAATCACCAGAAATACATTACAAAAGGTTAAAAAAAATCAATGTAAAAAAAAAAAAGCGCCAGAAGCGGTGCGACTCGAACTCTCTGCTGTTTGCTCGGTAACGTTCGGCACTAACCGCTCGGCTATGCCGCGCCACGAGGACGCTGGAAATATTTCTAGTTTTTATGTCGTGGCCCCATTTACAATAACGTGTTTCTGCTGTCGGTCTAAAAATTACAACTTCTTGATCATCGGCGCATGCTGCCTGCTCTCACGTCTTGCAACTAATGTTCTGGATGCCTATGCGCACTATATTGTGCACTGGATCCATTTTAACATGTGGAATTTCACAGCGCTGGCAAATGTAGTGGCGCCGGCACTTCGGTCATGTTCTGCTACCGTGGACATAATTTTCGCTGAACACGGAGCTGTAGCGCAAACCTTGAAGGAAAAAAGTGCGACGAAGCTTCAAAACTGACTAGCGCAGCAGCGAGGTCACTATTTGGCTGGTAACTAAATCTTATTTGTATGTAAACATGTCAGGAAGCGTTGCGATGACCGAGGGCTCGGTTTGTTTATACACAGTGCAAGGAGCGCAAAAGTTTGAGAAACGTGTAAAGTATTGTGCATTACAAGCCCTCTATGTTTTTTTTTTTCTTCCTTTATGGGCCCATGGCTCGGTAAATTACTCTCTTCATCGTTTTATTTATTTCGGCTGAGGCCGTCATTGCGAGTACGCTGTTGCTATACTGTTGTCAAGTTGGCCCTTGAGGGATGCGACGCCGCGGGGCGCGCCGGCTCGCTAGCTATCACGGAGTCTCCACTTACGTCATAGTGTGCGTCACTCAACTCCAACTACGTAGTTGGAGGCCACAGTTTGAATTCGACCGGCGGGAACAAGAAAAAACCTCAACTTCTTATCGCAATATCTCAGCAATTATTCGATTTTTTGCTGCCGGATATGCGGCGACAGTGTCACCAAATGTAGTTTATTAGATTTTCATACCATCTTTGGCTGTCTTTAGTGTCCCTTTAATGCTTAGGCATTAAAAAGTATACGCATCTCCGTCTTGCGTGTGAATACCACTAGCAACATCAGTTTATGGAACGGTATTACGTCTTGGTCACCGAATGGTGCACTTTAAGGCGGCCTAAGCAGTTTTCTAGGCAGCAGGCTATTCTAAGAAAACGTTATGGACTGACAGTTTTTGATTTTCACCTCGGCGGCTGCGTTTCGATGGAGGTGAAACGGAGTGGCATCCGCGTGCTGTGCGATGTCAGTGCACGTTAAAGAACCCCAGGTGGTCGAAATATCCGGAGTCCTCCACTACGGCGTCTCTCATAGCCTTAGTCGCTTTGGGCCGTTAACCCCACAAAACCAAAAACCACAAAAAGTGTTTTCTTTTTTCGGTTGCGTCTTTTCTCTCCGTTGGTGTCGCGGTTTGAAGGCAGCTGTCTGCTTTAGAATGGGAAACATCTATTTCCACCTGATGCTTTGGACAGCATCGAGAAAATGTTTGTGGCAGATAAAAAGAGATTTGCCCGCCGCGGAGGCTCAGCGATTTAGACGCTCGGCTACATGGTCCTGGGTACCCGGGTTCAAATCCTGCTGTGGTACCTGCGTTTCAATGGAGGCGAAACGCAAATGCATCTGTGTTGTGTGCGTTGTCAGTGCACGTTGAAGCACCACAGGTTGCCGAAATTTCCGAAGACCTCTATTACGGCGCCGTTCACAGCCTGCGTCGCTTTGAGATGCTAAACCCCAAGCACCAAACTAAACAAATTTAAATTTATTTTACATGATATGGAGGTCTACTAAGATTTTCTCAGATTAAACGAGTTGTTACACTCGTACAAGCCGGTTGATAACGTTGTCAAGGGAAATAGATTTTTTGTTGCCCTTTTCTTTGTACTACATCAGGCTAGAAAACTCACGGAAAATATATACTGCGTCGAGCATGGCTGAAATGAACGAGTCAAATATTGCATGCTTCAGGTGTCTGCTGTTAAGATATATGGAAGCATCTCCCGTTTCTGCCGGGGCAGTTTAATCTCAACGACAAGTTGGTGCCGAATCTAGGCGGCCGGTATCGAAGTGCGCAGACATGTTCGCTGCCTCATTTCGCTCTATTCATGTGTCAACTCTAAACTCGAAAAAGACCGCATACGTATCGCAAGGATGTGTTAAGGCTCGATTTCAACTGGCTTTTTGCAATTCCGTAGTTTTTTTCATGGGCTTATACGGGGCATTCTATAGAGGCACTACGTTGCGCGTCATCATAACATTGCCTCTCCACTCATCCGCGATGTGTTAGTCTTACGATGTACAAGTGAGAACGACCCGCTGCCCGAAACAAGCGTGATACGTCTCGTACTCAACGGCCCCCTTTTCCGGGACAACGGCCCGTGGAGATTTTCTTTCATGTAAACGTAGATACGCATGGCGTTTGCTATTTTTTCACGATTCGACATCAAGACATTCCAAAATGTGAAAGATGACGCTAAGTCCAGGTTGAGATCGCTAGCTGCATCTCACCTTCTCGCTGCTTCCTGAACATCCACAAATGGCAGTACAACCGAATGTTTTCTTCGACTGAATGTAATTACTTAAAAAGGAGGCTTTAAACGATAGAGATTTGCTCGGCTGTCGTAAGGCATTCACGATGGCAATTGTTTAAACAAACTAAACACTGCTAACCCGACATCTAATGTCTGAACTCAACTTCTAAAAAAATTAATGGTCACACAGGCAGCTTTGCGGATTGCTCCGCCTGCAGGCCTGAAATGACAGGTGCATCGGGCATTATGTGAAGCAGAAGACAATGGGCTCTAAAATCAGGACCTAGAAATTTTTTTCCCTCTAATCAAGTTGTTTATATCCATTCAACTATGCCAACATGACGTTCCGAGGGAGCGTCGTGGGGCAACACGTAATGGTAAAGTTCTTGTACGTCCACATGAAGAGATAAGTATATAGCAGACTCTTTCGCCACAATTGTGGCTATTGCGCAAACTAAATTCCAAATTGTGGTACCCACTTTTGCTGTCGGCACAACGGGGACGATCTCATCTGAACTGTCACAGTGCTATATCAAACATCCATAGGGTCACAGGAAAGAAAACTGCAGTCACGACTTTTTGGCATGAAAGTTTACAGAAAAACTTCCACGACAAAGAAGAATTTTCTTATGGGCATTCCGGTCACTTCTTGATGTCTTCCAGACACAGGTAATTTCTCACAACGCGCCAGCAGTACTCGTTGAGATTGTCCAGTTGTATGCTGCCGTCTTTGACATCGCGGCATTGGACCCGCTCTCTGACGACGCCTGCCAGCCGCATGAAGTTGTCCATGCTCTCGAAGCATTGCATGCCCCGGTTAACCAATCTGAACGCCTCAGCTTCGCTCACCGACAGCTGCTCGGCAAGCTCTGCCAGGAGCGTGGGATGCCGGGCGACTCGCTCAAGGGCCGTAGAGCTGATCCTGCAGCAGAATTTCAAGCACTGTACTTAGGTTCATAGCTCTCTTACTTATTAAGCCTTAAGCCTTAATAAGCTACGTTGGTGAGGTCAAACGAGCGGCCAGATAGCGGCACAAAAAGTGAAGCCACAACGCTTAGTGCGGGTCGGCTGTCCAGAAAGTGCAACAGATACTGCGCCTTTCATTTACTGCAAACCGATTACTAAAGCGGAATCACTAGTAGGCTATGTAAAAATATAGATAATAGTTGAATGATGATACCTAATAAAGATAGTAAAATATATTAATTAATAATGATGATAATTAATGACTGTGCAAATTAAAACAAATAAAAAGCAATAAAACGAGAACAAGTAATATACATATAGCAATCAATACATAACAAGTAAAGTAAAATAATATAAAACACATTACAAAGTAAAAAAAAAGCAGAAACATCGCGGTAGCGCTAATGCTTGTTGTTGTTGCTGTGGCTGTAGGAAGAAAAAAAAAGAAAATACATGGGCCTGCTACTGGCTCTGTAGCTGAGCCCCCTCCCCTACCCAAAAACATGCACCCTGAGTTTACTAGGGAAAGGCGACAGAAAAGGGCGGAAGCGATAGAAACAATATATCGGAGCAAACCCCCAAATGAAGTTGCCTACGTAGATGCGGCAGGAAACAGACACAGTCGATACATGACCATAGCGGCGGTAGATGGGGGAGGCACCCTCATCACGGTGGCTACCATACTAGGGAAAGAAACCGAGATAGCGGAGGAAGCTGCGATAGCGATCGCTTGCGTTGGCACCAAAGCTAGATATATTATTAGCGACAGTAAAACTGCAATCCAAAATTTCAGTAGGGGGAAGGTAAACCCCCTCACCACAAAAATTTTAACACAAGGAGTGATTGATAGGACGATCAACATCATCTGGACCCCAGCGCACGAATCTGTCAGCGGTAACGAGGCGGCCCACAGTGCAGCTCGAGATCTCTACCTCCGAGCTGTACACGATGGCTCGGCTCAGGCAGAACATAATAGAGAAGGGCGATTAATTTCGTATCAAGACATTACAGAACACTACAGGCAATGCCGGAGGCGTTTCCTCCCACCAAACACGGCGTTAAATAGAGGTCAGGCAATGGCGTGGAGACGCCTGCAGACTGGAGTATACCCAAACCCAGTACTAAATAAACATATCCGATCGGACTGCGAGGACGATAAATGTAAAAAGTGTGGGGCGAGAGGAACCCTCGACCATATAATTTGGGAGTGCGCTTACTCCCCAGGCAGGGCGCAAAACATTAGCAGTAGGGAAGCCTGGGAAACCTTATTGCGAAGCTCGGACCCTGAGCTCCAACTCACCGCCGTCCAACTGGCAGCAGAGGCCGCCGGCGAAACCAAACCGGCCAGCATCTAATGCGACCATCCCGTGCGGCTGGGCCGCTAAGTCCTCTCCCCCTTACAGGGGGGTGAGACAGAGCGGCCCAGGTGGTGTGGTCCTTCTCTGTTGGACAATAAAAGTTTTCAACAACAACAACAACCTCCACTGCCTCGTGCGGACAGAAGAGAAAATATACAAGACAACAACAAGAGGGAGAGAAAGACGCGCGCCGTAACAACAGCCGTCGTCCGCCACCACCGAAGCGGTGGCGGGTGCAATGAAGGCCTACAACAGATATAAATATAAGTGGCTGGCTAGCCCCTGCCGCAAGCGGCGTTGACCTACCGTCCCAGCCCCATAGGGCCAGGAGCTGCCACCCTTCACCACCTCTAATAGTTTCGCACTCTAATGCAGATGCTCTCTAAAGACACTGCAACACATCTATGCCCCGATGCTGGGAAAAACATTGGCATCTTTATTTTATATATAGCAGTTAACCCAGGAAAGATGTAGTGCGTCAAAAACAAGATTTATGGAGAAAATAAAATTAACGTAAATATTGGTCGATATCTAAATAAATAATGCAACTTATTTTTTTTTGCGAAACATTTTTTGCCTTTCATGTTGTCTAAAACAGAGCGCCATAGTTTTCCGATATTCTCTGCTGCCTCCTGTATGAGGTTTTCGCCGCCATAGCTTTGGTTTTTATGCTGTGAAAATTTTGCTGCTACCTCCAATTCGCTTGTTTCCTTGCATCAGTGTTGCCTTAAAAACACATGTCTCTCTTTCATAAACTGGTTTACAAAGCTTTCGAAAGACTGCAAGCTGGTGATTGTCAACGTCTACGCTAGCACAGCTGAGCGCTTCCCTGACTGAGGCTGATAAAACTTTATTCACAATAAGTGGGAGGAATAGGCGAAGTCAGCTAGCGTGCCGCAGGCCGTGGAGACTTTTGGCAACGCCGGCCCATTCGACGGCCTTGAACTGGATGCCAGGGTCATCGCTGGACCTTAGCTTGTCCCAAGCTTCTTTAGAGGGATAAGGCAAGAGTTCTGAGGGAGGCTTATGGGCTTTGCACGCCCAGATCATATGCTCGAAGTTGTCTTTCTCCCCGGAAAACCGGCAGAAGGGATTCATATCCTTATTTATGAATTTTGATATGTAGTTTGGATTGGGGAGGGTCCCCGTCTGTAGCTGTCTCCATATTACTTGTTGTTGTCTGGTCAGTGCTTTATGGGGTGGTGGGAGTGTTCTTCTCATTGCTTTGTAATGTGCAGTGAGTTCGTGGTATGATACGCATGGCTCACCGAAGGGTTCCGGTTCCTGATTTTGCGCCACCGCTCGGCCGACTAATTCTCGTGCGTATTGGTGGGCTGCCTCATTTCCCGGATTTCCCGCACGAGCTGGGGTCCGTATTAATTCGATATCTCTCTCAAGAAGAGATTCTCTCATTCCCTGAGAAAGCCAAGCATGAAGTTCTCACAATTTTGGTGAGGTGGCTAGAGTGAGTTCTCGAAAAATATGTTTCATAGTAGGAGCCCTCTCTGGCGGAGTAAATCCCCACAAAGACCTTGCAAGGTGAAAATATTCTATTCGCGCAATGTGAAGTATGACAGCTTTACATCATGCAAGCGCCATCCGACTCAATTACCATTGTTGTATGCCGATCGCCAAATCCCCCTAATACGGACAACAAACAGTGCCGTGCTTTTCAAGAGTAGTGATTTTCGCTTGATGAAAAACGGGCATTTAAGTGTAGCTCCCGTGCAGGAATCGTTTGTAGCGGTAAAAAACACACACACAAAGAACACGACATACAAGGGACAGCCGCTAGACTGCAACAAGTGTTTAGTGAATACGTAGATTTTTTTTTTTTCGAAACGTTTGCCACAAGGCATAAGTTGAGAAAGAGGGAATGGGATGCAGGCGATAGAAAGTTAAAAGAAGGAGTGAAGTCCAGTTGCGCTTAGATAATCGCAGAGGTTGGCGGTGTAGCGATTGTCCATTGTCCACTTCTTCTTCTTCTTCTCCTTCTTCTTCTTCTCCTTCTCCTCCTCCTTCTTCTCTTCTTCTTCTTCTCCTTCTCCTCCTCCTTCTTCTTCTTCTTCTTCTTCTTCTTCTTCTTCTCCTTCTCCTCCTTCTTCTTCTTCTTCTTCTTCTTCTTCTTCTTCTTCTTCTTCTTCTTCTTCTTCTTCTTCTTCTTCTTCTTCTTCTTCTTGTTTCTTCGCTCTTCGGACAGGCACGGCGAAATCACGAGACTGCGGCCAGTGTAACTCTCGCTACAAAAATAGGCTAAGCGTTGAACCTCACGAGTCGAACAAATAGGCCACCGCTTCGCACCAGTGAGTCACGGCGTGAGGTGGAGTGATACTTTTGTTCGTTTTGTGCGGCGGACTATTTCCGAACCGTCGCCAGTGGTGATATTGCTTTGTATGAGAGGGAGTAAGGAATGAAGGCTCTCCATCTGCTTTTTGTTTTCTGCATTGACGTTGCCTTTGTCAATACGAGCAGACTACGGTCCCCTTGTCGCAGTTACTGTTTCTTAAAATACTTAGAACCACTGTTCACACTAATTATCAAAGTCTACGAAGTTCATTACTGTGAATGTTGACAACAGCAATAGAGAAAACACTACTATTCAGTTCTACGGCGTCCGAATATCCGACACTGCTTGGAAAAAGCAGACATCTCTGCTAACAAACATATTTCGGGAAACTCAAATTCACGACATGCACAACATGAACAACAAGCAAATGCAGAACATGAGTTGATATAACCACTCCTTGCCGAAACGAGTGACAGGTATTCGAACGCGAAACAGTTTATTTTTGCAGTTGTTTCGTTATTCCCACACAGCAGCTGCGATTTTGATGGAGCCGGAAATAAAAGGAGAATCCATGACCAGCATTAAGACGAAGCAAACTTCAGAAAAAAAAAATAACACAGCACATGATATTGTTATTGGTATTCGGAATTCTGCTTTTGTAAAACGAATGAAATACTCATTTCTCACAGCAGGCAATATGAGCATAAAATAACCATTTAAAAACCTTGTACCACATCTGCCTAAGCTGAAAGTGAGGTCATATCACAGCACTTTACAAAGTCACGCTTGTTTGGGGGGATTATCCCCGTGGCAGCCACCGTCAGGTCTCTCCCTCCTCTCCGGTATAAGACAATAGGGACGTTCCCTCGCACCTTTGCGCTGCCTATCAACCGCAGTAGGTGGCAGGCTACGCTGTGTGATGTCTTGTCACCTAACAGGTGACAAGAGCCACCTGTCTCTTGCCATATGGTAAAAGCTTATGTGTGACACTGGACGCCAAAGCCTGCATTTTTACTAAACGGAGCTTTGATGTTACCCTGTAGAAGTCTTTGCGCCAGCGATTCGAGAAAATGTTTGTGGATTTGCACATAAATGCCATCACAGGTTTCATGCAGAGTCAAAGGATACTCCGACAATATATCTAGAAATTAACAGGCATGTGCTTTCGTACCCTACAACAGTTGCCAGGACGCTACTAAAACAGCTCTGCATCAAGTACCTCTGCGTACATACCTGTCATACAGTGTTCCGGTCAAGAATTGAGAAGCCCAGGCAACGATGTCACTGTTTCGACGAGTCATGTCACGTACAGCAAATAGGTCTTCGGCCAGCTCCCCTGCCTTCCAATCCCAACCACCCACGGTCACGCTCAATAGCTTGTAGCAATCATCTATTTTCTGGCGCAAGCATCCGAGAAAGATGCGGGCAGTGTGCCATACATCTACTTTTAGGTAAACCCTCCGGACGGTTCTGCTGGATATGACCGCGTTGACCAGAAGCTCGATGCTTTCTTCATCCATGTAGCAGGCTGCGAGGACTAGCTTTTTTATGCTCGCGTTCTGATGCAGGGCTTCACATAAGACCCGCCAGTGTTTCTTGGTGCATTCCCCAAACGTGGTAAAAAGCAAGACAGTCAGTTCCAGCTTCCTAAGAACAGAGGTAGTTGACACATAACGGGTAATGGCCTTAATCAAGGTGTCACAAGCGCCTGGAATATAGATTGTCAAGTCGGCGGATGTGATGTTGATGAGAGATGGTAAGATAAGAAGCTGGCTAATTTCATACAAGGTGCCGGCACATGGTCCGACGTAGACATGCGAGAATGCTCTGCACTTAAGGATTTCACTGTTTTTCAGGAAATGGACAGTGGTGTCGAAATAGACATTATCCTCCGCACCACTGCCAGCAAGAGCCTCACACACTTGTTCCCAGAGGTATAAGTGACTGCCCTTTCCGCTAATGGTAAGCTTCAAACTGCTGCCCCTTGCTGAGAGCGTCCTAAATAGCGACTGCCAAGACTCGGGCTTGCAAATGCTGAGATGCAACGTGACCTCTTCGAGAGTTCTATTTTCTGCCAAAGCCTGGAGCCAGAGACTGCAGTCGACCGCAATCTCTAAGTTTTCGTATCTATCTTGAAAGGCATTGTAACTGCGAACTGGAATGTTCAGTCTCTTGAGTACATTGTTTCCACTCAGTAACATCGTCATTAGCGCCACGCTCTCAGCATCGATGACGTAATCCGTGAGGTTAGCATCCGTGATTGTTATGTTTTCTACAAGGCCCTGCAGTACCCAACTGAGTGAGGCCTGGGGCACTTCACTGCTTGCGTCAACGGTCAGATTTCTCAAGGTACCATTGGCGGCTATGTACGTTGAAAACATGGGGCGGTATTTTTGAGAGGCTTCGCTAATCACGGAGTTGTGCAGTGAAAGCTCTTCAAGCGAACAGCTTCTTGTCAGTGCTGCTAAAAGGCAATTAGCGCCACGTCTTTCCATCTTTAATTTCGGCAATCTGAGTGCCCGGAGGCTAGTTGGTTCCTGAAGGATCTCAGCAAGCACAAAGCAGAATGATGAGGGGCAATTCGAGGATGAAGCGCATTCTAATTCTTTCATGTTAATCAGCGATGGGATGGCTGAGGTGAAAGCTTTGTGCCTCGAGAAGTCGCTGAAGTAGATTTTCAAAGACTTTATGGAAGCGTTGTCTTGAAGGGCATCACGGAGGACCACCTCGAATCCCTTGAAGCTACCAGTGCTGATGTCGAGAGCAGCCAGGCATGGATGAGTCTTCAGTAGGCGCCGGGCAAGAACGGCTGCCGGTCGTATTTGGCTCCTCTTGGGACGCGGAAGGCAACGTGTGTCGATGCTGACGAGGGAAAGCTGCGCTTGAGTGTTTGGAAGTTTGCATAGCTGAAGTCGTGCGTTCCACAAAGCCTCGTTCAGCATTGAAATATGCCATGTAATCTGGCAGCTCGTGCTTCCTGTCACTGTGCAGGATGGCAGAAAGCATGCAGTACACGTCTTTCCACTGGATGGTGCGCCCTCTGCTGGCTCCAAGGATGTCCCAGCTTGCCCCGCGAACTCGGAGCCAGTGAGTGACAGCGTTGCCTGCGCAGATCTTCGGGGCATGTCCATCATACCTGTAAGGATAAAAAAATAAGGATTGGGTGTAGTGTTGAACAATGTAGTCGAGCGCATAGAGCAGAAATGGCGCAAGTCTAATATGCTACTCATTATTTGAGGTCACCAACTTTAAACACCGGTACTAAGCGCAAAACACCCAAAGTTTTGCTCTTTGCATCTAAATACCTTCATCCCCTTGACGACCTGTAGCAGCACTAATGCAAAATTGCTCGGCAAAATTGAGTCACTTTGGGACTAAACCTCATACTCCAAACCAACTTAAACCACGTGATGGCGCCCTCTAAACCGTTATGCATGGTCTGGCAGTGCAACTACCGAGACTTCGAGAGAAAGAAAGGGATCATACAACCAGGACGTTTTGGCGCTAAATAAACATAATGATCGTATTATCCTTCAGGCATATACATTTCCTACCTATCTGCGGTCACGCGTCACATAATTTAGCCTTTCTCGTGAAGCGAACATGTCCTGTAGTGGTGCGTGCCGTTCCCGTCAGCGACACTGAGAATCTCTGCATTGAGCTCGTTCCCAGGAACCCAAAATCTAAGTGTCTTTATTCTCAAACTTTGAGCCCCCTCAACGGGGCCTTCCAAACTTCGACCGCATTTTCTCAGCGGTCAAACAATTCGCACAAAAGCAAACCTTGTTAATTGTGGGGGTCTTTAACGCCCCACATACAGCATGAGGGTACCCTACAGTCTCAAGGGACGCCGAGTCTGGCTAGATGCACAGCAGGAAGGATGCACCTTTTTCACTGACAGGAACCACCCCACTAGAGTGGGCACAAGTGTGAGCAGGGGCGCCACACCGGATCGTACATTTCCGCACTTAATTCCTGGTGCCAAATGGTGCAACAATAACGAAAACGTAGGCAGCGATCGCTATATTATTGAAATTACGCTTCACAGCCAAAAAGAAAACCTTTGACTAAGCACGCAACCATCACGAACTCGGAATCGTTTACAAAATGCCAAAGCAACACAGTGCACACGTCCTTCACGGAGAGAGGGGCATAGACCACCAAAGGAGTACATGATATATGATCTGCAGCACAGTCTACCCCACGGGACTGCCTAAAGGCTGCTTCACACTGACGACTCGCGAAGGTTGCGCGATTCGTCACGAAGGGAGAGACCCGCGATAAGCGCCTATCGACACCGAGTGTTCACACCTTCGTGCGACTCGCTTCACGACAACCTCCTCTCCGAACGAGATTTGGAAGAAGAGCTGACTTTCGCGCCTTCACGGCCTCTGCTACCGCGCTCGGGGTATAGATCCTTTCCGACTCATTTAATCGGGTATGAATATGTGCAGTTATAAGCGAGGATGGAAATTTTATGGTTATGCCAATGTTTAGGGCTCTTTCCGCTGCCAAAAGCACTCTGGTTCGTAATAATGGCGGTAAATGTTTCTACCACCACCACTCCACTCTTTCTCTCTTCGCACTTCCACTCCATCTTTCCTCCCGTCTCTTAGAGCGCAGTTCATGTGTCTGCAGAACAAGTGTGAATGATACTGCACCTGTCCTTTCCTGTGAACAAATTATTATTATTATTATTATTATTATTATTATTATTATTATTATTATTATTATTATTATTATTATTATTATTATTATTATTATTTGATTTGATTTGATTTGATTTGTGGGGTTTCCCAAAGCGGCTCAGGCTCGTAGTGGAGGACTCCAGAAATTTCGACCATCTAGGATTCTTTAACGCGCACTGCCATCACACATCACACGGGCGCCTTGCTTTTCGCCTCCATCGAAAAGCGGCCGCCGAGGCCCTGATTCGACCCCGCATACTTGGGAACAGTAGTCGAGCGCCGTAACCACTGCGCCACCCCGGCGGGGTATTATTATTACTATTATTAATGTTATTACTATTATTATAATGCCGGTGAACTGACGCGTTGCGCCACCCCAGCGGGATTATTATTATTATTATTATTATTATTATTATTATTATTATTATTATTATTATTATTATTATTATTATTATTATTATTATTATTATTATTATTATTATGCCGGTGAACTGACGACGCATTCAACGGAACGCTGGTTGTGTTCGACAAGGGGCACGTGATTACCGTGGGCAGCAACAGCTGATGGGGTTAGGACAGGGAGGTCACCGCCGCTTGCGGCTGGGGCTAACCTGTCCGAATTTTTATCAGTTGTAGGTCGGTGGTGGACGACGGCTGTTGTTGCGGCGCACGTCTTTCTCTCTCTCTCTCTTCCTTTTCTTTGTTTTCTCTTCTGTCTGAACGAGGCAGCGGAGGTGGCTCAGCTACAGAGCCAGTAGCAGGCCCGTGCATTTTCTTTTCCTTCTTCCTACAGCCGCAACAACAACAACAAGTAACAGCTCGGGAATTAGCATTTCTGTAGTGTACAGGGTCCTTCAAAATATGTGCGAACACGTCGAAGCGTTCGCACATATTCGCATATTCGCACAAATTCGCATATTCCCACATATTCGAAGCGTTCGCATGCGCACGCTATCAGGGTCCTTCAAAATATGTGCGAACACGGCGAAGCGTTCGCACATATTCGCATATTCGCACAAATTCGCATATTCGCACATATTCGAAGCGTTCGCGCAAAATATGTGCGAACACGGCGAAGCGTTCGCACATATTCGCATATTCGCACAAATTCGCATATTCGCACATATTCGAAGCGTTCGCGCACGCGAACGCTTCGAATATGTGCGAATATGCGAATTTGTGCGAATATGCGAATATGTGCGAACGCTTCGCCGTGTTCGCACATATTTTGAAGGACCCTGTACATTCTACAGTGCTCTAGGAAGTTTTAAGACTGCAGTTGGTTGATTACCTCTCTAGACATTTTCTGACCATTCCCACCCATTTGTGCAAGCAAACCACGCCCTTTAGCGTTCGCTCACGCCCCACCGGGGTGGTGCAGTGGTAAGACGCTGGACTACTGTGCCGAAGTACCCGGGTTCGAACCCGACCCCGGCGGCTGCGTTTCGATGGAGGCGAAACGAAGAGGAGTCCGTGTGCTGTGCGATGTCAGCGCACGTTAAAGATCCCCAGGTTGTCGAAATTACTTCGAAGCCCTCCACTACGGCTCCTCTTTCTTTCTACTTTCACTCCTACCTTCCTCCCTTCCCTTACGACGCGGTTGAGGTGTCCACAGAAAACAAGTGAGACAGTTACCGCGCCTTTCCCTTCCTATAAATCAATCAGTTTTTTTAGCGTTCGCTCACGTTCAAACGTTTCAAATTTCCCGTCACCGGAAGTTAGGCATACGTTATCAGAAGTTGAGTAACACTTGACCCCCTTTCGACGTCAACATTACCCCTCCCGGCTATTGCGACGTCTGAGTGGCTTAATTGCTTCTAATTAACTTATTAACACATGCATCTCCCGAGCTTTTTGACGCTCTATCTGATGCAACCTATATCTTATAAACTCATTCGTTCCAATGGAATCACGTGGAAAAGCTCGGGAAGATAAACCTTTACCTCTCTAACTCTGCCACTTTCCGTGGATTTTCACCAGACGGCGCCGCCAGTATCACCTAAGCGAAAGCAGCTTCTTCTGGGCCAACGATGCTACAGCGCCGCGAATTTCAAATTATTCTTATCGGATCGGGCAATTACGTCATCGATATTGATATTGAAAGTGTTAGACGATATAATGCTATCTGTGTGCCAAATTTCAGCGCGAATAAGCGGCTGTAATTAAGCGCAACAATATTACGGTGCGTGTACAACGTTGCTACACACTTTGTAGTGCAGAGAACGGGCCCTCCGCGTGTTCCGAAAAATGAAGCCCGTTTCAGGCCAGTTCTAAAGTGCGACCGCAGTGCCGCAGGGACCTATAGATTGCAATGGCGCATGAACAGTTGCTGTTTTGACTGAAAACACTGAGGGGTACTTAATGCGTAGCAAAAACAAACATTTCTTTGTTGTCTGCGCCGGGCGCGCAGCGCAGCACAACTGAATAGTAGTAGTATAAAACTATTCCGCAAAATGGGACGGGGTTTAGGGGTTGGGGTCTTGAGCTCCATGTGAACGATTCTGCTTGCATACGAACTCAGAAACTTAGCAATGCGTGTGAACACATTCTAGAGTGGCCGACAGAAACGCCGCCACTTCGCGCCTCATTTTCGTAGGCAGATGGACGAATTTGTTTTTCTTGATCGCCGCTAGGCGCATTCGTGCCGCGCCCTCTGTTTTCTCGCACGTTTTCCTCCTCTCACGGGGTCACGGGGAAAGGCAAACCATTGACTTTCACACGTCCTCTAGTGGACGAGGCCGCTAAGGGACAAATTGTGCCAGACGATGTGCTACATACAACTCTTCAATTGTGTTATATGTATGCCAAGTTGGAGTAAGCGGTCTGTAGACATGTATTGGGGAAGCCCCAGTAATGTCTTGACCGCTTTTCTGACAAGAGTGTTCAACCGGTTGAGCTCCCGTTTACCCAATTCTTACATACACTGAACTTCTTGAACACTACAGGCTGTCTCGCCGTACCACTTCCACCCTCTTCTCTCACCCTGTCTACCCAAGAGGCAGAAACTTACCGCCGCCTACAAACTAATACATTTCATTCACCATCTCTCCTAAACATGTGGTACCTGTCACTTCAGTCTCCTGCCTGCCCCAATTGCTGTGAGCGGGCAACACTCTACCGCATGGTATGCCAGGTTACCGCTTCTCTTTGTCCACTCTCTCACCCCTGCAAAGAAAATTGGGAGCCGGCCCTGCAAGACCCCTGGCTCCAGCAATTGCCGCCTCGCCCCGCTGTTACTACAGTCTCGGCCAACGGGACCCTGGACTGAGGGTCCCCCCCCCCCCCCCCCCCCCCACTGACAGCAAAATAAAGATGTTTTGTCCTCCTCTATCGCCTTTTCAACAGCTGTCAAGAGCGGCGCGCAGCGTGGGCACGTAGTTTGCTACACCCTGTTTCAACAAAACCGTATTTCATTCTAACTGAAAATGCCTTGAATTGCTTTACAAGCGGCCGTGATATTTAGTTTTACGAATAACGATCCATCAAATGTGTCTAGTCAGTGTAATTTATATATCTGTTTTTCAACTTATTTTTTTCAGTAGAGGAGATGTATATACAACTGCGCATCTGCGACTTAACAGACTTCTATAGCCAACAGTATAAGTGATGAGCTATGAAAACATTACTTTCAATCTGGAAGAAGAGGATGAGAACGTACAAAAATTGCAGCAGCTGAAAACGAACTACCGTTGCTTATTAACGGAAAAGGTTTCTTTCTGAATACCACAGTTATTTATCACGACTTCAAATGGGAAGATTGACAAAAATATTAGGAGGCACTTAGGACAGCGCACATTTGGGAGAACCGCTTTTTTAGACACACGTTCAGACACTTGACGTATCTGACGCATCGACTCTGAATGTTGCGCTCCTTGTTGTCGAGATTGAGGAGTCCGTTGAGTACCACTGGCCGGTAGTTCTTCCTGACGTTCCGGACGCCTGCTCTCAGCGGCACGAGCTCGTTTAGTGTTTGCAGGCATAAAATCTTGGTTAACACATGTCGCTATTCCGCTAGCGCTAACTGCCAGCACAACCTGCTTTTTATGCTCTGTCGAGACACAGTGGCGCCCCCTACGCTGCCATGAAGAAGTCACGCTTAGCGTGACGTCCATCATCTGACTAGGCGGCCCATTATCATCGCTGCTACCATCATTCTCATTACCAATGCCTGTAGTGCCATTGTCATCGCTACTGTAATTCCTACGTTACAGACAGAGAATATTACGATCTGTTTTTCACGATCCCAGAACGGAGTATTGGATTGGAAAACATTTATTGTCAGCAAAGAGCGATTTGTGGGCGCTACACTTAGATGGCCTCAAGTCCGTTGCTCTCGGTGACCTTTTGAGCCCACTCAGTAGCCCGAACTTGCGTTAAGTAAGTGAGTAAGTAAGTAAGTAAGTAAGTAAGTAAGTAAGTAAGTAAGTAAGTAAGTAAGTAAAGTAAAGTAAGTAAGTAAGTAAGTAAAGTAAAGTAAGTAAGTAAAGTAAGTAAGTAAGTAAGTAAAGTAAGTAAGTAAGTAAGTAAGTAAAGTAAGTAAGTAAGCAAGTAAGTAAGTAAGTAAGTAAGTAAGTAAGTAAGTAAGTAAGTAAGTAAGTAAGTAAGTAAGTAAGTAAGTAAGTAAGTAAGTAAGTAAGTAAGTAAGTAAGTAAGTAAGTAAGTAAGTAAGTAAGCAAGTAAGCAAGTAAATAGTTCGCGCGCTCAGCTTTGGATCGTAGGCATAGCGGTTCGGTCCCTAATGAAGAAGACATTTTTTTTTTTCTCAGGTCACACTTGCTGTACATGGCGCGCATGAGCCAAGAAAGACTTTCCCCTTTAAAATGTAGAACTGATTCTTGTATTGTGCCATATACTGGCTCCAAGTCATTAACCTCAATATATTTTCTTGGCCACTAGGGCGTGAGAAAATAAGCATTTCGAAAGGGAAGAGTGGAGGAGTGTCCAAGGGCGCCTGACAAACTGTACCTCATTTGACGATCGCTAGACGAGACCGCAGATTGCTATGTTCGCAGGTTATGAACTGTAACGGTACTGACAATGCCTGAAACAGGGGTTATAGAGCTTACTTATGGTTTGTAAACGTACAGCCTTTGCCAAAAGTTTAGAGCCCAGAGGGTTTTCTTTTAAGTATTGTATTATGACTACGTTAGCAATCGTGGAAGTCCTAGCTACTGGATAGGGCAGGACGAAAAATCTTTTTGCCTGCCACGACTCTGAAATCCTGGGAATGCATTACGAGCCACATAGTATGGCTCAGTATACCCCCGGTGCTCTAAACGTTCGACAAATGATACACTCTGAGGTGACACGAAGGGACACAGTTCTTGCAGTCTTCAGCATCAATTTAGGTTCCTTAACGTTTGCATCTCTCGAAGCGTTGACTTGTAATCCTGATGCTAGAGTCTTGCCATCTTCATGGCACCTTCCAGTATGGCGCGATCTTCCCATATTGGACAAATGCAGCGTTTCTGTTGATCGTCTTCATTGCTTCGCTGCACTTTCGCCGTACAGGTGCTCTGCCCTGATGGGGCTGGTGCAGGTGGGTCACCGCTGCTTGTGGCGGGGGCTGGCCTGGCACCGAATTTTTATCTGTTGTAGGCCGTCATTGCACACGCCACCGCTGGTGGTGGACGATGGCTGTTGTTGCGGCGCGCGTCTCTCTCTCTGTCTTCCATTTCTTTCTTCTCTATTTTCTCTTCTGTCTGCACGAGGCAGCGGAGGTGGCTCAGCTACAGAGCCAGTAGCAGGCCCGTGCATTTTCTTTTCCTTATTCCTACAGCCACAACAACAACAACAACAACAACTTTCGCCGTAAGAGACGCCAGCTGCACAGCAGGTTGTCCCCGATTGTCCGCTAACTGGCGCGTTTGCAGACACAACACGTTGTCGCGTCTTCAAACGCTGGTAAGAATTTGCGGTTGATACACGGTTCCCTTCGGGTACACAGCAGTATTTGTGAAGTGTTCTGTGTCCACGAGGTTTACTCCTGAGCCACGACTTGCGACTCCCAATGCATTCTCAGTGATGCAAATCTCGTGATGACAAGACTATTTTCTCCTACCCTCTTCAAAGAGACGGATCTCGAATCGTAAAAAGGCGTATTACGCGCCTTGAAAGCACACGCCTTGGGCTGTAAGCAGTTTGTAAAGGCTACATTCGTCATATGCAGTGAAAGGTTGTAATGTTTATATCAAGATCCTCGATATTTGATGCCATGAACGCGAAATGCACTTGGCTATCAGAGATGCTGACGACACCTGCGGTCCACCAACAGGCACGTCCGCGACCGCTTTACCGCTCTTATTTCTCCCTTGGGGCCGACGTTGGCGATTTTATACGTTTTCATGTGTAAAAATTTGGAGGACGCTTAAGCTTCGCCTTCAAGAGTGGAACGCGATAGCGTTATTGCACCTCGTTCGCACCGCCCACTCATTCACTCGGTATGCTCTTGAGTCACACAAAGACATAGTTTTCATACTCAACACTTCTAATGGCACTGTACAACTTTTTTCTAATTATTTGTTCAAACAAGTGCTTCTCACAATCTACATTATCGCATCGTGTTGTGCACACTACAACGTTTCTTGCTCCCGTGTTCCTTTAGCGTTCACACGCACTGAGTATGTCGGTCAGTCACACATCGCAGGGGACGCTTTCCCAGCAGAAGCGCTACGGCGCAGCGATCACGTCAGAGGCGTCCGGCATCAGACGCTGCACCTAGCAATCGCGCTGTGAGCGGAAAGAGGAGCCGCGTCGCCTAAACACCACTGCTCGAGTGACGCACGCTGGATGTTGGAAGGGAAGAGAGCGAGAAAACTTATTAAACGCAAGAGTATTGGGGCATCCTCGCACCGGTACCCGCGCGGCCCGAAGGGGAGAAGCGGGTGAGCGAAGATAGTGATCTAAAGAAAGGAAAGATGCTTGATTCTACAACCCGTGAGGGTGCACGGCGAAACGTCAGGGGCGAGTGGCGCGCCACGTGTCGGGGCAGCGCCGCACATTGCGAGGAGGGGTTCTTCTGTGGTTCTTCTTCTCTGCATGCCGGGATTTATCGCTCACAGCCAACGCCGCCGACGACACCAGCTTTTTTATGAAGTGCACGCCGGGATTTATTGGTCACGGCCAACGCCGCTGACGACACCGGCTTTTCTGCGACACGAGCTCCTTAACGCTACCGCGTTAAAATACATTGTGCCTTGCATGGGTTACCACTGCTGAGTTACTGCGCGTTTTCGAAAACCTACGAGACCCTACTTCGATGTAAACGGCGCACTGTACGATTTAGCCGTTTCCTTAAGCCTTCGGAGGTGGTTGATTGATATAGGAAAATGAAATTTGAATACCAAAACAACTGGCTCCGCCCCACAACTGAAGAAAAGGTGTGTCGTCGCTACAGCGTCGTCCGTTTCCAGCCAATTACAAGCGCGTTCCAAACTGAAAGCGAATTGAACGGGCTCAGGAGTACCACCCCTTTTTGCAATAGAACGTATACAGTGTTCTGCAACTTTATCGTACGCATTTTGAGAAATCCTCCCGCCCCAACTGCAGGGTAATTTACACTGAAACCGCGAAGAAAGTTTGCGCGCTGTTGTCTCTTTTGTTATGTATTAGGTCCTACAGCGATTCTTACCTTGTTTGGTCCCACGTGATGAGAAACCAGAACCGTCTGTGTCGAGACTGCAAGAGCAAAAGACGGAAACGCAAATTTTCCGCCGAAGGGCAGTGGGAACGCCATCTAGCATCATTGCAAAAACGTGCCATGCTTGCCTGGGTACTTTCTAAACGCGGCTCTTTCCTCCAGCGACGCCAGATGACGCCACAGCTGCCTTTTGCTGGAAATTGCGTTGGCGTTTTTTGCTCCTCAGCCTCGTCGCAGACGGTTCTTGGTTCTTTATCATGTGCGGCCAAACCAAGAAAGCACAATGGTCAAAATTACCTCTTGCAGAAAAGGACATCAACGCGCAAGCTTTATGCTTGGTTTCAAGCGCAAATGAATCTCTTGTTGAGGCGGAAGAATTTTTCAAAACGCGTAAAATGAAATTGCAGAAGACTGTATAGACCCTCACCGATCGGAAAGCACGACCAAACACGACCTTACACTCGACAACACACATTCTCCATGCTGTGAGTTTTCTTGACGCACGACATGCAACTGAATTTGAAAGCGTGTTGCGGTTTTGTTTAATGATTTGACGTCCCAGAGCAAATCTGGCTATGGGGAACGTCATGGCGGTCTTCGGAAGCTAATTTCGATCATCTTAAATTCTTTTACATTCGCTGACGCCACACAGTACACGGGCACCTTGCTACTCGTCTACGGAACCCGCATACTTGTGTTTTCAGCAGTCGAGCGCTCTGAGCACTCATCCCCACGTGAGTGTGGCGCAATAGTTACCAGGCTCACGTGCTGGTCCCGAGGACTCGTGGGTTCAAAAGCCGACAGCGGCGACCGCTTCACGATGGAGGTGAAAAGCAGGCCACTCGTGTACTATGTGATGCCTGTTCAAAAATAATCCTTGGTGGTCGATATTTCTGGAGTCCTCCACCAAGGCGTCCCCCATAACCTGACTTTGTTTGGGACACTATGAAACAAAGCTTAGCATACATCGCATACCAGCTGCAATGCGTTTAAAAAATTGTGAACGCCAGGCGCAGTGTGGCACAGAAGATATGGAGACAATTTAAAACATCTCAAGCTAGGGTGCCTCGATGCCTTTCGCAAAGCGGAGGCAAAAGGTGTCGAGGCACCGTACATCAAGCAGACTCCGAACGCCAGCTGGAACGTGCCAAGAAAGCTCCTGTGGTGGTGCGTATGGCGTCACAACCACTGCATTACGTCGCAATGTTGACTTAATTACCTTCACGTTATCATCTTAGCTGGCTCAATATTACACTGTTTCTGTTTACATTATAATGGCATGCATGGTCTTACATCTGCATGGCCACGTGACGCATGCAGATGTGAGACCTTAACAGAGCAATCACTACTAAATTAGTCACGATGAATAACAACATGGTACGCTTTTCATTACCGTGCAACACAAGTCTTACTGCTTGTCATACAACACGATACTGCATTCACGCACACGACACTATGCTTTCCATACACACTCATCGCCAGTAATTATGCTTTTTCATGACTCAATAACCAATGCCAATTGGTCGATGCCTTAGCGTACCAATACTCTTTTTCTAACCACAAATAACATGCTGAAGCTAGAAACGCAGCGCACATTATGAACAGTGTGGCAACGATTCCCAAACAATGCCGGCGAGATTTCGCAGCCAGTCCTTACTTTCTCGCATTAAAGGCATTTAGGGAAGAAATGAAGTTGGTGTAAACTGCGAACGAGTTGAGTTGTTCAAGGAGGATGCTGACGAATCGCAAACGTTCCAAATGGAGAAAAAAATGCCTTACCAGCCTTTGGTGCTTTAGGCCTAGTAGATGCCAGCATGCGTTGAGTGCAGTCTACTCTTCGATCAGCTAGCTAACTGCATGCGCCTTGGAACTTCACTGCGTTTGGCTCCCCTGAAATAGCACAACGGTATCGACCGTGTTCACCTTTGTGAGCGCTGAACGCGACTGCGACAACCAAAGTAAATAACGCACTGCGATGGCTCACGCGCGCATAAGAACGCGTCCAGGCAGGTCACCATTTAATGCGAAAGCATTTATTAGCTCATACTGCTATCTTGTGACAACCCTGTATCGTGGAGACGCCATAATGTTGGGCGGTTCGAAACTAAAAGCAAAAAAAAAAATGTTTTCGACGCGTCGGTGCCGGTCTACCGGCGTCCTCTCTGCTGCACGCCGTTCATTTCTGGGACACTTGAGACGCCATTTCCAACGCCGTCCAACCAAAGCTCGGATTTCACCGACGCCGTGTCGTGATTCGCCGTACGCCCTCTCTCTCTTTCTTTCCTCCTCCCCGATGTTGCGTTGTGCGTGTGTGGTAAGACGCCCGAGCCCCGCCGGGGTGGTGCAGTGGTAAGACGCCCGACTACTGTGCCGGAGTTCCCGGGTTCGAACCCTACCTCGGCGGCTGCGTTTCGATGGAGGCGAAACGAAGAGGCGTCGTGTGCTGTGCGATGTCAGCTCACGTTAAAGATCCCCAGGTGGTCGAAATTACTCCGTAGCCCTCCACTACGGCTCCTCTTTCTTTCTTTCCACTTTCACTCCCATCTTCCTCCCTTCCCTGACGGCGCGGTTGCGGTGTCCACAGAAAACCAAGTGAGACAGTTACCGCGCCTTTCCCTTCCTATAAATAAATCAGTTAAATCAGTTAAGACGCCCGACTATTGTGTCGGAGTACCCGGGTTCGAACCCGACCTCGGCGGCTGAGTTTCGATGGAGGCGAGACGAAGAGGCGTCGTGTGCTGTGCGATGTCAGCGCACGTTAAAGATCCCCAGGTGGTCGAAATTACTCCGTAGCCCTCCACTACGGCTCCTCTTTCTCTCTTTTCACTTTCACTCCCATCTTCCTCCCTTCCCTTACGGCGCGGTTGCGGTGTCCACAGAAAAACAAGTGAGACAGTTACCGCGCCTTTCCCTTCCTATAAATAAATCAAATCAGTTGTGCGTGCGCCCCGCCGGGGTGGTGCAGTGGTAAGACGCCCGACTACTGTGCCGGAGTACCCGGGTTCGAACCCGACCTCAGCGGCTGCATTTCGATGGAGGCGAAACGAAGTGGCGTCCGTGTGCTGTGCGATGCCAGCGCACGTTAAAGATCCCCAGGTGGTCGAAATTACTCCGTAGCCCTCCACTACGGCTCCTCTTTCTCTCTATCCACTTTCACTCCCACCTTACTCCCTTCCCTTACGGTGCGGTTGATGTTGCGGTGTCCACTGAAAAACAAGTGAGACAGTTACCGCACCTTTCCCTTCCTATAAATAAATCAGTTAGGTGTCCACAGAAAACAAGTGAGACAGTTACCGCGCCTTTCCCTTCCTATGAATGAATCAATCAAGGCGTTGTGCGTGCCATGGCTGCCAGTGAAGCTGCAATGACGTCATGTGAATAAGCTCATGCAGCAGCGCGTCTGTAGACGCGCGTTACGAACGCGCGCAGAAATGGGCGGAGAAAAGCGGCAGACGCATCCCGCCTGGCCCTGCGTATGCTGCTTGCGCTTTGCGAGATCTTCGACAGGTCGCGCAGCCATTGACATCAACGCTGCGTATTAAACTCGCGCTGTACTGTAGTAGAAGCTAATTCAATAATAAGGTGAATAGTTCCGTAATAGACACTCCAGAGCATCACCTGCGAAATTTCTGCAGGCACTATATTCTTGTGCGGAGCGAGCTGGCGCCTTTCGGCTCCGCAGCTTCCACCACATTTCCACAGAAAGTTGTCCCTGAGTAGTGTCCCTTCGTCCGGTCACACTAAAGCTGTTAATCAAATGACGTCATGACAACGTCATCAGTAAAATAAAAATCCTGCAAATAAAAACCACCGCGGCCAGGATTCGATTACGCATCCTTGGGAACAGTAGGCAAACGGCCTAACGACTCCACCATCCCTTTCTTCTTTCTTTATTAACGACTTTGGCTTCGCATAGGTACAAACTTAATGGCAAAGCAAGTCGACAACACATTTACTGGTGTGATAAATTCAAAACATTTTCAACAACCCCAGTTCATCAAGCACTCCAATTGATGTTGGGTGGTCAGGAATAAGTACTATATGCGCTTCTCTGAACCGTATGACACTTTCAATGAAGTGCTCACGTACAGATCACACTTAGATATCTGCGTTGTTGTACTGCATCCTTGTTTTCCACGAGCTGTGGAGCCTCAGGAGCGTAACAGCATCAAAATAAATCTCGTCTGTTTGTACAAACAGACGAAATCTCGTCTGTTTGTACAAACAGACGAGATTCGTGGGAAGTCAGGCGTTCACGCTTAAGTTTTAGTTGTGATCAAAGCTTTGAAAATTGTTTATATTTTAAATGACGTCCTACTTTAATCTTTGCCCATTTTTCAAAGCACACAGTAGTGTAATCATTTCGTTTCATTCTATTGCTTGTATTGCGATGGAGTCGAGGACTAAGCGTGCCGTAGTTTACAATTTGCCATTTTTATTTTACGTTGTTTATTTCCTCAATGCGTTAAGAAAGGCAAGAAATAAAAGGGAGGTTGTTAGGGAGAAAGCCGAATGACGTAGGGATGTAATTTGAGACTTTTTTTTTCATGTTTTTTGAAGGATATCCCAGAAAAACATCGCCACCCAACAATCTGCGACAGGTTGTATCAAGCTTTATGTTCATTCGGGATCAAAAGGATGTATTTTAAGGACAGTCACTAAATTACGGTTAGGCCCTCTGCTGCCCAAATTTGTTTACTCGTCTAAGATCATGAGTGGTGCAGTTAGGGGGTACCTGCGAGAGCTGGCGCTTTCTAACAGGATGTTGCAAATGCGGTTAACCATGGAATGCCTGGGTAACGTCACGAGGAAAATTTTGTATAGGGACATAACGCTTTCAGTGCCGATGTACCGTTTGCCGCACTGCGGAGGCCCAGGAGACGTCCTCAATAGAGTTAAACGAATGGCAATCTTAACGTCAGTAAAAACCATTTTTATTTCTCAAACTTCACTCTATTACTTTAGAAGTGAAAACATGGATCGATGACAAAGGCTACTGTGTCCCTTGGTCGACAAACTGTTTCATCTATAAGAAACCTGAAACAATAAAGCCACTACACCACTGCGGCGGGGTAATAAGTGTACTTACAAACAGATGGCGCACGCACAACACATACGTGCTCCTCTCTGCCCAGTTCTTTTTCCTTTTGTTTGTTAGTTATCTTTTGTCTGGTCTTTTATTCTCTCCTCCTTTCACTGTTGGCCTGTCCACCAGTTCTGGTGCCGACCCGTTTCAAAGGGTATGGCCTCGAGCATCGTTATCATCAAATGCAACCAGATAGCAGGTCAGGCACAATCTGGCAATCCGCTGGGCACCGGCCGCGAGTCAGATGTATACAAAGAATGAGAGGGTCTCTTAGAATATCTCTTGAAAGGTAAACAGCGAAAGCTTAGCACTAGTAATATTCATTAGTAGTCATCGTAGACAATACTACTCATTACTAAGCGCTTTTAGCCATTTCTAATCAATTGTAATCCTTACAAGTCGTTGTTGGAGATATTGGTCATTACAAGTCATTATAACTCCTCATTACTCAGTTTAGGTTTGTTTTGGTTTGTGGGGTTTAACGCCTCAAAGCGACTCAGACTATGAGAGACGCCGTAGCCTAAGACTCCTAAAGTTTTGACCACCTAGAGTTCTATAACGTACATTGGCATCGCACAGTAGGCAGGCGCCTTGTTTTTCGCCTTGAGAAAAAAAGCGGCCGCTGAGGCCTGGATTCAATCCCGCGATTACTCAGTTTAGTCATTGCTAGTCATTACTAAGCATGTTTACATTCCAAATCAACTTTAGTCATTTCAAGTCATTAGTAGGTCATTTCTGTAATTGCTACTCTTTACTAGGCATATAATCATTTCTAATGAATTGTAGTTCGTCACATGGGTCATTATAAGTCATTAGTAGTTATTATCACTCATTACTGGTCAATATAATTTGCACCAATATCCGTCAAAACATCAATTCATCACCATCACTATAAATCATTTCTCCTTTAATATGTCTTCATGCAGCGGACATTTTCAGAAGCGCCCGGCGGTTACGTCCGGCGGTGGCCGACGCACCATTAGCCTAGAAAGGTTTTCACCTTAAAAAGACATCGGCAAAGCCACATTGCAGGCACTGACTCTCAACTCCGATGAACACGCGTTTCGCACGTTGTAAACAAAATACCTCCTCCCCACTCTGTTTTAAGGCGAAATATTTTCTCGGCTCACCTGCGTTTCGATGGAGGCGAAACGAAGAGGCGTCCGTGTGCTGGGCGATGTCAGCGCGCGTTAAGGATCCCCAGGCGGTCGAAATTACTCCGCAGCCTTCAACTACCGGCTCCTCTTCCTCTCTTGATACTTTCGTTCCCACCGTCATTCCGTTCCTTATGGCGCGGTTAAGGTGACCACAGGAACAAGTGTGATATATACTGCGCCTTCCCTCCTATGAACCAATTTTTATGGAGGAGGAGGAGGAGGAAAAAACTTTATTTAGCCCTATATTACTTGGCGGTTTTTGGGACGTCTTCAGAGATGTCTGCTTGTTGAATCCACTAGTCTTCTCCGTCGACCTCGTCCACTTCTGCACAATGGTCGGTTGCCCTCAGTCCAGGGCTCCGCTGGCTACTGCCGCCCGTTGGGCTCGCTGTACCAGACCTTGCTGGTCTTCGCAGCGGCCGCTGGACAGCAGAGTCTCCCATTGCTCCGCACTCGGGTTTCGAATTTTGGGGACCACATCTATGTTTTGACAGGCCCATGTGATGTGTTGGTTTTTCATCGCACCACGGACATCTGTCCACGTATATGGTAGGGTGCATTTTTTTTAGTATATGTGTAGGTTTGGGTATGAACCCGTCTGTAATTGTCTCCATATGACAGCTTCCTCACTGGTGAGAGAACTGTGCGGTGGGGGAATATTAATATTAATAATTGGTTCACAGGAAGGGAAAGGCGCAGTATCTGTCACACTTGCTATAAGGACACCTGAGCCGCGCCGTAAGGGAAGGGATGAAGGGGGGGGTGAAAGTGGAAAGAGAGAAAGGGGAGCCATAGTGGAGGGCTACGGAGTAATTTCGACCACCTGCAGATCTTTAATGTGCGCTGACATCGCACAGCACACGGACGCCACTTCGTTTCGCCTCCATCGAAACGCAGCCGCCGAGGTCGGGTTCGAACCCGGGAACTCCGGACAGTAGTCGGGCGTCTTACCACTGCACGCCGTGGGGGATACGGAACAAAATCCCGTGCGGGAGAGTTGTGCGAGAGATTTGTGCGCGATAATACACTGCTCTTTCCTCTTTTACTTACACCTTCCTCCCGTCTCTTACGACGCAGTACAGGTGTCCATAGAACAAATGCGCCAGATACAGCGTCTGTCCTTTCCTATGAACCAATTGAAAAAAAACGGAGATACAGCGCAGGGTTGTGTAATGTCACCTTGAACAATCTCGAAGATGAAACACATATACTGTGCCTTTCCTTGATTGTTATGATTGTTATCCCCAATACCTAATTTTCAAGCAGTCAGCGTCACGGATGTTTAAGGAGGCTTTCGCTGTGAGTGCGGTGAGCATCTACAGCAGGGTAGCAGCGACGGTGGTCACGGGCCGAGTAGAAGAGGCAGAAGAGGCCGCAGTAGTCCTAGGAATTGTTCAAAACGGAACCAGTACTATTCGCAGTGACTCCAACAGTCCTTCGCAGCTTCGCCAGGGGTCATATCTCTGCCACTGCATTCAAAATTCTTAGCGCGCTGTCAATAGATAGGAACGTAGTGGATCTGGTATGGGTCCCGGCTCACTCGGGCGTCCCGGGGAACGAGGCAGCTCACCAATATGCTCGGTTTTGTCACCCGAGCTGAGGAGGGGATCTTGGACGCGGGCGCCCGACGGGGTGGTTGATTGATTTATAGGAAGGGAAAGGCGCAGTAACTGTCTCACTTGTTCTCTGCGGACACCTCAACCGCGCCGTAAGGGAAGGGAGTAAGGTGGGAGTGAAAGTGGAAAGAGAGAAAGAGGAGCCGTAGTGGAGGGCTACGGAGTAATTTCGAACACCTGGGGATCTTTAACGTGCGCTGACATCGCACAGCACACAGACGACTCTTCGTTTCACCTCCATCGAAACGCAGCCGCCGAGGTCGCCCGACGGGGTGAGTCATTGGATATGCACCAGGCCATTACCATTAATTACAGAGAACTCAGGGCTAGCCCGCTTCTTCCGCACGCTTCGCTCAGCCGAGAACAGGCTACCACGTGGCGGCGGCTGCAAACGCGGTCGCAGCCAAAACCATGGACGTATGTCAGAATCTTTCCCGACTTCGTAAATCCGTACTGCCAACTGCGCGGTGAGCCTGCCACTTAGACCATATAATCTGAGACTGCGCGGAGGATCCGCCTCCGGCAGATCTGGTACCATCTCACTCGCTGGAACACTGAGAAGCTGTTCTCGCCAGCCGGGACCCACACGTCCAGTCCCGGGCCTCGGCATGAGCGCAAGAGATCGCTGACAGGCTTGGACTGGTTGCCACCTGGAATAGCTGAATGAAGCCCAAGCCAAAGACAATCTAAATCGCTGACAAATAAAGTTTTCTCTCTCTCTCCCCTTGAACAACCTTGAAGGTCAAAAACATATACTGCGCATTTCCTTTCTTATAAACCAAGTACAACATACAAGAAAAAAAATATGAATGTTGACCTGATTAGGTTTATGTGTCCACACTTCCGTGGAGCCCAAATAAAAATTAAGGGCCCCGCCGCGGTGGTGCGGTGGTAAGACGTCCGAATACTGTGCCGGAGTTGAAGGGCCCCGCCGCGGTGGTGCGGTGGTAAGACGTCCGAATACAGTGCCGGAGTTCCCGGGGTTTTTGCCCCGCCGGGGTGGTGCAGTGGTAAGACGCCCGACTACTGTCCGGAGTTCCCGGGTTCGAACCCGACCAGGGTGGCTGTGTTTCGATGGGGGCGAAACGAAGTGGCGTCCGTGTGCTGTGCGATGTCAGCGAACGTTAAAGATCCCCAGGTGGTCGAAATTACTCTGTAGCCCTCCACTACGGCTCCCCTTTCCCTCTTTCCACTTTCACCCCCACCTTCATCCCTTCCCTTACGGCGCGGTTCAGGTGTCCACATAGCAAGTGTGACAGATACTGCGCCTTTCCCTTCCTGTGAACCATTTATATATTATATACAGCGCGTTGCACAATTAGAGGCGCGATATAGAATGCTTCTCCCAGCTAAACCATGGAATCCTCGCCGTTCAAATTTTGCACAGAAAGTGCATTCTGTCGCTAGTATTTTTTAATACCAGATTTGTTCGGGGAACTTGCCTGATTCGATCAAAAGAAGTCAGATGTTCCCATCTTATGCGGCGGCGACGACGCCAGACGAGCCGCTGCCCCAGCGATGGTACTGGTGGCGCCACCTCATGCTGCTTACAACAACTCTGTAGCAGAGAAAGAGCGGGCGAATGGTTTGGCAGAAGGTTTGAGTTGTTGTAAGCAGCATAAGGTGGCGCCACAAGTACCATCGTTGGGGCAGTGGCTCGTCTGGCGTTGTCGCCGCCGCATAAGATGGGATCATCTGACTTCTTTTGATCGAATAAGGCAAGTACCCCAAACAAATTTGGTATTAAAAAATACTAGCAACAAAATACCATTTCTGTGCAAAATTTGAAGTGCGAGGATTCCGCGGTTTAGCTAAGAGAAGCATTCTACATCGCGCCTCTAATTGTGCTACACCCTATAGTTCCCGAGTCTGGTCGCGACCGCCGGTGGCTGCGTTTTGATGGCGGCGAAACAAAGAGGCGTTCGTGTTGTTTTGTGGCTGCAGCAAAAAGGTGAAGAATATAATTAGAGGGTCTCTTAGACGTCTCTTAAGAGGAGAATGGTGAAAGCCCACCCTTCCTATCCAATAAGTTGCCTCCCATCGTAAGCCTCTTGTCGGCATTCGTTGCAGTGCTACATACAGTTATAATTGTTTTACAGGAAAGAGAAGGCGCAGTGTCTATCACACTTTCTCCGGCAAGTGTGTTTGGATGGTACACCATCTTTCCTGTCACGTGAAGTTCCTTGGCGCGCTTTCAAGTGGGGCATTGCAGATACAGGGACGCATCCCGCCTCGGCCAATCAGAATGCCGCAAAAGCGGGACACACTTTATCCACGACCGTCATTGTACCCGCCACTGCTTCGGTCGTTGACGACGGCTGTTGTTGCGGCGCGCGTCTTTCTCTCCCTCTTCTTTTTCCTTCTCTATTTTCTCTTCTGTCCGCACGAGGCAGCGGAGGTGAAACGAAGAGGCGTCGTGTGCTGTGCGATGTCAGCGCACGTTAAAGATCCCCAGGTGGTCGAAATGGCTCCGTAGCCCTCCACTACGGCCCCTCTTTCTCTCTTTCCACTTTCACTCCGTCTTCCTTCCTTACCTTACGGCGCGGTTACGGTGTCCACAGAAATCAAGTGAGAATGTTACCGCGCCTTTCCCTTCCTATAAATAAATCAGGCAGCGGAGGTGGCTCAGCTACAGAGCCAGTAGTAGGCCCGTCCATTTTTTTTCTGTCTCTCTTAATTTCTCCGACCACGAAACCTCTTTCATGACAGCCAAGAATTGTTAGTGAAGTGTTTCTTGAAGGAATACGTGTGAAAAATTAAAAAAGTTGTCTGTAATTGTACATACGTGTCTTGCTCGAATTCTTTGCCTCAATATATCGAAAAGGTGAAACAGGTGATGAGCTGCGTTCAAATTTCGCATTAGGAAGTAACGTAATCGGGTGTAATTTTTTCTTTTTTCTCTACTTTCTCTCTTCTGTCTGCACGAGGCAGCGGCGGTGGCTCAGCTACAGAGCCAGTACAGGCCCGTGCCCTTTTGTTTCCTTCTTCCTAAAGCCACAACAACAACCACCCATCTTCGTTTCGACTCCATCGAAACGCAACCACCGGCGGTCGGGAGCGAACCTGGGTACTCTGGCACAGTAGTCGGGAATCTTAACCTCTGTGCCAACGCGGGGGGGGGGGGGGGGGGGGGGGAGGGGCATAGGCAATAGCGGGTCAATAGAATGAATAAACATTTATTGAATTAAAGAAATGAACAATATGAAAGTATCGGGGAAGAGCGGGGGTTCAAAAGTGTCAAAATGCTCAGAATGAAAAGTGGTGAGACATCCGACTACTGTGCCGGAGCACCCGGGTTCGATCCCGACCATCAAATGTCGTTTTCGGCGGGGTAATTTACTCTGCAAATTTGTTCGATTGTCCCTCTAGGGCTCATGAAATAAAAATTCTTGAAACCACTGACCGAAAACGCTGTTCTCGGTGTGAGGTAATACAGTAAATTAAGGAGGGAGCTCATGTGTATGCACGTGTGTTAGGCCATTCGGGAGCCACAATATATTCCTCGTTATCTAAAGCTATAGTGACTTCCTTGGAAGCATTCATGGCTAAAATGGTTGACCGGATCGTAACCACCGTCACAGAGTGCGTATCTAAAGTTCTGACAACAAATTATTCAGGCTCTGAAAACTGAAACGGTTGCCCCGCCGGGGTGGTGCAGTGGTAAGACGCCCGACTACTGTGCCGGAGTTCCCGGGATCGAATCCCGGCCTCGGCGGCTGCGTTTCGATGGAGGCGAAACGAAGTGGCGTCCGTGTGCTGTGCGATGTCAGCGCACGTTAAAGATCCCCAGGTGGTCGAAATTACTCCGTAGCCCTCCACTACGACCCCCCTTTCTCTCTATCCACTTTCACTCCCACCTTCATCCCTTCCCTTACGGCGCGGTTCAGGTGTCCACAGAGCAAGTGTGACAGATACTGCGCCTTTCCCTTCCTATGAACCAACCAACCAACCAACCAACCTCTCCCACGACATCTGTGCCTTCCTTAACAGCGCAGCATTTCTTAGCTGCAATGATCCGCCCGCGAGAAGAAACCCCTTCCACTTCTCCTATGCCGAAGTCTGGCAGTTTAGGCGAGGCTCATGGTGCAGAAATTGTGTTCATACGCGAATCCTCAAACGCGGGGGATCCGCCATGTCTAACCCGTCTACACAACGTCCTCAGCCAAAATCAAAAGAGCAACAGCTCAGATCTAAGTAAAAAAAAAAGAAAAAAAAACATTTTGGGGCAGGCTATTGCTGCCGGCCGGATATCACATCAATAGGGGCGTTAAGAGCTCTTAAGAGGAACTGGAGATCTCTTCTTTCAGTATATATATTTAATTTACCTTTCTTTAAAACAGAATCCAGACATAATTATTTTGCCAGCAACTTGGCTTCCAACTGAAGAACGTCTCCATTTACCAAATTAGCAGTCGTTTGGACAATATCGGTAGCCAGGACGTGGAGGGTTACTAATACTAGTTTCTTCGAAATTTTGTCTCAGGGCTAAAGGTTCTTTTCAGTATTTTACTTTCGATTCTGAGGTATTGACTTTAGACTGAAATTCTAGAGCTCTGTTTTTTGACATTAGCGAATATTTATTTTTCCGATAGAGATAAGGTTGCCAGCTGCTACTCCTAGCCTTGATGGAGTAAAATAAAAAATGATAAATATCCTGTTTAAGGTGTCTTCTAATTCGTTACTAGAGCTAGTAAAGTACTCAATTAAGCATTATTGGATATCTGGTGAATTTTCACTAGCGAAAGTGATACCTTTACTGAAACGTAATAGTGGCGGCTATACATTGGACAATTTTAGACCTACATCATTAACATCCAACTTCCTAAAATTAATTGAAAGGGTCGTAATCCTACGTGTTACAGAGTTTGTGGAACAAGAGCATATTCTCAGTCCCTGTCAAATAGCTTCTTGCTCCAAATGTTTCATATGAATCCGCAAACAGACCTTGAGAGTCGTGTTCTTTCCCAGCGCCACAAAATGCATGCTGCTTTGGTGACACTATAAATATCAAAGGCTTATGACAGTGTTGAGCCCAGAATTTTATTGAAAAAATAACAGACTCTATGGTTTCTGAATTATTTAGTGACGTGGCGTTCCTCCAAAACAGACAATTTTATTGGGCGCTAAATGGCGTTCATTGTGGCAGATATCAACAAACCAGAGATTCCTCAAAGAGCAGACCTCTGGCCCTTGTTCTTTAACATTCTACTGAGCTCGATTCCCAGTCATCAACAGGTTCGCACGTATGTCTATGCGGATCACATTGCATATTTTACGGCTGCACCTGACACCCAATCCCTTCAATGTACACCTGCAATTGTACCTGAACTCCCTTCAGAATTGATTCTGTGACTTACGCTTCACATTAAATGTAGGAACGTGCGCTGTCCTTGTTTTTAAAATTAAAGATCCTGCAAACCATTCTCTGAACATGTCAGCAAGAAATAATTCCTGCAGTCTTTGAAGTAGCTGGTTGAAATTTATGATGACAATCTGATACGGATGGCTCACATTGCCAATGTTGCGGGAAAGGGCCTTGGTCTGAATGTCGCGCAGGTCAACCAGTCCCCGGTGCGGAATGCGAAGAGATGTGCTTTTAATGTTTTATGTATGTCCGATCAATTTTAGAATTTGAATCTGTGGTGTTTTCTGGTTCACCTGGTAACCAAATTAATTCGCCTGCTCGTTCTTTTGGAGCGGGAAGCGCTTTTGTTATGGCTTGAGCTCCCCAAGTTTGTGGCTAACAACGTACTTTACCTTAAACCCGAATATCACCATTGTTAACTTAATAACAATTTTTGACTGTCCAGACGTATCTAAATATATACGAGTCACAATTCCATCGCTCCCTGTTAATATTTTGCTGTTAGCCAGCCTCTTTTTAGGAGTCAACTAGCCTCGCTTTCATACACCGCAATTGATACTGGTACAAAATTTGTTAGAGGAGGAGGAAGAACATTTATTTCCGCCGAATATCGCGTGGCAGCCACCTCCGGGTCCGCACGTAGGCGTCCGGGGAGGCAGTCTGTCACACCGCGGCCTGAGGACACCCGGCCCCGCCTAGGAGGAGAGGTCTTCAGCCTCGGCCGCCAGGCGCACGGCGAATCGCTGAGTTTTTTCGTCGGAGCTTCTTAGCGTGGTCTCCCGTTCATCGCTAGTTTTAATCGCGTTGCGCTCTGAGGCACGAACGCATCTCCATATTATGTGATCTAATGTTGCCACGTGGCCGCAAAATTTACAAATTTCGGTTTCTGCACCGTCCCTCTTCCGCCCTCTGGCACCCGTCCAACTCCTCTGCAGGGGCGAAAAGAAATTTCGAGCTTGGAGTCTTCTCCAGTCGTATGATTCCTTTTTACTCAGGGATCTATCCGTTGGCGGATATATCCTCCGGTCTTTCTTCAGGTTGTTGGTTACATCCCTAAACGTACCAATACATTCTTTGCTCTTAGATGTTGTTGTGGAAGCGTCCGCAGCACCCCGAGGTAGCGAGGAGCGGGCGAGCATGTGGGCAGCCTCGTTGCCGGCGAGACCGGCGTGTGCTGGGGTCCAGATTATAGTCACGCTTTCGGCGAGAGACGACTCGTTCAGAATTTTTGCAGCACGATTGCTGTCTCTACCCTTGCTAAAATTCCTAACCGCCACTTTAGAATTTTTTAATGTGAGCCTCTGTAACACCTTGCAACAAAAATCAGTTGACATTTCGCTGAAATTGTCTATGATGACATTCCCTCGAAAACCATAAATCATTTATCACTTCGCATATTGATTAGATTATCAGAAGATCATTTATAAAGTCTTCCAATTAGCATAATGATAGCAACTGATGTCTCTGAATGTAGTGAAAAGGTAGGCGTTGGGATATACTGTCCACTTCTAGACTGGCCTTTTTCTGTTCGCCTTCGGGATTTCACCCCCAATCTCCGGATATGGAGGAGCACTGCTCTTCCCTTCTTCGGCAACAGTGGGGCCAGACCTGCGACTGCATGGCAGGCAACCTGGGCTTTCGCGAAACGTAGTTGCTTCTCAGGGTGCTGCTAGGCCTTGCTCACATCAAAACGTCCCAGCGCAAGGATATCTCCCATCTCCTTAACTCGTCCCCACTCACTGGTATAAAGTTTCCGGAGGCCCTCCGGGACCGCTACCTCTACACCGACCCCATACAACTCTTTCCGCTTACTCAGGATCCCCCAATCTCAACCTATATGTGAACATCTCCTTGGGGGATGTACGTGCGGAGCTTTTAAAGCTCTACACCACATCGGCCCCGAGTGCAGACTGCGACACTAACAAAGCACTCCGAAAACCTAGATACCCCCTCTCTACAAGCCCTTAATGATATTTTCAATGCACACTGGCAAGCTGGCACTCTTCCGTCCTCCTGGACAAATGAACGTATTTGTTTCATCCGCGAAACCGACACACCAAATTGGCCTAGAACACCTCCGCCCCATCCATCACCTCCTGTATCGGCAAGCTGTTCGATCATGTCATCCTTTCCCGCCTCCAAACCTACCTGGATAACCATGACTAAGATAACTTGGATAATCTGGAAAGCTACCTGGATAATTATGGCTTGGATAACTTGGATAACTATGACCTGGATAACTATGACCTGGATAACCATAACGCAATATCCCATCATTAGCACTTACATTCTAAGCCGATGATATCATCCGCTGGGTGACCAGAAGAAATCTTGGTGACATGGAGGCCAGTCTCCAGGGGTGTGTTGATGCCATGGAGACTCAAGTCCGGAATATCGGATCGAGTTGCTCCCCGGCCATATCAGAGCTAATGCGTTTTCTGCCTCAGGGCGTAGCCCCCTTATCGCCTTCTCTCATCACTGTCTGCCTTAACGGCACACCTATTTATTTCGTCTCTACACTCGGCATTCTTGGACTCTTCAGTCCTATGGCAAGCACACTACACTCATCACTCGACTCACAAACACTGTATACTCAACCATATGCTTCATACGCTGCATTGCAAACCGCAACCACGACATGTGCAAACACGACCTCTGCCGCCTTGTCCAGGTCTTTGTTGTAAGTCGCTTTATATATTCTCTTCCTTATCGGTTTCTTTCTCGTACTGAGGAGGACAAAGTCAATGTCCTCCTTCGCCAGGCTTATACGTCTATACCTGTCCCTTCCCACATCAACATCTTTGGCTTGGCTACTCTCTATTGGCATTCATAATTCGCTTTCAGAGCTTACAGAAGCCCATCAGATGACTCAGCTCCTACGTCTCTCCCACACCTTTCTGGGTCGCACACTTCTTTCCTACCTTAAACTCTACCCTCTTATTCCTCTTCCCACTTCACTGTTCATTCCTTCCCAAGTCTCCTTCCTCCTAACAGTGAAACCCCAGCCTAAACGTATGCATCCCGAACACCACTCCTCCCGCAGAGAAGCGCGAGCCTCCGTGCTCTGGCGTGAGTACGGACGGCAACGAGCCGTGGCTTATTTGGATGACGCCCGTGCCTCTGCTACCCAGCTCATGACCTTGCAGTGACTGATAATTCTCTTAGACCAATTTAAACTGCATCAGTCTACACTACGGCTTCTGTCGAGGCCGAGGAGGCAGCTATTGCCCTCGCTATTACTCAAACCTCCACCGAATAAATTTTCAATGATTCCAAGGCTGGTATTTACAACTACGAGGTTGGACGGGTGGCACCCACGGCCATCGGCATCTTGCATTCCGGCATCACCTCCTCTCGACCATCCAAATCATCTCACGCGGCTCATCCTGGCAACGAGGCGGCTAATTCCAGCGCTGGCAATTCGACGGATCGAGCAAGCCCGTCCCCGCCGGGAATGGATACGCGCGACACGCTCCTCACGTACCACGATATCACCTTGCACTACCGCCTTTCTCGTCTCACCTAACCCCCTCCGCACATATTTCTTTCCCAGCACCACGAACAGTTGAGGTGTCACCTTCAGGCCCACACCCTTTTAACTCCAGCTCGCTTTGCTCTCCTCCACGCCGAGACGTACTCGCCAGCCTGCCGTTTATGCTTCACCTCATGCGCTCATATTCTCTACTCCTGCCCGGCACACTTGGCCCTGCCTCGACACCTTACCAGACCGCAGCAGTGGTAGGCTGCTTTGTCCAGCACCGAACCGGACGTGCAACTTCTGCTGGTGACGTGAGCTGAGGAATTCGCGTTTGTTCATAGCCTGGATGCCACGACCGAGAGCACGAAGTCCGCCCTCAACGCTGCCTTAAAATTTCGTTCTTTTTGGCCTCCGTAATAAAGCTTTTTCACCACCACCATTCACCTGAATTTTCCAGGCACAGTTTCTGGCGGTGGTTCTTCCTCTGCGCTAACTATACCCTCCCAACTCAGCAGTGGCTGTAATTACAAACTCTTATACCTTGTGCTCGTCACTTTGTAGGAATATCAATTCTCCAGTCTTTCTATCATTCCTACCTTCACATTTGAGCCTCATACATAAGGTATTGATACCGGGTCACAGTAATGTGACACTCAGTGATGTTGCTAATAGCCTGGATAAGAGCCTCTCAATGGCCCTGTGTTGCCTATTATTCCGGCTATAGCGTACGTAAGCACGCAAATTGGATCTATCTCAGCATTTCATGTCTACCTGAATCTCGGGTATTTCTGGAGCAGGAAACTTTGTCTATCACGGCAGATTCATGTCTCTCTAACAAGGCTGTACTGTTGTATCCCGCCCCTAAATTTCTATGTGCAAAGGTCTGATTTGGAATTTACTCCCATCTGCGCATTCTGCGTGGAACCGGAATCAATAGATTTCTTGCTGTTTTGCCGCCGTTTCACCATGATGAGAAGACGATATTTGGAGAAGCAGTGGCAGAAAATTGGGCCTAATTTGAGCGGGCGGATCTTATTGTCGTTTGGTGTCACCATACTTTGGTTCAGCCACAGGTCTTTTTTCAACGCCATTCAAAACTTATTTAATACAATCTTAACGTCTGCCTTGCTAATATGCTGACATTTTTTTAATCGGTGGTTACAAATATTTGTGTTCATTTCCTGTGTGCGCTACGATTTCTGTGCTTTTCGGCGTTTCATCTTTTAGTTCTTCTCTTTCCAAGCAAACGTTTTATTTTTGGCGATGTAATTATACATCTGAAAAACAAATATCTCTGCACCTCAATTCTTGGCCGATCCCCCTGTGTGGGTATGCGCCATCCGTTTAGAGGGGAGCAGCAACAACAACAGTCCCCACATCCTGGAACGGAAGATAAATCCCTTTTAATTATTGGTTGGGATCCCCTGCCCCATGAGACCGCCTGAGTTTAAGCCATGCTTAGAGCAACCGTAGTAGCAGGATGATCCAAATTTGGCTGAACTTGGAATAATCCCCGAGCACTTGCGATTCATTTACATGATGAAGTAATACCGAGAAAGCATAAAATTTACAGTTAGGAACACCTCCCACTTCTATCGATTTATCTAGAGCAACTTTGAAGTTATCACTGTTTGGGCGTCGTTTCGTGGGCTTCGTGGGCAGTCGACGAGTACGATTGACGTGATCCTAATATTTGTGTGTGCTTTCATTTGTTTAGCGCCTCGCCGAACACATTAGGTTTGGTTTGTGGGGTTTAACGTCCCAAAGCGACTCAGGCTAGGAGAGACGCCGTAGTGGAGAACACGGGAAATGTCGACCACCTGGGGTTATTTAACGTGCACTGACATCGCACAGCACTCGGGCGCCTGGCTTTTCGCCCCATCGAAAAGCAGCCGCAGACGCAGGGATTCGATCCCGCATCTTTAGGCACAGTAGTAGAGCGCACTAACCACTACGCCACTCCGGCGGGGTCGCCGAGCGTATTACTTGTACATGTAAATTGCAGACAAAATATTTATAGCCCGTTTTTATTACATGCTTTACGGTACATTATAAGCATTTTATAGAGTGCAAGATGTACACTGAATGCGTTTTAGCACAACTTGTAATTTGTTACATTTTGTTTCGATCACGAGGGAGTGCTTCGGTCCCATGATACGCAAAAATTCCACAGAGGAGTGACCTCGCTACGTGGCCTGGCATACTGCGTGCGTGATTTGAATGAAGCGATGGCTCTGAAATGTAACTTTGCGGAGTGATGTGCGAACAGCTTTACCTCACCGTGTATGGCAGCGGCGGAGAAGTGGTTAATACTTGCGTGTATCTCCATGCGCAAAGCAAAGGTAACCGAGGTAACATACGTGTTTTTTCTTCTTCAATCGTTAACCTATCTCATACTGGTGCGCTCTTTACTTCATTGATAATGTCAGTCTGAAGGTTCGAAGGGCCCCTTTAGTGTATTAATAATCATCCCACAATACTGTTGATATTGCAGCAAAAATAAAATTTTACCTAATCCTCGGGTGGCGCCCTGTAAACTGAGCGATCTACTGCGTCTGCACAACCTGATACATAAACGGGTCGAAGACGTCACTTACGTTACATGTAGATCACAGCGGGAGTGGTGTCCAAGATACTGTATGTGTAAACACTTTTCGACGATCTACCTCTCCTATAGGAACTCGAACACCTGCTCTTCAGCGTATGAGGCCCGCCACTCAGTCTTCGCAGACGTTAGACGTCGTGTAGCCCTTTGTATAGGCAGGGCAAATAAACTTTCGAAAGCTGAAAATTAAGCTGGAACTTCAGGTCGGTCACACTGACGTTAGACGTTGATCGCAGCGCTGATGAATGCTGCTGCTGCCCCCGCCATGACAGTACCGAACTCGCCTGTCAGTCAAAATGAGAACTCATTCTCCAGGCATGGCATGGAAATATTATGCGCCCACATGCTGCGTACTGGCAACACACAACGTGTTTTCTGCCTTCAGTAATGCCATTCCCAGACCCAATGTTCTTGACTGCGGAAGCTTGAAATTCATCCGAGCCCCAGTGTCGAAGACAAACGACGCGTTTGCTTCCGCTGGTTGGCATTTCAGACTGCGATGGCATAAAACACCAATTACCTGCATTGTGACCATGCATCACAAAGAAAAAACAGCAGGTACGTCGCTCCAGAAGCGTTCAAGGCGTATAGCTCGCAAAACCACGATGATGAAGTGGTGCTATGGAGCATGCACAATTCTCGAATTGAAAGGCGTCAGTGCGCATGGCCGTCCCATCAAAGGCGATAAATCTGAGCTCGGAAAAAAACAATTCATTTTCCGCATGGTTATTATCTCTCCCCTGCAACACCAATGAATGGCGCTAGGGTTTGTTACCAAGGAAACAGAACGGATTGTTTGGTGTCGCCTCTGAGACGAGAGAATTGGAGTATTTTTAAGTTTTTTCTAGCGAATTTTGAGGCACACGTATATGACTCTGGTTACTGAACTCTTCCTCTGGGCGCAGTTTCATGGGTGAACCATGGCTTATTTAGGAAGTGTTTCTCGATCGGTCGAGCATCGCGTAAAAATTCATCTACTATTTGTGCTCTAGAATATATTTCCATCGCGAAGGGAACTGTGATACGTTCTTGGTTTATCGCATCGACTGAAGAGTGAAGCGAGGAATGTCAGCATTTAACAGACGCTTAAGGTCCTCTAGAGCGAAGCAAAACAGGAATTTCACACATCTCATCGAAAAAGATCCCTCGTGTGTCCGGCACGTTCTACTTGGCCTTCTGCAAGCTTTGGCTCAGTGGTGCCACTCGCGGCTTCAAGTGCGAACATTTTGGCTTTCGCCTCACGCTTTGGTTTTCATCAAACCCCGCTAGCACTGAAAACTAAAACACTAGATTATCTCAATAACGTATCTGTTACATTATATCTTACCATATAATGCATGCAAAAGAAGATAAAAGTTTGGAACGAGAAAACACTTCATGCGTACTCTTTGCCTTCGAGTAAGGATTGATAGACGATTAACGAAAGAGGTTACACGCCCGAAACAACCATTGCCAGCAGTTTCAAGGTATGTGCAAACAGATAGTGGGTAAGTCATGATATTGCGATTTTCAATGTTTCGTTTATATTGCTGGTGCATTCTATTGTTCTGTCTGCTACACTCGAAAGGAGGGAACGGCACGCACATGGTGCTCCCGCGTGGCTTTACCTCGAAATTTTATGGCCTGCCGCTCTTCACGCTTTCCCTGCTAAGTTCACTGACAGCCGTGGCGCTAAATTGGATAAATCTAGGGTGAGGGCAGCGCTTGCAGCATCCCGCATAATGCGGCAGCTCATTTCTCTAGCTTACAGAAGCTACACCACCCACGAGCGCGGCGAACAATGGTACGCTGATCGCCCAGTACAGGCTAGATATGCTATAATTTGATTCGAGAAGTCGAACGCCTGAGTGCAAGGGTAAATGGCAAATACACTGAACAGCCTTACTTGCAATTCCAATGTCCTGTCATAAAAAAAAAGGTTATGAATATTTCGTGTACGCCTTAGTGTATAGGAACCAGCGTGCACGCACATGATTAGGGTGCACGTGAGGACAGGTGGCTGAAACTTGCTGGTATAGCAGTTATCGCTTATACCAAGAACACGGTACGGATCAGCATCCTCAATATTTATTCTTAACATTCGCTATATGAAAACAAAAGGTTAGCACGCATTTGGGACGCAGGCAAAAAGCATCTGCCTATAACGTTGACGCGGTTGGCCCAGGCCAGCGACACTTATGACCAGCGCAGTCGTGTTTACAGGCGTGGAGGAGTAAAACGGGTATTAATTAATTAATTAATTAATTAATTTATTTATTTATTTTTTTATTTATTTATTTATTTATTTGAAATACCCTAAAAGCCCAGTAGGGTATTACATTGTGGGAGTGGGGTATAGAAGCAAAGCAGGGTAGTACACAAAAATATCAGATGATGTTATGGCGGTATGTGAGGGAAGTGAATAACTAGTCAAGTAATCTTTTTACAAAGCTAGGAAAACAAATAGTTGGGCAAGCAATATTCCAACTTAATAACAGAACTGTAACAAGAGAAACATGTGCAGCAATTACAGCAAAAGCGAAACACATTTACATCGCGCATGACAGACACTACTAAGCGGATCATGAATATAGAAACTAAAAACAGAACAAGATGATAAAAGAAACATTTGCGAACTCACCGACTCAGACGCACAGATGACACCTAAAGGATAAAAAAAAAAGGAAGATCTATACAAATAACTACAAAACCACCCAATTCGACTACGAGGCGTCTGAACAAGCTAACAATGTTGTTTGAAACGTTGATAAATCAGTCAAAACTGCAATATTAGACGGCAACTGATTGATTCCATTCATTTACTGCCAAGGATTGAGGTGAATAATGGCATGTCTATGTTCGTGCGAAAATTGGGAGGATTTTGTGTGAGTGATCAAGGCGGGATGAGGCGGGAGAAGCAGAAGAATATATATCCGAGAGTCCGTCATACGTGCGATAAGTACGACCGGTTTGGACAAAACGTTCATTGGTGACTAATTTTAGGATCTGCTGAGAAGTGATGAACCGAAATATACCAGAATCGCACTCGGAGTATCATTGCGTGCATTTCGCGCATGCCGATCAGTTTCCGAATTCTTTATTTACGCAGTCCATAATCACACATTAGTGTCCGACGACGTTTCCGTAATGAACGACATTTTTAAAGTGAATCAAATGTTTTAAACGGCAAAATACTGCCGAGCTAGACCGCTCTGCTACGCATAAAGAGCGCTAATCTACAGCTCAATCGGGTGGGCAGAGTGGATCAGAGTACCTAATGAATTAATTTAAAAGTATCCCCCGCTGCTTTTTCGGTAATAATTCACACCACTTATGTCCGGCAGCTAAGGTGCTGCGAATGCAGACCCGACGCCTGGTATAAACCCACGCCAGCGTAACGAATCCGAAAAAGGAGACAGAAATGATTAGAACTGCGCGTCTCAGACCTGCTTTATCTCGTGTTGCCACCAGGTCACTTCGGTTGCCAAATTGATAGTCGCGATCATTACTCCACCAATAAGATATAAGGCGTCAAGGGCGGAAGAGACAGTTGGCGAAAGATGGGAGGAGGTCTGGGGGCACGCAATGCCACACGCTGTTGCGTAGCGTCTGGCAGGGTGGATCCTGGTCCGAGTCATCGCCACAAGGAGGAGGGGAAGGGTTAGCAGAGGAGAAACAGGCAGAAATGTCCATGGCAGAAATGAGCATTGCTGAGCGCAGAGTGCCGTTGTCGATTCCTGGGCCCACGGCAGCAGTACAATACCTGCTTCAGGGTCTTGAAACATTGGATATTGGTTCGGAAAATCATAGCATGAAGTTTCTTACTATAACTATAGGGAAAGCTGTGGCAACCCTGCACTTCGACCACCATAGACGCCCAAGGCATGCATGGAAAAAAAGAGGCTTCGGATACGCCTTGTTCACTGTTCTACGGATTCGATTTTTTGCGTCTTGTGTATCGTTTACATGGATGTTTTTTTTTCCTTTGGCATCCTGTAATTATCTAGAAACAAAGGCAGTTCATAGGAGATGAGAAGCATCCGAAGGATTCAATGACAGCACTGCAAGGATCGCCTGTGATAAAAGTAAAAAATGCATAGGTACACTGACTCTGCCTCTGTGTGATAAAATTCTTAAGGGACAATCTGTCATGTAAAGTTCATTTCATGTCAAGCGGAATATGAGCATTTGTTGCAGTTCTGGCTGCGTGATAAAAAAATAGACACTACTTTTGTCTCCTTTTAGTGCATGCTTCTGTGCTTCTGTGATTGAAAGCCACATATTTTACGCCCTAAATGTAACTGCTGTCTCATTAATCTATCTATCACAGTGGGAACTATCTCAGTGGGAAATCAGTATGCGCCTTGTTCTGAATGGCACCGCCGCAACACAACTTTTCCGGGAGAGTTGCGGGTGCAGCTCTCTGTTTTCATCAAAGCGTCGATACTCAAGGTATTTGTTTTTAGGATTTAGGACCGGCACGTCACAAAATGCGAAAGATGATATATGCGCAGTGTAGAGATTGTTAGTGGCTGGTAAGCTTTTAAAGTGCAACAGCGCAACGGCCCGAGGCCGGTACAAGAAGGGACTAGACACGACGCTGACTAACAACAAAGGTTTATTCAGGAAGCCATTGCTTACAAAGGCGCCAGCAACACTGTAAAAGCAGAAAAATATAAAGAACCATGACAGAAATCCCTCCTACCAGGCACATTTTTTGATAACATAAGAATAACTAGGTATGCAAAAATGCATGCTCTTTTTGCAAGACAGCCACAGATGGGGGTGCTTACACATATCTGTCCCAACTTCATGATCTCAGACGCTTCGATAAGTTCTCTAGTCAGCTGATCTTTGTGTTTATCTAAAATCCTGCTTTTGTTGTAAAATGGTTGGCAAGAACTATTACGGCAGTGAACTCCGATGTGGCGTGTGGTATTCTTGATATCGTTTCTGTGCTCCCCAGCCTGTCGTTCAATGATCAGTTTGGCCAACGTACGAATCACCACAACTCATAAGGTCCTCGTGCCGTTGTGCTTTTGCACTTGAAAATTATGATCAACGTGCCTAGTGATTTTTTTTTTTTCAGAGTGCAAATATTTGCAGTCAGGCGATTTTGAGAGAAAGAAAAAAGTCGCCCGCCTAACACCACTCGTTCGTACAACTCTTGCCACTACAAACCGAACGTCTAACTTCTAAATTACTTATACATACCTATACTAATACGAAATTAAAGCTGAGCACCACTGGAAGCTATGAGACTTCTCGTGCGTCCAGATGGGAACGCAGATATTGCGCACATTTCGCCATGAATGTGACTATTGCCCGCAGTAAAAGGCGAACCGATGAACCGATGTTCATTTCTCATCAGCATAACGGAGACGATTTCGCTCAGCCCCACATCCGCCTATATTAATAATTTAAACAGACATATGAAACAAAACTCCAGTTATGAATCTTTGCCACACATTTAAAAACAAAAACATCTGATAAAGGTGAAGTTCCGCGAAGAATTCGCTGTCACGGCCTGACGTCTCCAAGACACAAATAATTCCTAACGGCGCGCCAGCAGTACTCGTTGAGACTGTCGAGTTGTTTGCGACCGTCTTCGAAAACATTGCAGTGGACTCGTTCTCTGACGACGCCTGCCAGCCGCATGAAGTTGTCCATGCTCTCGAAGCTTTGCAGCCCCAGCCGAACCATCGCAGCAGCCTTGGCTTCGCTCAACGACAGCTGCTCGGCGAGCTCTGCCAGGAGCGTGGGATGACAGGCGACTTGCTCAAGGGCCACAGCACTGAACCTGCGCAGGCGATTCGTGCGATGCCCTCAGGTACACCACTTCCTCGATCATCGAACACTCTGTGACACATCTGTGCCCCTGACAATAGAAAAAGTTAACATATCTTTAAAATTGAAGGTGTTTTATCTACACTGGGTTCCCTGCGTTCCCGTTGCATTTCTTAGTACGAGCAGACTACGCGCCGTTCTGGCAGTTGCTGTTCTTTGAAATACATAGAACCACAGCTTTCAGTTATTACTGAGGACTACGAACCGCAAGACTCAGAAATTTGACTACAGCAATGATAAAAGAGTTTCATTCAGCTCTTTGTTCTCCCCATCTGCCACATTTCTTGAAAGAACAGACAGCTCTTGAAATACCCGTTTTGTTGGTGAACTCAATCTCTTCTGCCAAACAAGAACATCCGATATATTCAGTACTTGCAAATCAAAACGGCTGGTATGAGACCACCACATAGAGTTTCAGTTTAAGCTCTTACGTTCCTCTCACTCACCAGCTGCGATTTTGATAAAGCATTCACGACAAGCAATGAGACGCAGATAATTTTTAAGAAAAAAGAGGATATAGTGTCGCGATACTAAATGCTGTTTTTTGTACAATAATCTCAATACCCATTTCTCACATTCAATAATGAGTACATGAAATAAATATTTAAATGCTTTAGGACACCTCTCTGGCTCAGCTGCAAACGTGCGATAGCATGACTGCAGTTTATGAAGTCACTTTTGTCTGTTTGGAGGGAGGAGCGGGGATTATCCCCGTAGCAGTCAACTTCCGGCCTCTCCCTCTTCCCAAGTGAAAGAGGGTATCGTTACGCCGTTTACGAACTGGTCGGCGGAAAGTAAACGCTAGCTCAAAATAACAAAATAACGGCTTGAGGGGTTAGTTGGTGCTGCATGGTATTCAGATATGTGGCGCAAACAAACACAAACACAAGAGAAGATACACAACACACGCGCACACTATCAACTGTAATAAGAATCTGAAAACACTTCCTCTTCACCACTCCTCCTCTTCTACACTCAGGCACGTCTCATCTTCCTCTTCTTCTCATCTTCCTCTTCATCTTCACTGCCATGTTTGGACGATGCTATGGTCTGCGAGGAAGAGAATGCCATTGTCCCCTTGGGAAAGAAGAGGAAGATGAGAAGAAGAGGAAGATGAGACGTGCCTGAGTGTAGAAGAGGAGGAGTGGTGAAGAGGAAGTGTTTTCAGATTCTTATTACAGTTGATAGTGTGCGCGTGTGTTGTGTATCTTCTCTTGTGTTTGTGTTTGTTTGCGCCACATATCTGAATATAAAACGCTAGCTCTTCTATGCCAACCCTAAAAGGCGACCGGTGGCTCCTGCCGCCTGCCATATGGCAAGAGCAAGTGTGTGACCCGTGACACCACGACCAGGTTTATTCTCCACAGCGGAGCTCGTATGTTACTGCGTACAAAAGTCCTTGCAGAAGCAGTTTGGAGAAAGATTTTGCACATAAATGCAGCCCATGTTTGGAGAGGCAAAGAGAACTCCAGACGTCAGCTTGGAGTCTGGACACCAGTAATTACTCTCACATCCCACAACATTATCAGGACGATACTAAGACAGCTCTATCGCCAATCGCATTGTCATGGTGGCCTGTCTGTGTACGTACCTGTCATATACGGAACCGGTCAAGAATTGAGAAGTCCAGGCAACGATGTCTCTGTTTCGCCGAGTCGTGGCACGGACAGCAGATAGGTATTCGGCCATCTCCACTGTCCTCCGACCCCAACAATCGACTGTCACGCTGAGTAGCTTGTAATTATCATGTATGCTTCGGCGCAAGCTTTTGACAAATATGGCGGCCGAGCATGGTGCATCCACGTACATGTAAATCCTCTGTAGTGTTCGATTAAAACTGACAGCATTGGTCAAAAGCTCGATGTTTTCTTCATCAATGGTATGGACATTGACAAGTAGCTATTTTATGCTCGCGTTTTGATGCAGGGCGTCACATATGGCCCCCCATTGTTTCTTTGCATGTTCACCAAGTGCGGGATACAGATAAACAGTCAGTGTTAGCTTCCTGAGTACAGACGTACAAGTAATATAACTGGTAATAGCCTTTGTCAGGGCCGCGCAAACACCTAGGTTATTAATATCGAGGTGGGCAGATGTAATATGGGTTTGAGACGGCAAAGAAAGAAGCCCAATAGATTCATACAAGTGACCACGATATGGACTGGCGCAGACGTTCGAGAATGCCCTGCACTTTACAATCTCGCTGTTTTCCACGACCTGGACAGTTGTGTCGAAAAAGACACTCTCCTCGGCGCCACTGCCAGCAAGAGCATCGCAGACTTTTTCCCAAAGGCAGGCCGCGCTGTGTTCCTCGGTAATGGTTACCTTCAAACGACTCTCCTTAGATGAGAGGGTCTTGAATAGACTCTGCCAAAACTCTGGCTTGCAAATACTGAGCTGCAATGCGACCGCTTCTAGACTTCTGTTGTCTGCTAACGCCTGGAGCCAGAGACTGCAGTCGACCGCAATTCCAAGGTCTTCGTCTTCATCTGTCAAGGCATAGTAATTGCGGAATGGAATGATCAGCCTCTTGAGGACGTTGTTGCCAGCCAGCAACTTCGTCACGAGTGCTGCGCTCTCAGGATCGATGACATAGTCCGTCAGGCTCGCGTCCGTCACCGTAAGGTTTTCAAGAAGGCCCTGTAGTATCCACTTGAGTGAGGTCTGGCGCAGATCATTGTGCGCACCAACGCTGAGTTTTGACAAGCGCTTATTGGCACCTATGAAATTTGAGAACATAGGCCTATATTTTTCGGATGCTTCGGTAATCACGGAATCATCCAGCGAAAGTTCTTCAATGGAAGATTTTATGGTCAGCGCTGCTAGAAAATAATCAGCACCACGTCCCTCCATTTTCAGTTTCGGCAGTCTGAGAGCTCGGAGGGAAGTTGGTTCCTGAAGTGCCTCACCAAGCACTGCGCAAAATGATGAAGGGCACATCGAGCATGAACCGATTTCCAACTCCTTCATATTAATCAGCGTCGGGATCACGGAGGAGAAAACGTCATGCCCAACAAAATCGTTGAAATATATCTTCAAATACCTGATGAAAACGTTGCCCTGCAGGGCGTTGTGTAGAAGCCCTTCTGATCCCTTGAAGCTGTTAGTCCTGATGTCGAGAGCAGCTAAGCACGGATGAGTCTTCAGCAATCGCCGGGCAAGGACAGCTGCCGGTCGTATTTGGCTACACGTGGGATTGGGATGGGGAAATGTGTCGATGCTGGCGAGGGAGAGCTGCACAGAAGTGCCAGGCTGTTTGCATAGCTCGAGTTGAGCGGCCCAGAATGTCTCATTCAGTTTGGATGTGTGCTGTGTGATCTGGCAGCTCGTGTATTCTGTCGCTGTGCAGGACAAGAAGCATGTGTTACAAGCCTCCCCAATGGATGGCGCAATCTCGGCCGGCTCCAGGGATGTCTCTACACATCCCGCGAATTCGGAGCCAACGGCTGGTGGCGTGACCTGCGGCGATCCTCCAGGCATATCCATCCCGTCGGTAAAAGAAAAAAAAAGAACTGTCATTGCATTGTAGATCAAGGAAAAAGAGTAAGCGGCACACGTCTATTAGCCTAAGGATTGTTTATTGATTTATATACTAAATGATTAATAAATATACCTTCAGAGTCATATGGCAATAAAGAGAGCAGTGGTTAAACAGTCATACAACAAAAAGGGCAACCATAAGAGCATAATTTTACAAAATCTTTCTAATTAACAATTTCAGCTATTACATTCATGGAATAAACAGTTGTCACTGATTAGTACCAGTGCGGGGAAGGTGACTGTACTCGTCGGAAGTGCGTATCGTCTGCTACGCGAATCTTAAAAGCTTTAGGAACGATATTTTTTCCCCAAAAAACATAAACCTTAGTTGTGATTAGTTATAGGAGTCGATTACATGAACAGGCGTTGTAAGCAATGCAAATTTTTGTGACGGGTGGCCTTTCAGTGCGCTCCATGATTCTTGTTTGGCGAATTTCTATTACGAGGAGGTAAACGAGATTACCTAATAATGGGTTGATAAGACAAAAGACAAAAACCTGACTGCTCCGTAAGCTATGGGAGGAAAGGGAGTGTGTAAGAATGAAGACAAAGATATGCCGCAGAGGAAGGCTACGTATTCATTTCGAGCACATAAGTATTTTGAACGCACATAGCAGAGCACACAGACGATTTTGCAGTTCGCTTCGCTGTCGTTGCGGGTTCGAACCCGGGTACTTCTGTTGAGCAACAGAGCGTCTTAAACACTGAGCCACCGCAGCGGGTTGACGTTTCCTGTGAGCTTTAGGTTGGAAGCATAAATACATATATTTAATGCTAATGTCACGCTCAAAGTGGTTCACTCGTCTAAGTGCACAACAATCGTTCTGGGCCCGTATTCCGAGTTTGCGTCGTTATCGAAAGTGTCGCTATCTCGCCGACCTCGGAACATGATGTTGCCCCGTCTTCCGGTTCCGTAGCGGAAGCACACAGTTTTAGCGTTTAGACCAATAAGATGAGCCCCGCCGGGGTGGTGCAGTGGTAAGACGCCCGACTACTGTGCCGGAGTTCCCGGGTTCGAACCCGACCACGGCGGCTGCGTTTCGATGGAGGCGAAACGTAGAGGCGTCGTGTGCTGTGCGATGTCAGCGCACGTTAAAGATCCCCAGGTGGTCGAAATTACTCCGTAGCCCTCCACTACGGCTCCTCTTTCTCTCTTTCCACTTTCATTCCCACCTTCCTCCCTTCCCTTACGGCGCGGTTCGGGTGTCCACAGAGCAAGTGTGACAGTTACTGCGCCTTTCCCTTCCTGTGAACCAATTTTAGACCAATAAGATGACTCGGGGTCACGTTAGATGGCGACACTTCGAAACTGCCTCGGCGGCCGCTTTTCTATGTTGGCGAAAAGCGAGACGCCAGTGTGCTGTGCGATGTTAGGGCCCGTTAAAGAACCGCAGGTAAATCGCATTGGCACGTTAAGCATTAACCAACCAAATCAATCGGAATACGGGCCATCGTCGCGCTGCCTTCCATGAATGTTACTCCGCGAGCTCTTCCGACAGCCAGTTCGGTACAAATACTGTGGTAATAAAGTAAAGTTTGCTTTCTGTCTCCTTAAATCGTAATCAGAGATTGGTTAAGCTGCTATTCATGTCATCATCTATGGAAACTGCGTGTTATGGTATCGTCAGGTCTGTGCGTGTAGGTGTACAAGCACTGCTATTTTAAACTTTATGCCTAACCGCCAGAGCGTTTCGTATTAGAGAGTTTTAGCATTGCGTACGTAAGCATACGCAGAACCCTTGCGTAAGTAGGCGGCCTGCGCGCTGCTTACTGCACATGCGTCATACGCATCACGATTCTTGCGTACTGCGTATACGTTGCTCGCGTACGCAGAAATCCCCTACCTCTGCGTGCGTTCGCTGAACCGTCTGCGTGTTGCTCTCGCGTATGAGAAAGCTCGGGATACACGTTTGGCTATATGGCCGCGCATGATAAGCAGCAAACACGCAGCATGTGTTCGTTTCTTTTCATTGCAGGCGATTTGACGTTTCGCAAGAAGTAAAATCTAATTCATTTGTTGCTCTGCAGTAGAGGGCATGGATTGCCTCACAAATTGTTTCTATGAATGCGTTGCGCGAACGTTCGAGCTTCTGGCTGGTGTATTTCGTCGCCAGGATCTCTGAAACTTCAAGCATTAGGTTTCCCATGGGCTTTACACCTATAGACAACCGCCGTATTCACCAACAAATGGAGCGCTCGCGACCCCGCCACAGACTGGGGGTGAAATGTATAGGCTTACCACCTATGAGAATATGTGAAAGCGAAAGATTTCAAAGCCATTTTATGTCTTCACGGGGGCAGCTATGATTTTGTTTTTGGTATAGAGCAACTACAAACATCCTAGAACAGACTGTGAAAATATGAAATGCCATTTTAAAGGCGGAGTGTCTATATAACTCTGCGTGACTTATAGGGGTACGAGCTGGTAGGGATCTTAGAAAACATGTAAACACAACTTACCGCAGTATCTTTCTTGTTTAGTACACTACCAATGGAGGCTGCTTATCATTAAATGTTGGCGAGTGCTTTGCACAAATGTGTGACTAAGTATGCCGAGTCCTTCCGCGGGTAATCTATTTATAAACGGCGCTAAAATATGTGTTGTGAAACCGTACATACCGCACACACGCTCGCTATGCGCTGGGTGCTTCTCCCAATCGCGGAAGCTTCTCGTATACAGCTGCCGTATGTAGTAAATTTTCTTAATGCCTTTTATTTAAAGTAAGCAGCCCATAGACAAAACTACATTCAAAAGGCTTTTTTTTTTTTTTTTTTGAAAGTTTATTGCCTCAGGGCATAAAAGGAATGTTATGATGGATGAAGGGTGTGGTCAAATAAATGAAAAAAGGTTGGCTGATGCAATGAAATCAAGGAGTGAACGATGATGCGGTCCCACTGTCCAAACAGCATATGACTGCGGATTATGGGGGGAGAGGCCAGCTGCCACCAGGTGCCGGATCCGCGTTGGCTTCAACGCTGGGCAATCCCACAGTAGGTGATGGATGTCAGCTTCTATTTTTTAGACTTGCAGATGGGGCACCCAGGGTGTGGATATAAATACCGAAATTGTGGCCACTTTCGGATCACTGCTGGTGTTAAGGCCACCCCAACTCTAATCCTCCGAAGCGCCACCTCCTCTGCACGGGTTAGACCGCGGGGGAGGCTTACCGTACACGGAGGTATAAGAGCACGTGTACGGCGCTGGAGGTGCTCCTTTCTTGTTAAAAGCAGGGCGGCATTGTCCAATTTTATGAGGTTTGGCGATGTCGATGTTGAGTTTGAAAGGCGGGTCGCAGAATCTACTTAGCTTTGAGCACTTAAAAGGTCACGCGGGGTCCATTCAATACGAATTGGATTTGGTATGCGAGCCGCTAGACTGTGTATGTTCTGGCAGATTTCCGGGCTACTACTAACTCGTCTAAGTAGCTTTGTCACCTGGAGAGCATCTGTACGTATGATAATACGGGCCGTGGGAAGCATGGGAATGGCGGTCACAGAGCGAAGCGCCTCTTGCAATGCAAGCAGTTCCGCACAAAAAGAAGATGGAGGTTCCGGTAATTGAAATGTTGACGTCTTGTTCAATGAAGATTTGCTAGGACAGTAAACTGCTGTTATCACTTCACAGGCTTTGATGCTTGCGTCGACGTAAATTATAATGGAACGATGTGGCAAGCGGGCGTCTTGTTCCATAATTCGGTCGCGAAGTGACGACGCCGTTTCCCGTGTTCTTGGTCGGCGTAAATCAGTTGGCTTGTTATCGCTCAGCTGTACAAAACGCCAAGGAGGAAGAACTGGCAGTGGCGGTGGTAGTAGTGAATGTTTCGAAGCATAAGCCTTCAGAGCGCACGTTGCGTGAGAGAGTGTGGCCTTAAGCTTGCGTGCATCACGTCGTTGCTGCACCAGTTCACCTATTGTATTTTTAAACTTAGGCATTTTTAAACTTCGGAGGAGAACGGTCCATTGTAGCAGACGGTGGCGCAGCCGACGCTCTATTCGATCGCAGACGACGCCGGCGACCGCGAATGACATTCGTGTGAGAAGACGGGCTGTTGGTCGTCTGCTGTTGTGCACGGTTCGTTTTTCGTGCCGAGCGATGACTGCTTTTAGCTTAAAAGCTTGTATCATTTGAGCGGCCGCCTTTAAGAGGGAACGGTGAAACTTTTGGAAGAGCAGACAGCTAAATTTCAGGCGTATGCAGGTTTTTACAACGCAGATTCATCGAGGCGCGTAAATATTTTTTGGCTCCAAAAAAGCTGTAGCATATTTTGTCATACGTCTTCTTCAAATCATTCGCTAACCTTTAACCATCTGCCGTGTTCATTGGGGCTGGCCTAAACTAGAAAATTATTTTGGTAAGTTTTCTTTGCCTATGGCCCATGGTGTCGATTTTTACGGCATACGTTTCGTGGCATTTTAAATATACTCCGCCTCTCTAATAATACTTCGTATAGTTTCGCAGTGTATTCTCCGAGGTTCATAGTTACTTTGCGCTGAATGATGACATCATAGGCGCACTGTTAACTCGGAAAACTGCTTTGGCCTGACATTGTTTCTTTCGGAAAAACGGTTTGCTTCTTCGGATTTAAAATTTGCACGGGGTTGCATTGTTAATTTTCGTTTTCTACTACGTTTGCTGGGGGTAGTGTTCCGATTCGGTTAAAGTTATTAATTGTATCCTCATCCTCTGTAACAACGACGAACCAAATCAGTACCTTTGCAGCATGGGTTCCATCTCTCGCCTGTCGGAAAAACAAAGAAGCAGGAGTTCCTGCGCTGGAAAATTCAGTCCTTGAATGGCTGCGAGATGACACTGCTTGCCGCGAGCTTTCAGACCCCTGCGTACGTATACGCTTCCGCCCTACTAAAAGTCTTTCTGTGGCATGTACGCGACCGTGGCGTAGCGTTCCGCAAAGTACGTGGGCTGTGCGTACGTAGCGCTCACTACGCAGTACTGTCGTTTAGTAGAGAATACTGTTGCAGGTTTTGTTGTCACCTCTCATTCTATCTGTAAGGAAACGGGGAGCTGGAGCTAGTGCATTGTTTATGATTTCATTGCGAGCTACGTTAGGAGCGATAATGGTAATTTGAAGAATTTAGTAATCTCGCAACCATTTACAAGTCGGAACTTCAGCGTCAACAAAGAAGGCCTTCTTTTGAAGCGTGTGCTACACTACGCGGGCTGGGAGGAGTTCCGCGTGTCGTTTGTTCAGACCAAGCTGTGCATGCGCGAGAGCCACGCTACGTCACAAGGACACAGCTGCCGCCGCTGTCGCCGCCGCAACCCTAGCATGGATGGATGGATGGATGGAAAAACTTTATTTTCGTCAGAGAGCATGTATGGATGGTTCCGTGTTAGATGGCCATCAACCCATGGCTGACGGCGACCTGGGTGGCCCACTCCACGGCCCTGGTCTGGACGACCGGGTCTGAGCTGGCCAACACGGCCTCCCACTGCTCGAGGGAAGGATCACGCATAATATCCGCCGGTGGCGGTGCTATGCTACAGCTCCATAATATGTGGTCATAGGTTGCCAATTCCTGACACCATTTGCACTCCGGCTGAATGTCCGGGTAGATTTTGCTCAACACGTATGGGTTTAAGAAACATCTAGTCTGCAATCGTCGCCAGACGCATTCCTGCGCCTTCACCAATTGCTTGTCCGGGGGTGGGTAAATCCTCCGCTCAAGTTTGAAATGATTAGTAATGTCATGAAAGGATACCAGCCCATCTCTCGTGGACCTTCCCGGAACGTCCGGCTCACCTACTCGGCTGACGAAACCTCGAGCATTCATGTGAGCCGTCTCGTTCCCAGGATTCCCAGAGTGTGCTGGTACCCAGACAATTTCGCCTCCGTAGTCCCTCGTCCCGTGGCCCGATTCAGCAATCGCGCCGCTGTGACAGATATTCTGCCCCTCGCCAAATTTCGGATGGCTGTTTTGGAATCGCTGAAGATCAAGTCAGCATTACTACTAGTAATAGCTAGTGCTATTGCCGCTTCCTCTGCAGTTTCTGGGGAGCGGGTTTTGACTGATCCGGAGGCGATCAAGCGTCCCCGCCCGTCCACCACCGCAATTGCAAATGCGTCCTTGTCCCTATACTCGGCGACATCTACATAGACTGCCCCGTTGTACTTCCCGTACTTAACATGTAAAGCTTTGGCTCTTGCCTTCCTGCGGTCCTCGTGATGTATTGGATGCATGTTCTTGGGCAAAGGTTTTATGTACAAGCCCTTGTGCATTTCCCGCCTAATCTGAATTTTAGTGTCACCAGCTGGAGCATCAACTCCAATGCCGATCCTTTCCAATATGTCCCTTCCTGCTTTTGTTTTTGAAAGCCTACCGAGCTGCATCACCAAGTGCGCCTCCCGTAGTTCTTCTAGGGTGTTGTGCACCCCTAATCCCAGCAGCCTTTCGGTAGACGCATTGTGAGGCAACCCAAGGGCCGCTTTATATGCCTGCCTAATCATAGCCTCCACCTTGCCTTTTTCCGTCGCGTCCAACTTCAAATAAGGCGTCGCATACACTATTCTACTGAGCACAAACGCCTGCGCCAGCTTACACAAGTCCTTTTCCTTAACACCTCTCTTACGATTAGCGATTCTCCTGATTAACCTCACGGTAGCATTGACCGTATTTTTAAGCCTTTTCAAGGACTCGCTATTTTTCCTGTTAGTCTGCAGGTACATACCCAGGATCCTGATCGTTTGAACCTCAGCGACCGGTACGCCCCCCACTTTGACCTCTAAAGTCGGTGGCGGCACATAGTGTCTCGCATGTATCCCTCTTGGCTTGTCCCTCAGCACAAAAAGCTCGGACTTGGGCTGAGAGCACGAGAGTCCTGCTTCCCCTGCTAGCTCCTCAACAATATCCACCGCGTGCTGTAGAGTTTCTTGCAAATGTGCGTCACTGCCTCTTGTTACCCAAAGAGTAATGTCATCCGCATAAAATGTATGTTTAAGTCCCGATATCCCTTGCAGCCTGGGTGGTATCTTGATCAATGCGAGATTAAATAGGAACGGCGATAATACCGACCCTTGCGGTGTCCCTCTGCCCCCCAATGGGAAGGGATCCGATTTCATTTCTCCGACTATAATCTCCGCAGTCCTACCCTCCAGAAACGATCTGATGTACCGGAAGGTTCTACCCCCCGGTCTTATGTCCGATAGGTTCCAGCAGAGGAAAAGGAGAAAGGGTGTGTCGAGCGAGAGAGAAATAGAGCAACCACGCCTATGACAGTAAAGAAGGAGGAGGAGGAATAGGAGAAAGGGGGTGTGTCGAACGAGAGAAAGGGAGAGCAACTGTGCCCATGACAGTGTAGTTCAAATTTCGTAGCTCGGCATTTGTAGGCAGCGTTCGTTAACCACCAGCGCTCGCACACTGGCGTTTCCAGCATAGATGAAAGAAGGGGAAGAACGCTCTCGCGTTCCAATCTTAAAGCGTAGTTTAAGCGTTCTACCAAGACCACCTAGAAGAAAAGTGTATTGGTTCTGAGTGATTGACTTATAGGAAGGGAAAGGCGCGGTAACTGTCTCACTTGTTTTCTGTGGACACCTCAACCGCGCCGTAAGGGAAGGGAGGAAGATGGGATTTAAAGTGGAATGAGAGAAAGAGGAGCCGTAGTGGTGGCCTACGGAGTAATTTCGACCACTTGGGGATCTGTAACGTGGGCTGACAGCTCCTGTGATAGGGCTGGGGCAGGTAGGTCACCGCACCGAATTTTTATCTGTTGTAGGCCGTCATTGCGCCCGCCACCGCTCCGGTGGTGGACAACGGCTGTTGTTGCGCCGCGCGTCTTTCTCTCCGTCTTCCTTTTCTATCTTCTCTATTTTCTCTTCTGTGTGCACGAGGCAGTGAAGATGGCTCAGCTACAGAGCCAGTAGCAGGCCCGTGCATTTTCTTGTTTTTCTTCCTACAGCCACAACAACAACATCGCACAGTACACGGGCGCCTCTTCATCCATGTGCTGTGCGATGTCAGCGCACGTTAAAGGTCCCCAGGTGGTCGAAATTGGTTCTACCGGGCTGGGTCAAGCGAGAGAGAGAGAGAAAGGGATCGCAACCACACCCATGACAGCTCCTGCTATCTGCAATCCCACACTCGAACGCGGCGCGCCAAGGAACGCCACGCGACAGGAGCGATGGCGTACCATCCAAACGCACACTTGTCAGAGAAAGTGTGACGGATACTACGCCTTGTCTAGCGTTCCTGCCATCTGCAATCCCACACTTGAACGCGCGCCAAGGAACGCCAGGCGACAGCAGCCGCAAAAGCGGGACACACTTTGTCCACGACAGTATGAGCCATTAAAAGCTCAAATCTTCCACAGCGTTCGCCTTAAAGCTCGGCTTCTAGCTCTGATAACAGAATTCAGCACCAGCGCGCCTCTCGAGCCAACAACCGCTTCGTCGTCGTCGGCAGCAAGCTCGGCGGCCGCGCGGCGCTAGGCACGTGGCAATATAATACTTGGTTTACAGTAAAGACGCGGTATCTGTGACGCTTTCTCCGGCAAGCGTGAGTTTGCACTGCACACTATCTCTCCTGTCGCGTGGCGTTCTTTGACGCGCGTTTTAGATGGATTTATTGAAAGGAAAAGGCAGAGAGGTTGGCCGGAATAATTCTAATCTGGCCTGCTACTCTGTACTGGGGAAGGGGAAGGAGACAGAAAGAAGATCATGATGCCTTTTTCTACAAAAGGCCATCACGGAGACAAAATGGGCTGGAAGCAGGGGAACCCCGCGCCTCCGCAAGCAGTGGCTCGAGGCTTATGTCGGTCTCTTGCTCAGTCCGCAGAGCCGAGGCGTCGGGAAACTCGGGCACGACTGAGGCGATGTAATAATCGAAGTCACCAGAGTCACATTCGGTCGTATGAAAAGGAAGACGTGAAAGACAGTCTGCATCGGCGTGTTTGCGGGCACTCATGTAAGAAACAGTGAAGTCGTACTCCTGCAGACGAAGGGCCCAGCGTGCCAGACGACCAGATGGATCACGAAGGTTGACGAGCCAACACAGGGCATGATGGTCCGTCACAACCGTGAAATGCTGAACAGCGATAACTACAGCGAGACACTCCTGCTCCGTAACAGTCTATAGTTACGCTCAGGTTTGCCGATGGAACGGCTCGCATACGCAATTACATGCTCGCCTGTTGTCGAACGTTGCACAAGCACAGCGCCAACATCAATCCCACTTGCATCAGTGTGGACTTCAGTCGGAGCGGAGGGGTTGAAGTGCCTTAGTATGGGATGTGACGTAAGCAGAAACTTTTGGTGGAAAAACGCGTCACAATCTGAGGTCCAGTCGAAAGGGGCGTCCTTTTGTAGAAGAGATGTCAGAGTAGGCGACGTCGGCAAACGTTGGGATGAATCGTCCAAAGTTGGAACATAGCCCCAAAAAACTGCGGAGCTCCTTTTGAGTCTGTGGTCGTTGGAATGCTGCAACTGCTGCAGTCTTCTGTGGATCTGGCCGAACTCCATCGCGGTCGACGAGATGCCCGAGTAACAGCGCTTGACGTTCACCAAAGCGGCACTTTTTGGAATTCAGGACGAGGCCAGCCTTCTGTAAGCCATCTAAAACAATAGCGAGTCGGGTGTTATGTTCAGTAAAAGTCCGGCCAAAAATAACATCGTCAAAATAGCACATGCAGATTTCCCACTTGAGGCCACGAAGTATTGTGTCCATAAATCTTTCAAATGTGGCCGGCGCATTACATAGGCCGAAGGGCATCACGTTAATTTCAAATAGGCCGTCCGGCGTTACAAATGCAGTTTTTTTCCTTGTCAGCAGGGTCCATCGGAATCTGCTAATACCCCGATCGCAAATCAACTGAAATACGACGCGGAGAAAGGGCAATCTATGGCATCGTCGATGCGCGGAAAAGGATACACATCCTTTTGAGTGATGGAGTTGAGGCGACGATAGTCAATGCAGAACCTCCATGTTCCGTCTTTTTTCTTTACCAATATCACGGGAGCACCAAGGACTGGAGGATTTCTGTATTATGCCCCTGTTCAACATGTCTTTGACTCGCTCGGTGATGATCTTACGCTCTGATGGCGACACACGGTGCGGCTTTTGACGTATCGGATGGGCAGATCCCGTGCCAATCCTGTGGCATGCGCGCGACAGCGGAAAACGTTGCGAGCCGTCGGACTGCACAAAATCAAAGACGGATAGGTGCTGGGACAAGAGGTTCTCGAATATCTGTCGTTGTGAGGTGTTCTACGATGCGCTGATCATCGGAAGAAGCTTTTCGTCAGCAGTTGAGTTAGTAGCGGGGTTGTCTAGGGAAGGAGTAACGACAGCTACACAATTCGGGAGAGTTGCGCTACATGAACCTAGTTTGGAGCCCGCTGGAAAAATAACTGCATGGTTCCGATGAGCAATTTACAGTCCACAATCCGGTACGGCCCTCTTTCACGCGAATCAAACGATGCGGCACTAACGCATTTCTCTCTATGCACTGTAAATTAAGAGGCGCCAAAGTAACCTCAAAAGAGTCGTTAATAGCACGGGAGCAGGACACCGGGACACACACTGCAGAATGTGGCGCTATGACGACTTCATCACACACATACAAAACGTCTTCATAATTTGACGTCTCTTCCAAACGTTCACGAGGAAGAGAACCACTAACACTTAGCTCTCCCGTTCGACAATCAACTGTAGCGCCGCACATACGCAGGAAGTCAGTTCCAAAGATTACGTCGTGCGTAGATCGGGGCAGTACTGCGAACTCCGCCGGAAATATTGTGCCCCCCCCCCCCCCCTGCATACCCCAACCGGATACAATAACTCTCCACTTACTCCATAAAAATTTGCAGTCTTGTCCCAAACAAACATAACTTTGTTCTTCAAAAGGTTCTTAAATTCTGAACTCATTACTGAAACTGTAGCACCAGTGTCTACCAACGGCAAACCATCAACAATCACATTGAAATTGTTCTTTAACATGCACACAGACGGAGGAATAATAGGTATCAGCGCACATTGTCCAGCGACCTCACCTCCATTGGCCGCGCTGGCTAGTTTTCCGTCATTGGCAACGGAGATCGGCGCTGTGGTGAAGGGCAGCGGCGCACACTAAATGACGGAGGTGGTGTCACTACGATCAGACGCTGGTGAATGGCTGCGGAGCCCTTCGTTTTGGAAACGGCCCCTCCGGGAAGGATGTTCTGGCCGATAGCTGTCGATGTAGGGCTGGACGATGCGTCGGTTCGATGACGTCGGGGGATTCCGGAACGATGCGCGCCGATTGCAGTAGCGAGAAATGTGACCCGCGACACCACACCGGTAGCACACCGGAAAAGGTCGGTCAAAAAGTGGCGTGTCAGCTGGTTCCTGCATGGTAGGCCGCGACGAATATCTAGATAGTGGTTCCGGGACGATGTAGTTGTCCGGCGGTCGGCGCGATGTACGACTGGAGTAAGGGCGAGGATCTCTGCGCTGATGGCAAGAAAATTGTTGGAAACTCTCTTCCGGTCTTGGTCGTGGAGTGTATAGGTCTTCGCGGCAAGCAAAGTCGGTGACATTCGCGGACATCGGCGGGCACGTACCCCCATAGGTTGGAAGAGCATATACGTCCCCTCCGAAGCCATTGAGCCAAGCAAGCTGCTCACGTCGTGACATCTCATCTCGAACAATTTCACGGATGGCGCACAGGAGGCTTTGAGATGGCGATTCTTCAATACTAGCCACTGTATTCGCACTTGCGAGCCGTCCAAATTTCGGTGTAATGCGGCTAGTCTTTAGGGCCTCGAATGTTCGGCAGTGCTGGATAACGTCAGAGACCGAACTCAAGTTTTCCTTGGCAATGAGGAAGTGGTAGACATCTTACGCAATACCCTTGAGCAGATAGCCTACTTTATCGTCTTCAGTCATCCTGCTGTCGACGGTCTTGCACAACTTGAGTATGGCCTCTATGTAGGTGGTGCAAGTGTCCCCGGCTGCCTGGGCCCTCTGAGCAAGTGTCTGCTCGGCCTGTTTCTTCTTTGCAGCTAGGTCACCGAAACATTCCTTGATTGCTTCGACAAAACTTTCCCAAGTTGCCAGCGGGTCCTCGTGGTTCTCATACCACATCAAGGCGTTTGCGTCAAAAAAAGACAACATTGGCTAGTTTAGCCACTGAATCCCAGCGGTTATGGCGGCTCACACGTTCATAACTAGTGAGCCAGTCAACATCTTCCCCTGCTTGGCCGGCAAAGGAACTAGGCTCGCGAAACGGTAGCGTCGCATTCGTGGTGGTCGGCGGCACATCGCGAGACGGGGGTAGAGGCTCCCGTGTTGATGTTAGGGGCTGCTCGGTAGTCTGCTGCATTCTTGTTGAAAATGGTGGGAGACCAGCGAGGCGACGGCTCCGACAGAGCTCCAGCGGTTTAGGATGCGTCTTGAGGGTAGTCGTACCCCACACCTGACCACCAATTTGTTACGACGGGGGTAAGACGTCGGAGCGCTGAACAACAAGACGATAGGGCAGGGAGCTCAGCTGCTCAACGGCAGCGCGTCCGGCACGAGTCTTTTTGCCAACGTCTTTCTCCTTCACTTGTGTTCTAAACTTCTTCTGTACTGTTACAATATGCAAGGGCAGTTAGGTCTTGCTCGCACTTGGAACTTACTGCGGTACCTTATTGACCCAGCCAACTCCAAATCTACCCAATTAGACAGCTTGGCAACCCTAATGCACAAATACCCGGTAACCGACGGAGATCTCCTCCGAGACCAACAAACAACATACATAAGGTCCCATCCCTCGGTCACGCTTCCAACGTATGCGGGGACTGCAAATCCAAACTTGACGCCACCATCACCTAGGCCGAAGTACGCTTCTCCATACCACAACTTCGCGTAAACTCTTCCCCCGGTGCGGAGGGTGTTACCAAAAAATCTTCAATGCACTCGGCGTCCACAACACTCTTAGCGAGCTGGTAGAGGCCAGCCTTACCTCTCAATACGAACGGCTAATCCACACACCGACCGGATGATTTATCCTTAACGCTCTCTCAATCGGTTTCCCCGCAACAAGACAGGACAAAGTGTCACTTCCAATAAGCCTGTGAACTCGCTTGAAACTCCTACCTCGCACGAAGAATGTGCACCCTAAATTTCGTTCAGACAGGAAAGTAGAAAGCGCCAAAGCCCTACACAAGCAATACCAGTACAGTCAGGGCGTGATCTATGTCGATGCAGCCGAACACGCGGACCGTAATGCATTCACGATTGTGACCGTAAGTTATCAGGGTCAACAACTGACGGCTGGTTCGGTCATTACCAACGATCCGCAGGAAGCGGAGGAGGCTGCGATCGCCTTCGCGATAAGCTCAACATCAGCCCTTCATATAATTAGCGACTCGAAAATCGCAATAAGAAATTACAGCAACTTATACCACATACTATGGGCTTGCCCACTAGACTCCCCTCCGCGGGATCTGCAGCTCTCCACCAGCGAGCAATGGGAGGCCGCTATGCTCAGCTCGGACCCGGTAATCGAACTGCGGGTCATCGAGCGTGGAACCCAGGTCGCCAGAGTTCAAGGGTTCCTGGCCATCTAGCGCGGAAGCTTCTGCCTGCCTGACTTCCTCAAATAATAAATGTTTATCCTCCTCTTCCTTTCTGTTTGGTTGGTTGGTTGGTTGGTTGTACAACTTTTAATTCATCGGAAATGGGCTTCCTCTTCCCCGCCCCTCGGCACGCGTGCCGGGGAAGACGAAGAGTCGTGCGCCCGTGGATTAGAGGCTGGCAGGTAGCCCTTGGCTTGTTGCGGTCTCTTCCGCCAGATGGACGGTGCGGTGCTGGATCGCAGGGTCCGTGCTTCGCAGCAACGTATCCCAGGCTTCTCTACTTGTAATATCTTTTCCTATCCCTGGAGATTGTGGGCACTCCCAAATTATGTGGTCGAGGGTCCCTCTCGCCCCACAGTGTTTGCACAGATCATTGTCCCTAAGGTCTGGTAGCGCGTGAAACGCCCAGACCGCGTTCATGAACGTATTAGTTTGTAGCCGCCTCCACGCGACAGCTTCTCTATTATTAGTCTAACATCTGGCGGGGGTATCACTCTACGTCCCAATTTATAATGGTCGATGATTTCCCCGTAATTTTGCAGACGCTCGTCGTATGCCCAGTGTTCGGGGGGCTCGACGGCTACCCGGAAGTAGAGAGCTCGGGCTAGCTCGTGAGCCGCCTCGTTACCAGGGACGGCAGCGTGAGCGGGTGTCCAAATTAAATGAATTTTCCTATTTATCGTTCTTTGGGTGAGGATTTTGGCCGCCTCCGGCGATATCCTCTCCTTCCCAAAATTTTGAATGTCATCTTTGCTGTCGCTAATTATGAACTTGGCTTCTGTTCCTACGCAAGCTGGCGCTATCGCAACTTCCTCCGCAGTCTCTATGTTGCGGCCTCTGATGGCTGCCGCGGATACCGGTGCCCCTCGGCCATCGACTACCGAAGCTATCGCCGCACCTGTTCTGCCACTTGCCGCATCAACATAGACTACTTCCTTTGGTCCCATGTTCTTGAACCGTCGCTCTAGAGCTTCGGCTCGTTTGGCCCTTCTTTCGACATTAAATTCTGGATGCATATTCCTAGGGAAGGGGGGGACTACCAAGGCATTCCTGATTTCACTATTAATTGTGACTTTTCTTTGAACTCGATTCTCTGTCTGGGTTGAGGCCTACTTTTGCAAGGATTACACTGCCCGTCTCGGTCGTGCTTAGTCTCTCTAATTGGGAGACTCGCACTGCCTCCGCCAATTCTGCCCACGTGTTATGCACCCCGAGTTCGAGCAGTCGTTCGCTCGAGAGACCCATGGGCAGTCCTAGCGCCTTCTTAACGCATCTTCGAATCAGGCAGTCTAACGTCTCTTTTTCGCCGGCCTTGATGTCCAGGTAGGGCGTGGCGTAACTGATTCTGCTTATTACGTATGCCTGGATTAGTGTTAGTAAATTTCTCTCCTCGAGGCCTCTTCCTTTAGTGGCGACCCTCCTCAAGAGCCTCTCCGTTATGGCCGTGGGATTGAATGACCATCCCCAAAACGCTGATCTGATCTACTTTTGGCACCGGTTTGCCCTCCACCTCAATATGAAACTCCCCGCTATTCGTGCAACGAAGGTACTTTGGGTTATAAACGAACAATTCATATTTATGCGGGGATCACGGAAGTCCCCTTTTCGCCGCGTAATCGACAATTATGTCGGTCGCTGCCTGCAGGCGTTCCTCTGTACTCTAATCGCTCCCATGGTTAATCCAGAGATTGATATCGTCCGCATACATGCTAGAATTTTGCCCCTTGATTTGGTTAAGTTTACCCGGGAGGCCTCTCATTGCCACGTTGAATAGGAAATGCGATAGCACTGAGCCCTGCGGTGTGCCTTTGCTTCCTAACTCTATCGTTAATAGGAAGGGAAAGGCGCAGTAACTGTCACACTTGCTCTGTGGACACCCGAACCGCGCCGTAAGGGAAGGGAGGAAGGTGGGAATGAAAGTGGAAAGAGAGAAAGAGGAGCCGTAGTGGAGGGCTACGGAGTAATTTCGACCACCTGGGGATCTTTAACGTGCGCTGACATCGCACAGCACACGGACGCCACTTCTCTATCGTAGGAGATTCTAAATTTTGAAATATCATGCAGGCTTTTCTGCCCGATAAGAAGTCTTTCATGTAGTTGTATGTTCTCTCCCCTACTCCAAGCACTTCGAGCCCTTCGAGGATAGCCTCGTGGCTGACATTGTCGAAGGCCTTGGTGTGGTCTAGGCCCAGGATCACTTTGGCGTCTCTCGACCGCGAGTCTATAATATCATGCTTTAGTCGGAGCATTACGTCCTGCGTGCACAAGTGTGGTCGGAAACCGACCATTTCGTGCGGCCACAGGTTGTTTTGCTCCATGAAGCACGTTAATCTTGTCTGTATTACGTGCTCCAGCAACTTCCCTACGCAGGAGGTTAGGAAAATTGGTTTCAAATTTTCCATTTGCGGGGGCTTTCCAGGTTTCGGTATTAGTATTATGTTTGCCGCTTTCCATTTATCTGGCAACTGGCTCGTTTCCCAAACTTTTCCAATGAATTCCGTTGGAAGACTTATAGAGTCTTCGTCCAGATTAACATTTTATTGGTGATCCCATCGGGGCCTGGGGCTGATTTAGTTTTTAGTCTTACAATTTCCACCCTTACCTCTGCCTCCGTGATGAGGGCGTCAAGCACCTCGTTGGGCGTGCCACCGTAGCTCGGGAGGGAGGAACGGCGGTTGTCTGCAACGTACGTTTTTACAAATTTTACATAAACGCCGCATCGTCTCCTTCAAAGGCGTGTCTGACTTTGAGTTTTTGAATTTGTTGGGTCCAGCAGATGCCAGAGCATGCCCCACGTTTTGGAGAGATTCATGCCTCCTTCCATTTCGTCGCATCTGCTGAGCCAGTTTTGTTCGCAAAATTGGATTGCGCAGCTTTCAATTTCCTTGTTATGCCTCGCGATTCGTCTTTAAGATTCTTGTTCCACTTTTGCTTTTTGAGCCTGCGTTCCATGCTTTGTTGAGCGTCCCACATGTGGAGCAGTCGGCTATCTGCTATACCAGGAGCGTCGTCTCCTACCAGCGTCTTTGTCGCCTCACCAACGTGGCGTTTGAGCGCCTCCGTCTTATCCTCAATGTTCTCAATCCGTTCTAATTTCGCGGTTGCCCTGATTTCTCTAAATTGATCCTATTCCGTAACGGCCGGTTGGCACGCCCTGTGCGTCTTGACGCCCTCTTTGAGGACCGAAACGACAATGAAATGGTCACTGCCAAAAATTTGCTCCGAATTTTGCCACTCTAAACCCTGCACGCTTTTTGAAAATGTCAGGTCTGGGGATGTGTCTGCGCATACGCTGTTACCCGTCCTCATTGGATGATCGGGATCCGTAAGGAGGGTGAGACTTAGCTCGTGCGTGTCCTCCCATAGCTGCCTACCTTTGGTGTCCTGTATAGCATAGCCCCATTCTTGATGTCTGGCGTTAAAGTCGTCAACGATCAGCAAGGGATCCCGGCCGCCTTGATGGCTTTGCGCATCAGGGCCCTAAATCTAATTTTCTTTTGCTTGGGTGAGCTATAAATGTTATAGCCTGGGATCCTTCTTTCGTCCCGCTAATATCTCGAGAAATACGTTATCGATATCTCTCGAATTCAAATCGTGTTCTATAACCGCTACGTTGCGCTTGACAAAGGTCGCCACCGTCGATTTCGCGCCTCTATCGCTGTTGAACTGGTATCCCATTAGTTTGGCTCCCTTCCCTGTTTCCTGAAGGGCGATTGCGAGGGGGGTCTCAGTTATGAGTGGAAGGTATTGGTGCAGTAGCGCTCTCTTGCGCTGGAAGCCGCGACAGTTCCACTGCCAAATTTGGTTTTCATTTACGCGCCTGGCCATTTTGCACCTGGGTTAGGGTTTGCTCGACATTCTGCTGCCACGTGTTGACGGCTATGAGCTCGGTTCGAACTCTTTGCACTTCCCCTGCAAGTGCCTGTACCTGGCTCTGAATTTGGTTCATGAATTGGGTCATTTGGTTCATCAATGAATTCAATTTTTCGTCAAGCCTATTCTCGAGTGCTTGGAACGGGTCTCTTTCATTAATTTTGCGCTTCACCGGGGGCGGGCGAGACGCTTCAGTCACCATTTGCTCATCCCCTTTCGCTGGTGGCACCGCTTGTGGCGGGGCGACTGGCTGAGCAGGTGGCAGCTGCTTCGCGGTAGTGGGAGGCCCTTGCCTTTCCGTATGCTGTTTCGAATTTTGATTTTGAGTTAGCTTTTTAATCACCCCCTTAAGCTTCTCAATTTCTTTTTTACGGATTTCGACTTCCTCGTCTTTTTATCTTTTCTAGGTTTAGCCTGGGAGGCCCCGCTGTTGAAGCTTACATTTTTCCGGTCTACGCTGGCGTTCCGCTTGGTCCATGAGTTGGCCGCGTCCCTCGAACTCGAGCGTCTCCTGGACCCAGACCTGGAGCGTCCCATGGTGCGAGAACTGGAACGCCCTCGCTGCTGCGATGGCGTCTCGTTGGCGGTAGATTCTAGCCTTGGGAAGGAGTCTTCTCTAACGCGGCAGTCTCCTCCTCCTTCTTGCTTGACGTTCGGTCGCCCTCTGTTGTCGTCGTGCGCTGGCTTCTTTTCGCTCCCATTGCTATCTTCTTTACCTCGGACGGAGTCCTGTATATTTCCTTACATTTCCGGTCACCAAGCAGGTGGCCCTTGCCGCATAGCTGGCATTTTGCCTCGCACTGGTGACCTTGCGGTGGCCTCTCCATTCCGCAGCTCCTGCACTTGAGGTTGCTCGGGTTCGGACAGAAGTCCTCCCTGTGACCGAGCCTTCCGCAGGCATTGCATACTTCATATTTTTTGCGGTAAAGTTGACACCTCTGCGCCATCGGAGTCAGGCGAACCCACCGTGGTACTTCTCTTTCTTCAAAGAGAATTAGTACAGTTCTTGAATTTTTGCCGAGTCTCCGCACACCCAAAACTGGCGGGTTGCCGTGGATTCTCAGGCTCTCCATGATGATCTCGTCGGTATAAGTAAGTGGCACGTCATGTACCACGCCCTTGCCGTAATCTTCCGGCGTCGCCACGTAGGCTGTCAATACGATCTTCTCCCCCTCGAACACAAGGTGGGTTAGGCTCGCGTAGTGTCTCTTCCTTTCGGCGCTTTTAGTTGCCACGAGGATCGAGTGCTGCTTAATATTCGTCGAAATGACGTCCTCCCCGGCCTCGCCCCGGGGAGATACCAGCTGCCACGATTATTGCGTCAGCCAAGATTGCGTTGCCAAACTTGAACAGACGCACGAGGCTGCCACGTGGCCTCAAAATGATGATCTCGGCGCCATCGGGTAGGCGAGCATGCTGCTTTTCCACCGATTTCGCAGCTATTTTTCTTCCAGCATGCTTCTCAGCAGCTCGCTGCTTCTCAACTTGTTGCACGGTCTTCTCGAGCGGCACGTATCATTTCTTCTTGGTGGTATACCATTGGCCAGGCACTTGAAATTCCTCCGCATCTACCGGCGTTCCTTCGACAAATTCCATTTTTTTGTTTCTAGCTTCAGTCGGCTTCGCGAGGCTAGGGGTGGGTACCCGACGGGGCCGCCGCGATCCCACGCTGCCGCGAGACGCTAGGCCACGTTAGGCCTAGCTTCAGCACGTAGTCCACCGAAGAAAAGTCCGAAAAAATCGGAAACAAAAGTCCCACCTTGGAAAAACTGGTATTCCTGTGTTCCTCTTGATGCGTTCCGTCGATTCGACACAAAATTCAAAAACGCCGAGCCGATGAATTGCCCAAAGTAACCGAAATTGGTGGAGCCCATGGAAGGCACGTCCGCTCGATTCCCTGGCCACGAAAGTACTCCCTCCTTTCTGCTTAATCTCGCTTTGTGATGTCATCGGTCATGACCGGATGTGACATCATGATGTCACATCCGGTCACTGTATTCCGTGGAATGTTGCGAAATGTGAGACATCTTGCGCACGGCACTCATGTCCTAAAACTTTTATCTTCAGCTTTGTGTGCCAAGAAGACTTAGACGCACGTGCTTGGACGCAACTTGAAACGCGTCAATTTAGAACGCAAGCTCCAACGCGCCAAACAAGCGCCGACGCCGGGGCACACGACGTTCTAACTACTGTATTGCGTCACAATGGTTGAGTCATTACCATGCTGTTATAAATGTTAATTGAATCATTAATACCGCAAATGTCTGCTGTAATTATGATGCTGAATATGGCTGTAAATCATTACTGGCCACATGACACACAACAAATACATGCTTTTTAACAAGCAGTCGTTACAAAACCATACATGGCATGCTTGTCATGGCCGCACTTCAATAATCATACTACGCACACCATACGAATGCACACACATCGCTGTACACGGCACCATGCTTTCCATATGCCACCGATCGCCACCTTCTAGTAACCACAGATACCATTTTTGCAGCTACAGGCGTAGCGCACAACCGTTACCAACCATGTCTAGCAGAAATACGCCACTCTGGCAAAGCACGACTAACGATTCCCCTTACTCTCTCACATAGGCTCCACCGGGAATAAAGTAATTTTTCATAAATTACGACTATAGCACGATTCTATTTGTAGAAGTTGGCGAATCTCAAATACCCCAAATCAAAACATGATTTACCGTTGTCCGTGTCCCAAGCCCAAGAGATGCCGGCGTGACTCGGCTGTTGTATACTCTTCGATAAGCTACCTGCATGCTCCGGGGAACTTGACTGCGTCTGACGTCTGGAAGGCCAACGAGAGAGGTTTAGCACTGCGTACGTAAGCATACGCAGAACCCTTGCGTACGTAGACGGCCTGCGTACTGCTTACTGCGCATGCGTCATACGCAGCACGATTCTTGCGTACTGCGTATGTGTTGTTCGCGTAGGCAGATATCCCTGCCTCTGCGTGCGGTCGCGTCTGCGTGTTCTCGTTGTGTATGAGAAAGCGCTGGTGTACATCGTCATCAGGATCGCTAAAACCTGAAGCAGTAAGTGCCAGGTTTCCAGTAGGCCTTACATCATAGTCCAGCGCCGTGTTTACAAAGGTGGCGTTCGTGACGCTGCCACAGACTAGGGGTGAAAAGTTGGCTTACCATTGAGAAGAGCATGTTGCCGGGCTAGTTGGTGATCCATTGGGTAAAAAATTAGCGCTTGTCAAACGTCTTATGTGTTCTTCTTTTTCCTTTGTGTTTTTTGCGCAAAATTTTTTACCCATTGGCTTACCATCCATGAGAATACGTGAAAGCGAAAGGTTTCAAAGCCGTTGTATGTCTTCACGGGGCACATATGATGTTTTGTTTGTTTTTTTTTTGTTTTTTTTGGTGTAGAGCAACCACAGACATCCTAGAACAGACTGAAAATAAATACAGCTAAAATATGTGTTGTAAAGTCGTCTAACCGCCTACAGGCTCGCAATGCGCTGGGTGCTTCTCCCTATCTCGCAAGCTTCTCGTATAGCCTGATATGCTGTCGTAAAAAGTTTGTAATATTACCGATCATTCAAAGTAAGCAGCCCATAGACAAAACTAAGTTCAAAAAGCACTTTTTAAACTTCAAAACGAAAACGAAAAAGAACGGCCCATTGTAGCAGACGGCAGCGCAGCCGACGCTCCATTCGATCGCAGACGACGCCGACCACCCAAACGACATTCGTGTGAGAGACGGACTGTTGGTCGTGAGCTGCTGTGCGTGGTTCGTTTATCGTGCCGAGTAAAGACTGCCTTCAGCTTAAAAGCTTGTATCATTTGAGTGGTCGTATTTAAGAGGGAACGTAGCCTGGGTGACGACATGCAGGAAAACACGAAAAGCTCTCGCCATTGAGAAAAGCACCCAAAGGACAGCTAGTTTTCATGGGTATGTAGGTCGTTACGACACAGGTTTATCAATGCACGTTAAAAATTGGTTGGCTTTAAAATGATGCAGTATATTTTGTCAGTTTTTTTTTCTTCAAAACATTCGCTAACTTTTAAAAATCTGCCGTGTTTACGGGTGCTCTCCTAAAGCGGCAAACTGTTTTGGTAAATTTTCTTTGCATGTGTTTCCATAGGCCATGCTCCCCACTTTTACCAGTGTTTTAAATATACCCCGCCTGTCTAATAAGACTGCATAGTCTGACAATGTGTTCTCCGAGGTACAGTCGTTGTCAAAAGTGTAGAGCCCAGGGGGTCTGCTTTTGAGCCATCTCGTGCGGCTTGTAATATATTGAGTGTTTAGAATCACTTGATGGTAAGATGACTTTTTGTCCTACCCTTTCTGATGGGAAGGACCTCCACTAATGCTAAACCAGAGCCACTACACTGCTCACAAGCAGACCCGGCCCCTGGGCTGTACACTTTTGACAAAGGCTGTACATAGGCAATTTGAACCGAATGATGGCATCATAGGCGCACTGTGAACTCAGAAAACTGCTTTGACATCGTTTCTCTACGCCCAGCGGTTTGCTTCTCCGCATTTAAATTTTGTACGGGGTTGTATTATCAATTTTCACTTTCTACTACGTTTGCAGGCAGTGGTATCCCGATTCCGTTAAAGTTATTCATTATATCCCCATTCTCTGCAACAACGACCCCCCAAAGCAGCACCTTTGCAGCATGGGTTCCATCTGTCGCTTGTCGGGAAAACAAAGAAGCAGGAATTCCTGCACTGGAACATTTCGTTTTTGGATGGCTGCAAGATGGCACTACACAGGCCACTGCGCTTGCAGCGTTAGCTTTCGGACCCCTGCGTACGTATGTGCTTGCGCCCTACTAAAAGTCTTTCTGCGGCATGTACCAACACCCTCTTATGTACGCGCCGTGGCGTAGCGTTCCGCAAGGTACGTGGGCTGTGCGTACGTAGCGCTCACTACGCAGTACTAAAACTCTCTAATACCTACCGCGTTCATTTGCATGAGTTCGGAACGTGACTCCGACATGCAAGAAAAAAAGGCCTCGTGAATGCCCTCTCAGTGTAGCTCCGCAGAGTTGCCAGACATACGAGTAGCGCTATACAGACATAGAGTTCCTTACACTACCTAGAGGGAAAGCTGAGGACGCTGCACTTCAGCCGCCATGGGCGCGCTAAGAATCATGGGCCAGTGTGCTACTTGTTGCGGGACAGTCGAGTTTTCTCGGGTACGTGGAGTGGCGTTACTGCAATGTTTCTTTTTCGTCATCATCATCATCATCTGAAGGTGCGTACATAGACCGCGAAAGCCATAGTAGCGAAGGCGCAAAAGCAGACGTCGTCAATAAATGGTTCCTGTTTCCCGAAATTCCACTAAAAACTTTCTTAAGTGATTGTACAACCATAAATATTTTCATAACGTTTTTTTATTTCAAAGTTTGGGTATTAGGTGCGAAATATTGGTATTTGTGCTGCTGAAAACTAAGCCAATAGGAGAAAGAGCCATCGCTTCTATTGGATAAATTTCACACTGACATGCTGTTTCTCTCTCTTTTTGCAATTTATAGTCACAATATTTAATCTTAGGACATTATTTACGGTAGAACAACGCTTATCTTTGCATTAGTTTTGGCCAAAAGTTGTAGTTCTGCACTCGGTAGCTCTCCGGCCCATGATGCTTTGAGCGCCCATGGTGGCTGAACTAGCCGTCTGGAAACTCCATGTAAACTCCCATAGACGGCAGCACAGCTTTCCCTCTAGGTAAGAGTAAGAAACTCTATGTATACAGATGTGGCAAGAGTTGGCGTCTCACAACGGACAACACACCACTTTTCGGAAGAACCTGCTATGCAACAGATTCATCCCCGCCGTGGTGGTGCAGTGGTAAGACGCCCGACTACTGTCCGGAATACCCGGGTTCGAACCCGATTTCGGCGGCTGCGTTTCGATGGAGGCGAAACGAAGAGGCGTCCGTGTGCTGTACGATGTCAGCGCTGTTGTTGTTGTGGATGTAGGACGAAGGAAAAGAAAATGCACGGGCCTGCTACTGGCTCTGAAGCTGAGCCACCTCCGCTGCCTTGTGCAGACAGACGAGAAAATAGAGAAGAACAGGAAGAAGGAGAGAAAGACGCGCGCCGCAACAACAGCCGTCGTCCACCACCGAAATGGTGGCAGGTGCAATGACGTCCTACAACAGATAAAAATTCGGTGGCAGACTAGCCCCCGCAGCAAGCGGCGGTGACCTACCTGTCACAGCCCCATCAGGGGAGTACAGGACCCTGGCCTGGGAAGGACAAACGTTAAAGATCCCCAGGTGGTCACAATTACTCCGTAGCCCTCCACTATGGCTCCTCTTTCTCTCTTTTCACTTTCACTCAAGCCTTCCTTCTTCTTTCCCTTACGGCGCGGTCCAGGTGTCCACAGACACAAGTGTGACAGATACTGCGCCTTTCCCTTCCTGTGAACCAATTATTATGTAACAGATTCATCGCAGCGGGAATAGTGAGTGACAAAGCTTGTCCCAGTAGCTTCAGAGTATTAAACTGACAATAAATTGCTGTAACGAACAGTATATGATACCGCTTGTCATATTAATGTGTTAACTGAATAAAAATATCCGCCTCATAAAGTTCCCGCCGGGATGGTGCAGTGGTAAGACGCCCGACTACTGTCCGGAATACCCGGGTTCGAACCTGACCTCGGCGGTAGCGTTTCGATGAAGGTGAAACGAACAGGCGTCCGTGTGCTGTGCGATGTCAGTGCACGTTAAAGATCCCCAGGTGGTCGAAATTACTCCGTAGCCCTCCACTACGGCTCCTCTTTCTCTCTTTCTGCTTTAACACCCACCTTCCTCCATTCCCTTACGGCGCGGTTCAGGTGTCCACAGACACAAGTGTGACAAATACTGCGCCTTTCCCTTCCTGTGAATCAATTATTATTACATAAAGTCAAAGGATAGGAGATTCGATGAATTAGGAGTAATGGCTGATTATGACATGATCTGGAAATCACAAATGAACAGCGTTTGCTGGAAACTCATGTCTGTTTTTAATTACCCAGGTGCCAAGCATTCTTTCACATCTTTATAACGACCGCATATTATCCCATCGTCTCCACTGTGTCTGTCCTGTGTTTTTCGCGACTTTAAATATTAATAACGCCTGATGAGGCAGGAATTTTATTTTTCTGATGAGGTGATCAAGATGATTGACCAGTGGTACATGAGTGCATAGATACGATGCACAGATAGCATGCATAGATCGGACGTAAAAATCCTGCGCACAGCCAGTGCACAACACTTGCGCACAGGAATTCGTATCCATGAGCCTGTGTGAAATGACAGAGGTACAATATATTGGTAAGCAGCAAAGTGCGTGTATGCGAACGAGAATGCGCAAGGAAAGCTGTAGATGGATGCCATTAACGCCGTCTCGTCATACCTTTAAAACCTTAACGACCGAGCATAATTGAATCCCTCTTTTTTTTTTCGTTTTCTTTTCTTAATTGCGCATTCGTAGGCGCTCAGCTGATCTCATTTGAAACAGCAAGGCATTGCCTCTTGAATTATCGCATATTGTTTAGAGCGCACCTCTTTGATGCCCGTTCCTGCGTTTCGCGTCATCGTCGGCGTCGCCGTCGTCCCTCGTAACCAGCTCCGCAGACGGAGCAGCGCGCTCTCCTGCCGCCACCGTTCGCCGGTGATTTCCACAATAGGTGATTTCAACAACAAGCAGCATGAAAGCTCTTTCCTATGTCTCGTTAGGCGTTTAAAGAAAAATTTCTAAAGCACTGAAAAATCTGCAGTGGAGAAATACGCAAGCCTGAGCATTGCTGCTGCACACGGTATATTGCGCACTCCTTGCAGAGACTTCCCACTGCCGAAATTATGACAGCAGCTTCGTCGTTGACGACACTGTGTAGAAAGCTGCGCATGTTATTTTTTTATGTTTGAAAGGATTAAATCACGCTACACATGTTCTGCCGACAGCCTACCAGGAGGGCATTTGTGTGTCCGTCCCTTTTCCAAGAGCAGACGAAGCGAGTACAACACTTTGATCACTGGCGTGAAAAATTTCGATTGCCATGTCGATTCTGAACCCTAATCTAAAGCTACCACTTCCACCCAGCCAACACGACAGGATGAAACTTTTCTCTGCCGCCTGTAGTTTGGTGCTGCCTTCACAAACCAGTATTCTTTGTTTTCAGCATAGCTGATAACGCTGCGTGCGACAACTGTGGTAGTGATGAAACCATTTCACATATTTTTTGCGAGCCTCGCCGTCGTGGTGCAGTGGTTAGGGGCTCGAATACTCTGTCCAAGGATGCGGCATCGAATACCGGCCACTGCTGCCGCTTTTCAATGGAGGCAAAAAGCAAGGCGCCTGTGTGCTGTGTGATGCAAGGGCACGTTAAACAACACCAGGTGGTCGAAATTTCTGCAGACCTCCATCACTGTGTCTCGCAACGCCTAAGTCGCTCTGGAACGTCAAAATTGGATAAACCAAACCAACTGCTTTTTGTCAGTGCTCCAAATACAATGTCCAAAGACGATCTCTTAGTCATGCACTGCAGAACAAGAGCCACGACTGTTGACGAAGGAAAAGATCCTCGGACTTCTCCTTTTCCTAAGAGCGCCGGGTCTCCACGACAGGCTCAGACTTTACAGGGCCTGTTTTGCCTTGGAATTTCTTTCCTGTTGCTCTCTTTTCTCCTCCTCCTCCTAATCAGCGCGGGCTGAGCATGCGAACACTTCAGGGAGTTTCAGCGATTTACGGCGCGACACGCAGGAAGCGAGCCGTTTTATTTTGTGATGGCGACATAGTTCCAAGCAGGCAAGGTATTGTGCAGACGAGGTTGCTTTTTCAATGAAAGCCAAAAGGAAAATAAAGTGCATGTTTTTGTTGGTAAGGCATACGGCAACTCAGTTGTGTGTGTGGGCGGTTATATTAGCAACTCACAAAGAGGATTTTGGTGGCTGGTTGAAAGGAAAGCACTTTGGCCCCTAAATTACCGAAATTCTCCTCCATGCTTGCGGTCACTTCCTTGCTTTCTGCACCCGGCATGTTTTTTCAGACCAGGTTCACCATGCGGGCATTCGCCTGATTGATATGTGCGCATCACACGGAAAGCTTTGTTGGCCAAGTTCTGGCCATGCATGCTAAGATAGCCAGCTGCAGAGTAGCGGCAGACAGCCTCCTGGCGGGTAAACAGGCGTCTGCAACAAGTAAGGAAAACAAATACATAGCTGGTGCCACGCTTCTATCTCTATGGAGACGAGAATAGGAGGTAGTCATCGCTCAGGTATGCGACTATTAGATATGCGGGCCAGGAGGAAGCGCGAGCGTCGGCACGTGCTCTGGTGGCGAAGTGCACAGTATGTCGCTGTTTCCTAGATCAAGGTGCTTTACTTGACAGTTTGCTGAGGCAGGCGAACTTGCAAAGATCATCGTAACAGAGCAGGATGGTAGCGACGGCGCTAAGAGAAATGCCTGCATGAAAGGGTTGCACATTGCAAGGAGCGCATGCATGAGCTAACCGGCAGCGGTATGTCGAAGGAGATGGAGGACCGTGCGAGCGTGTGCGTTCCCAGTGAGGCGGAAGCAGAAATTTTGCTTGACCAGGGAGATGAAATTGCAGATCAGCCACGTGAGTCGCGGACCCCACGGCAGTCGCGCCGGGCAAAATGGGGCAGGACTTGAATGATTGCATGCGGACCGGTCACAAGGGTCACAAAGATTCTCGTTAAGGAAAGAAGAGTAGGCAGGGGGAGCTCCGATCATATTCTTTGCAAGCGATGCATGAAGTCCAGTGTGTGGACAAAGAGCAGGACTCGAAAAAAGGAAATTGCCAAAAGGGGCACAACTTTGGAGATTATTCGTATGGATCACACTGAACCGACTGACCGTACTCCGCCGCAGGGGGCCGGAGGCAATCTCGCGCCTGGCCTGACGCGCTGTCGACGCTTGTGCACCAGCTCCATTGCTCATAGGGAGCAAGAGCCCTTTTGTTTCTATTTTTGCGTTTGTTCTTGTTGTCATGGTGCGCCGGAGGGGAATCAAAAACATCAGCCGCGCACTGGTGTCGTGTGAGATGTGACGCGTTCCAAGAAGTCACTCATCACAGTGGCGGCGGAGGTGTTAAGTGCGCGTTTGAAGCGCCCTGATCGAGGGCAGACCCAACGAACGATTGGAAAGACCGCGACGTGTGTGTGTATGCGTATTCCTTTGCGTTTCTGTTTGTTTTTGTGTGCGTACGTGCGTGCGTGCAAACGAAGCGGCCGTGGCTGACGCCCCCCTTGAACCGTCCGAACGTGGGAGGAGGTCTGCGGGCTGGCGCCGCACGGACGGCCAGCGATGTCGGCCATAGAAGAACGTAGCTCCCTAGGACACCTGATCCTCCCTCAACCACCCTCAGCTGTGCCAGCGAGTCCGGGAATTCGCCCGGAGCTTGCGACTGCTGCTACGGTGACACCGCAGACGGGGGAAGAGGAGCTGTGAGCCGGAGAAAGGGAGGAGCTCCGAGGATTCCGAGCGTCCGAGCTCCGCGGGTCAAACAGGAGACGGGTTTCGGGTGCCGTGATGAGAGCTAGAAGTGAAGATAGGCTGAAGAAGTGAAGTTGGGCTGAAATGTGTATATAGCTGTATTTATTTATTTGGTTACTATCAGGGCTGTTGAGGCATTACAGATAGGAGGGGTTTAACTACTTATACAAAAATTAGGACTAACGAGAATTTTTTAACATAGGTGATGAAGCGCAGATTTTAAAACTTCGGGTTCGGAAATGGAGAGTGAGTGAGTGAGTGAAAAACTTTATTTAGCTCTAGATTGGCTTATCTTCTGCGGTTTTCAGATGGCTTCGTCCATCTTCTAAGACAAAGGTCGGTTGCCCTTAGTCCAGGCTCCGCTGGATGCTGCTGCCAGTTGTGCTCGCCGAATCAGACCTCCTTGGTCGACTCGGCGATCGCTGGAGAGCACTCCCTCCCATTGTTCCGCACTCGGGTGTCTTATAACGGGTACCACGCTTATCCTCTGGCATGCCCACGTTATGTGGTACAGCGTGGGTGGTTCTTGGCACCAAGGGCATTTGTCAGTGTACTGTGTGGGATACATTTTGTTGAGTACGTGTAGGTTCGGGTACGAGCCCGTTTGTATCTGCCTCCACGCGACTGAGTCTTCTCTGCTAAGGGAGTTGTGTGGTGGTGGGTACCGCTTTCTCCAGCCCTTGTAATGGTTTAGTATCGCCGAATAATCCTGGGGTACAGGTTCGTTCCCCTCGAGGTCGCCTACGTTGGATGCTCGGTAATAAGCGTACCCTCGAGCTATCCTGTCCGCCTCTTGGTTCCCTGTTACTCCCGCGTGTGCCGGCGTCCATACTATCGTATGCTTGATTGGTTTTTCGTTTGGTTGTCGTGTTATGTGGTCCCCAGAGCGGAGTTTGCGGAGCGCTCTGTGCCAGATTCTGCCGCGAAGATAGTTGCGACATGCTGTTTGTGAGTCTGTAAGGATTGTTAGAGACAGTTTAGATCGATAGCCCTCCGCTGCCGCTAGAGCAACGGCCGCTTCCTCAGCCTCGACTTTGGTACAGTCTTGTAGTGATGCGCTGGTGATCTCGCGTATCATCGAGTTAATCACTGTTGTTACCACATTGCTGTAGTGCTGCCCCGCTTTTGTGGTGTATGTGGCTGCGTCCACGTATACCGTCGTTTCTCTGGGTGCTAATGTCTTTTGTCGATATTCAGCCTTGCCTCTCTGCGTGCTTTGTGTAATTTGGGATCCATCCCAGGTCGCACAAAATGGGCTATGACGTGGGGGCCCGCGTTGGGCCCGTGGGGGCAGCCCATACGGGCCCCATGCGGGATTTGCAATACGTACCCAGAGGGGGCCCGCGTGGGCTGCCCAATTTTGCGCGATTGGTCCCAATCTGTACCCGTGTGGGCAGCCCAAATAGGGCTGCCGGCATTCAGCCGAGATAGCCGAATGTGGGCAGCATACCAGAATCAATAATTGGTCCTACGTTTATGAAGGTAGTGCCGCCTCATTGATCAAGGTTTGAATTTTTATGTCGGTTAATCCTTCTAATACCTGAATTCTTCCGGCGCGGTCTTTGCGGAGGCCATTCCGTTTCGGGCTCGCCCACGTGCTGCCCTCATGAGTTGAATCTGGTATTTTCGGAGCTGCCGAAGTTCTGTTAATCATCAAGTGTGAAACATTGAGCCCTATTTATTCGTCTTGTATTCGACACTCAGTAACATAAGAGAAATTTATTCCCAACACTAACAATTATGTGGGCTGGCCCACATACCCCCGCAAATGTTGGTCTGAATATTTATTTCGGTGGTGCATGTAGAATAATAATAACGGCGCAGGAAAAATCTTGAGGTAGTTCAGTACTTACTCTTAAAGCTGAACAGTTACTGCTGCATATTTTCTTCCAATACTGCATAATTAATGTAGACTTTATAGTAAAATTAGATAGTCTTTATTTATGGCATGTATATATATGCATAGAATAGTTATGTGAAAAATCCAGAAGATGCAATTAGCCCCCGGTATATGATGAATTACATATATAAAATTTGGAGGACGCTTAAGCTTCGCCTTCAAGAGTGGAACGCGATAGCGTTATTGCACCTCGTCGAGAAAACAATAAACGCAAGGGTATTGGGGCATCCTCGCACCGGTACCCGCGCGGCCCGAAGGGGAGAAGCGGGTGAGCGAAGATAGTGATCTAAAGAAAGGAAAGACGCTTGATTCTACAACCCGTGAGGGTGCACGGCGAAACGTCAGGAGCGAGTGGCGCGCCACGTGTCGGGGCAGCGCCGCACATTGCGAGGAGGGGTTCTTCTTTGTTTGGCGCAAGATGGCTCTGCATGTGCGCAGAGCGCAGAAGAAATGTAGCGGAAACGTACTTCGCTACTGTGTAACTGCGACTTCTGTAAGTAACATGCTCATAATTACCGATATACACCGCAGTATAACGTTCTACGGCACGTTTCTAAGGCAACACCGCATTCACTAGAAGCGCTTTTGTACCGCTTTCAAGCATCGAACTCGTGGCTGGCTGTAACTAGTGACCCTGCTACTATCAAAAATACCTTTATAGAACACTACAATGAATTGCTTGGCCGTAAACGCGAAGTCAAAAATGGCTTTCAGGCAGAATTTTTGCGCCAAATGCCAAAGCTCGATGAGGATGTTAAAACGCGTCTAGAACGACCCATAAGTTTGACAGAAATAGAAAGTGCGATAGACGACCTTCCAATGGGAAAGTCGCCAGGACCTGACGGGCTTGGCGCTGCTTTCTACAAAGCATTTAAAGATTACACAGCCCAGATTTTGCTTAAAGTGCTAGATGAGTCATACGAACGTAAGCAGGTCCCACCTTCGTTTTCTACCTCGCACATTGTTTTGATTCCGAAGTATGATGAGCCAGGAAAACGCCTGTTGGTGGGTTCTTATCGGCCGATAAGCCTCACCAACGTGGATTACAAAATATACATGAAAGTGCTGGCGAAAAGGCTTCAAAGTGTAATACCGAGTCTGGTTGGGCCACACCAGACGTGCGGCATTAAAGGTCGAAGCATCGCAACTAATGTGCACGTGGTACGAACTGTTTTGGAGTGTTGTGACGCGATTGGATCTCGAGTGGCAATGATACAGCTGGATCTCGCCAAAGCATTCGATCGCGTTTCGCACGATGCCTTGTTCGAAGTATTGACACACTCAAACATAGGGCGAGTGATTGAGGAAGGTGTTCGAATGGTGTATGCGAACTGCACGACACGGATAATTGTGAATGGAGAGCTCACTGACAGCATTCGTGTGCTGTCGTCAGTGAGGCAAGGCTGCCCCCTGTCACCCCTACTGTTTGCGGCCTACCTCGAGCCTCTCTGCCGGTCTATCATAAACAATGAACGTATAACTGGTTTTATGCTGCAGTCAGCACAGGTCAAAATGCTGGCATATGCAGATGACATCGCTGTATTCTGTTCAAGCAGAGAAAGCATTCAAGAAGTTACTGCCCTTGTTGAAAAATTCTGCCGACAGACAGGCTGTGAAGTAAATTGGGAAAAAAGTGCCGGTTTCTGGCATGGAGACTGGGATGTTACGCCTGAATACTTTTCTCGTTTGCAATGGTCAAAATTGCCGACCCAGTATTTAGGCGTGCCGCTTGAATCGTACCAAGATCCCACCCCTTTCTGGGCTGGCCAAGCAGAGAGAGCGAGAGAGAAAGCTGATTCATGGCAGGGCAAGCCGTTGTCAATGTTCTCACGCGCTTATGTGTGCAATGTTTTCCTTGTGGCAAAGATATGGTACGTAATGAATGTGCTTTCGGCGACGCGTGTTAGCATTAAAAAAATTCATCGTGTCTTTGCCGTTTTCATGTGGGCATCAACATGGGAAAAGTGCAGCAGAACCAACCTCTTTCTTCCTGTTAAGGCGGGGGGCTTGGGCCTTGTGCATCTCTTTTTGCGACAGGTTGTCTCGCGCTTTTTTTTCCTTCGTGATCAAAAACGACAAATTCTTGAGGACGGTCATGCAAGTACGACTGTGTAAAATGCTTCCAGAATACGTTGTCTGTTCTGGTGAGAATATGAGTGGCGCTTTAAAAGGGTACATGCGCGAAGTTGTCTTGTCTTTCAGAATGTTGCATGCGCGTTTTTCAATGGAATACTTGAGCAAAGTGTGTAAGAAGAAGCTGTACAATGATCTTCTGGATGTGATGATACCGTTGCCGATTTACCGTGCACCACACCGTGGGGGCCCCGGACAGGATGTCTTAAAGCGTGTGAAAAAGATGCCAGTTAAGCCTTCAGTTAAAACGTTCTTCTTTAAGCTACATTCCAACACATTACCTGTTAAAACCTGGTTACATGAAAGAGGCTTATTCGTTCCCTGGACAACAGACTGTCTCCTTTGCAAAAAACCAGAGACAATCGAGCACGTCTTTCTGGATTGCTGGGACCCAGTCTTTCACTGGGATGTTCTCCAGAGAACACTAAAGAAAGACCTTCCGTTAGATCCGTATGGCATACGGTTCCTTCCAGTCGAGAGTGAGGGTATTCCTTTGGATTTAGTCATGGTCTTGGGCCTCCACAGCCTGTGGAAAACAAGGATGCAAGTGCAACATGCAGATGTCAATACGCGTTCTGTACGCGAGAACTTTATCGAGAGTGTGCTGCTCCTTAGAGAAACGTATCGGGTGCTTTCTGATCCACCTGACTGGATCAGTGTGCTCGATGAACTGGCTGTCCTAAAAAAATTTTAAACCTTTCGTGACAGCCGAAGTCTGGTTGTTGCGAGTTTTACCATTATTGTGGATCTTTTTTGAATTGATGTGAACTCAAAACAGGCAATAAAGAAAAAAAAAAAAAACTCGTGGCTGAGGGGTAGCGTCTCCGTCTCACACTTAGGAGACCCTGGTTCGATTCCCACCCAGCCCATCTTGGAAGTTGCTTTTTATTAACGCTACCGCGTTAAGGAGCTCGTGTCGCAGAGAGAGAGAGAGAGAAAACTTTTAATGAGCATGTAATCAGTAAATATTCGCAGGAGCTGGGTGGTCGGTGCCCCTAGTCCAGGGCTCCGCTGGCAGCAGCTGACTTGCGGACTAGCTGGATAATCCAGGCTTGCTGGTCCAGGTTGCGCTGGTCAGGGCCGCCTCCCACTGCTCGTGTGTCGGGCATGGCACTATTAACGTTGGGTCAGGTTTGTCCTGGCGTTCCCAAGAGATGTGAAAGAGTGTGGGGCTTGCGCCGCACCAAGGACAGTAGCTCGTGTATTTTGTTGGGCTTATCTTATTTAAAATTTGAAGATTAGGGAATGTGTTTGTTTGTATTTTTCTCCAGTCTATAGCGTCCGAGGAAGGAAGGTGTTTGTGTGGTGGTGAGAAAAGTCTTCTTTCTAACCGTAGGTGTTCCAGCCTGTCGCCGTAGGGTCCTAGGAGAGGGGTGAGGTAGGGATGGGGATCCGCCCGGTTTGTGAGAGCTCGGGCTAGATCATTCGCTACCTCATTTCCTTCTAGGCCTTCGTGTCAAGGTGTCCATGTAATTGTGTGCGTCTGGGCGATGGAACGTAATATTGCACACGCTCTTTTGTGAGGTTTTCCGGCCAGGTAGTCCCTGCAAGTTGGTTGAGAGTCCGTCACTACGTGTGATGACTTATTTTGGTTTTGTGTTTTTATGGTGATGGCTATTGCCAGTGATTCCGCTTCCGCAGGATCCTTTGCATAGATCGAAGCCTGAATAATTGGCCTCTTCTTGTGGTCAACTGCAGCTATTGTGAACTTGCCAGGTTCGCCGTAAGCCCCTATGTCCACGTAGACAACTTCCGCGTCTTTAGACAATTGTTTTTCCAATGATTTGACTCTGGCTTTCCTTCGACCCTTTTGTAACTCATGGTGCATGTGCTTGGGTATAGGGTTCACATAGATGTTGTTTCTTGTGGATGTCGGAATTTGTGATTTGATCTCAGAAGTTCTTAGTGCCTGCCATAGCCCTAGTTTTGACAGGATTTCCCTACCCGCCTGCGTTGTTGTTAGGCGTTGTTTCTGACTCTCTAGAACCGCCTCCTTGAGCTCCTCGAAGTTGTTGTGCACTCCGAGTGCCCAAAGACGTTCCGTTGATGTTGTTGGCGGGAGGTTTAGGGCCGTTTTATAGGCTCCTCTTATGATAGTGTCAATGGCCCTTTTATCAGTGAATCTAATTTCGTGATATGGGAGCCCGTAGGTAATCCTGCTAACGACTAGGGCCTGTACAAGGCGTAGGGTGTCCTCCTCCCTCATCCCTTTCCGGTGCCAGGTCACCCTTCTAATCATTCTGGAAATTTGGTTGACTGTAGTTTTGAGTGTTTTGATTGTATAATCCACTCTCAAATTGCTTTGCAACCACAGCCCCAAAACTCTGATCTTGTCCTTCTCTTGAATTATCTGGTCTCCTAGATAGAGCTGAATTTCTCCTGGGGACTTGTAATTTCTTCTGTGTAACCTGATAAGTTCGGATTTTTCTGGGGAGCATTGAAGACCACTCTCCCCGGCAAATTCTTCGACTAGGTCTATAGCGGCTTGCAGAGCTTCTTCTTTTTGCGCCAAGGATCCCTGAGTAGCCCAGATGGTGATGTCGTCCGCGTATAAAGTGAAGCCAATATCAGTGCGGGTCAACAGTTTTTTTGCTAAATTTATCATTGCTATGTTAAATAGCATTGGAGAGATTATAGAACCCTGCGGTGTACCTTTGTTCGGCATGGGTACTTTTGATGATCGGATCTCTCCAATTCCTATGGTGGCTGTGCGATCTGAGAGGAAAGCCTTCACGTATTTGAAAATTTTCTCTCCGCAGTTGGTATTGTTTAATTCTTGCAATATGGTTTGGTGGCCAATGTTGTCGAATGCTCCTTTGAGATCTAGTGCCAGAATGAAATTTTCGCCTTTTCGGGGTATGGCGTTGATGACTTCTTCCCTAATCCGGAGGAAAGCATCTTGCGTGCAGAGTCCCTTGCGGAAGCCCAGCATGCAGGAAGGAAAGATGTTGTTTTCGTCGATGTAATTTTGGAGCCTTATGTGGACTACTTTTTCATAGAGTTTTCCCAGGCAAGAAGTGAGGGAGATAGGACGGAGACTCTCCACAGCCGGTGGCTTTCCAGCCTTTGGTATGGTGATGATATCCGCGTGTCTCCAAGCTGATGGGACCTGTCCCTTCTCCCACAGTTCTTCGTTGATGTACTTCGTTAGGTCTTGCAGATGTTCGGTGCTTAAGTTCCTAATCATAGCGTAGGTGACTTTGTCTCCTCCAGGGGCAGTGTTTCTTGTAAATGTACGGGCGGCTGAGCAGACCTCCGCCAGTGTTATGGGGGAGTCAAGGGAGGTGTTTGGTTGACCCGCATATGAAGTTTGGCAAGCCGGAGTAGGGTCTCCTATGTATTTCTTGTGCATGGCGGTGATCAACTCTGCATCTGTGCCCGGGTATTTATGGGCTATGGTGTGGAGGGTTCTTCTTGTGGCCGTTTTGGTTTTTGATGTGTCTATCATGCTTCTTAATATTGACCATGCTTTAGCCGTGCTTAGGGTACCTTTCAGTGAATTGCAGAAATCTGCCCAGTTTTGCTTGGCGAGCTTTATAGCATACTCTTGTGCTTCAGCCGTAACCTGTGCTATCTTCATTTTAAGTTTTCTATTTAATTTTTGCATTTTCCACCGTTTTAATAGACTTTTTCGGGCGTCCCATAAATGTAGGAGATGTCTGTCTACTTCCGGGGTTTTTGTCGTTGTGTTGATAGTCTTGGTCGTTTTTGCATGAGCATCCTTCAGGCTTTGAACCCAATCTTCAATTGTTGTGATGCCGTCGTGTGGCCGTCTAATTTGTCTGAACTTATCCCAGTCTGTTATTTTAGTAGAGCCAATGTTCCTTTTCATACGGGTTGTCATTAGGGATAAGCTAAGGATTTTGTGATCGCTGCCAAGTGTTTCTTCTAGATTGGTCCAGGTGCAATGTCTTATGTTTTTGGTGAAAGCTAGGTCTGGGCAGGTGTCTCTGCTTACACTGTTTCCTATTCTAGTGGGGGACATGGTGTCCGTCATAAGACAGAGGTCCAGCTGCTCAGCCGCTTCCAACAACTTGGTTCCCTTCGGGGTGTCCTTGTGGTAGCCCCATGCCGTATGTACAGCGTTTAGGTCCCCCATAATAATAAGGGGGTTCGCTCCCGCTATGCGTGTGCATTCCAGTAAAAGTGGCTTGAAATCTTCCTGCGTGTTGCTTGGAGGACTGTAAAGGTTTAGAACAAACACACTCTGCTTTCTTCTTTTTTGAGAGATGATCTCGATGAGAACTTGATTAATTTCACTGAAGGGAAGGTCGTGCGGTATGACTGTTAGTGTGGGGGCCACTAGTGTAGCTATTTTAGGTGCCGTGTCATGGGTGTATGTGAGGTATCCTTTGAGGTATGTTGTGCATCCTGTTTCTTGGAGACAGATGACGTCCGGTGGTATCGGTTGTTTTTGAATAAACATCTGCAGGGAGCTGCGTTTCCTCTTGAAGGAGCGACAGTTCCACTGCCAGAGCTCTAGGTGGTTTGGTTGCCGGTTAGGGGAGGCAGCCATCAGCGTTACTCGCCACTGACTCGCAGTCGCTGAGATCTGTCATGCCAGCGGACCTTCGGTGGGTTTTTAGTCGAGGGTCATCGGGGATTCCCGTGCGTTTTCGCACCCCCTGAGTTATTATTTGGATTTTCGAATTGAATTCTTCTTGAACTGCCGCAAATTGAGTTTGCGTGGCAATTTGTTGGTCTTGGAGTTGTTGGGTTAGTTGTGTCATGGTGTGCTGCATTTGAATAATCATTTGTTGCATTTGAGTAAGAATGCTTGGTGCGTTTTCTTGAGTGTGAAGTCCGAGTGTTTGCGTAAGCGTTTTCTGCCGTTGCGTTTGGAGTACACTCGCCTGTTGAGGTTGAGATGCGGAGGTGTTTACAGCATTTTGTACCGATTGTGGCTGTATCGATACTATTGATGAGGGTTGGGGGGCAGTTTGCTTCTGACCCATTTGTAGCAGTTGTTGTAGTTGTTGTTCCACCTTATTAAGGCGTTTCTGTTGTTCTGATAGTTTTATTTTCAGTTGTCTATTTTGCTCCTCGAGCCTAGTGCAATCCTGGCATGGACCATACCCATTTAGAGCAGTGGGAGAGGCAACCTGAGCCCAGCTTACCCTTTTGCTGTCGTGCTCTAGCTTGTCTGGCGTCGCCCCTATCGCTTCTGGTGGTCCCTGCTGGTTGGGCCTGATCTGTTGTGTCTTCTGTTGGGAATAGTAGGCTGTCAAGTCCCGTCCCTTGGATCTCGATCGGGATTGGGGTCTCTGTTTCTCTGCCAGCTGCTGTTCCTCCTCCTCCGATGAAAACCAGCGGCGCTCCATCGGCTTGATCTGCTGATCTCTCCGGCTGACGTGCTGCTTGGGGGGCTTCTGTTGCTGATTGTTATTGCTTTGTTTAGCTTTGTTGTTGTAACGTCCGATATGTGCCCTGAGGCGCTGCTTGCAGGCCTTGTCTCCCGTTGGGTGGTTTCCCTGGCAGGCCACGCACTTGGCTTCACAGGTGTGGTTTTCCTCTGGTTCATGAAGGCCGCAGTTCCGACATACGTTGGCGTTGGGTGTTGGGCAGACATCCGCTCTGTGGCCTGCCTTGAGACAGTCTTGGCAGATCTGTTGGGTTGGTCGATATGGGTAACATGCCGTCTCTCCCCCGTAATAGATGACGTAGCGGGGGAGAATGGGGCCTATGAATGTTAGCACTGCCGTGCGAGACTTTCCCAACATTCGTGCTTGAACGAGCTCGACCCCTTGTGTGCGTAGTCGGATGTTTGTTAGAAGCTCCTCTGATGGTGTGTTTGGATCCACTCTATGAATAACTCCTCTGATGACGTCCTCAGGCGCCGCCAGCTAGACGTTGACTTCGTAAGCCTTGTTTTCCAAGGTCAAACTCTTGATGTGCCGTATGGCGTCCGCAGTCTCGTCGTAAGGAGTGCTGACTATGATGATGTTCGATCCTGTGCGGGGTCTCACAATAAATTTGGAGAAGTCGCACAATTCCGGGTTGTTGCAGGCAGCCACGATGGCTCGTGAGAACTGGGTAGGAACGAATTTTCTGACTTCCATGCCCTTCTTGGGTCTTATTATCACCTTATAGTCAGTTTTAGGAAGGGGTGGTAATTTCCTCCTCTTCTGAGACGTTGTTTGATCCATAGCCGGCTGTACTGGCGATGCTATCGTTTTCTTCGGTTTCACGACGGTCTGCAGCAAGTGTGTCGGGGGAGCATAGATCTTTCCTGCGATCACGACTTGTTCGCCTCTTGCTAACCTTTGACGATTTTTCTTGCATATGTTTACGTGCCAGTTGGAGTAAAGGTCATCCGGCGTCCAGGCATGACCCTCTTCCATGTCATTAGAAGTTTGGATTTGGACGTCTAATTCCATTCCCTGGTGTTTAGCAGAGTGAGCTGGGTTAGCGGTTGTTGAACACAGACCACTAGATCCCGCTTCGCCTTGGTCTAAGGTATCCATGCGCTCTGGATCGGCATTACTAGGCCTCGCATCGCCTAGCATGGCCGCCGCCGAGGAGCTTCAAAAGCCCATTTTGATGCCCAATAAAACACTCACGGGTTTGAGAAAGGCCTCGGTGAATTCCGGTGACTTCAGGAAGGTCCTCGAAACAAACTTTCCAGGATTTGTTGGATTTTCCAGACAATTTCCTTTCTTGTTAGCCGAGCCCAATCGAAGTGCATCCGCTCCCGTCGGCTTCTTCTTCTTGTCGCAGAAAAGCCGGTGTCGTCGGCGTCGGCGGCGTTAGCCGTGAGCGATAAATCCCGGCATGCACTTCATAAATAAAAAATTTGGAGGACGCTTAAGCTTCGCCTTCAAGAGTAGAACGCGATAGCGTTTTTATGAAGTGCATGCCGGGATTTATCGCTCACGGCCAACGCCGCCGACGACACCAGCTTTTCTGCGACACGAGCTCCTTTACGTTACCGCGTTAAAATGGTGCCTGAAATATAGGGTGAAGACGTGTCAGAGCGGTAAACCCACCTACGGTCAATTTGGGGCCCACTGCGGCCTTTCATGGGCAGCCTCAATTGGGCTTATCTTATTTTTACAGCATGGAGGAGGAATATATGTTACATTTGCCCACAATTAACCCAAGAAATACTTATGTGGGCAGCGTGGAGGCATGCCCGCTTTTCAGCCCGGATGCAAACCACGCGGGACCTATTCTGTTTTTGAGTGGGCAGCCAGATTTGGGCTAGCCTGTCTACTATTCGCTTTAGGCCCACATTTGCATCGAATGTGCCCAAAAGTGCCCCGCAAGAAACCGATGCGAGCAGAAGCGGGAAAGAGTACTTTGCAGCCCCGCTACAGACCATATGAAAATTATCTAGGTTTTTGGTGGGCAGCCCCTTTTGGGGCAGCCCAGGAATTTTCTGCATGAAGCCTACATTTCCGTTTGACCCTCCCTCGAGAGCCCCTCAAGGGTCCCATGTACGCAATGTGCGGGCATACCCGTATTTAGCCCCGCCGCGGCCCATGCAGGACCTATTGCGCTTTTGAGTGGGCAGCCCTAATTAGATTATCCCAGGGTTTTTCTACACAAAGCCCAAATTTTCTTTGCATCGGCCCTAAAATTTCCCGAGCGGGACCCTTGAGGGCCAGATGTGGGGATATGTACTCGGTTAGCCCTTTCCACGCCTATATGATGCCCCGATGGAAAAAGCAGGGGCAAGCCCAAATTGGGCTTGCCCGCTTGATCGCTACAGGGAGCTCTCATGGGTGTTATCGTGGTTGCCCAATCCCAACTTGCCCATACGGGCCCAGGTTGGCCACGTAATGTGTGCTACTTGGGATGTTCCTGGGTATGGTCGTTACTTGTAGTGTGTGGCGATATTCGTCCGGGATTGTTTGTGTTCTCTGTATCTCTTGAATTTGATCGGCGCGGCCCAGTATCCTAAGCAGCTCCCTGCCAGGTGGGGTCTGCTGTAGTCTGCGCACTTGGGAGACTAGTTGTGCCTCTCTCAATTCATCGAAAGTGTTGTGTAGTCCTAGGGCTAGGAGCTTTTCGGTTGAAGTGCGGTGTAGAAGGTGGAGTGCGGTTTTGTAGGCTTTGCGTAGAATCACGTCCGGCTGTTGTACCTCACTCTTGATAGGGTTGTAGTAGGGGAGGCTGTATGTCACTCGGCTGACTACCAGGCTTCTACCCAGCTTGAGTGTGTCCTCCTCTCGCATGCCATGACGTCTGCGAGAGATGCGCGTGATCATGCGGGTCACTTGTAGAGTGGATGCCTTGAGTAGGACGAGGGTGTGGGTACAGCGTTGGTTTGACTGCATCCACATCCTCAAAATTCTGATGAGTGTTTTTTCTGGTATCGACTTCCCTGCGAGGTAGACGTTTAGCTTTAAGTCGTCGCTAGTGGGGACCGTGCGGTTGTGTCTTCCTCTCCAAACTCTTAAGAGCTCGGATTTCTCGGTGGAGCATGCTAGCCCTCTTGCTCTGACGTAGTTCTCTACGCAGGAGGCTGCCTTTCGTAATTTCTCTTCTTTCTCTCCGAGCGAGCCTGTGTTGACCCAGATGGTGATGTCGTCGGCATACATGGCATGGTGTATGCCGTCGATTTCTTTCAACTGTTTTGCCAAGCCAATCATGGCTATGTTGAAGAGCGTAGGAGAGATGACCGATTCTTGAGGTGTTCCTTTGTTTGGCGTAAGGAATTTGTCTGATCTGAGGTCCCCCAGGCCAATCGTTGCCGTTCTGTTTGACAGGAAGGCTTTGACATAGCCGTAGACTCTCCTCCCGCAGTTCAGGTCGTTCGTGCCCGTAAGGATAGCCTCGTGACTGACATTGTCAAAAGCCCCCTTGATGTCCAATGTCATTATTATGTTCTATCCGCTCTTGGGGACGTTCCCGAGTACTTCTTCTTTGATTTGAAGTAGTACATCCTGTGTCGATAGTTTTGCTCTGAAACCGAACATGCTGTGGGGATAGAGTTCGTTGTTCTCCATGTACTGTTGTAGTCTCAGCGTCACTACTTGTTCGTACAGTTTCCCATGGCACGATATGAGCGAGATCGGTCTGAGGTTCTCAATTTGTAGTTTCTTGCCCGGTTTAGGAATCATGACTACTTCCGCATGCTTCCACTCTTCGGGGACGGTCTCCGCTTCCCAGTGTTTGTTGAGAAAGTCGGTTAATTCAGCGACTAGATCATCACTGAGGTTGCGGATGAGTGCGTTATTGATCTTGTGCGCACCCGCGGCCGTGTTTCCGGTTGTGTTTCGAATCGCTGCGTAGACCTCTTCTCGCGTGATGGGCCTGTCCAGGGTATCGTTTTCTCTTCCCCGGTAGTGCTATTGGTAAGCCGCTGGATTTGTGTCCCCGAAGCACTTAACGCGTACTTTCTCCAGGAGTTCTGAGTCTGGTCCCTCGAACTGGTGGATTAACCGGTAGATGGCCTTGTTGTTTTCTGCCTTGGTCTTGGCTGGATCTATGAGAGACTTGAGGATATGCCACGTCCTCGCTGTGCTCAAAGTTCCGTTGAGGGAGTCGCTGAATTGTTGCCAGTTTTGCCTTGCCAATTGCGCCGCGTACTCCTCTGCCTTCGCTGTGACTTCTGCGATCCTAAGTTTTAGTTTTCTGCTGTAATTTTGTTTCTTCCATCTCTTAGTGAGCCCGCGTCTAGCTTCCCACAACTTGAGCAGCCTGGCGTCTACCTCGGGTGTCTGCGTCGTTCGTGCGATTTCTTTGGTGTACTTGCGCTGTTTTTCCTTTAGCATGTTTCCCCACTCTTCTATCGATTGGATCCCGTTCTCGGCGAGATTCCCGTTGCATGCCTCTCGAAAAGCGCTCCAATCCGTGATTTTTGCCGATTCCAGCTGGCGCTTTAGTCTGTCTGAGGTTACTTGCGTTTTGAGTATGTAGTGGGCACTGCCCAGATTCTCTAACAGGTTCTCCCACACTGCCTGTTCCGCTCCCCGTATGAATGTGAGGTCGGGGCAGGTGTCGGTACTGACGCTGTTTCCGATTCTGGTTGGAGTGTCTGAGTCTGTGAGGAGGTTGCAGTCAATGTTTTCTGCTGCCTCTGCTAGTGCTTTACCTTTTGGGTTAGCTGTTTGGTATCCCCAGCTTTTGTCCATGGCATTGAACTCTGCTAGTATGATTAGCGTGTTGTTTTTTGCGAGTTTGCGTGCGCCATGGAAACGTTCGTGAAATTTTGCTTTCCTCTGTCTTGGAGGGCTGTATGCATTCACAATGAAGATGCTGCCCCTCTTTCTTTTCTTCTTTGGTATAATTTCTACTATCACGTGTTCTACGTCGGTGTCGGTTATCCTTGCGTGGCGGAAATGGAGACGATGCAGGCGGGCAGGGGCTTCCAGTCAGAGCTGGTCTTGGGGAGGAAAGAGTAGAAATACTGGTTAGTCCTGCAGTTTGGAACATTAAATTGAAAACGATGGTCAATGCGGAATGATATGTAACTCGGAGCAGTGAAAAGACTTTGTTTCAAGGATTCATTTCTGTAATATATTTTGTGGAATGTGGGAAGTTGAGAAAAATGACGCCGCATCAAAAGATCTGGGAGATCTAGAGATCCCTTTATGAGTGTGACACTAGATGAACGGGAGTAGTTATTCAAAATAAAACGAGCTGAACGATTCTGGACAGATTCCAAGATATTAATAAGAGTCTTGATGTTAGGACCCCACACAGAAGACGCGTATTCCATCTTACTACGAACGACCGTTTTGTAGAGAAGCAGCTTTAAAGAAACCAGAGCAAGTGAAAAGTTACGGCGAAGGAAGCCAAGCATGCGATTAGCGTTGTTACTTTCATGTTCGATATGCGTTTTCCATGAGAGGTCACTGCTGATGTGTACGCCAAGATACTTACATACTGAAACAAAGTCTAAAGAAGAGCCATTAAGAACGTATGGATGTGGGTTAGCCTTGTTAGGAAGTCGTGTTACATTCATTGCTTTACATTTGGATACGCTAAGTTTCATTAGCCAAGTTTCACACCATGCAGAAATGTTGTTAATATCACGCTGCAAAACAACAGTATCAGATGGGTTGGAAATTTCCGTATATATCACACAGTCATCAGCGAACAGCCGTACATATGATGCTACAAGATCAGGAAGGTCACTAATATAGATTAGAAAGAGAGGTCCTAGTACTGATCCTTGAGGAACGCCCGATGTTACCGATAAAAGATTAGAGTTATGGTCATTAGCCGTCACGCATTGTGTGTGGCTCTCCAAAAAACATTCAATCCAGTGTAGCACTTCATTATCTATGTTAAGTTTACTAAGTTTTAGGAGTAGAAGAGGATGAGACACGGTGTCAAAGGCCTTAGCGAAATCTATGAAAAAGCAATCAACGACCGATGAATAATCCAAAGCTGAAAAAAGATCATTAGTAAAAGCTATTAATTAATTAGTTTATTTATTTATTTATTTATTTATTTATTTATTTATTTATTTATTTATTTATTTATTTATTTATTTATTTATTTATTTATTTATTTATTTATTTATTTATTTATTTATTTATTACAGGTTCCTGCAGCGCCCGAAGGCACTATTGCAGGGGGGGAGATGACAAATAATCTTGCTGGGAACGCCAGTGGTACAATAAAATACATAAAAGTGAAGAAACTAGCACGACACAAGTGATAATGCAGAATGAGAAACATGCATCTAAAGGGGGCAACTGCGCGACGAACAAAGTGATGAAAACACTCAAAAACAAAGTGATGAAGGAATCACACGCAGGAATTACGCGTAGAAATACGCATTCCTGTTTCACGGGAATGATTACGTTGAAAACCATGTTGATTGGCTGTAAAAAAAGAAGTGGACTCAAGATGTTTTACAAGGGCAGAATAGATAACATGTTCAAGAAATTTCCATGGTATAGATGCTATCGATATTGGTCTGTAATTTAAAGGGCAGTGAACATCACCAGACTTGTGCACCGGAACCACCTTGCCCCCTTCCAGTCGTCAGGGAGTGTGCCGGACTGCAATGATTGAGTAAAAAGTTCTGATAACATAAGTGAAGAAAAAGTGACGGTGTTTTTCAATAACTTGTTGCTGATACCGCCAACGCCGGCAGATGATGGCACTTTAGCATTATCAATAAGTTTAGAAATGCCCTCCCACTCAATGGTGATAGCATCCATCAATGGCAAGCGTGAGGGAGATACGTTAGGAAGGTTAACTGGCGTAGCCCTCATGAAATATGAAGAAAACGTATGATTAAATAACGTGCAACATTGGTTCGATGGGGCGAGATCACCTCGGGTATTTTTCAGTACAATAGCATTTTTTTTTTTCAGATTCACGTCAAGAACAGTCCAGAACTTACATAAGTAATCAGTAATCTAGTCAAGGTATCTTGAAAAAAGTTGCGTTTCGCACTATATAAAGCATTCTTATACTGCGATGATACAGCACGATAAGCATTCCATCTATCACTAGAGTTCGATACGATGCAGTGACGAAAGATGTGTTTTTTTTTTTTTCTTGTTTAGGAGTCGTTTCAATGAAATGTTGAACCATGGTGAACGTTTAGTGCACGTTATTCTGCGAAGAGGGATGTACGTTTCACTAAGTGCTTTTAGGTTATCTTTAAAAAGGACCAGTTATCATGTAGTGAACGTTCCCAAAATTCGGGCAAAAAACACGTCATTAAATTGTTCTAGTTCATTGTCAATTGCAGAATAATTTCCTTTTTTGTAATCCGGAATTATTTTATGATGTTTGACTGGGTGAGGGGAGCGAAACGGTATAGTGAAAGTGATAACGGAATGATCACTTAGTCCTAGTAGAAGTGTGAAAGATGAAATAGAATCAGGGCAGGTTGTTAAAGCAAGGTCTAAAATGTTAGCAGTTGATGGTGTAACGCGAGTTGGCTCTTTTACAAGCTGCGAAAAGTTGAAAGTTAAGCATAAGTCGATGAAGTCTAGAGATTCTGATGAAGGGGAAATAACCGTAGGGCCGGCTTCCGTCCATGATATGGCAGGGAAATTACAGTCGCCTAAAAGAAAAATTGCCGCTTTTGGAAACCTCGCAATGATTTTGTTAATGCGGTCATAAAGGTCATCACAAAAACTACTTGATGATTGCGGCGGCCGGTAACACACACAAAAAACAGTCTCTTTATGGTTTATCTTGATAAACGTACAAATAAATTCAAGCTCCGATGGTGTGAAGACGTCATAAGAAAATAAATCATCCGAAACCGCTATCACAATTCCGCCACCCGAGCGCCCGGGACGGTCTTGTTGATAAACAATGTAGTGCCGCTCACAATCAAATAGTTCAGAATTATCAATTCTGTTTGACAACCAAGTTTCTGTTAAAATAATGACGTTGGCAGCAGAACGTCTATCAGGGACGATAAGGCATCGCGTTTATTTAAAAGGCTTCTTATATCTGTGAAAAGGAATCTGAAAAATACGTGTACACTCTACGTCACCGGCCACCGACCCCTAAGGGCCAACAACAAGCGAGTTGGAAGAAGCTGCTGCATCATGGGAACTTGTGGATTCTGTCAAAGCGGACTCGATTTCGCACACACGATCAGTTTGCGAACAATAAACGTAGAATTTTTTGTTCACGTATAGTTCGTTATAACGGAAGTTATAGAACGAGCCGGTGCTTTTTTCCAAATTCTGTAAGCTTTTTTCCGCAATTGTCTAGTCGCTTTACAGAAATCTTCTTGAACAGAGATGTGGCTGTTTTTTAGTTTCGACTCTGCGATAGGATGTGGTACTTTGTCCTGGGGGAAAGAATTTTACAATTATCGGACGGGTAACAAATAAATTATGCATTCTGCAATTAGAGTGGTCAGTCCATGTAATCGGGAGAGAGAGTGAAATTTGAAGAAAATAAGAAGAAGAAAAGAACCTGATATTTAACTGCTGGTGCCACGCTTCTGTCTCTATGGAGACGAGAATAGGAGGCAGCCATCGCTCAGGTATGCGACTATTAGATATGCGAGCCAGGAGCAAGTGCGAGCGTCGGCACGTGCTCTTGTGGCGAAATGCACAGTACGTCGTTATTTCCTAGATTAAGGTGCTTTACTTGACAGTAGTCAGGAAATATTTATTAAATAGGTATTCAAACATGATCGATTTGCACGATGCCCTTTTTCCAAAGCTTATCACCTCACAGAAGAGGAGCACTAGAAAGGAGTTAATGTACAGTCCTGAGCAAAAGGGGTTTACAACACGCAGCCAGTAACGGAGCTCGGAATAACTGCACCAAAACGTCATTTAGCAATAGCGAGAGAGGCAGCGACAGCGTCGCATGCAAGTAGGACAAATGGGTGACCACCACGATTGCCTCGATTCTTGGCATCGTTTGCTGTATGGCGTTGCAATGCAATAGGCTGCGTGTTGTACACCATTTCTGCTCACGACTGTACGTTAAAAATAAATTGGTTCACAGGAAGGGAAAGGCGCAGTAACTGTCACACTTGCTTTGTGGACACCCGAACCGCGCCGTAGGGGAAGGGAGGAAGGTGGGAATGAAAGTGGAAAGAGAGAAAGAGGAGCCGTAGTGGAGGGCTACGGAGTAATTTCGACCACCTGGGGATCTTTAACGTGCGCTGACATCGCACAGCACACGGACGCCACTTCGTGTGCTCAGAAATTTTCGGAATTTTTCTTAACTCGAAACTCCGCTTATCTCGAAATTTTTCCCGGATTTTACAACTTCGTGTTAACGAGGGTTTACTGTACGCTTGCTTACTTACTAGTGATGAACACTAATCATCGTAAAGAGCCCTAAACACTTTATTACAGCATAAACCAATAGCCATAAAATAACTTAAAGGTCCACTGAAACGGCCACCAAGAAGCCACACGGAGTAAGATAAGAAGACAGGAGCGCCGACTCTGGCGCGCTGCAATGCATTCGGCGTAGGCCGATTTTGCTACACGAACGCCGAGCCCGCGTCCGGCACTCAGCTTCGCACTGTACTCTCTCCTTCCGCTCGCCTTTCTTCGCCGACGCGGCTTTGGTCACGCTTTCCTCCTCCCGATCCTCCTTGTAGAAAGAAACAAATATTCGCGCCACCTGTCAACAGTGTTGCGAAACGAAATGAACCCGAGCTCGACCCAGGCGAACGTGCGAGCGTCGCGTACAACGGGCGGAGAGCAGACAGAGGCAGCAGACGGGTAGTTTTGCACGTCGTCTGCTAGCCGTAAAACGCACAAGTGGAATCGTGGTCATCACCAAGCTGTATCATTTTTTAAGTAAAACATTAAGATAAAGCTCCGCCAGTATTTTTTGCTTGTTTGTTTTTTGTCGTCTGCGTACTTCCTGAGAATGAGTCGACAGGGGCATGCAGACGGCAAACCACGCAGCGAGATCACCAGTACGCACCTTACGCACCTTATATCTACCTAAACTTCATGTAATACCGGACCACACAGCATTAGCGGTCTAAATAAATCAGTCTAAAGCAATATTTTGAAACATATGCTGGAACCCTGAGACACCAGCGGATATTTTGTCATAATTTGTTTATCGTTTTTGCAATTTTAAGCCGTACAAAATCCATATTAAGTCTTTGAATGCGTCATCTTTCAGTGAGCATGGACCCAAACGCTGATTTCATTCGCGCCCATATAATCTCCAGCCGATAGCAAAAGTCCTTAACATTGTTCGAGGTCTTCTTCGTATATTTAGTGCATGGCTTGTCGTTGCAAATGAAGTAACTCACATCGTACGCTCAGGAACCGCTTTTACTGACAGACGACCAGTTCGCAGCATCGAGGGAAGACGCCGGCTCCCTTTAACGAAGTGCACTCACGGTCCAGAGCCATTTGGGTCCTCCTTTCGCAACTGGAAATAAAAGCATTCATATATGGCATATATCCAAAACCAGTAGTATTCTATTGCAATCACGATAAATGGAGAGAAAGAAGACGGCTACGTGGTATACATGAAAGAGCACATAACAAAGTATTGAGGAGTGGAGCCTCAGTTCACAAGTGGAGCCAATGTTTCGACAAGTGGACTTCTCTTCGTCTGCCCGAACCAAGCCACACGATTGTATGATTGTTCTGTAACGATATGACAGATTATTCTCCCTTAATAGCCATTGGTAGGGCGTTATGTAGGAGGAAAGCAAAAATGCTTTCCCGATATATGTAATGCCCATCTCGCAATTCAGCTGATTACTAAATGCAGAAATAAATAGTCAGGGGGCTAAAACATAACAGTGAATTTATTTCAACGTTTCGATCGGGTACCGATTGTCAACAATGATTGCGGGCCAAGAATGGCCGCGAAGTAACAAGACGGTCACGAGGCTAGCGCTTTCGCGCACCACGATTGTGCTGCTGGATGGATGGATGGATGGAATATAGGAGCGTCCCCTTTGAAACGGGGTGGTAGCAGTAGCTATCATGCTCATTTTTCTCCCTATATCTTAATTATTGACTTAGAATGATTAACTAAACCACCATTCTATTTATTAAATTTTGTTCCTACTTTACTAACATTATGTCACTTCTCTGCTTTTAAGCCACCAATCTTCCAGTCGTTTTTTGCTAGTTTCCACGCGGCTTATTCACCCGGCCACTGTTATCTCTAAAGCCCAGAGCTTCAGGAACAGTGATTGCGCCTGCACCAACTTCCGGATGGATACCACTACATTCGAGTATAATATGGTCAATTGTTTCACTGGAGTTTCCACATACAGCACATGCGTCATCTCCATTGTTAAATTTCTTTTTGTAGCTGCGTGTTTTAAGGCACCCTGATCTAGCTTCAAAACTGCTCTCAGCCGGCGTTTGAGACACGAAACCAGTTGCGGTCGTGACTCCACGGCTGTGTTGCAGCGATAGTTTCATATGTTGGTAGAACAAATCACGGGCGAAGAAATCATCGCACACATATCGGCCGTCACAGTCGAAATTCTCTCAAGCTGAGGTTGAGAGCAGCACAGTGCTGGCGGGCGAATGAGCTATGCACATGATTTATTTGTTTGTTTGTTTGTTTTTAGCACTTTGCGGAGTTTTTGCAGCTCGCATAATGAAACACGTGTCTCTCTTTATTGGACGTAATGGAGCGGTGTTTTGAACGTGCTCTCTAATTTGCAAATCATACTTGAGTAAAGCGAATATTTTTTTTGAAAAATTACCTTAATTAGCAAATTGATTAATTGATTATATGCAAAACAAGAAATGCTGTGGTTCGTAGCTGCATGCACGTGATTTTCGTGGCCTACCTCAAATGTTTAATGTTTTTATCCCTTCGCTCAAGTTAGCTATAACACCCGGTATATATGTAACAAAACCACAGGAAGGAAAATATTTTCATGCGCATAAATAAATGTGGTTTGGGTTAATTTCGCTTCAGAGAAAAGGCTTCGAATTTGTAATATATTTTAACTTGCTTCTAACGCTTTTTCTCGGCAATATACCCGCTGCGTAGGTTCAGACAAATTATATTGCATGAAGGGAAGCAGTGGCCGCGGCGCCGCTGCAGCGTTGTTGTGTTGCCTTTCACAAGCGTCTTCGTGCAACATGGGGGCCAAACCTTCCTCATTTCGGTGTGGTGGTCGTGCTAAATTTTTACAGCCAAGCAAACGCTATAAGTGCACGCTAGGAGTTGCAACAGCCGCTGCGTGCCTGCCTTCTTGGAGCGCATGACAATGCTGCATCAGCGCTTGGACAACCGGACACGTCTAGCAAAGGGCAGGAGTTCTGTTTTTTATCTTAAAGACATGTGTCTCATTTGGAAAAGCCTTGTGGCCGCTCTGTCAGCTACCCGTTTCGGCTAATAACAAGTTCCAAAATAGGGTGACCTTAACGACTAGGGGGATAATAGAATAGCAGGTTGGAGTGCTCTTGTCCAGAACGAAAGCTACACCCCTCGCTCTTTCAGCAAAGCATGCGGCGTATACGCATTGTGACTCCGCAATCACCCAATACCGTTAACTGACGCACGTGTCTTTGTTCCTATTCCTCCCTATTCTGAAACTCGCTATTGCCTCGCGGGAACGCACCAAAATTTAGTTGAATGTTCAAACTGCCATCATTTCCGAATTATACTATGCGACCTAAATTTTTCACGGGAATAATAAACGGTGAAGTCACTCTAAGTTTGCAGCGTTCATAGTGGTGATTTCAAAAAGCTGTGCTACGGACTATACAGCATTGGCGGTCCCATGATTGAATGGCGGGAGAGGGGAGAGTCTTTTACCAAACGTGAGGAAGAAAATATAACCAATTTCTTTGCTTATCTTTTACTTTTAGTACAACAACTGTGCGCTTTGCTGTTGAAAGGCGACCGATATTAACAAATGCTTTATCACAACTCATGTTTCTTTATCACAACTCATGTTATACGTATCAACGCTTGCGTGAGCAAAGCAATTTTGTATTCCTCTACAATATTAAAAATTGAATCACAAGGTTTCGTAGGTGTTTAATTATCTTGCTTTGTGAAATGATCGCCGAGAAATTCTTTTAACTGCCACATCCATGCAGAAGGGGTTGTATTCAGCCTGTCCTTCATACTTCAGTGGTCAATGTCGCTGACGCCGCAACCAAAGGCGCAAGCAAACACTCACAGATACAAACATTTCTAAGGATTAGGCATCCCCACTTGGGCAAGCACAACTGTTCGCTCATATTAACCTCGATAAACGCCAAAGGAAATGCGAGGAGAAAATTGAATCGCGCACAATAAGAACACATTTTTTTTTTTCAGAGAACAAAACTACATCAGAGATAATTTTCAATTTCAATTGCGCAATAACATCGTTCTGTAAGCAACAGCAAATCCTTTATATATTTCTTAACTAGATGATTATAGCTCTGCGTTTAGAGCTGGCGTTTCAGTTATCTCGTTCGCTTTCTTTTTGCCGTCGATGGGGCGTTGCTTGTTCTCAAACGTCATGACCTTTTATAACCTTGCCATCTCTGATTCGCACATGCTATATTTATACGCTCAGCCAGCATCATTTCAAGACCACGGCAGTCGATCTGAATGGGGCCACCTTCCTTCTGCTCAAGAAGTTTATCGTCCTGGGACATCTAAGTATTTTATTGTGCTCTAATAAATCACGACTGTCAATGCAATAGAGCTTCACTTGCGCCCACTCATTTTTGCCTTTGCAAAATAACCAAGCCATGTGATGCTCACAAAACAGGCCACTGCTCCACCCTCATTCACGTTGTCAGCAAAGCACTATCCCAACCGCGTTGCAGTCACGGAGAAAATTTGGCAGAAAACAAATTGGCGCCAAAACAATCGTTCAGTTTTTTTCGTTGTTTGGAAGCCGAACAAGTAGTAGTCGATCCAGTCATCGATTCTCATTTATCTACTTTGTCTGACCACCAAGACATCAATTTTTTAACACGAAATCGCGTCTATACCTTGTGTCCATAACATCACACATTCCAAACATCACGGAATTCTCCTTTCGAATTAAGAATCCGAGCAGGAGCTATATTTCTAGCAGCAAGCGAATAAACCAAGGCCAATAGAAAAGAGGCAGAACTAACATCTTGATGATCAGTTCACCCTCCGGGATGCATTCCCAATCTTCACAAGGAAACTCGGCGTACAGATGTTCACCCGATGCAATCTCCGTCCCGTTGTGCAGGCATTTACCTTGAAATGGAAAAACGTATTTCCTTGTAATGCGCTCTAAGTAGAAACCTTGGCAGTAGGACACGTTTTATAGCTGGCAAGTCACGTTCATCAAAGCCAGGCGAAAACAAAAACTGATGAAGAGGGAAATATCCTAACCTGACTTCGTTATGGTCATGCCACCCATATCTATATAGTTGCTCTCAAGTGGCGCCAACGCCACTCAAGCCAAGAACGGGACAACTACATGCCGCCATCCGGCGACACGTTATGCTTATCCTGTATGAGCCCCATAATGAAGCCCCTCAATCTCAGTGCATTTGCTTCCTGATTTCCTTAAAAAAGGCTTCGAATCCGGCATTTTTTATGCCAAAGGTATGGCGCAAAACGATTATTCCCAGCCCACGCCCTTCCCGCTACAGATCCCGTTCTGTGTGACACTTTCGGTTATACATCACTGCCTATTTTCAATGCTGCGTTGTGTTACCTTTGCCCTGAGAGAAAGATTTATCAGGGATATTTATGAAAAAACTTTTTTTGCCGACCTTAGATGTCAGTTGTTAAGTAAATTTAGCACTTGAGCAGCATAAAGGGTACATGCTACCACAGGTGCTAACTTAATTTTACTCACACGATAGTTACTACCATATAGGAAACAAGTGTTGAGGGAATGAGGGACACTGGTTATGGCGATCGCATCGTTGGAATGTGGTCGTTTTTCTTCTAGTTGCTAGTTAACGTTTAACAAACACCTTACATCCCTAAAAATATCCTGCGTTTTGCTTTGCGTCAGTGGCTGTTCGCGTTCTTAATTATACCAGTATAGGAGTTCGATAACTGGTAAGATGTGTCTACATGCCGGCCACAAGAACAAAACGCTCATGTGAAAGTCATTCCTGAGTTTACATTTCGCTGGGCTGGCCAATGCGAGTAACGCTATCGCGCATGAACTAGAATGCCTGTAGATCAATAAATTCTCCCAGTGCATTTCTTTGAGGGCTTATGATGTGAGATTACTAAATGGTATACACTATTCCAATATCTAGAGGCTTACCATTTTCGAAGGGAACCTTGATAATCAGATAGTTATAGCCTAACGAGACTCGGCATTCTCTGGACAACAGCATCGCAATGACGGCAAGAACTGCTGCTTGAAAACGCATGATGGGTTGTTACTTTGCCCTATACTGAGCTCAACCAGTTCCCTCGTTCAGCCTGCCAGATATTAGCGCTGCGAATCTTTGCTGACAGCTTCGGGTATCTCTAGCAGCGGGACGGACGGTGTTATCTACACTCGACACGTAGCCTTCAGCGCTAAGACTCGGAAGCAGCGAGACGTTGTACTTAGCCTTCGCAGTCCGTGCTGCAGTTTTCAAGGCCTTTCCGCTGCCTAAAGATATTTAGTGAGCTCCTGAAACCAAGATGCCGACGCATGCACGAGGAACAACGCCTGATAAAGAATCATCTTACTGCAAGCTAAGCGCGACGTGGGAAACGCGTATAAATAGCATACGTCTCTTGGTGCTGTTAGAAACCACTGAAAGTCTCTATACATTTTGTCCCTCGTGACATTGCTCAGGTATTCAATGGAGAACCGCAAGTGCAACTTCCTCATTTCTCCAAAATCGACGAACCTGCGTTGGTTGTGAAACAAAGGAAATAAAGCAAAAAAAAAGAACTTTCCTATTGTCCAGCCATCTTCACCTGTCTCGAAAAAGGCACCTAATGAGGGCTAACAATAGAAGCGCTCGAAAATGACCCATTTTGGCTTCAATTTGTGGCTTCAGAATGAGATGCTCTCTTCTTCTAGTTCACTCTAGTCCCTACCCTACAGAGCATAGCTACACAACATGCATATGCCACCCGTGCAAATTCCACGAAGCTCAAACAGATTTCTCTATCTTCAAACAAAACCCAGATTCAACGGACTCTTTTCTCAAGAACCGTGCTGACGAGCTTCGGAGCGCCCTTTTCCTTCGCCAGCTCCGGCCTGGGACCACCGGAGGGGCAGCCGGAGAACGAAGACGCGACACCTGCCTTGCGGGCCCGAGAGAGGCGGCACTCGGTCGCACTAGGGCTTTGAATGTGTCGGTCTAACCAGTAACAAGGGCCATATGGCAGCTTAGCTATGATTGCGGGCGTTTACGGCTTTGGGGTGGGCTCTCCGTCATTGCTGTGAGAGAGGGATAGAGTCCGCAACGCAGCCGTGTTCGTACCCTGCGTTCATGTGGGCAACCAAGGGGCGACAGGGCTGCACCCTTCTGGCGAGTCAGACCTTTCGGCGTCAAATACCAGTTATATCATGCAGCCTAATGCGCTAACCTTAACTACCATTTTAAGGTGGAAGCCTCTCTTTACACATATTACACATGATGCATCCCACGACATTCAGAGACGAGTGCCCGTGGTGCGGGAAGACCCCTACACTGTACCACATAACATGGGAATGCAGCTCACATCAACTACAAAAAATTGAAAACCCAAATAAAAGACAGTGGGAGGCTTTGCTGGCCAGCTCTGACCCGGAGGCTTAGCTCTACCTGGTCACAAGAGCTCGCAAACTGGCGAAAGCCAGTGGTGCCCTGGACTGGGTGCGCCAATCGCTCGTCAGCCTCGGTTGAAGAGGCGAAGAAAAAGATCCCCGAACAGTTAATAAAGTTCACTCACTCACTCTCTTGTCTAATGAGTGGCATCCGCAGGAACTTCTCAGACGACAGAGATTCACAGTCAATCCAACAGTAACCATAAAACAAGACAACATTTTAAAATGGCTAAAGTACCTAAGCAGTGGGTAATCAATAGCCAAAAGCCACAAGCCAATCCAGAAAGGTCGTAAAACAATCCAGAAGTCCAGAATCCAATCCAATCGCCACGTAAGAAGACCTTGGGTAATAATAACCAGAAGTCATACAAAATTAGAAAAGGAAAATAAAAAAAAAAGTTGGAAAAAAAATAAAATGGCTTCCGCCTTAATGCACCTAAACAGTGTTAAGTGGCTCCTAGAAGTTTGTTGACCTGCAGCATTCTTTTTCATCCTCTTCATGCATCCCGGAGAATTTTATATTAAAAACAGGCCCAGCTGCTTGCCTAAATGTTCCAGCGGTATTTGAGGGCTCGGGATTGGCGGCGACTGGATGCGAGGGAATTCATTTATCAAATTTTGTTCGCATTAAAAAATCAGAGGTAGTTTTTGCTAAAAGTAGTGTCCTATTATTTGAAATCCAGAGCACAATTCTCACAAAGCAGCGACTCAAAAAGACGTTACTCATCTACCGCTTGAGGGAATCTAAGCAATTAAACATTCACAGTGTGATAGGCTAGTTGCCTGCTGCCAAGAAGATATAAGTGTGTTGTCAATAAGTCGAGCCCTTCAAAGCAAAATTGAGGCTGCCATTTGCAACGTTTGGACGATAGACGCTTCATTGGTAGATTAGCCACAAAGACTGAGTTAGGCATAAAATCAAGTGCTCACAGAACGACGAAGCGAGAGAAAGTACTGGCGACTGAGCCAATTATATCAATGAGTTTGAAATGATAGAGGATATTCAGCCACCCACTTGCTATAGGTACCCCGAAACTTAACGAAGCCACTGACCTCATTACATACTGCTGTCTGTGTAGTGCGCAAAAAACAGCATGCTATCATCAAGTTTCTGCGGAAGCAACATGCCATAAGACGTGTCTTACGAATCTCCGTGATCTGTGATAATGATGCAGTGTAAAAGGGCAGCATCGGAACCGCATATCTAGAGGCGTTAGTAGGACGAAACCCTTTTTTTGTAGCATTGTAGAGGGTTCAGCAACATGCAGGCATGTAAACTTGAATAACAGCATTCACTTTTTCAGAGTCTCGCGTACAGATTTTTCCGAAGCGTTCCGCTCCTCGACGCTTATTTCAGCTTTACTGGTCTGTTTTCGTACCACCGTTTGCGGTGAAAAAAGCCAACGGATTTCGTTCCTGTGAGCCCTGTGAGGCTTGCGTCTCAAAACGCTTCTACCGGCGACCGACCTCTCCACCTTTCGTTTCTTTAAATCACTTTCTCCATCCCTCTTATCCAACGGCGAGGACAGCTTTTAGCCGTTCGTGCGGTTGCAACCCGTATAATTGAAAAAAAAATAATAAACGTGTTGTTACGTCCAATCGTTTCTTTAAAAAAGTGACGTTACCTAAGAACTGGCACTGAATTCGGGTGGCAGTACTTGAGAGACAAATTAAAAATGTAAATATATGCACTTTTTAACCGCCGCATATGATGATATTGACTGAACGTTGCGACTGAGTCATCGGTGTTTTTCAAGTGCTAGCACATGAGAAAAGCTTTTATAATTTATCTAACCACTTCTATTTTTATTCCTTTATGTATCAAACTTACAGAAAAATAAACTATCGCAGCGAATTACGACTTTTGTTGCTTCTGGAGAGGCGCGCTTTGCGACTTTGTTTTGGGTTGCCAAAATCAGTTTCAAATGCAGTCCTCTATTTAGAGGCCCATGTACGTGACTAGAACTCTCGATTTGAGCTCCTCACTGTGCGAATCTGTTTACGAGCACTGGAATCTCTGTCTGGAGGGGCTTCTTCCATTTTTTTTACACACCAAGCTCAGTTTCTAGATTATCATTGGCCGCAATATAAGCAAGTACAATTTGTATTTACTCAGTCCTTGCTGTCCAAAATTGCAGTTTCGCTTATGTCAGTAACACGTGTTGGCAATGTTCAAGCTACTTCCGCACTGTGTTTTGACCAGTCATTGCCATCTAATCCAAACACTTGACTACCACTGTAATAAATGGGCACCTTGAAGATTATCTATTACAGTATCCACGACACGTAGCTATTTTCACAGATGCCTCACAACGGAATGAAAAAGCAGCAATAGGAATTTATTCCCAAGCACTTGATTAGAGTTTTTCTATACGGATCCCAGATTACACACCAATATTTACTGCTGAATTGCTTGCAATTGGTTTGGCCCTTCAAAAAGTTCCCGGTAACGTTACTCCCGTAATCATACTCTCTACTGCCTGTCAGTCTCTACTGCCTGTCAGACCGAAAATGCGTATTTTGAAACAAACCCTGATGTTTTTCCTTCTGTTACATTTACAGGAAGTACGTTTTCAGTGGGTTCCGGGACACTGCGGCATCGCTTCTAATACAATGGCGGATTATTTAGCAAATTCAGCTCTCAATGGGTCTGTTGCCGATGTTGTAACCAATATTATCTTGCTAAATATATCCTGTTTTGAACGGTTTCAAACGTTAGACTCCTTGAGCCATGAGCCACTCCTTGGGACTACGGATTTTAACCATTTATATTTCTATTGGTATGTCCGATGTTGTACCTCGAGGCAATGTGAGGTCTCCATGACGCTCATGCGTTGTAGAATTCCTTCCCTCAATCTTTATTTATGTCGCTCTGGATTCACGCCGTCGAATCTTTGTGCGTCATGTGATGGCATGGAAACAATTGAACATTACATCCTCTCCTGCCGCAGGTATGCTACTCAGAGAAGAAATTATTTAGAAATACCTTTTGCTCGCCTATTATTGCCATTTACAGTTCCTGTCCTCCTCTCCTTTGGTGCAACCGTCAAAGGGTATGCCCTAAAACCGGTGTGTGACTTACTTCAAAATTATAATATTGCTACTGGAAGATTTGTGTGTTAGCGCTGATCTGTCTGAATTGTCAGGCATCGACGACGGGGCCTACAGTTACTTAGCTCGGAATGTGTCTGTATTCCTCTCTGAGGGCCAAGCCGTCCCGAACGATGCTGCCCTTGAAGAGCTGCGTGTCGACGAAACGTCTTTTCGGGGAATCATATTGTCCGCGCAGAACGAGACTTATGGTGACAGGTTCGACGTCCTGCTATTGCTTAACAACGTCTCTACTCTCTTCGAAGGCAGATTACCTTCCTTTAAATTAAGCGGGCTCCTGGGCAAGTACTTAGGTAGCGTTTTGAGCGTGGCCATTGAAACCAAGGTGCTTATCCTGAACAAGCAGCAATTCGTTCGCATCGCCCGCCTGATGATGTCGCTTCCAGCTTAAAGACTTCTAAACGTGGTTGGGTGGACGATCGCATACGCTTATGTTAGGTTAGTGAAAGAAAATTTCAACTACCTATCGTCGACAATCGGAGATCTAAGCGCGTACGTCCAGGGCTTCGTTGCGGCGCAGGAATAATTCGGCATCTCACAAGCGGCGCCTCTGTTCCCAGAAGCCTTCGACGCCAAGGAGAGGCAAAACGTGGCCGCGGTGCTCGACTGTTCTTTAGCCGCGCTCAACGACATCATACGAGAGTCGAAGAGAATAGTAGAGATGACGAAGAAAGCGGCTGTGGCTAAGATCGACTCTCTCTCATCGGGCTGGCTGTAGCCATCGGACAAATACTTCCACAATGATCCCCTCAACGTCTTGTATGCTAACTTCTCCAAAGGCGGAGATACCTACTTTGAGACTTGGCTGCAGACGAAGAGGACGCTGAAGTCCGCACTGGCCAGTCCCCTCTACGGCAGTGTTATGACGTCCAGGTGAGATTCAAATGAATACATTTGTTTGCTTTAACTTTGCAAATGCGGGCACTATCACGCAACAAGCTTTAATCTTGCGCATAGCTTGGCAAACGAAACCTTTGTCTCCAGTTTTTTATTTATCATAACTACAGATGTTCAATTGTGCTTTTGCATTGCCATAACAAATGTCACCATCATCAACGCACATGAGTTAACGTCAAATAGGAACAGCGATCCGGCCTTTATTCAAATGTTTCTTTCTTTGATTAACGATTATGGGGGATACATATGTTTGTGTACTGTTTTTATTACTAAAACAATTAAAATGACTGAAATACGCACTAGCCCATCTGTAGCCATTATCACTGGGATAGGCGTGTTCCGGCGAATTCCAATAGATGATCACAAGCAATTTTTTTTTCGTCTCCACGGAACCGGAGATATGCTTCAGTGTTGCAATCTGTATTCCGATTCCAACTTCTCGTGGGACTTAAAGACTGCATGGCTCCAGGACTTTCTAAACATAATCTTACTTCCAGCAATCAAAGAAAGGTAAGCATCCCTGATTACAATTCGTCATTATACTCCAGTAATATAATCATAAAACGGCTTGTGCAAAGTAAAATCTCTAAGGAACATGACCTTTAGGATTCTTTGCTTTGATTTATGCGCACCCCGAGTAAAAGCCCAGGTTCGCGCACAGGCCCCAGCAAGAGAGCCGGACAACCGCAGCCAAGAAATGACCACGCGCAGTGCTGCGGTGTGCGAATTCTACAGTTACGAGTATTATATAGGCTTCTTTATTACTGTTAGCGTTTCTAGTACATGTGGTTTGCCGCTGGTTATCTGTTCGGGTATTTTGCTCCTATATTGCTCCTACCATTTCCTTGCACATGTGGTTTCATATGTCTGCTTTTAATGTATCTTTTTTTTTTCTTTTTCTTTTGGTGGTCAATTTCACTGTACGAACAGCGTGTTGATGTGTGAGTATTTTAATCCATTTTTTGGTGGCAGGTCGACACCGGGATTATTTTTTATTTCTTAGGTTTTTCCTCTTGTTAAGCTGGTTTTTCTTTTTTGCTGTGTGTTTTAACAATGCATGTAATCCCACTCCTGCCTAAGGCCTTCTGTGAAGGCTGGCAGTATTTCTGAAATAAATAAAGATCTGAGACTCATAGCATGCAAATACTTTTCCTTCTTTTTTTCCTTCTTTGAAAGACTGTTTTACGATAACAAATGAGAAAAGAGATGGGGAATGCGTGTTCACCAACTGTACAGTCACGGCCAAAGCAGCAAGTCCACATGCGCCAAGAAAGCGCAATACTTAAAACACCACCGTGCTAGTAGTTATACAGCCCCACACAGAGCTCAAGCCCTGACCCCAAAAACATCCGCAAGAAAAAAGCGGCGAGGAGACACTTAAGGATATATGACGCGACAGCAATTAAAAACACTTTTACCATACTGTGTGCCGCGTTACTGTTTGCGTTACGGGAGTACCACGAGCCCGCTTGTTGCCAATACGCAGGCGTTTTATAGGTCCCGACACGCGGTAGGTACCACATTTATCCAAATATTATCTGATATATATAATAGTGTCCCTTTAAGCAAGCCTTACGAAAGTACTGGCGTGATGGCATAAGGGTAAAATATCTTACTCGGGACCCAAGAAGCCCGCAAGCTTCGGTTCGCACCTGAGCATAGAGGTAGGCCCACTTGGCAGCTTCTCTTATATGATTTGGCATCGTGACATCATACAACGCAACAATGTGCAGCAAGCAGTCAGTGCCCGGTCATGTGCGCTGCAAACCACTAACGGCCAAATGCATACCTATCATAGTTCGCCCAGAATGGCGACATCCAATTTTGAGAGAGAGAAAAACTTTATATAATTGCAGAGAACGAACTTTAATACTATCGGGTTGAACATGCATAGAACTCTGCTCACGACCACGACGTTGTAACAAAGTCCATGCGCAATATGATGCACGACCGGCCGGTTACCAAGACAGCAAAATGCCAACCCAGTGCTTGGAACGGAGCACGCTTGACAAAAGTTGCTTCCTGCCGAACCCGTCTTTAATAAAACGAGGCATCTTCATAGCCGATGTCACTTTTCGGCGTCGAACAGAAGCCACCACCAACCCATACCAAGTTTTCGCTTTCCAGATGGCACAAGTCCGAAGTATCACAGTAGAATTCCATAAGGTGTTTAACACTGCCCGATCAGTAATTTCGCATCCCCCATGAGGAATATGGCCGAAGTGCTAGCAACTATTCTACTTGGGTGTGTACCCACACGCAGGTACCGATGGCGTTCGGGCAGTCTGCTGTACTAGTACTCGCTCAACGACCTCCGGCTCAGCCTGTCTGCCCTGTTCCCTCCGTCGCAGCTGCACAAAGGGACAGCCGCAATGACATACGCGGGTCTAGGCTTCCAGCTCGCCAGGGAGGTAGTGCGCACCGTCGATTTGCGAGGCCGGGGCCTAGACATAGCGGGTAACCACATTTGTTGGTGGAAACCGAGCAAGCGCGGACCTTCGCCATGCAGGTTTCTTCAAGCCAATCATGATCGAAACAGCTGCGTCTGAGCGTGTGCTCGAGCAGGAAGCAATTTTTGAGCCCCCTTACTATTTCCTTCGTCGTGCAAAGTCTGCGTAAAAGCGCATCTAAGGCACATCCTCCTTTGTCTGGGCCACGTGAATCGGGTGTGCATAAACACGGGCCTGCATGGCCTCAACTTACTTGTCTTCTACAGAAAGGTGCACCTATAGCGTCAATTATGATTAATGTATAAAATTTTTACTTTGTTAATATGGACATCACTTGCCAATACAGTGATAACGTCCTCACCATTATTTAGGGATGAGGAGAGAGGGCGCCAGACAACTGGCTCATATTTTAAGACTAGTGCTGCTCTGATGCGTTGAAGTATGACGCGTTTTTAATATTAGTGTGACCGATATTTTAGAAGATATGTTGAATGCAAAGCGCATTTGCTAAATTCTCTTTAACTGCGTATATTTAGAACGCCTTTATAAACACTATATATAAAGAATAAAATGCGTGCCGACAAGGTGTCAATCCAACAAAGGCTTGTTCACATATCTCTCCGGTGTGCAATCAACAGCATGTACTGCTGACTCCTTTGTTGCGCGGCTAATGTCCATAGTAAATGTTCCTATTGATCTCTATCATTCTTGAACTGGCGTACGTTCTATAGAAGGCAGGACTGTCACATTCAATGCGAACGTCTCACCGGTAAGTGCGGTGTTGGGTGCCTTAGTCTCTCGCAGGAATATTGCAGAGAATATCTTACTATCGACAACAACCAGCACTTGCGGCGCGCTCTTCTACGCTTGAGTAGCTCCAAGCATAAAAGACCCGCGTTTCTTGCCTTGACTGACGAAGGGCCTTAAGGAAGTATCTAGCAGTTAATTTAACTGTCCTGATGATAGGAACAAAGAACATCGGGAAATCTTCTTATCAATCTCTACTTTGTTGAGGCTAAGGTCAGCCACCTCTTTATTCAAAAAAAAAACACAAAAAACGTTGCAACTTCATTGCCCTACCTGACTGAAGAAAACACAGAAGTGGGCGCACAGATGCAAAGAAGGACACCGAACTGACGCTAACTAAAAAGTAAATGATTTCTCAGAAAGATTTAGAAGATTTAGGCTTCAATCAAAGCCAATAGCTCCGTTGCACTGAATAGTAAACCGTTCATTTTCAACAGATTCTAACTCAGATGTCATATAGTGTGCTAGTGAAAGGAGGTCACTGTTGGCATGGGAATTGTTTAAACGCCTACGTTGCCATTCAGCCGACCTGTAGACTCTTCTCTCCAATGGTACATCAATATTTTCTCTGCGCTCTCTTTCTACCGCTATAGAAGCATTTCTAGGGATAGATGCGCATGCCAATTATATGTCGTAATTTGACGTTTTCCGTTTGGCTTTCTAAAGAGGCTGCATTACACAGCGCCCCCTTTGATGCAATTGTCCGGGTGAAACTAAATATATTTTCGCATTCAGAATCTGCAAGCACGACGTTACAACCGCGCAACGAAACTTCGCATTATCTGTATCGATGAGGAAGCCAAAAGAGAACACATGGAACAGTTTATTGCCTAACGCCATATATTGGGCGCAGTCTGATGCAAGTGCACGCTGAAGATCACCAGGTGGTATACATTAGCTGAAGCCTCTCATCAGTAGTCAGAACGGTAAACCTCAGATGCCGCACCATACTGTGGCATGTTAAATCTCATCTTCTGCAGCAGAAAGAAAGCAGGCGACAGGCACCGAAGGTGTCTCTTCCGAACCCTTATGGTTAAGAGGCGGCACTAGGGAATTATGTGTTGCTAGAATCCCCCCCCCCCTTTTTTTTTTTTTTAAGAAAAGCTTCATGGGGTGGGGTGCTGATTTGTGTCAGCATTCGATGTTTTTTAATTTTTGTTGCCTACAACAGTGAAGAGCTTCATCCAGATGAATGCTAAATATAATTTGTATTGAAAAAATTAACCACTACGCCACCCTGGCGGGGTGGCGCAGTGGTTACGGCGCTCGACTACTGTGCCCAAGGAAGCGGAATCGAATCCCGGCCTCAGCGGCTGCGTTTCGATGGAGGCGAAACGGAGTGGCGTCCGTGTGCTGTGCGATGTCAGTGCACGTTAAAGAACCCCAGGTGGTCGAAATTCCCGTAGTCCTCCACTAAAGCGTCTCTCATAGCCTGAGTCGCTTTAGGACGTTAAACCCCACAAACTAACCAACCAACCACTGCGGTGTATTGGCCAGGGGGCGTTGCTGATCCAAACATATTCATGGAGAAGGAGTGAAGAGTTTGCATCAAAAGGGTGGCTTTTTGGGCTTGTTGTGCGTGAACATAGCGAGACTGTAGCGCAAAGCAGACAGGACACACGAGAAGAACGAACAACACGAGCGCTCGTGTTGTTCGTTCTTCTCGTGTGTCCTGTCTGCTTTGCGCTACAGTCTCGCTATGTTTGCATCAATCTGTCTACTCAATTTCTGGTTAAGTTCGTATACCTAAGGAATTCGCAGCGCGTCGCACATCGCACAGTTTAATCTTCTTCTGGTTAATTTTCGTCGCCATTCAGGACACCAGTTTCCGAATGTATAAATAGCATTTTGTAATAAAATAGGTTAATGAGAGGAAGTTACGGTGCCTTAAACGGCCCTGTAATACCTAGACAACCTTCATGAGGAATTATTTCTGATGTAGACAAGAAAAACGTGTGCCCACACTATGCATCTCCAAGATACTACAGACTGCACAGTTTCATTTTATAATTATTCATTCGTTTATGCCTACTACAGCGTTGAATGAGGATATGGAAAAAAATGTAAAAAATGCACGGTGAAGTGGTGGCAGTCAGTAGAGTGCGAGGTACTGTGACAAGAGATGTAAAAGCATGGCAACACATCCGCGCTCAATAGCATAACCTCAAAAGTCGTTCAAAGCGCGATTAGTACAAGAATGGGCGTTCCCAACTACTATGTTGCTCTGAAATTGCGTTTCAAAAACCGTGAGTGAGCTCAATAAATAAGAGCTCAAATCGCGGTAGCCTGCTAATGGTACGTTAGGGCATAGACAATTTTGAGTAGTTGCCAAGTTATTCGATTCCCGGAGAAATAGTTCTAAGAACTATAAGAACCCGAGAGATGATAAGAAGCATCTGATAATCAGGAAGTAAAAAACTAGCCTTTCGGGAAGTATAGAACAAGTCAATTTTGCTTTAAACCTGTTTCAGTCTGCTCACGTCCAGATTCTTAGCGGATTTCCAAACGACCAACCTACAAGCGTCGATCGATGGGACCATAGTCTTCGAGCTAAGTAACTTTCTTCATATTCAGGAATTCGCAAAGAGTGTCGCAAGCATTCGAGCCCTTGGAAAGTTTTCTCAGAAATCAGATCGATACATTTAGAAAAAGATCGCATGTCAGGTTGCGATGTCTGTATACTAAATATCATTCAAGGAGTATTCCGAACGAATATATAATGAAGTAATAGGATGTGCGCCCAGGAGGATAATGAAAAATCTTCTACAAAATAACGCTAACGTTTTATGTCGTGCAGCACCAATTTTTTTAAAAAGGTGGTGATCTAAAGGTGATTTAATTACACAATAAGATGCACACTCCTATTGTACAGGGGACGAAAATAGCACAAGAATTATGAGTCTTCTGAGGAAAAACTAGGCGTACAATTAACAGATGGATGACGTGCGCTGCCCTGTAAATTTGGTCAATTGCGTCTTACTCTGGTTTATTTCTTAACAAAGCTCATTTGGCCCTGCATTGAACAGTCATGCTAAGTAATAAAGCGGAAAAAAAACGTAATGTCTTGGAAGTGTTACATGAAAACCATTATCATACGTCAGTGGTTTCCTTCAGCCTACCGTCAAGTAGCGTGCTTAATCTGAGTAAGAATCCGTGATCGGTAGACTTAATTCATACGTACGGGTCACAGAGCTCATAGCAGCAACGCAAGAACTTGTGTCACATTTCAGTTCAGGTCAGTTCAGTTTTTATTCATTTTCGTAATAATAGCACTATATCGCTGTCTTTATATCTGTTCATAACGTTGTTTAAACACCGTCTGAGTGGGGAATGGGAGAGCCATTGAGCAGAGGTTGGAGCAAGTTAATTTGTCTGGTGGCGACAGCTAGTGCAGGAGAGGATACGTGCGAGAGGAGTTAGTCATGTTGTGTAAGTAGCTTCACATGTGATGATGATGATGACGACAGTGCACAGTTGTGATCATTGGTACACGTACATTCTGGGCATGATAAGAATGCACAGCGCCGGCATAACGCGGTGTTTCTCTTAGGCTGCGAGTCATCAGTCTTTCTTCTGATGTTCACAAAGCGACGAATATAAACATATTCTAATTTCTTTTTATACAGATACCAGGAGTCGGGCAGATCTCTGTACTTTAAAAATTCCTTCCTCTGTTCTGTGTCACTGTTGCTCCAGCTATATAGACCTCCAGCTGCCTCTTTAAGGGGTCGCTATGTATCGTTAAGGTTTGCAGCCGGAGTTGAGAGATTGAAGCCTTAAAATACCCAGGCCATATTTCGTTTCATTAATCTCGCTGTCCGCCTCCTGAAACCTTTCTCAGCGTATCCGTTCACCGGATTTCAGACCACTTAAGTCACGCTGAGGTGCCTATACCCTCCATCTGCTCGTACCTATATGTGTCTTAGCATTTCCATTCTTTTCTCCTTCCCTTAACCGAGGACAAGAACCTTCTTTTTTCCCATGCACTCAACCATTCAAATCCTGCACACTTCATTGTATTGAACAAGTCATATTCATGCTGTAAATTCCCCCACCTCACATATTACCTCAGCACGGTACATATGTGATAACAAATTAATAAAGTCATGCTGGAAGCATTTGTCGATGCTCTGGGGCACCAAGATAGTGCAGTTTATTTCTCATTCGTACTTAAAACAGTTTGCTTTTATAACAATAGCTCTCAGAACTAGAACTTATAGACGCATCTAGATGTGTCGTCCCGGCATACGCATGTGCCCGCCAAAGAGCTTGTAGCACAGACTGCAGCTGATAGCATGAACATTTAACGGGCTTTTAAGGGTTTGCTTTGTGTCTTCCGCAGGGGTGGCTCGTGCTTGCAAGGGACGCGTCAGGATGCATATCTAGTCCACAAGAACAGTCTTTAGTGACAGGCTACTTGATCACAGCACCGAGGATAGACGCCGGACCCCTTTAGCAAAGTGCAGTCGCGGCCAGCCGAGACTCTCCCGCAGCTGCAAATACAAAAAACGACGGCCATTCAGCAAATCTGCTGCCACTCATACCCAAAATATTGGCGCAGCAGCAGCTACGGAACTAAAAAAAAAATGAAGCAGGTTAAGTGGTGCATCTCGCATTTCTGCACTTGCCCATATTTCTTTCGCCTGTTCACTCATAGCGTAGGCTCGTATAGCCGCAGCTTTTGGCTAAGTCGTGATATTGAGTCCTGATAGCGGTGGCGGAATTTCGATAGCGGCGGAACGCTAAATAGGTACGTGCTGCTAAGGTGTCTATAGTACTCGATAAGCAGCCACAGGTGACCAAATTAAAATGCGCCCTATAATATAACTAATGTTACAAAACTGCCCGCTTTCGTCTCCTCATCTTCCATCGGCCCCACAATCGGGTTGTACATACAACACCTAAAGTATGTCATCTGAGCCATCATGGAGCAACGCAGCCGTCAGGGCAAGTTGTATAACATGCCAACAGGTCAATCTCAGTGACTACAACACTAGACTGCTGCACCCAAGGACGCTGGATCGAATCTTTGGCGCAGCGGCCGCTTTTTGATGGAAGCTAAGGAAGGGTGCCCGTGTGCTGTGCGATATCAGTGCATGTTAAAGGTCCCCAGGGGGTCGAATATTCTGGAGCCCTACACTACGGCGTCCTTTACAATCTCACTCGCATAGGAACTTTGGACTGTAAATAGAACAGAAAAGAACATGTGAACTTGCATTTCGCCTCTGGTCAAACTATCGCTGGCCTACTGGGATTGTTTGTTGAAGAGGTGCCAAAGCATACTTGAGGGGTTAAGCAATATTATTTATAACGCGTATTTGTACATGTATCCACAATACAAATCTAATATCGCAAGCTAGGTATATTACATGCACAGAACGGGTTCGCAGGTTCAATAACAAGCACTGCAACTGCGACTGGAATGCGTACTTTCCTCTCTCAAGGTATTTTTATCACCCTTCAACTGCAAAATGCACTACCTCCTAATGAACCCTTTTTATCCTATGTTCCTCTGATGATGCTCTTTCGTTAAGGCATTTTATATTTAGAGATAACCAAGGGTCTCATAAGCTAAAAAATTTGTTTGAAAGCGCTTCGCGCGCTTTCAAACGCTAGTGTCAAGAGGTAGCTATTGCCGCAGCCCACCAACCCGCGCTCAGAATTCAACACATTCTCGAGCTGTCATTGCACGTCATCGCCTTCATCCCGCCTTGCCGCAAACGATTTCGCGCGTTTGAACGTGTTAAGCCTGCAGTTTGTTGTCTTTTTCTGTGGCAAAGCGAAGATGCCACAAGGAATCGCCACCGCTTTATAGTGTAGAACTAGATGAGAATAACATCCATCAGAACTGCAACCTAGTATACTACCTATTCTATATTGTGTACTAAACGTTTGCCTTAACGTGTGCTCCAATATTAACGACGCACAACAGAGAAAACACAGCATTGCTGATGTCTTACTAGTGTATTAGCCACGTGCGATTCAAGCCATGTGCGTATAGTTGGCATTTTTGGCTTGTATGTGCAATTCGAATCTTTTTTTTTTTCTTCTTCTACTGAATGCATAAGCCAGACGCCACCACAAGTCAATGCGATCAGTTCAAGACGCGGGACTAACCCCGTAATGGTCAGGTCACCCTCCTTGGTGCACTCCCATTCTTCGCAGGGGAACTCGGCATACAGCGGTTGGCCTGGTGCAATCTCTGTCCCGTTGTACAGGCATTTACCTTGAAAGGAAAAACGCAATTACATGTTATGCACTTCATGAAACCGTTTCGGCAGCAAGACAAGTTCAGATGAGAAGTCAGATCCGCCACGACCTGCAACACTGCCTTTTTTTTTTTAATCTATGCAAGAAAAAGAAAACTGATAACGATAGAAATATATGCTACACTGTTTATACTAGGCCTTTGAGCTCTTAATTTATGTTTTGTCGCTAAGTAGTGTTATTCATTTTGGATGGGAAATCATTTGCGCTTCTGCAATTTTCTGTTTATTGAGATTATCATTTCATTCTCATTTTTCGCTTTGCTGAAACATTTCAATGTGTGAGGTTTAATCCATGCTTTATCAGTATTCAATAGACGTTCACCAGTCGGCACACTATTCAACGGTCACGAACAATCATTATAACCTTAAACCCACCTAATGCCATTATATTCAGGTCAATAATATTATTGTGCGGTGTAGGTGAGGGCCACAGTGTAATTAGCCACGTTTCCTGCTGGCGCTGGTGTATTGGTTCTCCAATATATTATATGCGAACCAAATCAATAACAGGTCCATTTTTATTTTATTTGCTTGTTTTCAAATTTAGAATTGGGTTTGTTTTTTTCTCTCAAAGCTTTCATTGATACTCTGTTATAGCGAGTTCTTCTTTGCATTCATGTATTTTGTTTTTATCTGCTATGTATATTAAGTAACAAATTTGGTCATTCTCTAATAGGAGGTTCCCGGAGACTTTATAGCTTCTGATATAATTAGTAATGCTAATAATTCTGTGCATAAAAATGTATCATACGTTCAAATTAAAAATGACGATGGCGATGTATACTAAAACTTGAACACATCATGCGCCCAGATTTATACATTTTCCATCATTAATGTGGTACCTCACTTGTGAAGATCTTGAGATAGTAAAATAAATATAATTGAGAACACGCGCTACAAGAAAGAAAGCTGATACTGCTCGAATGATCGGACACCGCTATCAACTGCTGCTGGAGCCAGTCCTATACTTATGTTCTGAGTAAGGTAGAAAATGAAGTTCTATGAAAGACGGCTGTGTCATATAGAGTGAGAGGGAGCGCAGACCTTTTCATTTCATGCCTTACCTTCATTTACCTCGACTGAAAAGCTGAGTTTTGGTTACGAGCTGTGCGCCCTGGAAGTTTTACAAAAGAGGCAAGTATGGTTGGCTGTGACTAACTGGCGGATACTAGAATAATAAAAGTTACGGATTGCACCAGGACACCGATCTCTCTTTTCTTGATTACGGTTCCATTCACACGTTAGAGAAATAGAGAACACCGCTCTTTCTCAGCCGGTCGTTTTACTAGGAGGACCATGTGTCTGAAAACGTTTGCGTCCTTTTTTTTTCTTTAACAAAACCCAACCTATCAGTACTGCCTTTTCTGCTAACAGCAAGCTACTTTACACCATGTCGGTTCACAGAAATCCTGTAAGCCGTAAGAGGAACACGTCCTTCATGAAAAGGAACAAGGCATAACGCTGCTCAAGCAGCCGCATCTGGGGCCTTTACGAGCTCGCCAGGCTTTCTACTCAAAGGGCAAGTGACTTCGCAGCTCCATATCTTGTAACGCTTCACGTAACCTCTCTTAGTGGCATAAATCATTCCAGTCTACCTGGCTTCACCTGTTCCCTCAAATTCTTGGATAAAAAGTTACTCTTCCCGTGCAATCATGCTGTCTGAGGTGCTACGTATAAGTCGCTGGAATGGCTATAGTGTAAATTACTATATGTAGAACAGGCCGCAAAACAGCAGCAAATAAATATCTGTTTATAAATCCATATCGAGGTATATTTCTCATTGAGAAGAGAAAACCTCATTAATTGCTAGTAATGTTTTCTCTTTGTGACGGCGGAAACACGCAATTCGGATTTTCTTTTATCTGTAACTGGGGTTCTTGACGTGTGGATTTCAATATTATTGGATGCTCGCTTTTATTGAAGCTCGTTTCAGATATGATCCAGTTTGGTTTATAGGTTTTAGTGGCCCAAATGCAAGACACCGTAATTAAGGCCGAAGGCCAACCTGCAGGCTCTTTTAACCTGCAGTGACATCGCTCAACACACGAGCGCTTTGCTTTTCGCCACCATCGAAAAGCGGTCACCTCGGCCAGATTCATCCTTGATAGGCTGAGTTGTCGAGCACACTGACCACTGAGCCACCACGGCTCACTTCTTCCAATCTTTACAGCGATAGTAAAACAACGCAGAGAAATTAGCAACGCTTACTTCTTTTCGCAAATACACACTGCCTATATTCCGCTTACCCTCTCATAGCTGGACTATAATCTTTATTACGGGACTTCATTGTATCTCAGCGAAATAAACAGCCGTGACAAAGTTCTCCTCAGATATTGCATGCGTACTGAAAGCAGCAATTTTCACCAGTATTGGAACAGTGCTGATATGATGCCTTGCAGGGCGAACGTGTTTTGAGAGAACGGCATCGAACAAAGATGCCAAAATATCAGAAAAAAAAAAGAAAGGATTGAAAATATGATGTCATTCATACGTACGAAAAAGAGAATGCTTTAAAGTTATAAAATCGGCGAAAGGGTCCGAAATCCCGCGGGTATGTATAAGGAATGTTCAGTGCACGACGCCTACGCATTAAGGGCTTATACAAAATGTATTAGTAATATATGAACTGCATTTGCGTCCTTCAAGCACAATAAGGAATTCACCTGCGCAACATTTTCATACCGCAACTTACGTAACGCAAAACCTAGTGTGAGGACAGCACTAGTCGCGCCAAATACGTTCGCACACTCTGCACCATTAGTAAAACAAGTTCAATAACGAACTCGGGAAGGATGTGATAAAACTGGTACCCCAATTACCAACCCGAAATATCTGAACGATATGTGTCGCCTGTTGATTTTACCGTTTTGATGTCTGAGAGATATTCCGAAAACAAACCTTTTCATGGAGGTTTTTGAAGTCAATGCTAAAGTAAAGTTGGCCAGTATATGCTAGCTCCATAGTTTCACGCCATTTACGCACAGAAGTGTTCCTGCCTGTATATGTGCAAAATATGCCTCTAATACCTCAAAAGGGCTGCCTGAAAAGACAACATTTAGGTGACAGTTATACATGCACTCCTTTTCTGAACAAAGCATGCTCATGAAAGTTCTCGTTCGAGAACAAACATATAATTAGTTAAAAGTGATGTCGCTTCCCAGTACGTCACTCTTAAATATTTTTGGGGAGCCCCTTGCGTCACTAACCAATTTGAGTTTCCAAGCGCTATTACCGCTTCTGAGAGCTAAATGCTTACCATTTTCGACGGGAACCTTGCCAATCGACACGTAGCCTGCAGAGAGTTCCCATTCCGCGACAAATACAGCCGCCATGGCGACAAGTACCACTGCTTGACAACGCATGTTAGAGCTGCTACTACTGCGGCTTATCCGACCTCTTTTCAACGGAGCGAATGAATTCGAGCTCGACCAGTTCTCTCTTTCAGTCTGCAAGTATTAGCTGTTGTGAACAGCTGCTGACAGCGCCGGGTATTTCTGGTAGCGGGCACGCCGGTGTTATCTGCACTCGACACTTCGCCTTGACCCTTCAAACGCGGACGTAGGCGACCCGTTGTGCGTAGCCCTAGCTGTTACACAAGATGTAGCACTCAAGGCCTTGGCGTCGCCTGGGGGTGCTGAGCGAGCTCTCAAAACCACGGCGCAGACGCATGCTAGAGGAAAAAAAACGCCGGTTAGAATATTTTCTTTTTACATGCTCAGCACAGCATACGAGACACGTACAAGCCGCTTGCGTGTCCTGGCTCTGTAGGGAACAGAGGAAAGCTATCGCCCGTGCTGCCCGGTGGACTTTCGAGAGTTGACATCACCGGCAAGCAACGAACGAGGTCCCACTCGTCAAAAAAAAAAAAATTAACAAAAATTACGCTTTATCTTGACTTCTAACGCAACCTTCAAGCGTAGTACTTTTGTCGAGTGATAAGACGAACGGTCTGGTCTGTATAAACCGACATGAAACGTAACTCGAAAAAGCCCTGAGCAAGGCATTGCCGTAAGAGGAGGTTTTGTTTGCACAGTGTTCGAGCCCACTCTGTCTTGTGTAGCAGCTGTCACCCGGTTAGGAAAAAGCAGTTCCACAAGTAACTCTGTCAGTTTATTCCGTGCCGGTCTGTACCTTGACCTTGCGTCAGCGCTGATGTTTGCAGTGTCGTTCACGATTTCAATCTACTTGTGCTTTTGTCCAACAAATTCCCATTCCATGCACGGCTCGGCCTACACGTGTACGTGTTCTTTCATGCTGGTCTCCACATGGAAAGCGAACAAACCAATTGCAGGCTTTTTGCGGTGACGCACTCAACAGTCTCCAGGAATGGTTAGGCGCGTGCAGCTAAATGAAACAGGTTATGAATGAACGCTTTATTCGTAGACAGTCATTGTTCAGTAGCAGTGAGTAAAAGGACCGTTTCTTAGCAGGAATAGGAGCAATGTACGAGATGAAAAGAAATGATAACCTTCTAAACCAAGTAAAGTAGAATTATGCGCTGTGAACGACAAGCTCTCCGCAGTTTTTCATTTGGTTTTCTTCCCATACATGGGTAGATTGAAAACAAGGTCGCTATTGTACAGCTAGACTAGTCATCATCGTTTTTAACAACTGCAAAGAATAAAACACGTATACAAATTCGCTTATCTATGCAGAACGGTAACACGTAACAAATAAATTTATGAAAATGCATCTTGCACTGAAATTCAAATATAAATAAGCCCAATACCATTCAGATGCGCGCTCAATAGCACGTACGTGCTATTAATTATTAATACAGAGCAAGAAGAAGTGAGTAACTCATATGTTATTTCCCAATTTTCTAACCACCTCAGTATATCCGCATATGTCTTATTCTATTTGTCTTGCAGTTTTGCTTCGCATGTGGTTTGTTTGCTACTCCAGTGTATGTCATCTCCATCTGTAAATGCACCTGCATCCTCCACAGCGTGCGTCACATTAATATTTGCTTGTACCCGAGCTTCATGAATGTGCATAATAAGTATATTTACAGCGCACAAGGCCCAATTAGTATTTTGCAGACGTTCGACAGAGACAATCTCAGACACCGTGTCAGTGTGAGTTACGCAGCCGCCGCATGGCGCAATTCCAGACAAAGGCGGACGGCACGCGTGCAGGGCCTACATAGATGAAACATCTCCTGTGGTTTGCTCTAGTGGGTTTGTCATTATCGCTCTTGCTACGTCCTCGTTTCCCTTTAGAATCGCTCCCATGTGAGCACGACGATTGACTGGCCCTTGGGCAATTCATTTTCTTTTATGAAATGACCGCAATCAGAGACGGTGCTTTGCCGTGGGGCAAAGGGCGTCGCAAAAGAAATTGGGAGCAAAATAGTAACTCGGAAGCAGTTATAGCATAATAAAATTTTATTACATTTTACATAAAATCAGATCGGTATTCTCATTGAATGTTTACAAACGCGGACAGTGACTCTTAACTTTGCAAATAAACACGCAAATGTATTAAATGGCTGCATCTTGACCTTCTCGTCTAGGTGCGGGTTTTTAGGCATGTTCGCTGACGGACAGCTTGTCCATAATAGATAATGACATCGATATGCTTGTTATCGCACACTGTGTGACTAGTAATATATGCTTCACTTGTGGTCACTTGAAAAGAAGATGAACTAGGAGCAAGGAGTAAAGTAAAAGCTAGGGACGAATAACGAAATCCAGCGCATACAACAGTATTTACTACAGCTCGGGAAAGGAAAAGAGATAATCGTCATAATAATTATTATGATAATCATTTCACAGCCCGCATAAGGTTTCTGGACACTATGGCGGTCAATAACAGAAAAACGTTGCATTCTGCGACTGAAAAGTGAACACTCTCTTGGAAGAGCCTTGGGGAAAGTACTCTGCAAAGCAAACTTTGTGTAGGGATCTGAATCTCTATGAACAACTAAGCGAAACGTATACACCGGTACCTTACCAAGCTAAAGTTTACTTGAAGCCCCTGCACATCTGGTTTTCTTCATCACTTCAGTTCAATATTAAATTCTTTAACATTTTCAGTTTGTTTAGATGGGGAAGGGCAGATATATCTCCTTTTCTTATAAGAACAGTGGCACGGTGCTGGTTCACGTACTTTCTATGCATACTCGCAAGCACGTGTCAAAATTCAACCCTCACAAATTGTTTCCTCGTAGACTCGCTTTCCCGCGGTTACTGTGTATATTCACGAACCAAAGTTAACAAGATTATGGATATCAGAAAACGAGATATGCGCGGTTATGATATCAGGAGAAGAAAAGTCAAACCTACGCGAGCAGACAATTATGCTGAATCTGGCGCAACAAATGCTTACCTAGAGACCAGCAAGCGATGCGAAAACACGTCCATTTGCACTCTTTTATAACCGTGAAAATACAATCCGGACAAAACGCAATTACTCCGAGCGAAATGTATCTAATTGCAGTAGTCTGTCACAGCCCATAAAAAAGAAATTGAGCAATCACAGATAAGTAATCGAACAATGTGTTTACGTTTCGTTCATTCTTGTTCGCCCAGAATGAATTCGAAAAATTCAAGAACGAGCTCCTGTGGATTCTTTGACCTGTAGCGTGATTTAGTAAATACGTTTGCAATTTATACCAGGAGCTGTTTTTCGCAGCTTTCTTCTGCATGTTTTCCATCCTGGAACTGGTTGCTAGCGGCAATTAACTTGCTTTGAAGAACGCGCTGAAGTAAAATTTCATTGATTTCACAAACACATTGCGCGCCGCCTCTAAGTTAAGCAAAGCGTCATGTATTGCTGCTATTCGTGGCCTGAGGGGACGTCACCCCCCCCCCCTCCCCAGTCTCCCCAAACATGTCATTCTACTGTGCTGCCGTGCTGGAATGCGAAGATCCGAACACAAGACTCGGTCAATTGAATTGCTGGCATTGAGTATGCGCCACAGGTCGCACGTCCTTCCCTGACGCTCTAAATACAGCGAAGTCAATGCTACACATGTGTTTCCCACCGGGTTCAAGTGTACAAGGTTATGAGACAGCTTACAGCTTGAAATACAGAAAGTAACCTACGCTCTACTTAGGTTCAAAGAAAATGTAATTTGTTCCATGTGGTAGTGTGCTTGTAACGCGTTACGTAGAAGTCTGTTATATTACTCAAATCCATATTCTACGAACCTTTCTCGACGACTGCACATGTCAAGTAACCGTCATACCAGTGTGGCGTTGGGCAGCACAAGAAATTTATGTTCGTGATTCATTTTACTGCGAGAGAAATCAACAAAAGGAAAAAAACCTTATTTCTATTGTAAGTTTTCTCCCAGTCGCCAACCACGTCTTTAAATGGTCGTTTGCTGGCAGCTTCTCTACAAGTTCGCAATTCAGGTCAATTGTTTGTAAAATGGTCTTCTCGTTTGAACCTTCATTGATGTTCGAAGAGTGACCCACAATGGATAAACGTCTTTCTCCATTCCGTAATCCATGTGCACTAGAGGAAAATAGATAATTTTATAAAGAGTGCAAGCTTTCTGAATCAGTGTAAAAATACATGCTTGTTAGAGGCTCCTTCCTATTTTCTGTGAAACAATTAAAACTCGTGATGCAGCGGCATTAGTTGTATTCAACATTTCTTTTTTTTTTTATTAAATGTGCCATTCCTTGGTCTTAACGGTTTCGTTTTTTTTTTTTTTTTTGCTGCCCTGCTTCCAATTGTTACGCAGCGCCCTCTTTCCGTTTGGCCAGAAAACAACTTCAATTATTCATACACCGAAAACTCTAATAAATCATGCCCAGAAGCTAGCTGTTAAATGGAAGTGTAGATATGTAAGGGGCTGAGAAAAAGTGAACTTGCGAAATTCGGAAGTTTGCAAGCGATTCAGAACAAATAATTCATTTTCGGAGTTTGACTTTTTTATTGTTATTACTTCGTTTTTTGTTTTGTTTTTCAATGTGCATTGCTTTGCTTGCTCGCTGAAGGGTTTTTCAACTCCTTGATATTCAAAAGGTAAAGTAACTGATTACCGAGAATCAATTAAAGCTCTATGTAACCTCCCTTCCTGACAGACGCCGTTGAGGACAGGGAGTCACATAAATTTGCCACTTTAGTCGGGCTCCTATTCATAGCGCCTTTCAATGTGTCTCGAACAATTGTGCGCATAGTAGGCCCACAGCAAACATAGTCGATCGTGCTAAATAGGACGCGTGACAAGAGACCCGAATAACTGCTACCGCAGCTGTCAGTCAGCGACCCTAAAAGCATGCAGGGCTAAACAAGTCGGACGTAGCCTCCCTGCTAATTAGGGACGGAATTAAGAAAGAAATTTGCACCTAAACGCAATTCATGCTTGAGCGGAGATGACTGCCTTACACTGAAGTTAGCTTCCAGAATTAGCTCTAGCAGCTGTGCCTGATCAGTATAGGCATCACGCTCTCTTCGTTCATAACCGGCAAAAGAGATGTTGTATCACACAGATTGTGGTACTCGTCATAGTCTCGAGTATCCAAAATGAAGAACGCTGCGGCCCAAATATTGGACACTAGTAGAGTGTCATGCCGTATTGCAGTTTGGAATGAACTGCAAACAACTGCAAGTCCAAGAATGACTAAGAATGTAGAAAGCTGCCGTAACGTACAGGCGGCGCTTCGATCTCTTTGCATCCAAATGATGTTACGGTGTTTATGTAAGATTTTAAACTAAAGTATACAAACTGAAAAATCTAGGAATCTCTGTAAACAACCTCGAGAATACGGTCCGGCATCAGTAGACGCCAGGCGTAACTTCAAAGGCGCTGCACGGTTTTCCACAGAGGAAGTCTACATGTAAAGCAGGCATTTCGAACGTTTCCCGTGCCAAGGAAAACAAAGTGAAACCGCAGATGTTGGCGACGCCACACCGCTCGAAGACATAAACTGTCGAACATGCCTGTGTGTACAGAAAGACCACGTGAAAAGGGACAGGATCGATGCTGGCGCGCTGTTCGCATAGCTCACGACAGAGACATAATTAAAGGGGGAGATTTAAACTCGGCAGTGGTGCATTGAACGGTGACGAACGGAGACGCAGCCAACGTATGAGTGCGTGCGCTTTTGAAAGGGCTGTGATTGAGAGCGCGATCGAAACGGCAAGCTAGAGGCATATACGTTTCCTCATCATGGCGACGGACATCGTCTTCGCTGTGGTCGTTGTGAACGTCGTTCTCGGGAAACTGGCCAGCGGGGCTGACATGGGCTGGGAGGCAGTGAAAGTCCACGATGGCGAGTTACATGTCTTCTTTGTTGTTGTTTTTTACGTCGTAGTGATATATAGTGTCAGTAGAGATAAAAACGATAAGTTTGAAGTTATGGAAATGCCACAAGGATGAGCTAGCTGAAACTGTGAGCGATAAAATGTAGATACGTTATACAAGTCAAAGGAGTTGATTATTTAGAGGGTCTTAGCAGCTGCGTCACTCAAGTGAGGATATCATTAGCGGCTACCAAAAGCTTATTCCAAACAACTACTAGTCGTGCTTGAGGGCACCCAAAATGTGGTGACAGTTTCATTGTGAAGGTACCTCGCCGATTTCATGCGGCCACGCTAATTTTTCCTGCCGCTATTTTTGATGAGGCAACTTATGCCGTTATCAGTAAAAGTGTCCATAACTTGTTCGGTGTGCTCGTATCAGCATGTAGCCAAATTAAAATACTACAAGCATTTTCACCAAACGGCATATTTTTTCAGCTGCCGGCCAAGTATAAAATTAGATGATTGTCCGGAGTCATATTTGTACCAGCAAATAGCATGCAAAGAGGAACTAAAAGCAAATCTCAAACTGCCTCTAAGCGCAATCAATTTACCGTCACAACTTTAACTCCTGCAGCTTCTCAAATGTTAAACACATTCCTGCACGTGCGCATCTCGCTTTTGTGTCCTAAAAGGAGCGGTTGCTCGAACGTTGTCATCGCCGATTCACTGACTGCAAACTGTATGGTGTGATCTGCGATTCGGCGCGTCTTCGTGGCATCTTACAAACATTTTTGCATCGTTTGACCGGCTTCTTGTTGTTGCTGTCCTCTAAACTGATGGCACATACGCACACAAGTGGATCGGCCAAGAACTGGAGTGCAGAGATATTTGTGGAATCTACCATTACATCGCCAAAAACGAAATGATTGTTAGGGAAGAAAGAAGGAAACGAAGAGATGAAACACAGAAATAAAAAGGAGAATTCATAACGCAAGCAGTATATGAACAATGTGAGATTTGTAGCCAGTGATTAAAAAAAAGAAGTATATTAGCAGGGCAGACGTTTAGATTCTGTTTAAAGGTTTTGAATAGCGGTAAAAACATACCTGCGGCTGTACCCAAGTATGGTGGCTCCAAACAACGATAAGGCCGGCTTCTTTTTCTCCTCGTCCATCTTCTCTCTTTCCCGTTTTCTTCTCCTCCCTCTTCTCTCTCTTCCCGTCTTTTTCTTCCCTTCTTCTGTCTTTTTCTTGGTATCTTGCGAATCTTCTTGCTATTTGACCGGCTTCTTCTTTTTCTCCTAGCTCTTCTCTCTTCCCTTGTTTTTTTTTATTCTTCTTCTCTTCTTCTGTGGCTCGGAGAAACTAGTATTTATTATTACGGGGCATGCGCAGTAGTGACTAGCAACGCTTACCCAAAATGCGTCTCTTCATAGCCTAGTGTAGCTTTCTCTACAGTATCCAACAACAGGATTACATAGCGGACTTAACTCTAGATGCACTTCCTACACGATATTTTCGCTCACGTGGGAAACGCATTTCACGGTCAATAGTGACTCATCGCCGTTTTTCGTCTGCTCTGTAGTGCAGACGTGAAGAAAACATCTCCCCCGCCTTTAAATAAGTTTGCTTCATGGAAATCCGCGGCAGTCTGCCCAATATTCAAGGCGGAGTGCACTCGCGACCCGCTTACGCGAGAGCGTACTCGTGAAAGAGGAAGCGCCTGGCTACGCGGCGAAAGCAGCCTGCTACGTCTCAGTTTGTGCTCTTCTGTCTCAGATAGCGCTGTGCATGGGAAGCTCATCATCATCAATCATCATCATGCAGCGCCACCCAGTGATTATTTGAAAGCCTATAGGAAATGAATTTTATTGATAATTGATTGATTGATTGATTGATTGATTGATTGATTGATTGATTGATTGATTGATTGATTGATTGATTGATTGATTGATTGATTGATTGATTGATTGAATCCTCGTCCGTGTCTATATTTCGTATGCTCTCAACAACCAGAAGAGGCTGCTCTACAGATTATTTAATGAGACTTTGTGAAGGCCTTCTGCGCTATAGTCTCCCTGTTCTTCAGGGCCTCTCGCAAGCAAGCATAAAACTCCTTAAAGTTATGCAAGCCAAAACTTTGAGGTTCTGCCTTGGTCAACCATTCTGATACCACAGGAGCTACTTCATGCCCAGTTGCCGTTTCCGCTTGACCCAGCGAGCCATTTTTGGAGCAAAGTATGACAGCACTCTCCCATCTACTCCCGAGGCAATACCAGTACGTAGCTCCGCCATTTTTGCCACCCTGTAGGTTTGCTTCATGGCAAACCTGCAGGGCAATCCATTTGAACTATTATACCTGGTATCAAAAGTAACGCCTATACCTCAGAACCCAAACTTAAGTACTCAGCATGCGCTGAGTTTGGAGGGCCGAGGAGGAGCGTCACTTTCGATCGCTGATATGCTCGGTGTTAGTGAAGCTAGGTTAAAAATGCTTGAACATTGCTCGTGCGCATTTCCTAGATTTATTAAATAGCTAAATTAATGACCACTTTAAGCACTCAACAGACATGAATTAAGGGTTTGGTAATTAATCGAGCAGAAAAACATGCACGCGAACGAAGAGAAGCAAGTGGAGCCGGAGACTGTAGTGATTAGCGCTATCGCGTCATACCATTAAAACCGCAGTTTAATTCTCCCCTTCCCCCAATTCCTTTAATTCTCAACCTATAAGCACCTTCTTCATTCCTAACCTTTACTTAGCAGTGTCAGTTTCAGATTTCTGCATTTACGAGACCTGCTGGTAGAAACATCTCTTTTTATAGATGTCACTTTTGTGCGGTTCTTGCATTATACCGAAGCCGACTAGCGTGCTGTCCGCTGCCATTGCTGTTTCCTAGAGAACATACGACGCAGTTTCACCATTCAGAACGGAGTGCCCTTAAATGGGGCATTACTGCTTATGGTGAAATAGAGACGCAATCAGGACAAAAAGGTTTTGCTGCATTCATCTAGTGTGTCTGTGACTCGATCAACGGCCTGAAGACAGTATAGCCAGCAGCTGCACCTTGGCTGCGCACTGTAAGACTCCTCGTGTGCAAAATGGGGATTTTTCAGTGGCATCGAAGGTTATCACAAGTGAGAAACATCTCATTTCCTAGACATGCACATTAACTTAGGTACAGAATGCTATGAAACTGCAGCTATTAAGCTAAAGTCATTTTAATGGTAGATTTTGGTGACAACAAAGGTAGGTGTATATTTTGAGGCATACTTACATGCAAGAGCGCAGCGGTGGCGTAGCGGTAGAACATCCGCCTCGCATGCAAGAGGACCGGGGTTCAAATCCCGGTGCCGCGCAATTCTCCACCGGATGAAAAAAAAAAAATCCGCGTGTCGATGGAATTGCATGAACAGGTTTGGGGTGCGACCTGATGCCGGTGAGCACCTCCGGCAACGCACTCCCTCACCAGAACAGGAGTTGGCCACCCTGGTGCAGTAATTGGCCGCGACCTCCTGTGATAAGCTCCATAAAACCAAGGCCCTCAGTCACCAGCGGCTGCGGAACAACTGACCACGGCGGCGGTCAGACCTGTGACGCAGCAGGGGGTGCTAAGAAAGCCTCGCTCCGCTGGACAGGCCGCCATTGGAAACTGACCCTGGCAACGTTTAATGCTAGAACCCTAGCTAGTGAAGCTAGTTTAGCAGTGCTGTTAGAGGAACTAGAGGGCATGAATTGGGATGTCATAGGGCTTAGTGAGGTTAGGAGGCCGAATGAGGCATATACTATACTGAAGGAGGGGCATGTACTGTGTTATCGAGTATCGAGGTTTACCAGGGCGGCGAAAACTAGGAGTAGGTTTCCTTGTCAATAAGCATATAGCGGGTGATATAGATTAATTCTATAGTAATAATGAGAGGGTTGCAGGCATCGTAATTAGGCTTAATAAGCGGTATAAACTGAAGGTTGTACAGGCCTATGCACCTACATGTAGTTATGATGACCTGGCAGTTGAAAGCTTCTATGAAGATGTAGAATCAGCAATGCGAAAAGTAAAGACGCCGTATACTGTACTAATGGGCGACTTCAATGCCAAGGTAGGGAAAAAACAGGCAGGAGACAAGGCAGTAGGTGACTATGGCAATGGTTCTAGGAATAGCAGGGGGGAGTTACTAGTTGAGTTTGCAGAGCGCAATAACTTAAGAATCATGAATACCTTCTTCAGCAAACGGAAGAACCGGAAATGGACATGGAAAAGTCCTAACGGGGAGACTACAAACGAAATCGACTTCATAATGTGTTCAACCCCCGCCATTATTCAAGATGTAGAGGTAATCGGGAAAGTGCGATGCAGTGACCACGGGATGGTGAGGTCCCGAATTAGCATAAATCTGAAGAAGGAACGCTACAGATTAGTAAGAAAGAAACCCATCAACGAATTAGTGGTGAGGGGGAGGGCAGAAGAGTTCAGGATCTCGCTACAGAATAGGTATTCAGCTCTAACTGAGGATGGCGACATTACCCTAGAGGCAAGGAACAATAATTTCAGAGATATTATTACTGAGTGCGAGGTAGAAGCAGGCGGTAGGATAGTTAGAGAGGATACCGGTAAGCTGTCTAAGGAGACGAAAGATTTGATTAAGAAACGCCAGAGTATGAAAGCTTCCAATTTAACAGACCAGATCGAATTGGCCGAGATATCAAAGCTAATCAATAAGCGCAAGGTGGCCGATATAAGGAAGTATAACATGGAGAAAATTGAGCATGCTGTAAAGAACGGGGGAAGCCTTAAAGCGGTAGAGAAGAAATTGGGCATAGGCAAAAACCAGATGTATGCGATAAGGGACAAGGCGGGCAATGTCATCACTAATATGGAAAAGATAGTCAAAGTAGACGATGAGTTCTATACAGATCTCTACAGTAGCCAAAATAGTCAGGACCGTAATGAGATTGGCGGTAGGGAAAAACAGCCAGACGTTCCACCAGTGACGAAGGACGAGGTCAAGAAAGCACTAGAAACTATGAAAAGGGGGAAATCAGCTGGAGAGGATCAGATAACTACAGATTTGCTGAAGGACGGGGGGGATATCGTGCTAGAAAAACTGGCCACCCTGTATACGCAGTGCCTGGTGTCATCGACGGTACCGGAACCATGGAAGAATGCAAATATTATCCTCATTCACAAGAAAGGGGACTCTAAGGACCTTAAAAATTACAGACCAATCAGCTTACTGTCTGTTACGTATAAGGTATTTACTAAGGTAATTGCTAATAGAATCAGGACAACCTTAGACTGCAATCAAGCAAAGGATCAAGCAGGGTTTCGGAAACGGTACTCTACTATCGATCATATCCATACCATCAATCAGGTGATAGAAAAATGCTCGGAATATAACCAGCCCTTATACATAGCATTCATTGATTACGAAAAAGCATTTGACTCAGTTGAGACCTCGGTGGTGATGCAGGCATTGCGAAATCAGGGGGTAGACGAGCCGTACGTGAAAGTGCTGGAAGATGTATATAGTGGCTGCACAGCAACCATAGTTCTGCATGAAGAAAGTAACAAAATTCCCATAAAGAAAGGTGTTAGGCAAGGAGACACAATCTCCCCAGTACTATTCACAGCTTGTTTAGAGGAAGTATTCAGAGACTTGGAATGGGAGCAGTTAGGGATAAGGGTAGATGGAGAATACCTCAGTAATCTGCGATTTGCAGATGACATTGCCTTGCTAAGCAACTCGGGGGATGAACTGCAAATAATGATCGACGACCTAGACAGGAAAAGTAGAAAGGTAGGCTTGAAAATCAATATGCAGAAGACTAAGGTAATGTTCAACAGCCTCGGGAAGGAACAGCAGTTTACATTAGGTAGCGAAATACTGGAAGTAGTAGGCGAATATGTCTACTTAGGACAGGTAGTAACCGCAGATCCGGACCACGAAAAGGAAATAACAAGAAGAGTAAGATTGGGATGGAGTGCATTTGGCAAGCACTTGTAGATTATGACTAGCAGCTTACCGGTATCGCTCAAGAGGAAAGTATACAATAGTTGCATCACCTATGGGGCTGAAACGTGGAGGCTAACCAAGAGAGTTGTACTTAAGTTGATGACAACCCAGAGGGCTATGGAACGAAAAATGGTAGGGGTAACATTAAGAGATAGAAAGCCTGCAGAGTGGGTCAGAGAAATAACTCAAGTTACCGGTATTCTAGCAGAAATTAAGAAGAAGAAATGGACATGGGCAGGACATGTAGTGCGAAGAGAGGATAACCGATGGTCGCTGAGGGTAACAAACTGGATTCCAAGGGAACGAAAGCGTAGCAGGGGGCGGCAGAAAGTTAGGTGGGCGGATGAGATTAAGAAGTTCGCAGGGGTCAAATGGATGCAGCTAGCACAGAACCGGGTTAAGAGGAGAAATATGGGAGAGGCCTTCGCCCTGCAGTGGGTATAATCAGGCTGATGATGATTATGATGATGATGATGATGATACATGCCCGTTATTTCAATCTAAGGATGCCATTACGCTATTCACCATCATTACGGTCGCTCGGCCGCACGCATGAGATCCATGTTATCACCTGTTTCAATGCCGCCACGCGTTCGTGCTCACCTTAAGCAAAGCTCCCTAAAACTTCAGCTTCACGAGAGACTGAAGTTCTTGAAATTTTTGTAATCATTCCTCTTTAGCATGCGAATCTGGCACGGTGACACAAGCACTATAATTACATCAAACAGCACGTGATTCAGGTGGCCTTTCTTGGCACGATTTAAGCAGCCCAAAAAAGTAAGATAAGGGCGAACTATACAAACACCAGAGTAAGGAAATCCCTCAAATCACCAATAGTGACGCATTGATAATAACTTATAATTATTAACGGGTAACAAAGGGCAAGAGTTGTTTCAAGATTACACTTGACGCATAGCTTGGAAGTGCTACATGAAACGTAGGCATCGCAAAACAAAATACAGCGTTAAACAAGAAGGAAATAAATAGCTGAACAGACAATCAAAGATAAGCAAGTCGGAAGAACCCACGTGTAATGCCAATACTTGAATGATCTTTGCTGAAAACGCACATGTACTGCTGTGGCCGAGGTTAGGCTTTGTGCACGCCGATTGTTTACAGAGGGAGCTGTAGTGCCAAGAGGTTCGCTTCAGGCTATAGTCAGAGCCTACAGGCCTGCAGCCATTACGCTGTTGTATACATACTGCAAGACGGGGTTTTACTGCAGAGCTGATGATTTCTTGCGGTGCTGGGAAACCTCAGTGCTCTGGTCCAAATTGAGGCCGAGCCAAGCGTCTGTAGCTAGGTGGCTGCAAAGGAAAGCCACCTCACTTTAGCATAGCGCCTTCGCGTTGACCCTGTTCCGGATGCCACCATCTATGTGGCGTTCGAGTTACCTTTTTGGAGGGGCTCCTTACCGCAGCGTAAATGCTGCCCGGAATATCACGCTTAGAATCGTATTCCGTCTCTTATGAGGATGCAATGAGGTGCCCCATGGTTTTTCAAAAAAGAACGTGCTGGTTTAAAAAGGCAACCACACTTTTTACCAGGTATCCTTGTAACACCAAATCGGGCCTCACTTGGCGACGATGCAAGATTTAGAAACGCTCCCAGCCGCTAATACGCGCTACGGGAAATTCCTTTTAGTCGCAGGTAGTGACAGTTTTGTTCATCAGTTTCGTATATATATATATATACGCGTTATTCGGAGGTCGTGGGTTCGGATCCCACCATCGGCACGTTGTTTTTTCTTCTACTTTGTGTCTAATTATCTTTCCCCTAAACAGATTACATTGCTAATTTCTGTGATTATCCAAGTAAATATTAAAGAGTAAAAGACAAAGTTCCATCCCCAATGCTTTCCTTGGCCTCGCCGACTGTTGGCTTCTTTCCTTCATATATATATATATATATATATATATATATATATATATATATATATATATATATATATAAAGCTTCAGTGCGCCTATATCTGCCTGCAGCCGCACCTCAAAACCTGCCTTCGAATGAAAGCGAAGTGAAACGCCACATCCTAGCGTGCATACTTTGTGTAAAAAAAAAACCTTGTATTTTTGTAATACACATTATTTTACTCCCGTCTACTTTATGCAATATTATTGTGGGGTACTACGACGAAAGGAAATTACGATAGCCTGCTTGTAGTGCAGAAGCGCATTCTACGTCCATCCATTTGAGAACTATAAAGTAGAATAAGTGACTTTCCAACCCCCCCCCCCCCCCCCCCCCCCCCCCCCCCCCCCCCCCCCCCCCCCCCCCCCCCCCCCCAAGCCACTCTTCCTAAAATATAATTTATTACCAGCCAACAAGGTATATTAATTTAAACTGGTGCAAATAATCCATAAAAGACAGCTGTACACTAGGTACACAGATATATCTCCACATTATAGCTTTCTAATCCTTGCACATAAAACAAAGCAAGTCAGAACCAATTATGGGAAACAGGATCTTGAATATCAAGCAAAAAATTACGAAACCTTCATGAACACAGAATCGATCTTACGTTACCATTTAATTTCTTCAAAGCAGCATATAAAGCACAGAAGGTATTTATTGAATATAGGTACACCCATCCGAATCCAAATTATCAGTTTTTCGTTTTCTTCATTTTTTTGTTCCTTGCAGTCAATGTCGTCAAGTTATTCCTGTCAAACACAGATCCAAACTTTTATTGTATTTTTTTCTCATCTTTGTGCTGTCGCATATTCTCTTATCTGTTTGTTTCAGTGCAAAGTGATGTTAATCTGAAATCTGCATTGTGTGCTGATTTCAGATTATATATATATATAATATATATTGTAGTGAACTACACGAGGATATACGAAGACGAGGATTAAGTAGGCGAGGATATCACAAAGACGAGGATAAGGACGACGAAGTGCCGCTGCGCTGCTCGTGCTCGCTTGTGGAGACTGAGACTGGCTGTGTTCTTGTGTGGTTCGCCGTGAAACTTCGACAGGGCTATTATCCCTGTTAAAGCACAGTAAAAACCCCCTTTCACTTGGTGGAGGTGAGCATTTCCTGCCGCCCTGGAGCTCCGCAGCCGCACACTCCCGACACAAGCAATGACCGACGCTACTACCCCCAGTCCAACCGGCCCCTCATCCGCGGTGTTCTGCGCTGGAGCTTTGCGCCAGCGTGATCCTCCTATCTTCAGCGGAACCGGCGACCATGACGTGGAAGACTGGCTGGCCTCATATGAGCGGGTCAGTATTCACAACCACTGGGACGACAACCAAAAACTCAATGACGTCATTTTCTACCTAACGGACGTTGCAAACCTATGGTTCCGCAACCACGAGGCCGATATCACATCGTGGTCTACTTTCAAAGCTAGTTTTGCCGATATTTTCGGCCGGCCTGCAGTGCGCAAGTTGCGCGCTGAGCAACGCCTGCGCGGCCGTGCACAGCTTCCTGGTGAGAATTTTACCAGCTATATTGAAGATGTCGTAGACCTCTGCAAGCGCGTGGACGCTTCAATGTCAGAGAGCACCAAGATTGATCACATTATGCAAGGAATTGATGATGACGCGTTCCAGATGCTTCTGGCTAAAAATCCAGCCACCGTCGTCGACGTTATCAACGCATGCCACAACTTTGATGAATTACGCAAGCGCCGTAACATCACTCGCTCTTCGCTCTCAAACCCCGCGCCGCTTGCAGCTTTAACACCTGAAGCAGACCAGTCCACCTTGCTGCCACAAATACAGCAGTTCGTTAGAGAAGAAGTTGCCCGTCAACTATCCCTCGTTCGCCAACGTCCTGACGCTCCCACTCCTTTAGTGCCAAAGCTGCAGCAAGTCATCCGCCAACAAGTTGCGGAAGCACTCCCCACGCTTCCTGAAGCTCCTTCTGTTGCTCCTTTGACATACGTAGAAGCACCAGTCCAGTATAGTCAACCTGCTGTTCCAGCCCCTTTGACCTACGCGGCTGTGGCTGCGCGGCCACCGCCTGAGCCGTCACAACCCATGCAGCCTGTTCTACGCCCTGCACCGCTTTCTCAAACGGCCCCGCTTCACCCGCCCACTGCGCGCTATTACAACCCTTGGCGTACTTCGGACAATCGTCCTATTTGCTACTACTGTGGTTTCGCTGGACATGTGGCCCGCCGATGTCGTCGTCGCATGGCCGAGCCTGCGTCTTCTGATTACTCGCCACCGCTGCTTCGTTCTGCCCACTCTCCGCCTGCGTATGCCCCAGAACAGCGTTCATATACAACCCGTCGTTCTCCTTCTCCGCGTCGCCGGTCACTGTCACCAATGCGCCGGCGACCACCACCTGCTGACGAGGGAAACTAAGCTCCGCGGTTCCTGAGGCAAGAACTGCGTACTCTGCGAAAAGCTCAAGGCCTCATATTCCGCCCACGAACATTATAATGATTTCTATCGATGGTCTGTCCGTATATGCGCTGGTCGATACGGGTGCTGCAGTGTCAGTGATTCATGAGCAACTCTGCCGACGATTACGAAAAGTTACGACGTCATTTAACGGTTTGTCGCTCCGCACTGCCAGTGAAGAGAGGATTGCGCCTTTAGCAGCATGTACAGCGCGTGTCGTCATTGAAGGTATTTTGTACAGTGTCGAGTTCGTGGTTTTGTCATCTTGTTCTCACGACGTGATCCTCGGATGGGACTTCTTGTCTAAAAATAACGCCGTGATCGATTGCGCCCGAGCTGAAGTAGAATTTTCTGCATTGTGCGACGCACTGCCCGACGACAACCGTTCAGTGTGTCCTCAAAAGCTGACCATCGCTGAAGATGTCGACGTAGCACCAGAGGCTTGTGCCCTTGTGCCTCTTTCGTGTCCTGCCGTGTCAGACGTTAGTGTTTTATTTACACCGTCTGCATCCTTCATCCACCGCAAGCACCTGCCGCTTCCATCTGCTGTTCTCGATGTTCACGGTGGCTTCACGAAGCTACTCATCTACAATCCGTCCCCACGCCCGATTACTGTGCTACGTGGGGAATCTCCCGGTTCCATTCAACCAGCCCACCTTCTCTCTGACCTGGATGCCTCCGAGACCTACCGCAGTAACTACATTGATGCTCTGCAGTCCGATCCGACGCCTGATTCGTTGCCAGACGACTTCTTCCGAACCGCCATCGATGACGCTGTTCCTTCCACCTACCGGACTCAGCTCGTGGCCCTTTTACAGACATTTCGCTTTGCTTTCGACGCCGCCGACACACCTCTCGGCCGCACTTCCACGGTCGCGCATTACATTCAGACCGGCTCTAACTCGCCTTTTCGACAGCGCCCCTATCGTGTGTCAGCGGCAGAGCGTCGCGTGATCAATGAACAAGTTGAGGACATGCTACAACGTGGTGTAATTCGTCCATCACAAAGCCCCTGGTCTTCACCAGTGGTGCTAGTGAAAAAGAAAGATGGCTCGTTTCGCTTTTGTATTGATTACCGGCGCCTCAACAAAATTACCCACAAGGACAATTACCCCCTTCCGCGTATAGACGACGCTCTTGATTGCCTCCAAGGTGCCGAGTACTTTTCATCTCTTGATTTACGTTCAGGTTACTGACAAGTACCAATGGCCGCCTGTGACAGAGAGAAGACCGCATTTGTGACGCCGGATGGCCTCTATGAATTTAATGTGATGCCCTTCGGTCTGTGCAATGCGCCCGCCACATTCGAGAGGATGATGGATAACATCTTGCGGAAGTTCAAGTGGCACATCTGCCTCTGCTACTTGGACGACATTGTTGTCTTTTCCACCGACTTCGCTACGCACCTAGAGCGCTTGCGGCAAGTTTTGGTTTGCCTTACTGACGCCGGCCTGCAACTGAATCTCAAGAAGTGTCACTTCGGTGCCAGGGAGTTGACTATTTTGGGGCACATCGTCTCTAAGGAAGGTGTTCGCCCTGATCCGGCCAAGCTGCGCGCAGTGGCGGAGTTTCCTAAGCCGGTTTCGCTCAAGCAACTTCGAAGCTTCATAGGTCTATGCTCCTATTTTCGGCGCTTCGTGCAAAATTTTGCTTCGATAATTGCACCCCTGACGAAACTACTCGGAGGAAACAGTGACTTAACTGCGTGGTCGGTCGAGTGCGACGAAGCGTTCAACGCATTGCGCTGTCTTTTGACTTCGCCACCAATCCTTCGCCACTACGACCCGACAGCACCCACCGAGGTCCATACTGATGCGAGTGGCGTTGGCCTCGGAGCTGTCTTGGCACAACGGAAAAACGGTTTTCACGAATACGTCGTCGCGTACGCGAGTCGTATCCTCTCTAAAGCTGAACGCAACTACTCAGTTACGGAAAAGGAGTGTTTGGCAATTGTGTGGGCATTAACAAAATTCCGACCCTACCTTTACGGTCGCCAGTTTGACGTCGTCACGGACCACCACGCGTTATGTTGGCTGTCCTCCCTTAAAGACCCGTCCGGCCGCCTCGCACGATGGGCTCTCCGCCCACAGGAATTTGACATCCGCGTTATATATCGCTCTGGCCTTAAACACATGGACGCCGACGCACTATCTCGTTCTCCCGTCTCCAACGAACCTGCTTGCTCTACGGCGGCTGATCCCGTCCTCTCCTCTCTAACCATCGCTGACATGCCTGCGGAGCAGCGAAAAGACCCGTGGCTCGCATCTCTTATCGAGATCGTGTCCACTTCTCCTAACGCTGCTGCGCCTTCTCGGGCTTTACGCCGTCAAGCACCACACTTTTCCCTACGAGACGGTCTTCTCTACCGCCGCAATTATATGGCTGATGGTCGACGGTGGCTTCTCGTCATTCCCCGCCATTTACGACATGAAATTTGCACCTCTTTCCATGCCGACCCTCAGTGTGCCCATCCTGGTGTAGTGAAGACGTTTCAAAGGATCTCTCAACGCTACTATTGGCGCGGCATGTACGGGTATATTCGCAAATACGTCCGCTCCTGCATCGCCTGTCAGCGCCGGAAGTCATCCACACCTCGTGCTTCTGGCCCCTTACAACCACTTCCATGCCCGGCCCGCCCTTTTGACCGCACTGGCGTTGACCTTTACGGGCCACTTCCCTGCACGATTTCTGGGAACCGGTGGATTATCGTCGGCATCGACCACCTCACCCGATATGCCGAGACCGCCGCTTTACCCGCCGCTACTGCCCGTGAAGTTGCCCTGTTCTTGCTACATCATTTTGTTCTTCGCCACGGAGCGCCGCGAGAGCTGCTGAGTGACCGAGGACGCGTCTTCCTTTCCAACGTCGTTGAATCTCTACTGGCCGAATGTCGCATCATACATCGGACCACAACAGCCTACCACCCTCAAACAAACGGGTTGACTGAGCGCTTCAATCGCACTCTCGGAAATATGCTGACGATGTACGTTGACGCCGATCAGACTAACTGGGACGCTGTCCTTCCTTTCGTGACATACGCTTATAACACCGCCACGCAGTCTACTACTGGATTTAGCCCTTTCTTCCTCCTTTATGGGCGTGAGGCGTCGTCCACGATGGACACTATTTTAGCATATCGTCCCGACTCCTCCGAGTGTACTCTCCTTTCAGACGTTGCCAAACATGCGGAGGAATGTCGCCAGTTGGCCCGGTGTTTTACATCGGAATCTCAAGGCCGCCAAAAGCATCACCGCGACAAAGATCAGACGCCACACGTTTTTCCTGCAGGATCCCTTGTTTGGCTTTGGGTTCCCGGCACCCCACCGGGATTGTCATCAAAATTTCGAACCGGGTATCACGGCCCCTGCCGCATTGTCCGTCAAACCTCCCCTGTGAATTACATCGTGGAGCTACTCACTACCTCTTCGGACATGCGTCATCGCGGCCGCGAAACTGTGCGCGTGAGCCGCCTCAAAACGTACTACGATCCGCTCCTCTTGCCCTCACCATCGGTCGCCAGGATGGCTCCTCCTCGCTCCGGGGGAAATTGTAGTGAACTACACGAGGATATACGAAGACGAGGATTAAGTAGGCGAGGATAACACGAAGACGAGGATAAGGACGACGAAGTGCCGCTGCGCTGCTCGTGCTCGCTTGTGGAGACTGAGACTGGCTGTGTTCTTGTGTGGTTCGCCGTGAAACTTCGACAGGGCTATTATCCCTGTTAAAGCACAGTAAAAACCCCCTTTCAATATATATATATATATATATATATATATATATATATATATATATATATATATATATATATATATATATATATATTTCACTGGCTGTATTGTTAATCAGAATTCCCTTTCTATGCATCTGAGCGTGTTGCCTGTTGCGAGCTGCACATGGGAGACGAGGACTTGTCAGGTTACATGCTTTTTGCGTCGTCTTCCGCTTTCCACTTTCTCGTCTTCAACTTTCACTTGAAAGAACATAAACTGAACTGAACTGAACATACTCTCGGCTACACTAAATCGCCTGTATTTTTATCTTCTTCAGATATGTGCCTCTACAAGAACAAAACGATTCCGCGCGGAGACCACGTAGATATGGAGCATCCCTGCCAGCGATGGTCCTGTGAACTGTCCGACGATCTGGTGCGATTCGTTGGGTAAGCGGCTGTCTTCTTCCAGTGAGATATTAAAGAAATAATTAGGCGATAGGAACCTTTGAAATACCTAAAAAGGAGCAGATCAACAATGACGCGCAAAATTAAATATTGCGATGGGTAAATAGACAAGTGACACTCTCAGAAGCAATGGTGTCGACACCCGCCTTCCTCCTTTTCGTCACGGCTCGGTTAAGCCCCGCCGGGGTGGTGCAGTGGTAAGACGCCCCACTACTGTGCCGGACGGAGTACCCGGGTTCAAACACGACCTCGGCGGTTGCCTTTCGATGGAGGCGAAACGAAGAGGCGTCTGTGTGCTGTGCGATGTCAGCGCACGTTAAAGATCTATGGTGGTCGAAATTACTCCGTAGCCCTCCACTACGACTCCTCTTCCTCTTTTCATTTTCACTCCCACCTTCCTCCCTTCCCTTACGGCGCGGTTGAGGTGTCCACAGAAAACAAGTGAGACAGTTACTGCCTTTCCCTTCCTATAAATCAATAAATCAGTTCACGGCTCGGATAAGGTGTCCACGGAAAATTGTGAGAGATACTGCGCCTTTTCTTTCCTGTAAACCGATTTGAAACGCCGCTGATTCCTGCTGTACTGCGCCTGCTCCTACATGCTGTGGTCCGGCGTTCTAGAAAGCGGCAAACGAAAGCTGCCGCACGGACGCCTAAATCGAATGCCCGACGGGATCAGCTTCGTATGAGCGCGAATTGCGTGATGAAGTCATCACTAGTCGTGACGCCATGACCGGATGCGACAAAGTCGATGACGTCACCACGTTATGACGTCATGGCCACGCTCATTTCAAAGCACGATACTATACCACTGATGACTTCATCTTTTATTTCAAGCTATGACATACTACAACACTGATGACATCATCATTTATTTCAAGCTATGGCATACTACACCACTGATAAAGTCCGTTAATTTCAAGGCACGACAAACTACACCACTGATGACGTGATCATTAATTTGATTTCAAAGACATACTACACCACTGATGACGTCATCGTTAATTACAAGGCACGACATACTACACCACTGATGACATGATCATTTATTTCAAGGTACGACATACTACATCACTGATAACATTTCAAGGTAGGATCTACTACACCACTGATGACGTCATCATTTATTTCAAGGTACGACATACTAAACCACTGATGACGTCATCGAATTAAAGCGTTACGGACGGACGGACGGACATGATCGTGGCCGTGAGCACGAGCTATTAAAGGCTTTCGCTTAATATTCGCCACGCTGTGATGGTGCAATGGCTTACGCGCTCGAGCACTGTGCCCAAGAATGCGAAATCGAATCCAGGCCGCGGCGGCCGCTTTTCAGATGGAGGCGGAAACAAGGCGCCCGTGTGCTGTGCGATATCAGTGCACGTTCATGAGTCCGAAGCGATCGAAATTTCCGCAGCCTTCCACTGCGGCTTTAGCCTGAGTCGCTTTGGGACGTTAAATCCCATAAACCTAAACCTAAAGGAATATTGTAATGCTTCGGCGACAGCAGGAGGCCCAGAGCACGGCCGCTCAATGCAGGCGCACTTGGTGCGGCCCGTCGCGTCGCGCCTCAATGGCTGGGGAAGCGCGTATTGGGAGAAGTTACAGTTTCCGCCGTCATCCTCCGTGGGGGCGCCACCACTCCAGGACAAGCCGCCGCCGGCACGGACGAGCAGACGACGCGGAAGGAGCGCGCAGGCTGGGTTGGCGCGTGTTATCGTTTTGACTACTCAGCATAACCGCATGGTTCTGATAGTTCTGCATGCGTGCCATCGGTGCCTGTGTCAACAGCGTCGTAAGCGTATGCAGCACCATGCCAGGCAACTGCTGTGTGCCGCTGTGCACCACGAAAGCAAGAAGAGATCGGTTACCATGGGTTCCCGTGCGATTCACAACGTCGAGCAGCATGGCTGAAAAACATATCTCGGGAAGGTTAGGACGGAAAAGGAAGCCGGTGGGAGCCGAGTGACAAGTCACTGGTATACTCACTGCACTTCACAGATGACGATTACAGGAAGAACATAAAACTGAAGATCCTGCTTCCTTCAGCTGTCCCCTCCGTGTTCCCGAACTGCCCACATTACAAGTTAAGTTACTCACGTGGGCTCATGTTGAGCCAAACAACCTTGAAAAAATTAATGTGCGCAGGTCAATAGCTTTATTTTCCCCACTTGCTATAGCTACACTTCATTTCCTCCTGGACAACCCCCCGTGTCATCCTGAAGCATGTGTGTTTCGAGATAGCTGCGCCACGATCACTTTTATGACGATGATATCAAAATGGTATGCCTTGCCCAACATCGCATAAGTGAAGCCATAGAGACACCAAGAGGATCCGCTCTATTTGTCAGATGACGAGCGACTCTCTTGGTTAGAGTTGGACTTTGCCATATCAAAGACATTCAGGTCCTAGGAGGCACGTCGAAGCAAAGGCTAACCAAGCAAACGTACGAAGCAACAATCATGACAACCAGATCCACAGTGGCGCAAAATAAGTACCTTCTTGATCACATCAAGTATCTTGCAATGTCTTCTGTGTGCCTTACAAGTGCATTGCGTTTAACCGAATCTTATTTTCAGCTTCCGATACGCCCTAAAGCAGGCCCTCAACAGCAGGCCTGTAGTATCGGTTTTTAGCAGCCTAAAGCAATTCAAAGGCGGGAACGACAGAGTTGACGCAAGGGCTGCAGTTTTCACCTCGGAGAAAATACTGAAGGTACAACTAGCGAAAAAAAAAAATATATCGACTGAGATACACATTTTGCCATGGTTTGCGCAGGTTGGCATCTTGCAAGCATCAGTCTGCAAATGCACCTATCAACAATAGACAGCTATAAAACTTGGCATTCGTGATTATGAAAGTCGCACCTTGCTAACTGCCATATCAAGTCTGCTGCGAGAGAGTTTTCGAGTCAGCTTGGATTCATTCATGTGTGGTGTGAACCAGCAGCTGACATAGAGTTAGCCCCGATTGAATTTTTGGCTGGTTACCTTGCACGTCCATTTGAAGAAAAAGTATGAATAGTTTTACAGGATCTCATGAAACATTTTTATTTATTCTGTTTTCAGTGCCTGCCCGTGCTTTCATTATTTATATATTATCAAACTTTAAATAACTTCTAGTGCTTACTTTAGAGTGTCAATAATTTTATTTTATTAGTCCCCATCCATTTATTAACTTTGTGCCTTGAGATTCCTGCAAAACCCTGGACTTATCAAAATTCTTGATGATGGACGCCTATGGTATCTGAAAATCCCCATGCACCTTTGTTAGCAAGGTGATGAAGTTCCTCCAGGTCACAAGAAGAAGCAAGCTATGCAACATGTTAATTTCATCCCTTCTTCCCTATTTTGTGCAATTTCCAGAGTTGATTTACGAGAGAAAAGACCGCAGTCACACTAAGGACCTAACTAATCTAATGCGACCACTGCTGAATGATGTTGCTTTATAGGCAACATCAATCAGACAGTGGAAAAAATCACGCTTGCACATAAACCTTTTTCGAGAAAAGTTCTTCGCTTGTAAAATAAGCTTGCGTGTCTTCTGTACATCACGCGGCTTCATAATCAAACGAGAAAAAAATTGCCAGAGCCTGCGGGCGTGTCGTTGAACTGGCTGTCTTGTGTTGTTGCTTTTGCAACAGTTTGTGTTAGCTAGTATGTTTTGGTGGTGGTACCTACTTGAATATTATTTCCAGTGAAAACGGAGGAACAGGCTGAACAATAATGTTGAACGCTACGTCCAGAATAGTGCACGCTGAATAAATGGCCCCAAACCATGTCCCGATTTCAAGGTTGCAATATCTAATACGTTATTACAGTGGTTGAAACGTAACTAAATGGGTGCGCACTCAGCGAAGCACACGACTGCCCCGTTCTCGTTGTAAACGGAAGACCACGAATGACTTGGAAAAGCCTAGTGATGATGACTTGCCGCTATCACCTTATCAATAGCAAACTTGCACATAGCATCACATACTGAGTGAAACGCCGCTCATAATCCTGAACTGAGCAAGCGCCGACCACGCGGACGCCGAAACGAAAGCACAGCCACGGCCGCTGCGCGCAGCTCTCCGCCCGAACTCGTCCCGGAGCGGTGGCGCCGCAGCGGTGGCGATGAGAACTAGGCGCAATACGGCTCTTCTGGGCGACGCGACGGGCCGCAGCCAAGTGCGCCTCCATTGAGCGGCCGTGCCCAGAGTATAGACGGCGAACCTTGAGTGAAAAGTAAAACTGTTCATAGCGTGATATTGCGCCCACAGTCAGAAATCATCTGGCGATGGAAACGAATGCGCTTAACTGTAGACGAAGGAGAGTTTCACCGTCTTTAAGAACTGTGCTAACTTTAGAGATAACGAAGAAATTCTGTAGGAAACGCTGGAAAGCACGGATAAAATTATTATCCTCATTATACTTAAACCAGGCTAAGCAAGGTTTACCAAAGCCTGCCAAATCCCGATCTCGGAGGCCCTAGCTAAAGCTTCAATCCCTACTTTAGCCTCTATCAGCAGCATTGAGACATTGAATGTATGCAAAGAAATTATGCTCAATTCATCATCTCTAAAAATACCGTTCTTTTCACTTTTCAACTTTTCTGATTGCACATCTTACCCAGTCATTTTAAGCGCGCAGACAGAGTGAACTTTCATGCGCTTCAGACAGACAGACAGACAGAGTGCATACCTTTACGTATACTGCCTCTACTGCTAAAGGCATATTAGTGTCTACAGTATACGGTAAATAAATAATATATATAAATTTATTAAAATTTTGCGCTGCTTCATCAGTGGTCGTAACCAGCATTCTTAGTAGCGGACGGCAAGCATTTTAGGCATAAGACATCATGGCCTCTGATTTAGCCGACTGCCATAAGTACTAAGTTGACCCGTAGAAGACAACGTAGGTCATTCAGCAGCTACTGATTTCATGTCTATTCAATCACTGCCTTTAACACATCGCTGTTTCTCATAAATATTCATTCCAGTTGGATATTTGGGCAACGTTTGATTTGTATTCCGCCCAATTCATTTAATATTATCTTTGTATATGGTTTGGTTTATACCCACGCTGTTCGTGTTCGATTCGCCAGCAAAGTTAGTCTAGCAGTATTCGATTCGATTTCGAAGAAGCACTATTCGTATATCTGCACAAAACATCTTGATTCACAACAAGCTCAACGGGTTCGTCATGGCTTATGGCAAAATTTCTACCAGCATTTGAGACAGCTTTCAAATTTCCCTAAGCCCACACAACGTGCCGCGTGTTGAGAGCCCGTTTGCTGTTTTTATGACAACAGAAACGGTTGTAGTAAAGGTTCGATCGGTGAACCTTCATTTCGGAGGTGCACAGGCTCATAAAGGGTGAGCTTGAAAGGGAAGCCCTTGGAGGAATCTGATTTATACTTATTGCTAAAAAAATTCGGTGACACTTCGGCGACTAAAGTGGTGAAAGGCGAAAGCCTGAGTGCTGCATTCTGCTACGTGACTGTTGAGCATGTAGCGATGAATGCTGCTACGAGTAAATAAAACGAGCGACTACTCTTTCACATTCTGCGAGCGCATTTATTCAGTGAATTCTGCCTGGCAGCGACGAGATCGCGCTTGTTGTATCCTCGCAGTTGTTTTGTTTGTTGTTTTTTTATGCTAAGTTTATTGCCTCTGGGCATAAAAGGAATGTTATGATGGATGAAGGGTGCGGTCAAATAAATTAAAAAAGGTTGGCTGATGTAATGAAATCGAGGAGTGAACGATGATGCGGTACCAGCGTCCAAACGGCTATGACTGCGGATTATGGGGGAAAAGGCCAGCTGCCATCAGGTGCCGGATCCGCGTCGGCTTCAACGCTGGACATTGCCACAGCTGCTACGTTTACTGTTGTGTGGTTGATTTTGCCGGGTGCGCGGCATTAATTAGTAATTATGTGCTAATTTTCAGTATTTCAGTCACTATTTAGTAATTATTAATTAAGTAGTCATTAATTAGTAATTGATTATTTATTAGTCATTAGTTAGTATCTACTTATATTATTTATTTATTTATTTATGAATAATTTATGAATAAATACTGTGTCACTTGATGCTTTTACTGTTGTGTGGTTGATTTTACCGGATGCGCGGCATTAATTAGTAATTATTTATTAATTTTCAGTATTTCAATCAGTATTTATGATAGCGCAGGATGTGGCCAGTAACGCGGGTGTACTGTTTGTGACGTCACAAACGCAGCGTTGTCCTCAGAAATTTTTACAACTGAAGCCACAAAAACTGCCCAATTTAAAATTGTGTGGCGCGCGAACGAATTATCGTACGGCGCCCAAATTTGGCAGATTGCATCTAGGCGTAGAGTACAATTTACACTGAAATTGTTGCCACAGTATTCGAATGTCAAAAAACCTCCGGAGTTGCCCTTTAATAATAAATTTTTAGCCCAATGGCTCTAAGCGTTCGATGTTTAAATATACACCTTTTGTTTTAGTCGTGAATTATGTCCGACCAAAGTCGTATTCTATTGAGACGAAGTTGACTTTGATGTGCGTGGGAAGTCACTCGAACCTAATTTGTGTAGAGAAATCTCTCTTGCCCGCATGATTTGTTAGAACAAACGCGACGTCTACCCAGGTCACATAGGCGGCAATTCTTAGAGGCGATAGCAAGGAGCTTTTCCAAATTCCTGAGTAGATACAAGCCCATCCATTGTAGACACGAAATATATCCAGATTACTGATCTTATGTGTTTGAAGTAAGAATGCCAAGAAACCGTAAAATAACCAGCGTCGACAGCGGCTGTGTGAAATATCTGCCTGCCGCTGGCAGCAACCCAGAAAAAGTGAAAATGACTGAAAATGACACAACTAAATATAAATGAAAGAAATCTTTACAAATACATGCGAACTAGAGACCGCATAGAAAAATGGTATAATCGAAACAAAATTCCGGCAAAATTCGGATGGATTCGCGAGCGCTGTCTTTCTGACTGGTTTTCTTACATTCCCACCATTTCATACCTGTGAACCAAACATAAGCCACTACACTGCACTTATTGCGAAGAACAGCTATGTGCATGAAACGTCAGTGTGATTAAATCCAGCGCATCAGTGATACTGCCTCATGGGAAAGTCATTCAAAATGGCCTCATTCGTCCTGCCCGTTCTTTCCGCAGGTGCGGCTCTTCGTATGTGCAGCCACCGTGCAAGACTGTCCCGGGAAAAGGCACATACCCCCACTGTTGTCCCAAGCCGGTGTGCTCCGGGCACGGCTAGTGAATAAAAGGAAAGGCATGCAGCGCTTCACGCAAAAACGTGCTGTCCGACTCTGCATGGATGAACTCTGCAATATTTTACTTTGACGAGTCCCTGTAAATACCTCAAATCGTATGCGAACGGAATTAACTTACTGAGTCATGCACCTACCCTTTGAGTTAAATTCTGATTTTCCTTTGCTCGATCCTTGCTTATTAATTCTCTGCGTTTGCATTTTCTCGCAAGTATTTTATACAGGACCCCACCGCAGTGGGGCAGTAGATAGGGCACTCGACTACTGTAACCAAGGATGCGGGATGGAATCCTTGCCAGGGCGGCTGCTTTTCGACAGAGGCGAAAAACAAGGCCCCCGTGTGCTGCGCGATGTCAATGCACGGTAAAGAACCAAAAGTGGTCGAAATTTCCTAAGTCCTCCACTACGGCATCTCTTAAAGCTTTTAAGTCGCTTTGGGACGTTAAACCCACTAGGCCAGTCCCCATAGGCAGACCAGGCCTTCTATACAGCAGTCGACTGCATGATTTTAAAGGCTGCTATTTTAATCTAGGAAGCGGATGGGAGAGAACGCTGGCATGCAGGGCAGCAATCTTAGAAATACATTTTTCAGTATAAAGGGTTAGCGAAATGTCACGACACAGTAAAATTTATTTTTTGTTGACATAAAAGGAAAAATGAGGTCATCGTCACTCATGGTGATCGAGTTGGAAAGCAATGACACATGCACAGTCACGTAAGGCCAGTACTCCGAATTTCGGATAGCGGCACACTTTATTTACAATGGTTACTTCCTGCCGTCCATCCCTGTGCTGCAAAAATGGGAACGCCCTGATAGGCATGTCTGCGAACTACAGCGCTGCATGGGGAGGCATCGCAGATCTGGGCGCCACTCAACTGTGCATGTATGCTTCACTCGCGACTATATTTTCCTGAATAAATTTAGTATGTAGTTAATTAATCGCCGTAATGCTTATCCCAACATTACACCTAGGAAAACGTTTTCTCAGTTCAGACTCGCATCACAAAAAAATATTCCTCCCTTTACTCACTACCCGGTCAACTAATTTTCATAACGCCAGGGTTTGGGCTTAGTTGGTTAAACGTTGTAGGGGTGTAAAACAAGTTGTGTCTTCAGCTTTTATGCACCTTCAGCATCTTAGCGCTGCTACTGTCTTCCGAAACCTGGTGTGCCTTCAGGCGGGTGAAGCGAGCACGTCCCTGTTCTTCAATGCTTATCAGTGGAGATCACGGAGCATTTTTGCTGTTTTGCATTCACACACATTGTACAAAATGCTGCACTAGGGCATCGATCTCCGATGGTCAATATGCCTCAAAAAAGCCCTTTACAAATCCTTTGCGGCCAACACACCGAGCGGAAGTTTCCACCGCGCCCACCTTCGGGTACGCGCCTCTCCGAAATCCTTTGTCCGCCCTTCTGACCCGCATGTCGAAATCGTCTTCCTTCTTTCGCTGTGTCGCACAAACTCGCGGAAATCAGTACACGCGGTCGAAAGAAAGGAAAGGTGTGTTTGCGTCCCCTTGTTCTGGTGACAAGGAGATAACGAACGCTCATAGGTTCCTCCCCCCGCAGCTGATACGGTCCTCCGCAGAGATAACCTCGCTATCGGAGCGGCTGTTGTTCAACCAGCAAAGCAAAGACCGTAGACGTCGAGTTCTGAGGCGAAGAGCGACGGCCGCAAAAAGGAAACGCATAGTTCGAGCATGGATAGTTTCACGGCAGTCGCCTGCGTCACAGCGTCGTTGGCTACCGTCTGGTGCCTGTCGGAGGCCTATCTGAACTACGTCTACTCCAGAAGGGTCGTCCTCGGTAAGCGTATTCTCGTATCTCTATTGCACCTAACGGCGTTTACGCGGTTTGTTTGATTCGTTGCGTGGTGCAAGCATCCTTGATACAACGAACGAAGCAGTGTGGCCGTAGCCTTTGAAAACAACAGAAAGGTGCAACAAGATTAGCGGTCTGCTCATTGATGAAATTGCCAACGCACAGTGTTATATTCGAACTAATGGGGATCTTCGGCAGCTCCACGTATGTATACATTCACAGAGGCGACAGCAGCACGCCAGGCAAGTATTGGAGGCGGTACCTACCTTGTTCGAGACTGTATTTATGTACCTTAATATTTTCCTGCCTGAAGGCTTCAATATTTAGGTGTGTTTAGTAGTCAATATGCCAGCTGTGGTGTCTGCTTGTTGTGCAGCCATTTCAATGGATTCCCTTATTTAATAGTTGTTCTAGAAACATTTCAAATTCCTACCACCAGTTCTACCGCAAGTACTATTCGCATACATGCGCCAGCGGCAAGCATTAACTAAAAACGTAGCGCGCCAAGCCATCATGTTTGTTATGAACTGTAAAGACAAACCATTCGCAAATTTCATGCCCAGCGCTCCCAGCCTGTTGGTAACATTGGGCTGTTCTTTTTTTAACCCCTTTAAATAACGCCAGAAGGAAATGCAGACTTTAGGTCAGGGCCAGTTTATTTGCAAATGCCAATAGTCCGCTGCTTTTTGACCACCACATGAACAAAGCTGTGGATTAATAAGGTCACTTTGTAACATTTGTACGATTCTTAGTTAGTTTGCTCGAAATTAACATAGTGAGCAATGTGTTTGAAGGCAGGTGTAGAGACTTTGTCGTGTATACACGTTCAGAACATCAAAGCAACAAAGACAAATTTGATGCCACTCGACGCAAAACGCCTGTCAGCAGATGGGTTTGTATACCACACGCTTGAACGCAAAGGACCGTGTGTTATGTTGTCTGGATCAATATTCAGAGGGTATTTGAACAACGCTGCATCAGGGCGAGAGGCGACAAATAAAATGTCAACTTTCTGCGCTTCACACGTACTACTCGGATTAGACGCAGCGAACAACGCACATAATTTTCACGGACAGGATGCACTGTAGAAATCACCCTACGCTCGGAAACTATAGGGGCGCTATGTAAGGTAGGATGTTTGCGCCCGTTCGTGGAAAAATAAGTGTTTCCCTATTCTGGCTAAAAATGACAATCTAAAAACATTTTAATATAAAACTTCTGCTCAAGACACTGCTGTCTGCTTGGTGATGGAGGAAATCATCACGCAATTCTTTTTTTTGGAAGCATCCTGCGTCCCGTGGTGGTATTAATACATTTCATAACAGAAACAAAAAATGTACAGATGGGTTCTGATCATAGAAACAGCAGGTTTTATCTCAAACTCCTTATCATACACCAACAGAAATAAAGAAAATAGCGCACAAAAGAGCTATAAAGTGGACAAACCAAAAGCACAGCATCAGAGTAGAACATACTGTGCATGCCTGTTACAAATATGTAGAAAGATTTGAACACCCGTAGAAGCTCGCGCAAGGGCGTTACGCTGTAGTCTACTTTTGTCAATACGTATACGCGATTTCGCCTTGATCGATTAATGTCATGGGAAACTGGGAGTCATGTATGCCATATATGCAATAATCTTCACCGCATCTGATTGGGGCTCATTGGAGCATGATAACAAATGGATTACTACATCAAAACGCAACACTCAGCATGGAAGCGCGCACACACACTATCCCGAACAACGTGTTTGTCACACCTGCCTATACGTGATACGTGTTGTGCTACGAAGTAATCTACCTGCAATAATCTTCGTCTCAGAGGTGAAACAATGAACGCGTATGAAAGTTGATGCTGTTTATTTGACTAACGAAGCACAAGACGAAACTGATTCTGAAACGGTCGCGACAAAAATGTAGCACATACATAGATATAAATACATAGGCGCAGAAACATTGTTTGCGAAGAGGCAAGGGATAACATCGGCGTTAATTGAACATTTCTCATTCAATAATGTCTAGTAAAATTGAAAATGGAGTGGTTTACAAGCAGCCAAAACATGCACTTTAACCGCGTAAAAATATTTACTACGTGTACGTTGTGATAGGGTAACTTAATAAATTGATATTAGAGCAACCTGTTTTTCAAGCACAGGAGATGCGCCGTGTCCCCACGTCACGATTACGGAAGAGAGCGATAAAAGGAGTTCCCCTGCGCGTGCTTGACTGATGTTGCCCCCATATCTTTACCTGCTGGCGGAGCTGAGTGACGTTAGAGGCTGTTATCGCAGGTGTGCGGCACGACGCATTGTAGGCGCACCGCAATAAAAATATCTCGATAAACCGAGAGCGGACACTTTGCTTTCCGCGCAGACGGGACATCATTGATGCGAGAAGGAAATGTGACGGCCGTTACTTCTTATGACGAGCTTTTCTTCGCTTGGTCCTCGTATCGCCGTTTCACCACCAGTAAAAGGCGGGAATAATCAACAAACGCTTCCGTACATTTACGGAAATCAGCACAGCTTTCAGTTCGGCAACACTTTTTTTTTTCCTTAGCATACCACCAACAATAAGCTGAAGTGAACGCTTAGCTTAAAATTCGGCGCACAAATTCTTGTAGCCTCCTAAGATAACCAAATAGCGGGAGTCGAACTAACCGCGATTAAAGCCATTACTCTATATTAGAGCTAAACACGTAGCTTAAGCTCGGAACACTCTCTTGAGGATATCGTGAAAATGTTGATGGTGCACCATCCCTCTCTTTAATACCCAGTATTTATTACTTGATGCTGTTAGGTGCGTAATTTATGGAGTTAAGTGGCCATGTGTGCGATGGCGATTTTGAATCCCAACCATAGGGACGGAACATCAATGGAGATGTTTTGCCAATTATCCCTGTTTTGTGCGATTTCAGTGCGCTTTAGATACTCGCAGGTGGTAAAAATTCGCCTAGAACACTGCACAACGGTACTCTTTTTTTTTTAGATTTCACTCCTAGCCACCATTCCTTAATTGCGCGGTGGAGGCCTCCTCCATGAAGTGAGGTAGCTGCTGCTATTTCTTCTTTTCAACCAGTGATATAAAAATGTCGGGAAACAATATGCATCGTGCTGCGCAATGCAAGATTGCTTTACATAGGCTGACTTTGCGCACTTTCATGTCCTTCATTCTTCTCGTTCAGTGTTTGCTCTTTCATATATATCACATTAGAAACAGCCGTTACCGCATCTTGCAGCTCGGCGCGCTTCCCTTCCTTCTCTGCAAAACAGTACAAAGCATTACGTCTTTCATCGCTGTATTATGAAAACATGAGTGGCATCGATAGCAGAACTTTCGTGCATTGCAAAAAAATTACCACGCCTACAGCTGTCTACTTACCATGCACAACACCGTGCACAAAGCTGATGCAGAACCCTCTACTACGGCGCCTTGCTTAGAAAACTTTCCCACACCTGTGCGCCAACTTTTTTCAATGAAAAATGAGTTTAGGCCGTATTTTCGGTAATATTAAACAAATGTTTTGCAAACGAGGTGGTGTTGATGCTGAAATTGAAGACGACACCTTCTCGGCAATCAGCTTATCTACGGTGTTTTCGTATGGAAGAAAATAAGGAATTTTGACTGCACGCTACGTCGGAGGCACCAAAACTAGAAAGCTATTAATCACTCGAAGGTCTAAGTTGTTAGAATGGTCTCGGTAACCGAAGCGTATGCAGGTAATAATTTCTTATCAGCTAAGTATAAAAACCACCGCGTCGCGTAGATAGAGCCGATTTCCAATTTGAGGCCTCGGACTATCACGTGACCGCTGTTCGACAGGCAAGCAATTGCCGGTAATTACTCGTGGAAAAAGTGCCGAATTTTTTACTTTAAATTATCGAACGCTCTTCTGAAGCGGTGCATTGTTTGATGCATGTGCGATATACGAGTATTACGAAACAGTTGGGTATGCCTTTCAAATGCTCAAAACTCGAATACGTGTACCGGAGCAGATTGAGAACAAATACTTTCATCTCTTCGCTGTTTGTTTGCCTTCTAGTTCATTTGGGATAGCTCTCACCACTCTTAAACAAACTATTTGAAACACTGAATAATCGCGGAATATGTTGTTACCGACATAAATAATTTCTCAGCATCGTATACCCTAGACTACAGCCCTAGACTGCATCACTTGCCAGTTGATGGCAGACTGAGGCTTCCGGGCGACTACAGCGGTAAACATCTTGGACAAAACGAAGCTGTGCTCTTTTACAGTGCGGATAAGCAGCAGGGCTGCTATGATCTGATTTGTTTGCATAAGTATCGAACAGGTGTGATTCTATTTATGCGGCATTTTGTGAGGATGCAGCATTCTCGTGAGTATCACTCACAGAAAAAGATATCATGAAACGCAATTTGGTGCTTGAACTCTTCTTCCGCATAGCATAGCGAAACAGAAAGTTCTGCTTCGTATGCGTAAGCTCACAGTTACTGTATTCGTTGGGCTAAATTAGTTTTCGCTGTGTATCGCGTCGTAAAAGTTCAACTATGGCTCCACTCCCTTTATTTCTGTCTGTTTGCAAACGCACAAGTTACTTTAGTTGTTAATAATAGTAATTTGTTCGCAGGGGAGGACTTGTATTATTAACAAATAAAGTATTTTGTGCGTTTGCGCACCGACAGAAATCAAGGCAGTGGAGCCATGGTTGAACTTTTACGAAGCGATACAGAGCGAAAACTAATATAGGCCAACGAGTACAGCAACGTGTGCGCTTGCGGATACATCGATGTGAGCTTTCACTGTGTAACGCGTTCTAAAAGTCCGACCGCGACTCTACTCTACATCTTGTTGCCGACAGCGCCGTCATGCGGCTAGCTTTCTGCATTCCACTTCTTCTTCCATTCCTCTTTTAGGACCGTATATAACGTAGCTATCTTTGCAGGAGTGGTGCCTTCCCGTTCACCTCGGCCCAGGCCCAACCTCTTCTACGGGGCCCCCTTGGACTCCTGCGAGGAGATGACCCCTTCGTACGTCGAAGTCCGGGCCGAAGGAACCGATGACCCTCTGCCGCGCGCGCCCGAAGCGGTTGTGGTCGTGGAAGACTCGAAGCCACCTTCGTATGACCAGTGCATCATGCAGGAATCTGAGCCACCACCTTACGTGGAGTGCTTGCCGGAAGAGTGAACGGTTACATCGCCCAGAGGGCCAACTAGTAGCTATGCCCAAGACGAGGGACTCTTAGCCTTATGTTGACGCGGACGCGAGTCCGAGCTTGATCAACGAGCTGCCGGCTTGAAGCCGGGGTGAGATGACGTCGTTATCGACTGCCACTCGTGCCATGTGCACAGGATGGTAGTGGCGTTAAGCGTAACCGCTATCTCGAAACCTTAACGGCCCGCCGGTATTAAGCCGTTTTTGAATCACCTCCAAGGAGTGTGCAAGTAGCATCAAAATCGTTGAACATGTAAGCTGAAGTACTTGCTGTGCATATTGTTCTCCATAGTATTCTTTATAAGCGGAACCTTTGCCGTTTGCCGTTGCCTAACAAGCCCACAGCCATGACGCCGGGCAGCTGAAATAAAAGATGCAAGAGATCTACACTGACTCCTGATTAACCACAGACACTGAGCAATTGTCTGGACAGCTCAAATATCTCTACATTGAGTATACAGCGTGTGACCAAATGCTGAACCAATGTAGGAACGACAAAGAACCCATTTTTTGTGTATTTATTAACGATCGAGCGGGTCCAGAATTGAAATAGGATTAAGATAGTTATTCACTTCAGCATCTTATTCATTATTCGGCAACAAATTGCGGGAAGGGCCCTCAAATCTACCAATGAGGATGGAGCATATAAGGATAGGGTAGTACAGTGCAGCCACATTTGACAATTGCTGCTTTTGTTTTCAGGCAGCTGTGATGACGGACGTTGTCGACCATGCTGGAGTCATGAAAGAAAAAACTGTTCATACCCTCACCGCAAAGCCAAACATTATTTGACACATATTGTTCAAGATAACGATGTCAGTGCACTAACATCCCGGCTCACTGAAAAGCGTTTTGACGAAACATTTTGGTTCTAAAACACCTCAGAATGTTAACTAAGAAGAACTGCCTCGGTAGAAACTAAATCATTTTCTAGACGGTCGTTGTTGCTTCAGGGAAACAAAGACGTGAAAAAAATATGTTGGGATGCTTTAATGTATCATTTTTGTATAAAAGCATCACAAGACAATGTATACAAGCAATTAATTTTTTTCGGTGGTAATTAAAAAAAAAGTACGAAAATGTATCGGATTCAAGCAGCTGTCATAGGCGTTCCAAAGCCTTTTGAGCGTTTGTCGTTCGAGTCATTGAGACATGGCTATAACAGCGTTGAAGGCGTCGAGCGACACCATGGAGTCCAATCCATTTTGAGCATGCCCGTTGCTTATCGACGCATTCGGCCGAGATAAATCGTAAACTGCCTCTTCCACTACCGCAAGCACAGGCTGGGTAATTTCTGGCTTTTTTTTCATTAACCTCCCGTTCCCTTACTATTCTGTGATATTTGACTCGTGTTTAGCTTGCGAGTTTCTTTCCAACGCTCCCTGTACTGGCTAAGCCTAGTTTTTATATATTTGTTAGTCTCCTTTTTGCTTTCATGATGAATGTTAAAAAGGCACATGGATTATACTTTTATTTCAGAGATTTTAATGCAGTTACGAATTATTCATTGTTCCATGCTTTAAGAGCCGCATTCCTTCATGAGCAATTCGAAGATCCTGGAAAAAACATCACAGAAAAAAGCGTGCATGCTTTTTAACATTAATTTGTTCTTGCACCTGCAGCCATCGGATGCTTTCATGCGCTAATGCACGCAATTCGCTATTTTTCGGCACAGCTCATCTCGATCCTGGTTGCAGAGGCAAAGGAAACCAAGGCAACTCGGGCGCGTAGAACGAATATAATTTTCATGTTTAGTATGAATACGTCCACATGTCCATACTGGGCTCTTTGTGTCACTAGCTACAGAAGAAATGTCGCGTGTTACATAAGTAGGCTGCAGTAATATACACCATACCTTTGAGACTGCGACGAAATACAAGCAACCGAAACACGCTCCGTCGACAATAGAGGACACAGTAACTGCGTGCAGGAGCTACCACGAACATCGGAAAAATTTATAGCAGCGCGAAAAAATGCAATATAAACCGCTCCACTACGAATAAGAGTTTCAACGCAGCAGCAACGCTCACACTTCTTCCAGCGGTTAAAAGCCTTAAACCAGGCACCAGTTTCAAGCAAGAGGTCAGCTTTGCTGGTCGGTGGTGCGAGTCAGTGCGCATGCGTATTGAAGCCTTGCCCTTAACTCCATGTCGCCATCTAGCGACCTATCTTCGCTACAGTGGCATCGTCACTGTAGCCCCGACTCCGATGTGTTTTTAGAGCCGTTCAAAGCATATGAGGCCGAGGAGGGTTCCTTTTTGTAAAATGGCGATATACCTCCGGTTACTGTGAATTTGTACAAGATCATCGCAGCCGGCTTAAGTGCAAGACGCCAATTATTTCGCTCGATGATGACTCCTTTTGTGGTGGCCCGTTAGCCCCGTTTTCGAAGCTCCCACCTGTCGAGTAGCGCCTCTCTTGCCTTCGCGATCATCCTTCTTCTTCGGGGACCCATCGTTACGTCCGTTTCTGTCGGTTCCCTTAGCGGTTTCGGCTTGATCTTCGGCTTGGCCAGTGGCATCACAGCCAATATTATCCGTTCCTGGCGAAGACCTGGAAGCTCCGCGGTCGCTCTCATACTTCACAAGTCTATCTCCTTTGTGCTCTGTGTCCATTCTCTTGGCGCCCTCGGCCTCATCTTGCGCTTGACTAGCTCCTTGGCTACCGGCATCTTCGTCCATAGCTGCCACTGACGCTGACACAAGATGTGGGACCCCAGTGTGGCTCTGGGAGGTCGGCGCGAGAGTGACTGGAGCCTCGGGAGATTTCCGTGCAGTTGGCGAATGGTCGGCGAGAGGACGCAGCGCCGGTGAATCTTTCTGTGGTGCTGGCTCTGAGCCGCCGCGTATGGCTCCGGATCGGTTGGCAAATTCGGTGGTTCCACTTCCTCCCCTTACAAGCGATGGAGAGCGATGGACAACTTCTTCTTGGAGGTGGACTATTTCCTCAGTCTCGCTCGCGATCGGCGACGCTCCCGTGGTCAATGGAGGCGTCAAAGGCTGTTCCTGCAACCGACAGAATAACACATTGGCTCTTCTGCATCCGTTTGTGTTCATATTCTGGAATATATCAACACATTATTCGCGAAACATCCCAGAATATACAATCACACAAAAGGGCACTTTGTCTATCAATTAATATCCCCGGAATTAAACCGTTTGCACGCGAGAAGGTACACAGAAGCGCGCTTTTGCTGGAAGTCTGTCATATGTACACGGTCCAGATGTATATTAGTACGTAATTTAGTCAAAACATAATTATCCTCAGTAACCAAAGATCACAACACTATCTAAATGACCCCGCGTGGGTGGTGCAGTGGTTACGGCGCTCGGATACTGTGCCCAAGGACGCCGGATCGAATCCCGGCCTCAGCGGCCGCTTTTCGATGGAGCCGAAAAGCAAGGTGCCCGTGTGCTGTGCGATGTCAGTGCACGTTAAAGAACCCCAGGTGGTCGATTTTTCCGGAGTCCTCCACTACGGCGTCTCTCATAGCCTGAGTCACTTTGGGACGTTAAACCCACAAACCAAACCAAACCATCTAAATGTTAACGAGACCACGCAAGAGAACCCATTCCCCAGAAACTTTGACACCGGCTTTACGAGCAAAACATCATGGCCATGCTTCTGGCACCTTGTAATTGGCCCGTGAAATGCCCAGCGCTGATTTTTCGGCGGCATGTGTGACGTCAGAAGCAAAACAGCCAGGTTAGTAGTAGCTGTCGACGCCGGAAGCTGCTCTGAATTGGAAGGTTGGGGTGGGAATCGAAACCGGACAGAGTCAGACATGTTGTCTCTATAATAATAATAATAATAATAATTGGTTCATAGGAAGGGAAAGGCGCAGTATCTGTCACACTTGTTTTTGTGGACACCTGAACCGCGCCGTAAGGGAAGGGAGGAGGGGGAGCGAAAGTGGATAGAGAGAAAGAGGAGCCGTAGTGGAGGGCTTCGGAGTAATTTCGACCACCTGGGGTTTTTTAACGTGCGCTGACATCGCACAGCACACGGACACCACCTCGCTTCGCCTCCATCGAAACGCAGCCGCTGAGGTCGGGATCGAACCCGGGTACTCCGGCACAGTAGTCGGGCGTCTTACCACTGCACCACCCCGGCGCGGCTGCCTCTATAGTCCACGCGGGCGTTCTAGCACAGATCGGTCAGATTGGGGCTTTATTATTTTCGTCAGGTGGTCGTTAGTTTACTGATATGCTATTTAGCCTGTCTGGGATAACACAGGCGCAAAATAAGGAATTAAGTTTGGGTAGCCAGGTAAGGACTCGCGAAGGAAGCCGCAGACAGAACATCATATACGTATCAGAACTTTATTTGTAATCCAAACTTTTTGAAGATCGAAAGACAATTTCCTTTTTTTCTATATATTAATTTCATAATTTAGTTGTTAGGATTGAAAAAAAAATCTAGAGGGCACTTTGGACCACTAAAGTATGATGAGGCAAAAGACAATATAGCACAATGGATTGTTGTTGTTGTGGCTGTAGGAAGAAGGAAAAGCAAATGCACGGGCCTGCTACTGGCTCTGTAGCTGAGCCACCTCAGTTGCCTCGTGCAGACAGAAGAGAAAATAGAGAAGAATGAAAAGAAAGAAGGAGAGAAAGGCGCGCGCTGCAACAGCAGCCGTCGTCCACCACCGAAGCGGTGGCGGGTGCAATGACGGCCTACAACATATAAAAATTCGGTGGCAGGCTAGCCCCCGCCGCAAGAGCGTGACCTACCTGCCCCAGCCCCATCAGAAGGTCGCAGCCCTCCACTGCAGCACCTCTATCTCCCTCATCTTTCACTCCCACCTTCCCTTCTTTACGGAACGGTACATGTGTCCGCGTAGAATCGTTAGATACTGCGCCTTTTCTATCTTGTAAATCAGTTTCAAACGTCACTGATGCCTGCTGTACTAACGCTTCCTAGACATCTGGGACTGCTTCTGTTTGCTTTGTGGTGCGGCGTTATAGGAAGCGGCAAATGAAAGGCGCGCAGCACGTACGCCTGGATCAGACGCCCGGCGGGGTCAGCTTCTTATATGCATGAATTGCCTGATGACGTCATGACCTGTCGTGACGGTACATCGCGCGCCTCTTGTCAACACAACAAGCATTGCATTGAATGCATCAAAGTTCACCGGCGTTCTATAATTCTACAGGAAAGGACAGGCGCACTATCTCACTCGCAGAATCCCACCATCATCCTCACGGTATCTTGTTCTGGCTGTAGGAAGAAGGAAAAAAGGAAAATGAACGCATCCACATTCACTTCGAAAAAACCGAAGGCACAAAAGGTTAGATGCAGAAAAGATAGCCATTGCCATTATACAAGTATAAGGCGATTAGCAGGGGGGATATCAAGAGAAAAAAATTACCGACGATTACGCTACTTCCTAATGCGAAATTTGAGCGCAGCAAATAAGCTGTTTCCCCTTTTCGATAGATTGAGGCAAAGAAATCGAGCAACACATGTATGCGCTATCACAGAATTTTTTTATTTTTCACACGTATTCCTTTAACAAAGACTCCCTTCTCGGCGGCGGCGATGAGCTGATTCAGCCTCGCTTACACCTGGTTGCTCTCGACGGTGGCGATGAGCTTCCGCTTCGGCGGTGCGAACGGCAGGGTCTTCTCGACGGCGGCGATGAGCTTCTGCTTCAGCCTCGCTTACTGCTCTGGATTCTGGCGGCGACGGCGCTGGGCCTCTGCTCTGGCAGCTCGTTTAGCAGCAGCAGCAGCAGACGGAGGACTCCCACCTGTCGCCTCGCTCATGGCTCAGAAAGAACTGGCAGATAATTTCGCAGTGGCGAATGGCAGCGGCAATTTCGGCTCGGGCGGTGCACATATACAGATCCGCCGCCACCGATCTGGCTCTCTGATTGCCACCGCACAGGGGTTGCATTGGAGGAGGAGCGAAGAAAGGAATTAAGTTCGAGCCGGCGCTTTGACAACCGGAGACTTGCAGGAAGAGGGGGGAGGGGGGCGGCGTGTACAGCCAGCGGCAAACGATGGGGGCAGAAGCGCGCGCAGCAAGCGGACAAAGCGATAAAGGGAGGAGGGAAGAGATAGCAGCGACTGACTGATGCTGCTGACGCCGATAGTGAGTCAACCCCAGCTGCGGAGTTGGTTTCAGGGACAACGCCTCCGATGCCGACGCAAACAATATGATACCCTCGCTTCCGCAGCGCCAAGAACCAGGTTATCTTGACTCTCTAGCGGCGTCAGCGGCATCCAGCGGTATCAGTCGGTCGCTGCTAGCGCCGGGGGGATGAAAGGGGGCGGAGCTGGTTACGAGGCCGACGCCGACGCCGACGCGAAACCCAGGAACGGACGGCAAAGAGCTGCGCTCTAAAAAATGCACGGGCATGCTACTGGCTCTGTAGCTGAGCCATATCCGCTGCCTCGTGCGGACAGAAGAGAAAATAGAGAATAAAAAATTAGCTGTGGCTTAGCTCTGGTTAAGCCTGAGTGATTGCGAAAGCAATACCTCCCTGGCTGCGCTTGGCTCTGCTGGTGGTTTGGCATGGCTTCGCCTTTTGTGCAACTAAAGGATTTACTCTGGACACAACACGGTTTCTACTGTTTGTTTATTCCAATGAACACGCTTTGGTGGTCCGCAAAGTAGTGACTCTTTGCCTGCTCGCTCGCTGAACTTGCAGAACGCCGCCGGGCTCGCCATTCGCAGCATTGGCGCGTTGCTTAGCCAACCGCGCTTGCCTTTCTTCATGTGTCTCCTCGGCACGGCGCCGGCGTTTGCGCGCAGCACGTCGCTCCAGCGACGCCTTGTACAACTCCTTTATCCTCTTGTACAACTCCTGTATCCTTGTACAACTCCTTTATTCCCGTTTATCCTCTCCTAGCGAGCGCCCTCACGCGGCGGGCCGAGGAGGCCGTCACGTAAGTGGTGTTGGCCGAGCGAAGGAACGACTATGGCCGAAGAGACAAGCTGGGGCCCCTGCTCGCCTCTGGTCGTGACGTCACGCTGTCACGTGGCAGCCGGAGCGAAGGAACGACCTCCACCGATGGCAGAGAAGTGCTAGCAGTATTGCTTTCGCAATAAAAGAAAAGGGAGAGAAATACGCGCGCCGCAACAGCCGTCGTCCGCCACCGAAGCAGTGGCGGGTGCAATGACGGCCTCTAACAGTAAACATCGGTAGCAGGCTAGCCCCCGCCGCAAGCGGCGGTGACCTACCTGTCCCAGCCCCATCAGGGCCTGGAGCGAGGCTCCCCTGATGGGGCTGGGACAGGTAAGTCACCGCCACTTGCGGTGGGGGCTAGCCTGCCGCAGAATGTTTATCTGCTACGGCTCCTCTTTCTCTCTTTCCACTTTCATTCCCACCCTCCTCCCTTCCCTTACGGCGCGGTTCGGGTGTCCACAGAGCAAGTGTGACAGTTACTGCGCCTTTCCCTTCCTGTGAACCAATTTGTCGGCCATCATTGCACCTGCCACCGTTTCGATGGTGGACGACGGCTGTTGTTGCGGCACGCGTCTTTCTCTCCCTCTTCCTTTTCTTTCTTCTCTACTTTCTCTTGTCTGCGAAACAAAGAGGCGTCCGTGTGCTGTGCGATGTCAGCGCACGTTTCGCAGACAAGAGAAAATAGGCGAAACGAAGAGGCGTCCGTGTGCTGTGCGATGTCAGCGCACGTTAAAGATCCCCAGGTGGTCGAAATTACTCCGTAGCCCTCTACTACGGCTCCTCTTTCTCTCTTTCCACTTTCACTCCCACCTTCCTCCCTTCCCTTACGGCGCGGTTGCGGTGTCCACAGAAAACAAGTGAGACAGTTGCCGCGCCTTTCCCTTCCTAAAAAATAAATCAATTTTCTCTTGTCTGCACGAGGCAGCGGAGGTGGCTCAGCTACAAAGCTAGTTGCAGGCCTGTTTATTTTCTTTTCCTTCTTCCTACAGCCACAACAACATCATGGCCAGGATCAGTCACCCTTCACCACCTCCCTCCTCACGGTAACCCCGTCGTGGTGGTGCAGTGGTAAGAGGAGGGAGGTGGTTAAGGGTGGCGGTTCCTGGCCATACGGGGCTGGGACGGCAGGTCAACGCCTCTTGCGGTGAGGCTAGCCAGCCACCGAATTTTATCTGTTGTAGGCCGTCATTGCACCCACCACTGCTTCGTTGGTGGACGACGGCTGTGTTGCGGCGCGCGTCTTTCTCTCCCTCTTCTTTTTCTTTCTTCTCTACTTTCTCTCTTCTGTCCGCACGAGGCAGCGGACGCCCGACTACTGTGCCGGAGTACCCAGGTTCGAACCTGACCTCGGCGGCTGTGTTTCGATGGAGGCGAAACGAAGAGGCGTCCGTGTGCTGTGCGATGTCAGCGCACGTTAAAGATCCCCAGGTGGTCGAAATTACTCCGTAGCCCTCCACTACTGCTCCTCTTTGTCTCTTTCTACTTTCACTCCCATCTTCCTCCCTTCCCTTACGGCGCGGTTGCGGTGTCCACAGAAAAACAAGTGAGACAGTTACCGCGTCTTTCCCTTCCTATAAATAAATCAGAGGCAGCGCAGGTGGCTCAACAACAGAACCAGTAGCAGGCCCATGCATTTTTTTTTTCTTCTTTCTACAGCCACAACAACAGTGGTAAGACGCCCGACAACTGTGCCCGAGTTCCCGGGTTCGATCCCTACCACGGCGGCTGCGTTTCGATGGAAGCGAAACGAGGTGACGTCCGTGTGCTGTGCAATGTCAGCGCACGTTAAAGATCCCCAGGTGGTCGAAATTGCTCTGTAACCCTCCACTTCGGCACCCCTTTCTCTCTCAACGTTCACTCCCACCTTCCTTTCCTTACGGTGCGGTTCAGGTGTCCACGGAGCAATTGTGACAGATACTGCGCCTTTTCCTTTCTGTGAACCAATTATTATCAGCCTCACGGCAGACAAGAGGAATTATGAAGAGCGCTTCACGATTGCCTTCCAAAAAGTGGCTGCAGCACCTCCCGAATAGCTCTCAAGGGTTGTCACTCCGGGAGTTTTAATGTGACGAGGCTACTCTAAAGTTGGCTGATCATGACATTCATTCATGTTTATTGTCTTGTGTATTTTTTTTTTTCATGTTTTGATCGGAGTTTCGTGCTATGTCGTATGCCAAAGCCAGGCAATAAAGAAAAAAAAAGGTCGGGCCGTGGCGCAGTTTGCGAAGCTCTGGACTTCCAGCTGGTTCTAGATCCAAGGGATGGATGTTCGATTCCCGGTGGAGACGAAGTTTTTTATCTTTTTAACCCTCGCTCTCGAAAGCGTGACACCTCTGCTGGAAACGATCAGGCCTCAAAGGCTTTCGCCTAATATGACCATTCTTAGCGCATTCGTGAAACTTTTGCTTGTGCACCCTTCAGAGGACACCTCAAAACCTTTAAAGACCTCGCACTGTCACGGTGATTCATTCAGAATATACGTGTTGAGCGTATCATTTTTACAGCATGCTATTTGATTATGTAATTGCCTATGTAAAGGAACAATAAAGACTTTACGACTCGTGACAGATCATATGCGATGTCCAGTTGGCGTCAACATCTCTGTCTTTCAGCTGAAGTTTTCGAGCTTAACAGGAGCTTCATATCTTGTGGTCATAGAAGTGCTGTAGATGAATGAATGAATGAATGAATGAATGAATGAATGAATGAATGAATGAATGAATGAATGAATGAATGAATGAATGAATGAATGAATGAATGAATGAATGAATCCCTTGTTTAAGGAAGGAATGGCTCTCAGGGTGTATGCGACGTCAAGAGGCGACGTGAAGTGTGCAGTTGCAGCACCTTCGAAGCAGGCAATCGAACTAACAGTGGTCGCGTGTAAGACGCTCCTCATAGGCCAGAACGGATTGGTTAAACTGATCTATTCTGGCCTATGAGGAGCGTCTGACACGCGACCACTGGGTCCTCGTGAGTTCGATTACCTGCTTCGAAGGTGCTGCAAGTGCGCACGTCACGTCGCTTCTTGACGTCACAGACACCCCGCTGACAAGTCACTGCCCGACCATGTCACCTGTCAGAGACATCTTCGAGGTTTATAGAATCTGCGAGGATTAAAAAGTTGACACCGCCAACTCACTCGACAAATTTTCCCAACACATGAGGTCTATAACGCTCGCGCATTAATGCAGCGGTTGCTTTTATTCATGATGACGCTAAGATGTCACCTTTCAGTAACTATATGTACTGTTGATCTCTACGCTACGCTGCTGATAATTTCTTCTACCAGGAGGCTCAATCCAATGCGGACAAATGAAAACCTACCGGCCCACTCACCCGGTTAAGCCTTACTGACGAGGGAGCAGATGGTACAGAGCGAGCATTGACGTCCCGGCTTGCAGCCACAGACCTTCGTGGCATCTTGTCACTCAAAGCGGTCGCTTTCTGGTCCCCCGCTTTGCCCTTCTTGGGCTTCAAACCTGGTGACATGACGGCAGGCGGTGATGCAGGCACATTACCAGCATTTTTTTTCTGTGACGTCGCGGCTGGTAGCCCTTGTACGGACGGCTGGGCCTGCACTTTCTTTCTAAAAGATGGCTTCTTTTCTGCCGCCCTCACAGTAGACGAAGCACCATCGACTTTCCTGCGGCGCGACGCTTTACGAGCCGGAGATGGACACTTTCCGAAAGGCGACGCTGGTGTCTCAGGTTTCTTATCTAAAGGCAAAAAAAGTCAAGCCAGGGCAAAAGAATTATCATCATGATTCCAATACTGGGTCATGGCTACACCTTGAAAGCATTTGTTGGTTGCCACTATCACAACTGGCCAAGCCTTGCCTTCGCGTCTAAAGGGCGATAGGAAAGCAGACATCTCGCATTAAGCGATTGAGCAAGTGTGTCAGCCTGCTGATTGGCCCCCACTTTGTGCCGGTTCACAGTGTTATAACACTTTGAAGATAGTCACTGCTATAAAGCACAGAGCAATACCGCAACGCTGAAGGCTGAAGTCAAGCAACTTACAACGTGCAAATAAAGCTAGAAAAATCCCCTGCCAGTCGCGGAAGCAAGCCCGCGACATGCGCATGTTACGCATAATGCTCTACAAAATGTACCTTACAGCATAGCCCTTTCATCCTGCTTCAATCCTAGGTGCATGCGTTTGCATGCATGCAAAGGAATCTCGTTCACCACTACCGCTCGAGCCTTGTACAGTGTAACGCGCAACACGTTCTAAACTGTTAGTACTTGCAAGCGAAAATGACTCGGATGTCACATGAAATATTTGGCGAAACTAGAATGAACCGAAATTTATAGCTGACTCTTATCCACTCAAGGAGCTTAATTTCAAGCGTACACGCAGCCTGTGTCCAAAACCTAAAGCCTACAGCTTGCTTTCTTGTAATACTCCGCGCCTCCTTTATTATTTGCGACATTGCGAATATCGAAAAAGAAAGCGATTTTCTAAAATATAGCAGTGCCCTACTTAAGAGGAAATATCATAGGCTGTGCATTTCCACAATGGCTGTAACTGCTATTTGAATACTACGTGAAGTATGTACTGCAGTGCAGTCAGACATGCTGCTTGTTAGCTTTGATTTCCTAAGAAGAAAATTAACTATCGACAAGAGCACTAATTTGCGGCTATTCGCCCTCTCAGTCTACCTGCCAGTGTGTCTGCCGAGGCTGCTGATGTTCTTTTGTCAGTCGCCTTGTAGTACCGAGGGCTAACAGCGACGTCCGGAGACAGCTTGTCGGTTGAACATACATTTTCATGTGCCGTACGTTCCAGGTCATGCTTTGTTGAGGGCGCAAAAGATTGTGGGTGATAACTAATCTCCGCAGGGCTCGCTGGAGACAGGACGGGCTTCTCGGGATGGAGAGATGTGGGTGACCCTCTCTTGGACTTACTGCCGGGCGACCTGTGGCCATGAGACCTTCTTCGGTGTCGTTGCTTGGCCAGTGGATGCGGGGCCGGCGGCGCTATGTCCGGTAATACAACCTCTCCTGCGACTTCCAAGACGTCAGGATGTGGAGTAAATTTCGGCGAACCGCCACTTCTCTTTCCTTTGGGTGATACCGTCCCTTTCTTCTCAATTCTGGGCGAATCCGGCGAGGCTAGACTGCCTTCAGCACGCTGTTTTTTCTCCACTAGTTTTTTTGCACGATGCTGTGCGCCAAACGGCGCTATTTCATGCTGATCCGGATTTACGCCTTTCGGTGCTGAGGGCAACCTAGCTGATCCCTGTGAAGGCAATGGTGATCTCCCCGAAAATGGTGCCGAAGTTTGCGACGCATTGCTATCGCGGCCTGATTCCACGACACCTTTCCTGTCATCCAGCTTTTTGCTTCCATGTTGCCGAGCCGGACAATAAACGGGAAGCTCAGAGGGAGACCGCGTCTCTGGCGCTCTTTGCTGCTCTCCCTGATGAGATGCTTTCTCCTCTGCGGGAGTTCTCGACTCGGGGAGGAGTGGAGGCGACGGGGACTCTCGAGGTGTTGCCGGTTCCTCCGGCTGTGGCAAAGACACTGCTTCTACGTGAAGGCCCTCGCGGTCACTCGAGATAGCAGGACTTGCGGTTTCTTTGGGGCTCTGGTCCATGCGGTGCAGCGCGTCTTCTTCCACGACACTTTTAAAGACGACGTCCGCTCTTACGAGTGAATCCACGGGTCCAGCTTCCGCTCCGGGGGTCAGGGGTTGAGACGCCGAGAGTTGTTCTTCATCTCTCGAGGAAGGCGGAAATGGCAGTGAGTGAGGACATGGCGCCTCCACGCTCGGCGAAGCAGCGTGACTGGTGTGCGTCCCAGCTGTTTTTAGCATGCCTGCGCGGGGCGATGTCGATGTTACCGGCACATGATGCGCCTTCGCTTTGACGGAGCGCCATACGGCGCTCAGCGGACGGGACACGTGGAAGATGCCGGAGTCGGGAACGACCTGCACGGGGTTGATGCGCAGGCTGGTTAAAATGGAAGAAGCGAGTGTCTTCCAATGCAGAAAATATAGAAAAAAAAATCGCCGACACTTGTAGTCAATGGTGCGAAGCCGCGTGTTCGAACTATGGATAGGGATGTTCATACGATAGTTAATCGTATGAACATCCCTGTGTGCCCGACCATTACCGACCGCCAGTTTATTATGAAAGCACACAGAAAGAGAACATGAATGATTCCATGCCTATACGAGAAAGTTAAGCCATGCGTGAGTGACTTGAAAATTATAATAAGCGGGTCAACTCTGGCTGAACATGCTGTAACACACGTTTGGCAGCTGACTGTGGGCGTCTATGGGTAATATTTATTCAAATCACTTGCATTTCTCTTCTTCTATCATAAGGATGTTTATAACGTCGGAAACAGGAGTTAAGAGATTGAACACTAAAACGTTTATCTCAGTGCAGTTAAAAAAATAGCTTCGCGACCGCTCGAAGATGATGACACTAGTGGTCCATCGACGGCGGCTGGTGAGTGGCCCCGACTCAGCAAGAGATGGCCGTCGCGGCACTGGCGGATGAAATTAACTGTATAATCCATATTTCAAGCTCTTTTTGGCAATGCGGAACCTGTCTCGTTCAATCACGGTGCTGAAATAAAGCAAATAGTTGCTCAATTACTTGAGCAGAGTGGAACTATATTAACAAATTGCAGTGATCGTAAAATAGCTCTATCTTTTCTTTGGAAAGCGCAACGAATGTGGCATTCACTGAGTAAATTATCAGCAGAAGTCTGCACGAATGCAGCTCTCCAGAAGCATACTGCGGAGTGACGCACCACCGTTCGCAAATAGGCGCACGCCCTATCCGCTGATGTGTCTTACGTTATAAAGCTTGGTGCTCACTTTCCTCTTCCTTCCCAGTGGTTGAGCCACTAGTCGCGGAATGATGGGTGCGAAAAAGCACATTATGCATCCCGCGCCGTTATGAATGGCGCAGGTCATCGTAGGCTCCAGTGCCACAAACATTAGCGAGGCCCGCTGCGATGGTAGACTGCTGTGCCTAAGGATGCGCGATCGCATCATGCCCGCAGCGGCCGCTTTTCGATGGAGGCAAAGAGCAAGGCGCCCGCATGCTGTAGGTTGTCAGTGCACGTTAAAGAACCCCATGTGGTCGAAATTTCTGGAGCCTTCCACTACTGCGTCTCTCGTAGCCTTAGTCTCTTTTGGGCGTTAAACCCCACAAACCACCGCATTAGCAATGCCTTGTATTTAGGGGGCCTGCATTTTACACCACGTAACGGCGACATAAGGCTGAACAGTGTGCAATAGTTGTAGGCATACCTGCCGCAGTCTCGATTGAAGTAGTCAACACTTCGACTGCACACTTCTGTAACATGACAAAACAGTCCCTGACCTTTTCGGGTGAGCGCCACTTCACCGGTGGCTTGCCGTCCCTCTCCTCGGAGCTGTCGTAGCGCCAATCACTGGTGTTGGGGCTGTTCTTCCCCTCGCTGGTCAGGATCATATGCGTGCCCAGCATATCGCTAGACGACTCCGACGGAGAGTCCCACTGCAGCATATGGAAGAGGGCATTATGTCTTTCGTGGAAGCACAAGCATGTGCATAATATGCCATGACTATTCTATGCATTCGCTACAAAAGATAAGTGGTTCTAAAACAATAACTTGTCAGAGAAACCTGCCGTGCTCTCAGCAGGTCACTCGACGAATGAGAATTGCTGTTAATTGTTACAGGCCAGCTAACACCGCCTAACGTCAGAAGCTTCTGATAATGCATGGATTTTACTAATAACTGCTAAATAATTGGCGCGACTTACACACGCGCGGTTTATGGCAATCGCCACGGCTTGCTGCGAGTATGAAAGGAATTGAAAGGTTCAGTTATAGATTCGACTAGAGGAAACAAAATGTGCTCCGTTTTTCTTCATTTCACTTCCAGCTCACTCTGCAAACCCATGGGAAGCTTTGCGCGAAGGAACAGGCTTCTTCCTGCCGTCAGGATCAGAAACACGGATGCCTGTACGATTGTACGGCCAGAATATAACCTTTTCTCGTGTTATGTATTGCTGTTAGCGAATAAAAGTGCATGATGGAAGCGAAGTTGCATCTACGCCACCGAGAGGAGCCGTCATAACCACATTACTGCGATGAATCCACTAGGCGAGCGACTGATGTCAGTTCTCATCTCAGTGTGCGTTCGCTATTTTGTAGCGAAAGCTGCATTAGGCTAGTCAGTGGCGCGTTTCGGTTGTTGTTGTGGCTGTAGGAAGAAGGAAAAGAAAATGCACGGGCCTGCTACTGGCTCTGTATTTGAGCCACCTCCGTTGCCTCGTGTGGACAAAAAAGGAAATAGAGAAGAAAAAAAAGGAAGAGGGAGAGAAAGACGCGCGCCGCAACAACCACCATCGTCCACCACCGAAACGGTGGCGGGTGCAATGACGGCCTACAACAGATAAAAATTCTCTGGCAGGCTAGCCCGCGCCGCAAGCGGCAGTGACCCACCTGTCCCAGCCCCACCCGGGGAGTTTTGGTAAACGTCGCTAGTCACTATTGCGAATGTGCCGTAATCATAGCAACGACTGTAGTTGTTCCGAGCCACGAAGAAGAAAAAGAAGGGAAGAGATAAGAGGGAGGAAAAGAAAAGGAAGCAAGAAAATTGCGAAGACGCAAAGATGAAGGCAAAAGGAGAAAAAAAAGAAGGGAAGAGGGAGAAGAAGTCAGTCAAATGGAGCAATAAGAATCTGAAGAGACCAATAAGACGCGTCGAATCGCATATCACGTCATAAGGATTGCAGCCAGTGCATCGGAGGCGGGAACGTTCGAGTCGGACTTCGTGAACACACAATTTAGCTTTAGCTACGGATATTCGGGCGTAACTGAGTTGAGAAGCCATCAGTTTTTTTAGAATAAAATGCAGAAGCCCAGCTGCAAAACATAACACAGAGCCTAACCACCCCACCGGGGTGGCGCAGTGGTTACGACGCTCGACTACTGTTCCCAAGGACGCGGGATCGAATCCCGGCCTCGGCGGCAGCTTTTCGGTGGAGGCGAAAAGCAAGGCGTCTGTGTGCTGTGCGATGTCAGTGCACATTAAAGAACCCAAGGTGGTCGAAATTTCCGGAGTCCTCCACTACGGCGTCTCTCATAGCCTGAGTTGCTTTGGGACGTTAAACCCCACAAACCAAACCAAACCAAACAGAGCCTAACCCCTGTGCGACTCAACAGGATTGATACAGCCAGTACAAACGATGGTGAATGCTGGAACAAAAATAAACGACATGTTTAAACCATTTTGTGGGCTTTAAGAATCTGAAAAACGATGTGTAAGTAGAAGATAGAGGAAGGCACTTTTTTCAGTGTCACGTCAGCTTTTACTGAAATTACGACAGTGTCTTAATAGCTCTCTCGTACGCAGACTTACGCCTCCAACGTATGAATGGTGCACCCTTTCTCGACGCTTCCATGGGCTCAGATATCACGTTGACATGCTGGGCGCAAGAGTCTCTGAAAAGGGCGTTTAGTATTCTCGAACCAGAAACGCAACGTGATTGAATAATTGCCTTATTTCTCAAGCACACGGGAGTTAACTAAAGTACAACTTTAACATCAACATTATGCTGAATATTTCTTCATTCTATTGCACAGTTTGGCTTCAAGAGCCTAATTTGTCGTCTGCAATTTTCAAAATAAGCTTTTTCGTCACTGCAGTATGACTAGGATTTTGTGCTGTTCGAAAGTCACTATGCTCACGGCAGTCTTACACGTTTATCCGGCGACTGAGACGGAGATGCCGGACACGGTGGAAACTGCACAGACTCCGGCGAGGGAGAAGCCAGGTCTTGCAGCTGAGTGTCTTCGGCAACCAGCTGCTGGCGGTACACCATGGCCTCCTCCCAGCCGTCCGGTACCCAGGTCGGTAGAGGGAGCAGGCACTCCCGGAAACTCTGAACGGGTTTTATACGCGTCGAGTGAAAAGCTCACTGCACCTTCGTGAGATAAGTGAAAGAAATGCCATGGCCTATGAACCGGGCGAAAAAATTACTAAATTTAGCTGACTTAAACCACGTGTTCACTGAGTTGTTACAGCCATTAAGACATATCGAAAAATGTCCACAGGTGATCTATGCGGCCCATACGGTAACGCAAGCCTCAGCATGAGTGTTGCACCCGCAAAGAGCAGCCTCTACCAGTAACGTGTAGAGACTGCGCGAGTGGTTGGCATATCGTCGTATGGCAATCAGTACCAGTCTGCACTGTCCCGGACCATTCCAGCAACAGTCTGATAGACCGCAGCCCGCCTCACTCTCTACCACTATGTTCTGATTGGAGACCACGGTTTCTCTATTGCCGCCCATATCTACTCCATTCTTCACTGAAGGTAGATACGAACAATCCCATCTCTACCCTTTCCCTCCTGTCTACCAAGTCGTGGCACGGACAGAGACAAGTTATTTTTTACTATTTTTGGATGGCCTTACCAAATCAAGTCTTGCCATGGCGCCGCCCATGCTCTGCGATAGCGGGCGTTTGAACGTTGATGCATTGAAACATTGTCTCAGTACAAGTTGGGTTTTCGGAGGAATGCAGTCTAGGCTGCTGATATAAAAGCTTGAACGCGTCGAAAACCGCGCTGCAAGATCTGTTTCTGGTAATTATAACTTCCATAGCAGTATTACATTAATTAAAGAGAACCTTGGTTGGAAAACACTAGCACACCGCTGATTAACTGCAAAATTGGAACTTTTTTTCCGAATTTACTCTAGTCCAACAGCAATAAATAAGAACTTGTACATTTTTCCTCTGCTTTTCATCTCTAAACGAGGTGATCGCGAGCTGAAAGTTCTTAAAATGCGCTGTCGAACTGATGTCTGCGGTTATTTATTTTTTCCTCATGCTTTCGACACTGGAATAAGCTTTCCAACAGCATCAGTGAATGTAAACATGTTGAGAGTTTCAGTCTTCACTGTCCCACAGTCTGCCGTACATTCATATCATCCCGTTTAATTCATATCTTTTGATTGGCATTGCGCTTCATGTGATAGTGTACCGTTTTTATTTACTGTGTTGTGAATTTTTCGAATTTTGCTCCGCGGTGCCCTGAAGACCATTTGCCGTCGAGATGACATATCTATGTGACGTATTTTGTTACTTTCTCGCTTTTACCAACTCTGCTTAGCTGTTTTAGGTTTTTGTCACACTTCCATTTAAGCCGCATGTTTTCTTAAAATTGTCCCCCCCCCCTCCCCCCCTTTCAATAATGCCCTTGAGGTGCTGCAGGTACTTGTATAAATAAATAAAAAGTTCTGCCGAAGTTGCTGGTGGGTATAAGCCACAGCAAGCTTACCCGTCTAACGTAACGATTCAATTTCCTCAGCTCCAAGTGAATGCGGATTTGCGTTCCTACAACTTTGAATGCTCTCGCAAAGTCGGGAGAAAAGTGGGTTAGGAAACTTCACAGTGATGTCCTGTCTATAGTTGTCGTGCTTGCCTACCAAAACAAGAACCGGCTGCTCTGCTCACCAGTTTCGTGCAGACCATGAAGACGACTGCGCACACTGGAATAAAGCTGAGCTCCAGTGCAGATACCCAGACAATCAGCATGTTCAGCAGAGCCGGGTAACGCCTGTCCTGCGACTGTACGGTTATCAGCCTGGCCGACAGCAACGCCTGCACATAGATCGGTACTTCCATTTAGAGAGTAGCCCAATGCGATTAAGGCAGTTGAAAGGAAGCATGCAGAAATTAATAGGCATGTTTTTCTTCGAACGTATTTAATGCAACTCGCTACACGAATACGTCGCCGTGTCGATCGCTTAAAGTACTTGTGGAATATCCTGCACAATTTTTGTAAGTTTTAACAGCTATGCCTCGAAGCAGTGGCTCTGTGATTAGGGCGCTCGAATACTGAACCCAATGATGCGGGATTTAATCCCTGCTGCGGCGCCTTTTTTTCGATGGAGGCGAAAAGCAAAGAACCCGTAAGCTATGAGATGTTAGCGCATGGTAAAAACTCCAGGAGTCTAAATTTTTGGAAATCTCCACTGCGGCGTCTCATAGCCCGAGTCGCTTTGAGACGTTACGCCCCACACACCGACCAAACAGCTATGCGGTTAAAGGAGTCACTGCACCAATTTCGGTAAATAAACTGCTTATTGCATCTTATTTATGATATGTCAAGCAACTGAACCTCAATGGTTCAGCTCCATCGAACATGCAGATAGTTTTAAAAGCTGTACTTTCTTTTCTTCGTGAGCAGCTTGCCGATCTGGCAACTGGCGCAGCTGGTGACGGCATAAACCGACGCCATGCCATCTGCTGCATGTTCTGAACACGAGCAGCAGCGACCACGGTTACGCTAAGCAGTGGTAGCCGATGTGGCGGACTAAACAGCAGTCATGCCGCTAACCACGGTTACCGTAACTGCGTTTCCGATCTCTGCTCACGCTTTTAATCTAGGAAATAAGGGTGCTTGCGGCGGCCGGGATTCAGGTGCACGTCGGCGACCGATTAAGAAAGGCATACGATGCTGGCACCGCTAGACCAAAGTACACATTGCACACTGAAACGCGTCTCAAAGGCAAAAAAATAAAATGCACTGCGTATAGAGTGCCTTCCGACGACGCTGTTATGCATTCTTCGAGTACCGCCACCTGCGCAGCAGCGTAGTGTATATGGTGCGACGCGCTACATCGAGGCACCCAATAATAACCTGTGTCATCTTAACAGTGCCGTTATATGCTTCATGTCCAAGTCTCGCCCCAGCCACATCACAAAAATAGACGATAAGCACATGAGGCTTACAACACCGGATGCCGCAAGCTTACGGCAATGGTGCTGCATGCGAGCACGGCGAACGACAACGCTCTGCTTCTCACTTATCCTCGCTAGGCCTAGATTACTTGGCATCGAAGCCACAGCGGACGTCACTCTGTAATCGTTCAGCAAAACGTTATAGTAAATGGAAGGTTCGATCATGAGAGTTACCCTAATCACCACTGTTTCGTAGTTACGTAAATGATTAATTTCGGCGACGCTTTAGCAGCAAAGCTACAAAGTGAAATAATACAGGCACAACCAACGAAAGCTGCTATGCGGCTATGGGCAAAAACTCCCACCCTATGGGGAAGCTTTTCTAAAGAAGCTTTCATTTTTTAGATTCCTTTTTTCCAGAACCTAATATTATTACGACAAAAACAAACTTTAACACGCTTTTCTGACACTGGCGCAAGGGATCCGCCGTTTCGCTGGCGTGGGCAGCTTGCGGTAGGCGTGGTATCAGACGATGGCGATGGTCACGCCAAAGGTGGATGTGTGAGCAAAAGCTAAATCGCGTTTTGCTATAATCTGTGTTCTGTTTTCTGAAACAAGCTGAGTACATTCATTGGGAATCATGCTGGCGTTTGAGCAAGCGCGACCACAGTACAGTTTACCGGCAGTTAATCGAAGCCGACACTGCAGCAGACTAAGCGGTGGCCGGTGTCGGTCTGTGAAGTCACCAAGCATTTCAACATGGCGATGGCTACCAGTGGGAGGAGCTTCGCAGTCTCAACTTTAGTCACTTATTTGGAAAAAATAATTCGTCTAGGGGGATCAAATTTCAAGAATAAAATAATAAAGTCCAGTATTACCTGCCACACTACAAAATTAATAAAATAGATGACCGTGGCAGGAATCGTTTAAGGAAAACATTGGAGTGTGCCGAGTAAATTGCGCCGCACTGACTGGTCAGCATGCAGTGACCTAACACGAGACATCGCAGATAAGGTCAATGCAAAACGCCAGGGCAATTGTACCCCACTGAGCGGTGTCCCAGTGACCGTATACTGTGACGAGGTGACAATAACTAAGAAAATATTTTCTGGATAAACGCAAACAACCCTCGCTAAATCTGGCCTTGCATTGTGGCAACCGCTCTATAAGTGAGTTTTGTTTTCAGTCTGAGGACATCCCTTTGAGAGGGTAACATTTGGTGAACTGATGCTGCCTCGTTCTGTTTTTTCAGCTCTCCCGTGATAAGGAGCCACTGACCACGTTGGCAAACGCGTTAAATAAAATGCCCGGGTATTCTGACATGCTCCATTGCATTGCTTAACAGTCATGAACTCTAAAGAGCTGTTTTCACTTATTGCAGGCCTTATACATTTACCAACGTGCCATAAATTCTGAAAACAAATCGCAAACTGAACAAATACTCACGACGATGACTACCGGAATAAGTGACGTCCAGCAGAGCTTCACGAAGAATCCTGGCTCCTCATTGGTCATGAGCCTGGAGTCGATGGCGAGCCTCTTGGGTCCTGAGAGCATGCGAGGAAATTATATTCTTAGCCTAGCCAACATTTTCCTGTGTGTTTCAGGACGAGTAAATTATATGTGAAATTACGCCACGGCGCTCCACCGTATTGCTATGGAGAAAATAAATTTTCATGTGAACGAAGCAGTTTTCTGCGCTGCTGTTTTACAATACCAGATCCGAGGCTTGGTTTATGAGGGGAAAAACGCTGAATTAGGTCAACTTTTGTTAAGTTGGAAATTAGTGCGGTCATAAACTAACGTAAAACTTTGCGAAGACCTCCACAAATTTCATCAATGCACACTGCCTCTTTACTGAAGGTACAAAAAGCAGTTTTCCGCGTCCTCACACTTGTTCACTTGAATATGGCAGATACTTTCGAAGCATACAGCGTGCTAAAAGACGCTAAAATTTCACAGGTTAAGTAAAACGGCTGAGTAAACTATGATTAGGATTAATTTTTAAGCCTTTATTCACATTTTCTGAGCTAACACTTGTCAGTTTAGCACGAACTCTTAAAGTCACCTTGTGCTTTACTCAGACGAACAAAACCCTGCAGTCGGATTAGATATTCGATCTGATAATGAATATCGAATGGAATGCCCGAGAAACTCACCGTAGAACTGGACGATAACGATGACCTCAACAGCCAGTATAATCAGGCGTTGGACATTCTGATTATAAGAGAGGATGGAAAATACCCTCGCTCCGCCCTGCAAGCAAACACAGACTATGAGAAATGAAACTGCATCATAACATTAAAATAACACAATTATTAGATGTTTAACAAATAATTTTTTAAATTACCTGGAATGGAAAATGAACAATAATTTCTCGAAAGCTGTTTCCAGGCTTTTTTCTAGACGCCCATCTCGTTCAATTTTCCCGTACACTTTTCCCTGTCGGGATCTAGAAAAGTAACTGAATTTAAATGCCTCGTTGTTCATTTTTCTCATGACATTTCATAGTCGCAACACGTTGATATCATAAGTAACAAATTTTTTAAACGTCGCGGATACTTCCACAATACATTCCATAAGGTTCCAAAATATGTCAAACTGCTATCATACATGATTCTTATCAGTCCATCTCTCTCTTAATTATGGTTATACCGTATGGAATCTTCATGCCAAATCAGATCAAAAATTAAATTCGGTTCAAAAGAAATCGGTACATTCGTCTTTCAGAACTACGGCCGGGAGTTTGCCCTCCTTCCTGTTATAAAGCTTCCGGTCTTACAGCAAAATCAAATCGCCACCGCTTACAATGCTTGAAACGTCTGCCCACAATTCAACTGAGCGCCTTCCTTCCCTAATTAATTATTTATTTCACTAATGAAACCTGTCATCACTACAAGTCCCACAACCAAAACCTTTCCATTTTTCTTGCTGCACTGAGGCGTTCAAACACAGCTTCTTTCCTCTGACTATTGTACTCTGGAATTCGCTGTCAAGAAACGCGTCCACTCACTACCCGTGGAACAGCTTTTGGTGGCCATGGCTTGTTAGCAAACTTAGTTTTTATTTATTTTTATGTATTTCTATTTTCTTTGTGACTTTTTCCCACCGACTCCGCCGCGGTGGCACAGTGTTTAAGGCGCTCGACAGCAGTTACCAAGGGTGCGGGTTCGAATCCCGGCCTCAGCGGCCGCTTTTCGATGGTGGCGGAAAGCAAGGCGCCCGCATGCTGCATGTTGTCAGTGCACGTTAAATAACTCCACGTGGTCGAAATTTCCGGAGTCCTCGACTACGGCTTCTCGCAGTTTGAGTCGCTTTGGGGCGTTAGACCCCATAAACCAAGCCAAACGTTTTCCTCGCCTTTCCCACTACAGCAATAGCCTCATCGAGGCTTCAGTATTTATGTACAAATAAATAAATAAATACAATTATAGTCCTAGGCATTATATGCCTGAAAATATTCCAGATTAAACTTCAAGTGCACTAAGCGACTGCAAGTTTATAAGCGGGTGAAGTCTTGTTGGTGGTACAGTTCTGCGCGTATATTGATGTGCATTGCTGAGCGGTGACACGAGTGCGTTCACTTACGGGGCTGCTGAGAGCCATGTTCAAGAAGAACAGAAATCCGCAGATGAAAAAGTGCGTCATCCTCCTGTTGACCAGCACCGGCGGATGACACGCGGACAGCACCTCGATGATGATGTCTGGCATGATCAGCTGCAAGATATATTTTTCTTAGAAAACATACGTGCTGTTCAATTCAAGACCCACAATTTGTTAGAAGATACATGTTCACAGCGCTTTCTTTAAAAAAAGGCACGCGTCGCTTAGCTAAAATCAAGAGAAATTTTGCGGCTGTGCTCTGGACTTCCGCACTCCTGGACAGTTAGGAACGCTGTGTTTAACCGTACGAAGTGCATCACATGAATTAAATGTCGAGTAAGGGTGCACGAATTGAATAATTTGAAGACAGAACTGAATACGAATAGTACTGCTTCGGTTTCGAATCGAGTAGCGAAAGAACGTATTGCAAATTACAGATCGAATACCTATTCATGTTGTTGTTCGTCGCTTCTGCGAATATCGCACACAGCGAATAATCGTGCCAAATAGCGAACTGTTGGTTACGCTATAACGGATCCAGTTAAAGCTGTATCAGCCGAAATATCCACCATATTTTCACCATTATGGGCCCACTGCAAGAAATATATTAACTGTGTGACCATGTTATGAGCATCACGAAATTACATTTGGCTATGTAACAAATAGAGCGGCCAAGACTCAAGGTTCACATGCAACAGTTATACACTGTTATGTGCATAACTATGTTATGTAAGTTATGTTATGTTATGTTATGTTATGTTATGTTATGTTATGTTATGTTGTGTACAGTTGCAAAAAAAAATACGTATATAGGTCGGTAAGGCGGGATTCGCTGACCCTGGGTGAACCAAGCTGCATCTCCCAACCTTGGACGCCATTTGATAGAGCGGTATGAGCAACGCGGCGTGCATCAGGCGTGTGGCTACCCTTATGGCCAATGGCGGAAGCAAGCTGTGTGCCGACGGCGCATGAAAACCGCCGTCTAACTGTGACGTGTCCGATTTAACCTTCGTATATGTTATTACAAAACTGTTCGGAAACCTGAAATTCGATAGAACTATACGTTAGGTAAAATCGAAGTTTCGAACATCGAACCGTACAGTAAGTTATTACATTTGACATTCGCCATTTTTCTACATTTCTGCATTCTTAAAGGCGAGGCCTGTAAGCGCATGTTTCGTCATGCAATGTCTGCATGCCTAATTTTCGAGACAGGGCTGTCCTATTTATGGACTGTTTTTATCGCACTCAGAACGGCACTGCATAAAAGAAACCGCGGTGAGTGCAGTTTTTAATTCGATCTTGACTTCCCTGTTGTTTTAAAGATGCCGCGAAAGCATGAATGCTTCACATTTATCACATGTCACCTGTATGGTTTCTGCGGAAGCCTAATGGTTTCATCGGGTTCAATAACTTGCGCACTTAATGCAGAAAGAGAGCATGGTTACTCACAAATTTGGGCAGCATCATCGAAACAACCCAGAGAGAATGGACACGGCTCCAGAACTCTGGATACGACCCGAGGCTGACAGCTTGGGGTGTGATGCTCACGATGAAGTTGAAATCTGCGATCGGTGTTAAGCGCAATGGTAAGGAACACGTGTGCATACTGGGCATCAAAACCGAGGTGGCAATTATTGAAATTTGTGGTAACAAACCCATTTATGGTGTAAATTTACTGCGCTAGTAATAAATCACGAAAATCGGGCCCTACGTTACGCTTTTCATTACCCTAGACGTCAAGAACAAATCGGGTAGAAGGCAATTCACAGTGAGATGTCAGAACGAGTGAACAGCATAGATTAGAGGTTAACAATTTCAGGGAGATCATTTCGACTGGAGTAGAAAAAATGCTACAGTATTTTTCCTTCATTTACTTTATTCTATTCCAGTTCCGATTCTGTACTCGGGCTCTCAATCTGTTGCATTTAGGGAATTATTTCATCTTCAATCATAATATCTTTTTATTCACTTTCATTTTCACTCGGTAATTATTAGTTCTGCCTCTCGGAAGGCCCCACCTGTTGTTGTTGGCAGGGGGAAGCTTCACGCAGACCCCTACGCTGGACAGCTTTCATTATCGCTGCTAGTGCCATTGTACTGAAATAAAATGGACTGCACTGAATTCCAGCTTCTTACGCCTACGTGAAACAGCACATTTCTAAATTATCTCCAGAACAAATTGAAATCCCCATAGGTAACGAAACTGCCAGAGGTGCGCTTGAGTCTGCAGGCGCGTGTTGAAATGCGAAAGCATTCGATTTCCGTGCCTAGTTCCGTTATGGGTTTTGAGTTTATTTGCTAAAAGGTCAAATTCAGACGAAGTCAAGTTTTGCGGCTCAAAGAACCGGCCCATCCAAATTTACAGGTTACCATTGAGTTGGCAATACTCAAATTACATTACAAATTACAGTCACATTTTGGGGGCCTAGAAGGACAAATTTTATAGGTGGCCAAAGTTTAAGTTACCATTGAGTTGGCCATGCAAACATTAGGTCAAATTCAGAAGAAGCCCGATTTCGCGGGTCTACAAAGGCCAAACTTCGAGAATAGCCCACCTAGTTTGGAGATCACTACTGAACAGGCCATACTCGAATTAGGTCGGACATCAATTTTGGTAAAATTCGAACGACGTTATATAGTGGAGGTCGAAGGGACGAATTCTTGGGGGTGGCCCTCTAAACTTTGAAGGGCACCTGCAATTTGGCCATAATCTGCATAAACAGGACACCAAATCTCGTACTATAATATGCAACGAATGACTGACAGTTCGTAAGGACACGTTTGACGACACGGTCTGTCCACAGGCTCTGCCTACGCCACCATGATCCAGAAAAGGCGTCCGCCCTAAAATGTTTAATTTTAATCTGAAATAAGAATAAGGGTCTGTGCAATTCAGCTAAAATGACAGGCTGCATTGATACCCCCTGCGTCCAGAACTCCAGAACCACTGCACTTGAGCCTAATCTACACTCTGCTGAAGCAAAACGACACTTGGACAGCAGTGCGAACGATTGATGTAAGAGAAAGGCCGATAGAAAGATTATATTACGAAAATCGCAATTGCAGCCAAGGGTCAGCTGCAACGTGCAAGGGTGATTGGGGATCATTGGATAATGCTTTATTCCTGCAATCTTTATTCTAAAAATACTACCAATACTACCCCCTAACTCGTTAGGTAGTACTGCAAGTTCCCTGTACAGTCGAGTAGTTGAAAAGACCGCGTACACCACGTGTTAACGACGCAGAGTGCACTCGTGTGGCCGGCAGTGATTGTACGTGCGAGCTGCTTCGTTGCTTTTCTGATTTTCCTTCCATCTGCTTTGTCGACTTACCGGACATTTTGGTAACTGAAGGGCTAGCCGAACCTTCGAAAAATATACAGAATGGACACGAGCTCGGCGTTTTCAAATCCAGAGAATTAATATTAAAATTAGCAAATACAACAAACCAGTGGCCTGGGGTAGACGGCAAGATAGTTACGCGAGAGGCAGCAAATATTTCAAATAGCCTTTTAGATCTGGACAAGCCTATGACTTAGTCCTAAGTTAAGAAATTTTGGAAATGAACCCAGCAAAAGCGTCTCAGCCAGGAGTTGCATCGACAAGCGATGACAAACGCTCGCAGATGCCTTGGCACAAATGAAAGTTTTGATGTAATATTAAAACCTCGTCAGGGTGCTGCACTTTCTCTTCATGGATGCAGTAATGAACTTCCTCACAGAGCAAGTGTCTTGAGGTACACTGCACGGTGACATCTCACTGTGTTCAAGGACCACGCAGAGTGCAGAAGCAAAGATAAATGAATACAAGAGGACACTAGAACAGCGAGGATTGAAAATTCTCCGAGGCAAGACAAGATTCTTAGCTATTTTTCCAGAATACATTAAGCGTGAAGAAGACAGGTTACATGAAACCATAATCAAGAGAATAGTAGTTTTTAATAAAATTGTCTCGACAGTTGAGGAGGAGGGGGAGAGACACAGGAAAGAAAGTCGTCTAGAAACTAACTGGGAAGGAAGAATTCGAAGACTATTTCAGCTAGATACATGCATCAAAACGATCACATCGTAGGCTAAAGGGCCAGATCTGTAAAAGAGACACGAAGATTTATGGAACCGTTAAATGAAGCCAGCGCGCAGAACGTGAAAGTAACACAAATCTGGTTTACTATGCCTGCTGTTCGGAGTGAGGAGGAAGAACACTGCCTGGAATAGCCATGTACAAGAGCTTCAAACATGCAAATACTGCAGAAATCTTCAACGAAGGCTGCGGTGATTTGAACATGCAATCAAGGACGGCGGATACGTTAGAATTATTGTTCTATGCTTTATATGGTTTAACCTCCCACAGCCACTCGCGTTATGAGGGACGCCATACTAGAGGGCTTCGGAAATTTCGACCGCCTGGGGGTTAGACGTGCACTCACCGCGGCGGCCGCCTCCATCGAGAACCGGTCGCCGCGGCCGGCATTCAATCCTGCATCGTTGGGTTTAGCATTAGATGACCTTAACCGCTTAGCTACCGTGGCAGGGCAGATTGGAGTTATTGTGATGAAGCCTACAGCTAGTGGGCAGAGGTAGAAAGACGAACCAGGAAGTTACGGCTTGACAATTTGTAGGAAGCTTCTAGGCGGATATACTCAAGAGGGCATGGGCTAATGATGGGTAAATTTTAGAGGACTCATCAACAACAGCGACATAAAGACGTGAAGACCGCACAATTCAAAGGAAGCTTCTAGGTCAAGCTTCTCAAGAGAGCATGGGTTACGGATAGGGTGCTGTTGCACATCAACAGCAACATGATGGCTGGACACTTCAGCGGAGTCCTCTAGGGTTAACCTACTCAAGATTGCATGGGTTAATAACAGGCCGACGTAAAGAAGGCACATCATAAACAGCGACATGATAGCTGAAGAACTTGGAGGAAGCGGTTAATGTCAAGCTTTAAAAGAGGGCATGAGTTAATGATAGGGCGAAGCGAAGAAGGCAAATAAAACAAATAATTTTATATAAAGGAGAGAGAGAAAACTTTAAACAGAATACAATTTGTATGCTTAGCTCAGCATTAAACCACCGCAATCTACTTGCATCATAAACACGTACCCGCATGCACCAGCATGTGCATTTTGATGCCCGTGCTGTCTGACAGGTGTCCCAGAAAGAGGAAGGAGACGATCGTGCAGATACTTTTGCTAGCCGTGTCCGCGACCAGCACGAACATCACGTCTCTGAGAAAACGTTGCGGAATACACAAAGAAAACAGCTTAATGGCCTCGCGATTTCCTTCGCGTTTTGTTGTATAAAGCCGCTGCGTACGTATGCAACATGAAGCTATAGACACTCCCGGGTTCGTAAACGCTTTATTCACAAATTTGCGCATGCATGCTTGCCCGAAACCCACTCGCACAGGGTATGTGCTGGAATGCTCACTCCTGAAATCTGTTCTTGAAGCAGTTCAGCCGCTCTGTGTTGAGGTAGATGGTTCCGGTAACGCCGACGCTCTCCAAAGACACGTAAAGGGCGTGGGACCACATCTGAGATAAAATTGCGACAGCAAATTAAAACAAGCTAGACGAATTAATTAGATAGATTGCCGCATGATCACTTCTTTTCTACATCATAGGCGTGCTGATATATCTTTATCTATTTGCAGAAAACTAACGTATTAGCCGCTGTCGTGAGAAAATTAGCCGAAATAAATTGATGCGATGTATACTCAATATAAACGCTATCTAGGAAGAAGATAGCGAATGTTCCGTACACTAACAAAGCCACTGAAAACATTTAAGTACTAAACTACTACTCCTGGCATAATATAGCAGAAAGCATGCGTGACGCAGATTTTTGAGGTGGAATCTACAACACACAGTACTGATGTTCGCTACACCCTTCGTGGTTATATCAGTATCCTGAAATGGCAAAATTGATGCTGACAGGATGTATGAAAGGTTACTTTATAACTGAGGTACGTGACAATGTAAATATCTGGATGACCTTTGTATGGTCGAGGATGTTTGCATCTTTCCACGACATGCACTATACTGCTGACGTTAGCAATTCTGCGCATCTTTGTGGTTCATACAAGACGCCAACGGCACGCCACATGCTTCTAAGCTAACGAGGTCGATACCGACTGCAGTGAGTGTTTTTTTTTGTTTTTTTTTTAGCTTGGGACCTGCAGCCAGTATCCACGTACGAAAATTAAAAGAGTTATTATAAAGTTGGGTTAGCAAGACCTAAATATTTTTTTCATTCTAAACATGAATTTTTAACGTAATTTAGAACAAAACGTAGCATTTCCTTTTCTGGAATTCCTCTAGCGGTCCAATGCAGTCGCTCTGGAGTTTAAAGGCGGCTGGGAATAACTTTAAAACTTGCTGCGCAGGTTACAGCAAAACTGAAAGTTTTATTTAAACGTTATGCTTATCGTAGAAAAGCAAATAAATAACATGAATATTGATAGTTTTCTAAACGGAGCTTGTCAGTGTCATGTTTTGTATTGCTGTATTTTTTTTTTAATAAACTGACGCAAAATTCGGAACAGCAGCGAACATGGGTGCGCAATTCGTGTTCTGTGCTTTTTCAAGTTTTTGTCAGTTTCTCCAAACCCAAAAGACTGCAAGACTGTGATGTATCGTAAACACTGGTTTCAAGCTCAAACGAAGAATTCTGTTAATGCTATGCTCTGAATACCAGGATATGTCAAATATTAATTCTTATTACGTGCTGCATTCCAAAATGTTGGTTTCAATTTGAAGCTAAACACTTTACTGATGCGCTCTTAACGTTGTCATAAAGTTCAAATCATTACGGTATAATCGCGCACGCGTATATTTCTCAACGTATCGGTCTACACGGAGGTCATTAGAAGGAAATCGCTCAAACCTCCAGATTGGCAGTGGATGTCCAGTTGGCGTGCAGGAGCATGTACAGTCCTCGCATCGAGCCTGAGAGAAAGGATGCCCGGGCCAGCAGCATCAGCGTGGTCAGCACGTGCAGGATGATAATGGCGTAGAAGAACTGCGTTTAAAAGCATGCATGAATTATCGCTCGTAACGAGGCCTGAGAACTACGGACCAAATCACACGTGATTAACCCGAGCGCCTACCTTGTTTCAACCTTACCGAGTCATCGCGCAACTAAAATACACCTGTTTTCGTTTTAAGGACACGAAGGAAAGCGTAGAATTGGCTTTTTTTTTATGCCTACGCCTTCTGGGCGAAAGTTGTGACCTATACCCACTAGCTCACTTTGCATATATACCCGCCCTTCCCTTGTATTCATGTGCCCCGCCGGGGTGGCGCAGTCAACCTCTTTGAAAAAAAACTAGAAAGACGCCCTGGCACGCTTTCCTTGGCAACAACGAAATTGGGCAACGCCCGCGCGAGCCTCACTTGGCACACAGTGCGCAAAAAGGGGTCGGTAACGTCGCGAAAGAAAATAAATCTATTTACAAGCTGGCGCACGAGTAAGTGGGCAAGCCCGAGACCTCCGTCTTTAATTGGCCGGAACAGGTTATCCCGACTACATCTTTCCCAGCTTGATGCCCATACAAACACAGCAAAGATTCGGTGTAGCTTTTGAACACTCAACCTAGAACAATGAAGTGCTTGCATGACGTACCACACCTTGGCAACAAAAAATAGATTGCAGTGTTCGAATTCTGTCAGCTCGCTTCTCGACAGAATACTTAAGTTCAGTGAAAAAGAAGAACCTGTATAAAGCTGTTCGTGACGACTTCTTCTCTGTTCCTGTGTACAGAGCCTCTAGGTCAAAGTCAAGACGTACTGAAGCGTGTCAAAAGAATGCCAGTTTCTCCTGGGGTAAAGACGTGTTTCTTTAAGTTACATACAGGAACATTATCGGTACAAGCTTTTTTTGAAAGCAAGGGCTTTTATCTGCCATGGGGTTCACTTTGCTTAATATGTAAACAACCAGAGACAATAGACCATGTATTTCTGCACTGTTGGGAGGGCGTCTATTTTTGGGATGTGCTGCAACGAACTTTTAAAAAAGAATTACCATTAGACTCATACGGGATTAGATTCCTGCCAACTGAAAATAATTATGGGATTCCACTTGATACGGTTATGCTAATAGGCCTGCACAGTCTATGGCGGTCCAGAATGGCGGGTTTTCACTGTGACCCTGACGCCCGCCCTGCAAGGCTCTACTTTCGCGAGAGTATACACGCATTGGTTGAAATGCACAAATTGAAGACCACTGTGCCAGACTGGATTTCAAGAGTCGAACCACTATGCGAGCTGAAGGAATTTTAACTTGGCAAAGGCAACTCGTATGAGCCTGCCGGCGGCTTCTGTATTAACAGTGCCATGCTTGTGGTAACCGCTCTGCTGTGAGCATTCTGTTTGTAGCGCGTTTTTGTTGGTTTTGTTTTGTGTTGGTGATGACTGACAATAAAGAAAAAAAAAAGCCGGGGTGGCGCAGTGGTTACGGCGCTCGACTACTGTTCCCAGGGTGCGGGATCGAATCCCGGCCTCGGCGGCTGCTTTTCGATGGAGGCGAAAAGAAAGGCGCCCGTGTGCTGTGCGATGTCAGTGCACGTTAAAGAACCCCAGGTGGTCGAAATTTCCGGAGTCCTTCACTACGGCGTCTCTCATAGGCTGAGTTGCTTTGGGACGTTAAACCCTACAAACCACAAACCTTGTATTGATTTCGACCTATTTGTATTTTTTTGTCGCAGAATAAGAAGCAAAACCGGCTGCGCGTACACGACTGCTTCTTTCATTATCAACAATTCTTGTCCTCACACCTCTTACCCGTACCTTTACTCGAAAGCATCAGAAAAAAGTAAAGTTGCACGTTTATCTTCGTAATGCTACATGAAGCTCCTTTCTAAGCTTAACCTGCTAAACGTTAACGCACCCCCAAGATATGTGTTGCCTTTTATCGCTAATCTAGGTGCCGAAATCTTCGTAATGCTACTTGAAGCTACTTTCTAAGCTTAACGTGCTAAACGTTAACGCACCTCCAAGATATGTGCTGCCTTTTATCGCTAATCTAGATGCCGATTTACGAGTCGCAGGAAGGAGTTACATTATCTTGGAATGCAGGCTGGCTGGCTTTAGGCTCTACCTACATTACTGCTTAGTACCTTTCGAAGTTATTATTCGAAAAACATGAGCACGACTTCAGCGCAACGAAGATAGCAGCTGGCTGGGATCGCGACACAGCGTTTGCTGGAGAACTGGAAGACGTTAACAGCACTGCGCAGATGCTGCGGTCTAAAATTTCGGGCGGCACTAAAGCCTTCTTACGCGCCGCAATGCGAAAGCATTTCTCTTCGATTGCTGGTAGGGTTGTACGCTTGTGTCCACACTCCAAATGCGCTGTGTTGTACTCAGTTTCGCCAACGCTTGGCGTTTCAGACATGTATAGCTACATTGAGCTGTTATGACGTCAGCAACTGTAACCCTATGACTATCACTATGACTAGCCATGACTGACTAACGAGGACTATAACTAATCAAATCATATTTATTATGATTAGTGATCAGTGATTGATTTCATTATTATCGATCTCTGGGTGATTAACAGGTGCGAAGGACGTTTACTGGTTACACTTTCTGGTCACAAGCAGCATGAGGCAAAAAAGGTTTTCGCCTGAGAAACAGGGGCGTCGCTGACTCGTCTATAAACGGCTTACCGCCTTCAACCTGAGGATCCCCCGGTGCGCTATGGCGAACACCAGAACCCAGATAAGAGCTACGACAAATATGGGCTCCGCTCTGGACGCGTCGTACGAGGACTGCTCCCAGGTATGCGACCGACGGCTGCGTTCAAGAAAGCAAGAAAATCTGCGATTGTTTATCGTTTCTCGGCCTTACTATTCGTGTCGTTAAGCCAGAATAAACCACGCCCTCGTTCCAAGGCGTCGAGGCGCGAGCGCTCACAAGTCGTACGGCGGCGCGGTGTCCGGCAGGTCTGGGATGCAGGCTTCGGCCGCCTTCTTGTAGGTCCTGACATCCACCAGCAGAACCTCGTCACTAATGGCGAGGGGAAGGCCCTCAGTTACTTCGTCGAGGTGGAAGCCGCCCGACAGGTGCCGCCTAATCTCTTGGCAGGGAATCTGTGAAAGCATGCATATTTGGTAGTCTCTACGTAATGCGTTCCTCACATTATTGAAAAAAGATCGAGGAATCAACTAAGAAAGAGCTAACAATCTTATATGGTTGTCACGCAAACCATTAGTTTTTTAGTAGCTGGAGGTAGTAAAATCAAAATTATAGTGAAGGCTTTCACCGCACGAAGCAACTAAAAAGGCTAAGTAGTATTTAGAGACAAAATAGGCAGTAGTTGTTCTCCGCATATGTTAATAATCCGCATTACAACGTGTTGGCATGGCATGTTGTATTTGCGTATATTTGACTTTTTAAAAAAGGGGTAAATCAACCCGGAACACCAGAGGAGAACAGCAGTGTTGTGGCCGTCGGTGGGCATGGTCTACAGGAGACGTACGTTTTGTGTCACTGAACCAATCTTCCAGACACATGCGAACGTCACCAGACCTATGGTTGCGGCAAGGAACGTCACAGAGTACGAGCGATCCAAGCGATTTCAGGTTTCTCCTACTTTCGGGTCAATTGGCAAAAGCAGTGCATCATATCCAGACACAGATGTAGACACTCTTTTGGCCGTTGTTCACGTCGTCAAGCATGACGAGCAGACTGTGTGGTCATTGCGATCTGCGAATCGGTGCGTTGTGCGTACGGCCACAACAAATGCATGCCTAGGAAGACAGATCCAAAAATTGCTGCTTCCATTTAACGGCGGCTCTTTGCCGTTGGAAGAATAATTGACACAAGGAACAAACCTTCGCTACGAAGCGATACGAACTGCCCCGTTTTCGTTAGAATTAGCGCAGCGATTCAGATATCGTTTTGTTTCATGCAGGACTTGCACCAAACATCAAATACATAGATGCGCATAACCCCCTTTCTGACTGTGTGTGAGCTACTCACCGACCCTTTTCGAATGGTGTAGCAGGTGAGATTGCGCGTCATAAAGCCGCCAGGGCAGTCATGATGCCATTCGAACGACCTGGTCCAGGACAGGAGCAGCGCCAGAGCGTCTGATAACGGCGCGGTGTCGGCCACGGCGTGTAACACAGCGTACGCGGTCATCGAGTAGCCCACGCCTGCGGCATATTTTAACGCAGCTGAAAATTCAGTGTCGGCGTGGTAGGCGTTTTCAGCGTTGCGAGCGAAAAATCGCGCGCGTGGCTCTGGCACGTGCGTAGGTGGTGACATGGCCGCGCACTAGTTGTCCGGTGACACGGTGACTGAGTATGTGTGCGTATGTGCGTGCGTGCGCGCGCGCGCGTGTGCGTGTGTGCGTGTGCGTGTGCGTGTGCGTGTGCGTGTGCGTGTGCGTGTGCGTGTGCGTGTGCGTGTGTGTGTGTGTGTGTGTGTGTGTGTGTGTGTGTGTGTGTGTGTGTGTGTGTGTGTGTGTGTGTGTGTGTGTGTGTGTGTGTGTGTGTGTGTGTGTGCGTGAGTGCAATGCAGGAATGGGATGCCTGTTCGTTTCTATGTAGGGTGAGAGAACTCTGCTCACCAAGGAAGAGCGGAACTGTGCTGAAGATGCCCCTGTTACCGTCGCCGGCGAACTGGGCCAGGTTGCTCTCCAGGCGCAGGATGGGGAACGTCACGACGCCGAGAAACGCCAGGTACGCCAGCAGGAACGGCGCTGTGTTAGAAGGCGGACGCAATCGCCACGAAGTGAGCGTTCTTAAACAGCAAGCCATCACTGCTACGAAGGATGCGAAATGATTAACCTGAAGGTGACAGATTTTAAGGCGAAAGCCTTACCCGGCTCATCAGTGGCGTCCGCAGAATGCATCCCCAGGAAGTGCCAACAGATAGGTACCAAAATATAACACTTTTTCGTCAATGTTGTTACGCAACCGCTCTTTGCGCAGCGATCAATAAGGCTGTGAAATACCATTTCGCTTCCCTTTACCATCCACCTGCTACACCATTTGAAGGCTAACAATTGCTATAGGGATTCCCTGCCACGCAAGCATGGATGAACTCCCTTCAGCCAAGGCAGTATTTACCTCGCGGGAGATACGCGCCGTGTCCCACGGCAGCCCTTAAGGGGAAGACGTTAAAACGTTCCTAACCGAAGTAGATTGACCATCTTCCTCCGATGGTGAACGGTATGCGCATTTTCCTGCATAGTGATCTTTTCTTGTTTTTAAAAATTTGCGTTGGATTTCGTTCGTTTTGTAGTATAAGTATTACAGTCCGGATAAAAACGTTTCCTTAATTGACATCTCCAACCAGGATCCAAATTGTGGCCAGCAAAGCAGACAAAGCCGCTGTGTAAGTAAAGTCGAGCTACCGCATACAGGTTTTACTTTGAAAAAGAAAATGGTTCGTTTTTAAATTAGTTTCAAAACAGTTTCACTTTGTTCGAAAAGAAGCAGTTAAATACCATCACATATGCGCTCAACTTGCTTGTTCTAAGCATGCGCGTATACATATGTGAGCAAGCGTGGTATACAACACGTAGCCGGTGGCGGAGCTCAGAAAAACTTCCAATTCAACACCATCTAGCAACAGCTCTCTGAGATCGAGACATTCGTGACGGTGCCCCATGTTATCGGCATGCATGTGTAGTTGTCATTATCCCTGTTGCTAGATGGCATTTCGACGCAGTTTTCCTGACATCGAGGCACCCTAGTTTTCCCGAGCTCCACCACAGGCTTGATGTTGTATTCCACTTTTGCTCGCGACCGTACACAGACGAACAGCATCTAATCAGCCCTCGGGAATTTCTGAAAAGCTCGTTGTTAGTCGTGTGGCACGACGACCATTGCATAGACGAGAAACTAAATGGTAGTATTTTGCGGGAAGGGAGTTATAAGGAGTTACTAGTTACCCATGTGACACATTTAGGTGCCTCGGCATCTAAGAGGTCTGGAAGGTTGCCCATTCTCCCACCTCAAGTGAGCAACCCGATTAGCCGCTCCTCCCAATCACACAACCCGTCGATGAACGGGGGCTCGGCCATGTCCCTTGCCAACTACTATCTGCCACGTTCCTTCACTATTCAAAGTGCTCTGTCTGAATGGCAAAACAGAGGCTCGGCGGTCACTTATATGTGATCATGCGACCTCGCGACGTCATGAATTAAGGTCAAATATCAAGGTTATGGGTAAACGCAGATGTCACTGCGGTTTGGCTGAATATTTGGCCTTGGGCTTGGGTGAGCGTCAAATAACAGGCATCATTCAAAACAGTTCTTGTGGCCAGTAGCTAGATATATCGCTGTAAAGCTCTGCCGGCTGAAGGCAATACATATTCCGTGAGCGCGCATCACCTCCTCCGTAGGCGATGAACATCATGGGAAACTGGGTCGCGTTGGCGCTCCCGGCCGTCATGACGAACAGCGTAGCCAACTTATGCGCCCGACTCTGGTAGGAGCGGCGGCAGTGAATCGGAGGTGGCGGCGACTGTAAGAGGAAGAAGTGCACACGGCTACTATAGACGGTAACGCCAATGTTTCTAGCCTAATAGCTGCAGGGTAGTATGGTCCCCACTCTAGGCACTGGTCATCCGCCAACCTCAACCAGTGCAAACGCCTGACGATTCATTCCGACCAAAACACATCATGCACGCCTTGAAAAAACGAACACTTGCAACCAAAAGTTACTAGCCTATTGTTATGAATGCGATTCACGGAGAACTCACCTTTTTAGCGCTGCCTTTGTCAGCCATGGCAAGGTAAAAAGCGAGCCTTGGGAAAGAACCACACGGGACGCAGCCAGGCCTACGATCTTCTTCTTCATAAGCTAGGCACGGGCGCGCGTGGATGGTAGCCCTGTTACCTCGGCGCTGCGATCGCGGAACTGTGCGAGAAAGAGAGATATAGAGTTATTTTTATGCAGAACATGCGTGAAATATTCGCATTATCGGCAGCTTCCACAGTCCAGGAAGCTGTGGACCCGAGCCATCTAACTAGTTTGGTTCACCAGACTACGCTGATCCCTCAGGCTGTGGTTTCATAGATCTGTTAGATATCTGATAGTTATGGTACCATGTGGCGCCTTGCATACCCACACCATATGTTGCAGTATATTTGGCACATTACAGAATGTGCATTCATATCTGTAGGTGGTGGGCGAGATCATTTGCAGTAAGTAGGCGTGGACGTCACTGTTGAATTGCATTTTTCGGAGGGTGATTGTTTATCTGGTTAGAGAAAGAAATTAAATAAAAAACGGATAGGTCTCGGCGGTGGCAGAGACCCTGGCCTGCTACTCCACACTGGGAAAGGAGGAAAAGAAAAGGAATTAGAGAGTTAAGATGCGAATGGAGGGTGATGATGCCATAGTGCAGTGAAATTCATCGTTGTGATCCGAGTCATTGAGGATACCTCGCAACCGCTTGGCGACACTTATCTCGCGTAGCATGGGCACATGTCTTTCATACCATTTGTTACTGTATGCACACCGGTACAGTTTCAGAGGAAAGCTCTGTATTTTCGTTGCAGGCACAAAAGCATAAAACACACACCATGACCTACATTATTATGTGCCGGCACAAGAGCATAAACAAGTAAACCGCGCATTGCACAAGAAAAATGTTAATGCACATGAAAGGCATGTCTTCCACACTCACTATTTTTCACTGCACACATACCAGCACACTTGCAGACAAGAGCTCTGCACTTCAATATGCCGACACAAACGCGTAAACGCGGGCACCACTGCATCAAAACAAAATTTCTAACACGCATCCACATGCTCGATAAGAAACGCGTATGCACATGGGGTATTCCCTGTATACAGTGTCCTCATGCACAGCACATGCAAGTGTAACAGGCGGGAACCTAGACCCATTTCATCTAAAAACTCGAATACAGCCATTATCGCACACCAGCTATCAGTCTCGCCCTAAGTTTTCTCGCGACTTACAGCCGCAGTACTATGTATTATCAACAATACAGCTTGCAGCCGCTATGGTCAGTGCTGATTTCTCTGAAAGAAGTATAGACACCAATTTATAATGATATTTTTCTTCCTGTTAATGATACTTAAGACATTTCTGTATGGGGATCATCATGCAGGTTTTTTTTTTTTTTTTTGCATACGACTGCTAAATAATTCTTAATTAAATTCTCTTTTCTCACCAGTTTCAAAGATGGATGTGACGTCACAATCAAGTCCTGGTCACGCACGGTATGAAAAAGACAGATATAATCGCTGATTCATCAATTGTTATTCCTGTTCTTGAGGCAGGCTGGCTTCAGCGTTGAAGTGAATTCAAAAGATATAGGAACGGTTATACCGTTATACCGCCTTTTTTTAAGCTTCACGGGAACTAGACTTGACTTCGTCGTCATAGTCATCGATCGGCTGTTGAAACCGAAACAGGTGGGAAAAGATATTCGATTATACATTATTCAGCGGTCGTCGGCGTACATCACGCGGTGATCCGTGTACAGTATTACCTTACGCGTCATTACAAAGAATAAAACACGAAACCGAAAAATCTCGTGTGTTGTAGTGAGTAAACTACTTCAAATTACCAAGTGAAGCAGCTATAACTCCGAACGGTCGTTGCTATCACTACCTACATTAACGTTGTGAGGCCACAAACTGTTGGTCTGGGGGAGTTTCTGGCACGTGCACCCTAGCCCCTTTTCGAACGAGTGGAGCCACACCGCGATTCAAACAAGAATGACCAACCTGCTGAACTTGACGGATTCGTACGTCTCTGCTGACTCCTTCAACGAAAAGCGCACGTTATGAAAAGCGGCTCTGTTATAAGCCGCGTGAACTCATAACAGAGCAACTGGCGAAAGGCCGAAGTTCACGCATGGACACATGTGCGCCCTCAAGTACGACGCATGTGAACGAGACGTGGTGAAAGCGTGTAATACATTTCGCCAAACCGGCGAAAAGGACAAAGATTTCATGGGCACAGCTTTTACGCACTAAGCGAATGTGAGTATACACGCATTGCGCCCGAGCACAGGACAAAGCCACTAACTACATGATGTGCATCTTACATTGATTACACCTTTGCACGACACGTCGACGTCACCAGTACGACCTGTGCCTTACATCAGTATACCATATGCTGGTGCTGCCCTGTGTGACAGCACACAGCACACGTGTGATTAAAAGTTCCGTTAAAAGCTGTACTTTATTTGTGGGAACAAAACATTGGTCAGCATGCATGGGACTCCTGCAGTGGAATAATAAGGTGTAGCATGGATTAGACCGCTGTTATTTTCAGATACAGCTGAAGTGCACAAAAAAAGTACATACTTGATTAGCTTATTCCCCCTCATAACTCCTTTTGTCAGGGAGAGTACTGTGACGCAAGGGAGAGTACTTGCGTCACAGAGGTGGTGCCATACACCGACCCCTTGCTTATGTGCACTGCGTTTGTCAACAGTGCAAAGAACAACTACAACAATGCCTAAGGATTTTCATATAGCGGGGTTAGTATGACATTTGCCTTTTATGCAAGCCTTTTGGCAGCCAAGACAAAAACTTTTATACTCCTGTTACACGAGCAGATTAAGGGTCCCTTTCAACGAATGACATATTCACCTTTAGTGACATTCGCGTAGTGTGGCATGACGATCTTTAGTGACGCTAGCACTAGAACGCATTCGCTCCATAGTGAGCTTGGCGAACTTACTACACTTCGTCCGGCAGGCGGGTGTATAGTCTCAACAGCAGGGCATCCACATATTATTTATACTTTATTTTATAATTACAATGCTTTAAAATTTCCATTCTCAGTTCATGAGTGTAGCCAGGTTTAGGCTTTCGCCAACTAAAGGAACAGTGCCCACACTTGAACAACTACTCTCGCTTTCAGTGTTCGCTCTAAGGCGAAGGCTTTCTTCTGCTGCTGCTCTTCGATCGCTTGCGCATCACATATTTAAGACTCCATGAAATTATTTGTGTTTAAAAAGTCGTCCGACGACACAGCAACAGTTTGATCAAGCACTGGCAACACCGCTTTACCTCCTGCAGGTCGTCCGCGCCAAGCTATCACCTAGGTGCATCCCTGCAGTCCTCGGCGAAAAAGACTTCTAGAATTTGTTTTTCTTGTAAATGATATGCCCTGCAGTAAAGAAATGACAAGACTGAATATTTCTTTGAGATCGCTAATCATTATATCGGGTGACTAGTAGGAGTAATGCCTACCACACAAGCAGATTTCTGCTTACAACCTCGTAAACGCCGCCGGTGAGGGCGACTCACCCGATCAGATTGTACGCGTAGGCAGCTAAGTCGTCGCATTGAATCACGTCTTTCTATTATTATCAAACACTAACGTTGACAATAAGGCAGTGCCACGAGTGATTGTCATATAGTACACTATATTAAGCTGGCCAGTACAAAAGCGCCGCCCGCTGATATTTCGATACGAATCAAACTAGGCCTATCGGGAGTCCACGTTTATAGATCCTTTTATTTCCGGAACTGCGCCTTCAAAAGCGGTCATGCTTCGGGCTTACGCACTGAGATGGTGCTGCGGTCGATGTTTGCGCCATGCCGGCCTGCCGCACTGCGATATAGAAACTCTGCCGGTTCCGCAGTAGCTTTGCCCATTTGCCTTGTGTTCCCTTGCTATCCAGTGATCCTGTTTATTTTCTGTGAATGTTTATGCGTCCTCGCGATGAGTGCGCTAACTTTCAGCGGCTTTTGGTGTGTGGTCTTATGCGCTCAGTGTGGTCGGCATCGTCGTGATACCGACAACCCAGAAGTAGCGTATGCTCAGCTCAACACTTTGAACCCTCACTCCAAGAAACAAAAAGTAGTAAAGGGGTAGGCAGGATAGTCCTTTTGGGGGCCAACTGCAAGGGGATAAACCCTTAGTCTCCAAAGGAGAAACTGTAAGAGGAGGAACGGTTGCTCCTTGCAGTTGCTCCCCAAAAGACTAACAGGTGATATTCGAAAATGACCCTAAAGAGAGTAAATATTACTCTCTTAAGGACGAACAATTGATCCTAGAAAATGATCCTAAAGGTGGGTTCAGACGGGAGGACCGGAGCGTGGACGTTCGCTCCGGTCCAACAAGGACGAGCGCTCGTCCTTGTTTTGCTCACTTGTCCTTTTGTCTACGAGCAAATGTTTAGCGCCGAATGCCACTAACTTTTCGCAGTCGTGCCGCCCGTGAGTGCGCGAGGCCAGTATATGCTTCCTGAAGTGCGCGCTTTGACACAAGGACAAGTGAAGAAAACAAGGACGAGAGCTCGTCCTTGTTTTGCTCATTGTCTTTGTGTCTACGCGCAATAGCTTTCTGCAGTAGTGCCGCCCCTGAGTGCGCGGGGCCAGTATACGCTTCCTGAAGTTTGCGCGTAGACACAAGGACAAGTGCAGAAAATCAGGAGGAGCGGTCATCCTTGTTCTCCTCACTTGTCTTGTCTACGTGAATGCCGCTAGCTTTCCGCAGAAGTGCCGCCCGGGAGTGCACGGGGCCAGTAGCGCTTGATGAAAATCTTGCACATAGACACAAATTAAGTGAAGAAAACGAGGAGCACTCATCATTGTTTTCCTCGTTTGTCCTGCCTTGTGTTGTGTCGCGGGGGGGGGGGGGGGGGGGGTAGGTAGGCAGGCAGAAGGGTCTATGACGTGAGCCACCGTGGCATGAGCATTACGGAGTGCAAGCTGCCGACGTCATTCTAGGAGTGCGGAAGCAATAACCTAGCTTCTTCGGGCTCTTCAAATAGCGGAGACAGCTCCGGGCCCGCAATGCGCTGGGTTCGCAGCTCATTTCACGACCCTTAGACCATGCTTGTGCTTTTTTCTTTTTCGGTTCTTATTTTTGTAATGTCTAAGTGCTGTACGAAAGGGGGAGAAATAGCTCTCCAGGACGGAATTTGGCAGGAAGACGAAAGAATGTGTGCGCTTCGCGTCTGGAGAACAAGTTAGTATTTGTTTACTAGCTTTACTTATAGTTTTTGCATGGACTAAAACTAGAAAGTAATTTAGAATTGAATAGCTTAGAATTGTAATGTAATTTCATTTCTTTTGGGAGGCAGTAATGAGTAATGTAGTTTAATTACTTTTCTGCGATTTTCAGCAAATTAACTAGTAATGTAATTTCTTTTCAAAAGTAATTTTGCCATGTATGGCCGCGAGGCATAAGCGCCAGTCTTGTCGTTTGTCTTCCTCGTCCGTTTTTCGAGCTGTTTCTACTTTTACCTGAGATGAACCACGGACTAGCCCACAGATATTGATCGATCGCAATTCTGGTCCGGGCCCGGCCCAGGCTCGGCTGCCTTTCCTGTTACCCGTCCGAGCCCAGTTCGGCCTCTATGATTCAAACCCGAGCCCAGCCCGAAGTAATGATTGTAATCTACCCGACCCGCCAAAAGGGCTTAGGTCTGACGAAAAAAAAATTGAGCTGAGCGCGTTTCACTAATGCAGATGCTCTTGTTACTTCAACGTTTTCCTGAAAAAAAAAAAAAAAAAAAACGGCGTTTTTAGAACAGTGGTGTTAAACTATATTCCTATACTTCTGGTAGCCTTATCCGATCGCAGTGGCTTACATTCGAGATATAGAAGTTTCCCGAAAGTATTGCAGCTGTCGTACTGATATCTCTGGCAACAAACTATTAAGGAATATGTGAAGCAAATTTTGATTCAGAATACGTTTGCCGCTGGAGGTCACGCAATGAGCAAAGGAAGCATGGAGTTGATTTTCCCCTTTAAGTGGCGATTTGAGGAAATGTCTTGATGATGGAATCGGCGTTCATGATGTATTTATTGGTGGTTCAAACTTGAAGACATTCATGTTACACAAGGACAGGTAAGGCTAACTATTTATTAACGCGAAAGCGTTACTTCGCTATGTTCTCGGATTTCTGTCCGAAGACCGTGTCCATAGACCGTGTCCGCAGACCGCGTCCGCAAAATCTTGTCCGCAGCAGTTGCGGGTAATTGAGAAGCTGTAGAGGTTAATGAGTAGTGTCAATCGATAGAGGCTGACGTAATGTTGCTGCATAAAAATAATTAGGCCAATAAGTAATTAGGTAATTAATTACAGGCAAAATGTAAGATTTGTTCGCAGTTGTAATTGAGAAGTGGTAGAGGTTAATGAATGGTGTCAATCGATAGAGAGTGACGTAATGCTGTGTCTGAAATAATAATTAGGGCAATAAGGTGATTGATTAGAGGCAAAACACGCAAAATCATCTCCGCAGCAGTTGTAATTGAGAAGTCGGAGAGGTTAATAAGTGGTGCCAATCAATAGACGGTGATGTAATGCTTGAAAAATAATTAGGCCAATAGGTTAATTAGGTAATTATAAAAAGGCAAAAAATGAAAAAGTAAAGGCAAAAATGGTTTTGCCTTTAATGGCTTGGCGCCACATTTGAATGTATTGTTACGACCGTGCATCATCCGCACTTGCGCGCTCTATTGTTCGCCTGTGGGCATGGATAAGTGCTGTGGATATGTGGTGTTGGTACAATGGCTCTAAGTGAGCCTGTTTCCAGGAATCCTGTTTTGTAAGCCTGTTTTGCTTTGTGGACACCCTGCAAATGCAAAATTGACCCTGTCAAGAGAACGTCTAGAAAAACACAAAGAAATGTCCCCCTGCGGGAAATAGCCGGAAGTGCTTTCTTTCTTTTGTTCACCCTTCCAGTCGAGAAGCGCCATCGTCCAGTGAGGAATGCCTACTATCTAAAGGAGACGACAGAGTGACATGTCCGCTGACTTGCAGAACAAGAAAGGAGCATGACGCATACGACCATTAGATGATTTCCTGGGAATGCAGGAAAGATTTGCAATTGTTGGAAAGGGACAATGCTGGGAGCCGTATGCGGCGCGCACGTGCACTTGGGTTTCTGAGAAGTAAATCCACTTGCCGGAACCAGCCTATCGATTCTTGGCTGAAGAATAGAAATGTACCTCCTCGCCGTTCCCAAGCTTTTCCCGCCAACAAGTGACCAGGCCCAACGAAACAATGCCGGGCCAATCAGTGCTTCAGACCATCAGTGCAGTGATGTGTTCGATTGGATGCCGATATCTGAGGGGCGTGCGCTGGATTTGGTTGGTCAGCATCTTCAGAGAGGGGCTGGACATAGGGGGTTTTAAGGACGCTGCAGAGCACGAAATGTTGCTCTGAGCCCTGGGTAAACGGCTCATCCAAGACGCTTCTCGCTATGAACTCTTTACGCTTGCCATTTTGTTAATATACCCTTCTTTTTCATGTAAATAATCATGTAAATAAGTTTTCTCAAAGTGCCATTAAACCTGCTTGTATATATTTCACCAACTTCGAAGATTCAATCCTTCTTCAACCCGGAGCCTCTGCACGCTACCAAGTGAAGGCCGGGTCGACATAGCCCCAGCGTCACGACAGTATCAAATACTAAAATAGGTAATTAAATCAGTCGTTTAGGGGGACGTCAAAGATGTGACGTCACGCAACTGGAAGTAGAGCCGATAAAGGGCATAGGAAGGGATTGGCGCGCAATTTCAAACTACCGAAGAATAAAAAAAGGGGCAACAAAAGTGAATTATTGTGACGTCAAGGATGTGACGTCACGCAACCGGAAGTAGAGCCGAAAAAGGGCATAGGAAAGGATCGGCGCTCAATTTTAAAGTACCAAGGACTAAAGTAGTCAATTAAGGCAGTCAGTTAGGGTGACGTCAAGGATGTGAAGTCAAGCAACCGAAAGTAGAGCCGAAAAAGGGCATAGGAAGGGATTGGCGCGCAATTTGAATGTACCGAAGACTAAAATGGGTAACAAAGAAATGAATTAATGTGACGTCACGCAACCGGAAGTAGAGCCGAAAAAAGGTATAAGATGATATTGGAGCGTAATTTGAAAGTATCAGACTAAAATGAATAAAGAAGTGAATTAATGTGACATAGAGGATGTGACGTCCCGCAACCGGAAGTAGAGCCGAAAAAGGGCACAGGAAGGAATTTTCGCGCAAAATGAAAGTACCAAAGACTAAAATGGGTAAACAAGAAGAGAAGAGAAACAACTAGCTAACCCGTTAGTCACTTTCAAACCTATCTCCGCCGCGTTATTCCGTTCTCTCAACGGTGGGATGGATAGATGGAATATAGGCGCGTCTTCTTTGAAATGGGGTGGTAGCAGTTGCTATGATGCTCATTTTCCCTCCTATATCTTGTTTTAGATTGGTTAACTATACCATCATTCTATTTATTGAACTTTTCCGCTTTTAAGCCACCAGTCCTTCAATCGTTTTTTCTAGCTTCCACCACAGGTTCATTCACCCGGCCAATGTATCTCTAAACGCCAGAGCTTCAGGCAGTGACTGCGCCTGCATCGACTTCCGGATTGATACTATTACATTAGAGTATAATAAGGTTGTTTCTGTGGATTTACCACATACTGCACATGTCATCTTCACTGTTAAATTTCTTTTTGTAGCTGCGTGTTCTGCCCCGCCGGGGTGGTGCAGTGGTAAGAAGCCCGACCTCTGTGCGAAGCTCCCGGGTTCGAACCCGGCCATGTCAGCTGCGTTTCGATGGAGGCGAAACGATTGATTGATTGAAAACTTTATTGAGTGCATGGGAGTTCTTGGAGTTGTGGGTGGTCCGCCTATTCCGGCAGCCCAGTGGCCTGCGCCGCAGCGTGGGCCCTGCGAACCAGACCTCTTTGTTGGTCGGGGTCCTCGCTGTGCAGAAATAAAGGGATTTAATTGGCATGCCCACACCATGTGAAAAGCCGTAGCTATTTCTCCACAGTGTGGGCACTCTGGCGTCCGTGTGCTGTGTGATGTCAGCGCACGTTTAAGATCCCCAGGTGGTCGAAATTACTCCGTAGCCCTCCACTATATGGCTCCCCTTTCTCTTTTCGCCTTCACTCCCACCTTCATCCCTTCCCTTACGGCGCGGTTCAGGTGTCCACATAGCAAGTGTGACAGATACTGCGCCTTTCCCTTCCTGTGAACTAATTATTAGCTGCGTGTTCTAAGACACCCTGATCTACCTTCAAAACGTAGAGCATTGCCTCGAGTTATCAAAGAAAGCTTCCTTCCTGATCTGCCTTTTCCACTTTCGGTATAGTTCCACACTATTTCTTTTCCATCGAATTTATCAAATTTTTACCTTGTGTTTTTCACCTGTTGTTTAACGCTCATTTCTCCGTCCTTGTGATCCGCGTACTTACTGGTTAGTTTCCTAGTTCTTTTCCTCCATTGTGAGTCAACACTTTTTAGGTATAGGTATTTAAATACTTTAGCTGCCCATCTGTTACTGTCCAATTTCCTCAGGCGTTCCTCATATATTTTACTCTGAGCTTCCCGTACTTCGAAAGATGCCCAGCCCATATCTCCCTGTACCGCCTCATTTGTGGTTTTGCCGTGGGCACCCAGTGCTAATCGTCCGACAGCTGATTTATTTCTAATGTCGACTGTACCCGATTTTAGGCACAAAACCGTATTTCCGAAAGTAAGCCCGGGTACCATAATTCCTTTCCAAATACCCCTCAAAACCTCATACCAGTTGTATCCCCACAATGTCCTATGCTTCATTATCCTGGCATTTCTTCGCCTTTTGCCTTAAAGGGACACTAAAGACAGCCAAAGATGGTATGAAAATCTAATAAACTACATTTGGTGACACTGTCGCCGCATATCCGGCAGCAAAAAATCGAATAATTGCTGAGATATTGCGATAAGAATTTGAGGTTTTTTCTTGTTCCCGCCGGTCGAATTCAAACTGTGGCCTCCAACTACGTAGTTGGAGTTGAGTGACGCACACTATGACGTAAGCGGAGACTCCGTGATAGCTAGCGAGCCGGCGCGCCCCGCGGCGTCGCATCCCTCAAGGGCCAACTTGGCAACAGTATAGCAACAGCGTACTCGCAATGACGGCCTCAGCCGAAATAAATAAAACGATGAAGAGAGTAATTTACCGAGCCATGGGCCCATAAAGGAAGAAAAAAAAAACATAGAGGGCTTGTAATGCACAATACTTTACACGTTTCTCAAACTTTTGCGCTCCTTGCACTGTGTATAAACAAACCGAGCCCTCGGTCATCGCAACGCTTCCTGACATGTTTACATACAAATAAGATTTAGTTACCAGCAAAATAGTGACCTCGCTGCTGCGCTAGTCAGTTTTGAAGCTTCGTCGCAACTTTTTCCTTCAAGGTTTGCGCTACAGCTCCGTGTTCAGCGAAAATTATGTCCACGGTAGCAGAACATGACCGAAGTGCCGGCGCTACTACATTTGCCAGCGCTGTGAAATTCCACATGTTAAAATGGATCCAGTGCACAATATAGTGCGCATAGGCATCCAGAACATTAGTTGCAAGACGTGAGAGCAGGCAGCATGCGCCGATGATCAAGTTGTAATTTTTAGACCGGCAGCAGAAACACATTATTGTAAATGGGGCCACGACATAAAAACTAGAAATATTTCCAGCGTGTCGTGGCGCGGCATAGCCGAGCGGTTAGTGCCGAACGTTACCGAGCAAACAGTAGAGAGTTCGAGTCGCACCGCTTCTGGCGTTTTTTTTTTTTTTTTTACATTGATTTTTTTTTAACCTTTTGTAATGTATTTCTGGTGATTCGTTATTTTTAGTTTTTACTTTTTACCCGAGGCCCTTTTTTTCGCCGGGCGACGAGCGCAACATATCGACGCTCTCCGTGGTGTGAGCGGCAAGTATGCCCCTTTTGTTTATGACGCCTGCAAATAGCATGTTGAAGGTCTTGTTGACGCAGTATATGTTGGTCAGATGTGCCATGATTTAGTGAACAATTGAATGATAATGCGTTTTTCCTTCGGTGCTTAGCATATGTATGCTTTTCGTGGCGTACGTAGCTGCAGTCAAGCTGTCAGGTCGCAGTCGAAGCGGCAACGGCGGCGATATGTTGGCGCAGAAGTGTGAACGAAGGAGTGTGTCGGCGGTAGCGGATTTCGCTCGCTCGTGCCTCCGAATGCTCAAATGGGAACCATCAAGGCGCATCTGCTGCTCCAAGCTCGTAATTCAGGCGCTGCAGTTTCAAACAAACTATCCGAGTGCGCACGAAATGCCCGAGCCGAAACATAACCAAAACTGAAGTGGGCGCCTGTGGCGCCTCCAAGTATATTTTTGTATTTGCCTTGCAACGTTTACGTTATCTTTTCGCCGTCGTTTACGTATGATAACCGCGTGTTATCATGTTTGAGAAAAAACGTACTACTGCATTCAAACATTCAACGTAATTCGCATTTGTCAGCCTCCGGGATCCCTAGCGCGTCACGTGATTTGTAGTTGCGAGCCTCGGCCGTTTGGCTGTGGTGGCGATACCTGTATTTCTGTTATTCTTCTTTACTACCTTATAACAGCTCTGTTTTCAGTAAGAGTGGTCTTTTTGTAATCAGGAACTGGCATTCTATCGATGCAAACCCACTTCCTTTCTCTCTTTAGTGTCCCTTTAAGTGATCATGCTTTTCAATGTATGCCAATCCTTCGCTTACCCATACCCCAAGATATTTATATTCTGCTACTCTGGGTATTTCAAGACCCTGATCAGCTGAGCCGTTGAAACTCATCAGGCCAGACTTAACTGCACTAAAACTGAAGCCTAGAGCGTCCCCTTCATCTCTGCAATACGTAACTAGTTTGCAATTCTTCCTCTCTGCTAGCAGCACAATACCGTCTGTATACATTAAACCGGGGAGGCGCTGCTGCACTGCCTTTCTGCCTAATCCATATGACAGGTTAAAGCCTAAGTTACGTTCTTGTATCCTCCATTCCAGATTTATCATATAAAGCATGAACAGCAGCGGTGATAGAGGAAAACCTCGTCTTAATTCTTTGCATACCCTGACAGCTTCCGTACTTCTTATTTCTTCCCATGCAATTTCTATTTTGTTATACCGGTATATTTCCTGGAACGGTAGGGTCCCCTGAGGAGCGTCGCCTGGCAACAGATAGCGGAAATATTGTAAAAATGAATAAGAGCGCATTTACAGCCTGCTGTACTCGTTGCTTCGGTGGCGCAATGAACTGGCCCTACTTACCTGAGCACCGAGCGAATGAAACATGTTCAAATCCTGTAAGTGTAATAATTTTTTTATCGCAACATTAAAATAAGCTACCAAGATCTGTCCTGGAGGTTGTCCTCTTTTAGGTTGCATTATGTGATATTTTTCATTCTTAATAGCCGCAAAATAGCGGGGAAGAGGGGGGAATAAATTTTTCTATGATTCCCTCGACCAATAGTAAATTTGAAAAAGGAGAGGTAGGGACTTCCAACCATACTAAACAGCACTTAACTCCATTCTAAATATTGGCCTTTTATCCCAGACCTGCCTTAGCATACATTTTCCGCACACACACATACGAGACAGACGTATGCGATGGAAACACTTCAAGATGTTCCGTTTACCGGCTGCTCGCAAAAAAAAAAAAGTTACACAGCGGAAACATTAATGGCCACACTTCTTCAGCTGCCTGCAGACAACCCTCTTGCGCCGCATACGTCACCCACCGCAGACCTGCTTCTTCAAAATGGGTGGCAAACGCAAGCGCTTCAAACAATATGGTAACTGCAGAGAGCTGCACGCAGAGAAGAAAGCAGCAGCAGGAAGGGTAAAAAAGCTATGGAAACCAGGCGCTTTTGCAGCGGCCCCACCGACCACAATACAGCTGCCGCTGACCCTCCGTCGCGCGGCCCTTGAAGGTAAGTGCTTCCACAAGCTCTGTGATGGTCACGACTAGGGCCCACAAGTGGACAAAATATAAAACAAGTACTTGTGCACCTGTTCTATACAAAAGACGGAATGGCACTCCAAAAAGCGTACCTCACAAATGAGCTATTTTCTTTGAATTTGATTTCATTTTCTCGTTGCATCCCTAACAAGTGAATGGCATTATCATGTATTAAAAAGTTTGCAGACTGACAATAGTCACAAAATGGCACTACCTTCACCTGTTAAACACATGACACATAAGCAGCAGGAATTCAGTGAAACTAGCCGTTGATTCGTAGCCCTGAGCCCAATCCAGGTCCATCATTCTAAAAGGCCCGAGCCCAGCTTGGGCCCGCAGCTTAAATCCCGTACCCGGCTTCGGCCCGGGAGTGAAGTGCTTTATACCCGAGCCAGGCAAGCCGAAGTGCGTATAGTGCTTTAGTGTGCACGCGTTTTGCAAGCTCTGCCAACCGCTTTGCCCGTGTTGCCTCTGGTTGCTTTAGCGTGTTATTCTTTCACATGCTCGTAATATCATGTCCGTTCAACTACAACTATGGCAGTGTTTGGTTATCTGCCCATGATGTTCAAAATCTTTCCCTATCTCGTGATGCCACCCATTTAGTTTCGCCTCTACGAGTCGCCCCAGCCTTCCTTGAATCCTTTGGCTGCTTACTACAGCCATGATGGTGCTATTTTTGTTTGCGACCTTAGTGTGCGGTGGGTCTCACCACTGCCACGTTGTTCCAGCCCCTGGTGAAACAGTCACTCTTATAATAGAAGTGCACTTCGTGAAAAGTCACTACACTTTCCCGTTTGACAGGGGTAGCCAGGTTTCACTCTAATAATACCATATTTACTCGCATAATGCTCAAACTTTTTCTCGTGGAATAATGATGGTAAGTTGGGGGGGTGCGATAATTATGCGGGGAAGATTTTGAGCAGATGTTTTGGAGTGCTAAAAGAAAACTTAAATAGGTGTGAATCGGGATTCTTAGGTCAGCTGTTGTAAATATAATCATAATATTACTTTCGAGCAGAACTTACCCTTGTTATAAAAGTACAGGGTCGCCAAAAGCACAAATTCCTAAAGCACTTTATTTACCGCACGCAGCCTCATCATCACTCCCCGCGTTCCGTGGTATATAATGCTCACAGCAGTGCATACAGTTCTACTCTTGATCAAAGACTTGACCAGGGTCAGTGTCCATCGCCGTCTCTAGAGCGTATTACGCAGACCTCGTTGACGCCGAAGTGCCTGCTGGCAGCATGGTTGCTAGGCTGTAGTGCGTATACTCGAAAGCTTTCAGCTTAAAAGCAGCTGTATAACTTGCGTACCGCCCCATTGTGATGCGGCACCAAGAATATGGTAGACGGTGGAACAAAGCAAGGAATATGGACGGAACGAAGGAACAATGACGAGACACGGAAACACCTCGCAAAATGGCGACGACTATGAACATCTTGGAGGTAAGAAAAAAAAGAAAAAGATAATCACGCTATCGTCGCCTGGTAGCACGTGCACACAGCGAGGCCAGCTAGGTTCAGTAGCGCTCCAAAGATGGCACTTGTTACTACTAACAGACGACTCTCGCGGTGGTAATGGTGGTGGTGCAATGATTATGCTAGGGAAAAAGTCTAATTTTTTGCACCCAATCTTGGGGGTGCGAGCATTACGAGAGTGCGAGCATTATGCGAGTAAATACGGTACGTAGCAGGGGTCAAAAGTTCGCGGGATGCGGATTTGCAGAACATTTCTTCATTGCCTCGCTAACTTTTCATAACATTTTTTCTCTGAATAGGGCGTGCTTGCCCCCTCATAATTCAGCACATTTCATTCCCTATGTTTGCTCAGTCGTGCAAATATTTTGTTGCGAAAGCAACACTACGCTAATCATCCAGCCATTTCGCATGGCACAATGTGGGCCAAACTGTGCATGCGCGAGGAGCCGCGTGACATCAGAGACAGCAGCTAGTGTGCCAAAGCTGCCGTCGAGGCCACGCACTCTGCCGGTACCGGAGAAGTGACGTCATAACCACACCGCCACCAGCTGTGCATCACTCTCTGCGTTGGTTGTGCGAAGAAGAGGTGTATGGGGTGTATATATAGATAGGAGCACACAGCCAGAATCGACCAACTATGGAGAAGGAGAGCTCGGCCGCTCTCCTTCTCCATAGTTGGAGAAGTTAAACTCGTCCGATCCCGAGGTGGTTGCCTGGCTGGTGGCTGCCGATAATAGAAGGAATGAGAGCAAGAGGGCTAAGCGTGCTACCACAAGCTAATCCTAAGCGTAGCCATGCAGCTGTTGCTTCCGCAACCCAACTGGGTTTAACTGGAGTTAAACCACTGCCAATCTTTTTACACAAACTCTTTTGCTCCTGACTGTACTGCTGTTGGTTTAGAGCCATTTGCCACGCTTTTGCCCAGTACCACAGAGCATACAGTCCCTTAAGACTAATTAAATAACAAGGCAAAAAAAGTGTGTGTATGGAGCAGACTTTGACAAAAAATTTAATAATTCATTTTTTTTTCCATGCACACAAATGAAATAATCAGACATACAACACTTGGAATGCGATGGGTATGCAACATCGCAGTTTCAAACTCATTGAGCGGTTCACACCGTAAGTGATCCAATAAAAGTGGATGAGAACGTAACACTCCCAACATTTCACATGCTATAAATGTGCTGCCTGCAGTTACAATGTTGTGCAATATCTTTACATCACGTGCTGCACAAGCCTGGTCAACAGGTACATGCATGCTTTCGGTCCGATAGTGACACAGGATAGAGAGAGAGAAAAAAAAAATACGGATGCAAATTCTTAAACCCGTTCTAGCTAGCTGTCACAGCTTCAACACAGTTATCGCACCCGATTTGTGCCTTGCTGGCAACACAAATTAAAACAAAAGTCTTCCCAACCAATACGATGACAATGTCATGCAGTCACCAACCAAAATATGAACACAAAAGCTTGTGACAATCAAAACGACGAGAATTGTTCCAATGCTATCGCGCTCCAGTGACCATGATATGCAATGCCAGACTTAAAGTGGGACACAGATGAACTAAACAATGCTTTCTGGGAATAATGCATTAGAAGAGCTTGAGGTTCTCATAAATTCTGACACCGCAAGGCAAATGAATCCCAGACAAAGGAACGGGCGAGAAAGTGGAACAATCTGGAGTGCACGGTCTCGTCTGAAATGCTAGGAAACGTGGCTCAAGAAAAATGAGAGAAACACTACAAGCGGGCTTGCAAGAGAAAGTTTAACAGATGACTACTCTGACGACCAACCGAGCACTCATTATTAACTGATGACAAATGACAGGTGACATTAGTATACGTAACCGCTCTTTGTCAAAAATATTTGCCAACATGGGAAAATTCAGATGGGAAAAGTCATTCTTCCGAGTAAGGCTGCTTCCCACTACTTCAAAGTTGCAAACTGCTAAAAGCAGCCTACACATGAATATACTATGGCTATCATAAAAACAAAACTACTGAAATTCAGCATAACTGAATACTGGGCGAGTTGGCAGGCATTAAGCATTTTTGTGCAGCATGCGAAAAACGAAGACCGCGGAAGAAACTCACACCAAGCGCCTTTGCCTCGAGCTGATGCACAAAACGTAGAGGATCGAGCGACACCTATTGGTTGCTGTGTGCAGTGACAAGGTGGCCTCCGTTGGCCACCCCTGTGCGTCGCCTGCACTGGCTCTTTGCTCTCATTGCTGGCTTTGTGCGTTCTCTTCGCCTTTGGCCATTTTTATGATCTCTCGCTGCACTTTCGAAACAGTTTAGTGCATGGAAGTGTTCTGCGAACAGCGTCCTACTGGCGAAGCGTACCGCTGACGATTGCAGTGACACTTCGCTCGAGCGTCTTAGCATCTGCTGCTACAACAAAACTTAGAAAGCAAGGAAATATAGAAAGAGTGGCCTTGCCTTGCCCTGTAGAGCCTATCCAGACAATATCGTAATGAACTTAAAAATGCCAACATATTTTGAAAATTCTGCAGGCCATGTACAAAGGACCCATGAGACCCATTTATGTATACAGTAAAACCTCTTTACAAAGACACTCAATGGACCAGAGAAGCCTCTCGTAGCCAAAAATTCTAAACATGTGAGGAGTCGGACTAGGCAGACCAGCATGCCTGTGTGTATAAACTTGCTTTAAAACTTGCTTAATACAGATCTAAATTTGTTCGTCTGCTTAGCTGATGATGCCAATGGTGCCAGTGCAGCCAGTTTCACAAGAGTACGTCCTTATGCAGGCAGGGGCCTTTTGTCAGAAGATTAAGGGCAGTGATTGTACAATCGGAAGGTTTCGTAAAAAATCAGAAGCCTTCCGGGCAAATCAGAAGGCTTAGCAAGCATGCTAACCTCATAATTTAAAATATCTCACCAAATAACCACTGCAAACTCTACATGCAATAAAGAATCACTTGGTTTGTTGACATACCTGCACGGCTGCACTGATTGCCACCACAAGACAGACGTGCATGGCTGTGGCTCTCTCACCCAATGCTTGCTTCCAACCAAAGTTTTTGGCAGTTATCCGAGAAGCACATTTTGAAGCAGAAGGGCTCATTTTTTCAGCAATCTATCCAGAACATTCTGTCGGCACTTCTGTGAAGCCTTTCCATTCATCAAGGTGATGCCACCTTGCCAGCGCAGACAAAGTATAAACTGCTCCGCTTCCCTTGCTTTCACACCAACTCCTCTCAGTCACCATGTTGCTCAGTAGAAACACTTTATGACGACTGTTTCACGCATTCTGTAGCAGACGACAAAGACTATACAACTGTCTCCCACAGAGACAAGCGCGAATGAGCTTACAGCAGCTGCTTCCGTTCCAACATGACGTTAAGCTTAACTATTGCAGAGCAATCACCTCACACTTTGCTGACCAGCCAACCTCGTACAGCCTGTGTCGAAAGTATGTGGGTCACATAGTACTGTACCAGGCAGTCATCCAACCATGATGCAGGGCTGCTAAAGCACAGAAAGTACCGAGGTAAACCCGATCCTTTGAAACAGCATGTCATAAAAATGAGGGATGCAACAAGAAGCCGCAATGCAACCAGATTGCTCTAACAATGTGCTACGTGGCCTATGGACTAACCCCAGATTGTAACCCTTTTCCCATTGACACTGTCTCGCTCTGCCTGAATAAACAACCATTAGCTCAGAAAGGAGGGTGTGGGCCACGGGGAGGCCGTCCACCCCTCCAGTTGGGGCTCCACATCAGTCCAGCCGCGCCTCGCACTCGCCCCTGTGGCCCCACCCTGCGGGCCTGGGGCAATGCGCCACGCAGGCGTACCCGGCGGGTCCGGAGGCCGCGCTGCATCGGGAGGCCCCTCTGTGGCTGCTGCGCCACCACCGGGGATCCGCCAGCAGCGGGGGCCGCATGCACCGGCGGTGGTGAGAAGTGGACGGGGCTGGGAGCCGCCCCAGCCACGGCCGCCGCCCCTTGCGGGGACAATGCCGAGCTCGAGGTTGGCTCGGGCTCCTCCCACACGATGCGACGACGCTGTGTAGTCGCCTGCTGCTGTTGCTGCGGCTGAGAGGGCGGCCCCGAAGATGACGTTGCTGCATACAACCCAACAGACGAGATGAACATCGCACAGGAGCATAACACTTTTGAGATGTACTAATGACAGTGCAGGCATATCAAATTCAAATTAATTTCTTTCTGTCTGCCTGGCATAAACGTGCACCCAGAGGAGCTGCAGAAAAAGCTGCAAGACACAGCTTGACGAAGCTGCAGCCCCGTTTCAGTTCAACAACTTAGTTGTGTTAGCAGAATAAAAAACAAAGGAGAGAAAATGAAAATTTTACGATTGTCACGTTTCACTTTTGCTAAAAAGGAACAGTGGGTAAATATTTTAGGTAGAAGATAATCCGACAAGCCAAAAAGATGTCACGCTGCTAGTGGGAGTGCAGCCTAGCGACAAGAGCCTGCATCGGCGCAGCCTGTGATGGCGAGAGCCTCTTTAAATTGCAAGTTTCAGAATGAGGTGATCCTTCATTCAGAGAATCCCCACTTTGCTCAAGGGCATTTAATGAGGGAGGTGAGGATGGAAGGTGAAGCTGTTTTGTTTCTGGAGTAGAGCACACTTATTATATCTGGCACACTTATTGGGAAGTGCTTTGAATGAATAAATACAAAGTTTCACTAAGGTAGCTCAAGTAGTTTTGACATCAGACATATATACATATGCACAATTGTGATACCCAACTTGCAGAAAGCCTGGCATGACAACAAAACAAGGTAGGAGCCTGCAGTTGCTCTTAAAGTTAAGCCATAAGAATAGTTTATGCAGTGACATTCTCCAAGTCTTTTTATCAGCCTGACTTTTATTTAAAGAGAACATTGCATCCATGCTTGCATAACACACTCATGTCAAAATAGTTGAAAAGTAAAAGAGTGAGACCCAATTTAAATATTATCTCTCTCTCTCTATCACACACACACACACACACACACACACACACACACACACACACACACACACACACACACACACACACACACACACACACACACACACACACACACACACACACACACACACACACACACACACACACACACACACACACACACACACACACACACACACACACACACACACACACACAGGAATGTCACTGCGTGAAGACTTTACCAAGAAATACAATGCAACAAACCTCATGAAAATCCATCTAGCCATTGCTGTGCTACGCTTTCTGCAAGCAAGGCAGCTGGCTCAAAAAGCACTTTTGAGAAAAAACTGACACTAAAGTTGCACCGCCACTTTTTGTCCATCAAAATGCCTTGGGGGTTGAAATACTGTATCGTGGACGCTACACACTTCTTTGTGGGTTGTAACGTGGTTCCAGGTTTACCTGAATGATGCAAATCCGGTTAGGCAAACGTTCACCATAAATTGGCAACGCGTCACCCTCCATTACGAAAACGGAACTCCCCCTGCCTCGGATCTACATCACGATGTCGCGGCTAGCTGATGCAGCCAGGACTTCGGATTCACTGCTGGGAATCGATTCTAGGGGCAGGTGCCGTAGAATGCTGCTATTCTGGCCCCACAGACGTTCGCCGTTGTACTGGAGAGCTGGCGCCACGGGAACTTTCCCCGTGCCAGCACTGCAACGCAACGTCGACGTTAGTTAACGGCGCCAGGTCCTCCGGCTCACTTCCTAGCGTGTGGGTTGGCCTTCTGCGACACATCTTCACGATCTTCCTTGCTTGCACCAGAATATCCGTGCAGCTGCGCAATTGTATCAGGTGGCAGTTTGCCCATGCGCGTGGAGACTTCATTGGAGCCGTACCGTGTCACTACGCCACTTCCGTTTGTCATTTTACGGGCAGCACGGTGTGCTCACGCTTTTCGAAAAGCGTTGATGCCAAGCCGGTTCTCGGTTCGTCCAATCCATTTGTCGCCGACCACTTTTTTCTCAGGATAGCAGGCTTGCGTTTGCACTTGCAGCACGCACCTTCGTCCTACATTTCTGCTGCACCGCGCGCTGCTGCATCGCTGACACACATCGCTGGCAGGGCGTGCCAAGCACCACGTGACTGGAGCAACCAATCAGCGCCTATCAATGGCTTTGCAGAGGCCTTCGCATTTTAACGTTCATTGTTCATCATAGACAATGTGGTTCCTTTTTAGACTCACTTTGAAGCTGTTCTCGCTGAATTTTTTTTTTTTTTTTTTTGCAGTGTGATTTAAAATGCCTTGTAGATTCCTAATCTGATCTATCTTTTCGCAATATGATCCCGTCTCCCCTCAAGTAGAAAATAACTTAGAAAAACAAAACATCTTCATTATTCCAGCCCACATGGTTAAAAGACAATTCTATTCTGTTGCTGTTCTCAAAAAAAAAGAAAAGAAAAAATAGAAAAAGCACAAAGGCTCGTATTAGTCCGATAATCATGTGTCTTGAAGTCTTGGTCTTTGGTTTATGGAGTTTAACGTCTCAAAGCGACTCAGGCTATGAGAAACGCCGTAGTGAAGGGCTCCGAAAATTTTGACCATTTGGGATTCTTTAATGTGCACTGACATCGCAGAGCACACGGGTGCCTTGTTTATCACTGCCATCGCAAAGAGACTGTCCCTGCATCGTTGGGCACAGTAGATGAACGCCCTAACCACTGTGCCACACCGGCAGGATTTAGTTCTTTTAGATAATACAGTGCAGTGGTTGAACACAAGTCACTATTAAATCCGGTCTTGCTGTTATATACCCGAAGGAATAATTTCAAGCACCATTTTCTTTGGCGTGAAGAGAGCATTTCCAATTCCAGCTCACTTTTCATTTCAGGACAGCTCTCTCCCCGATGATAATATTGCTTGTTTAATTTATCAGCTAGGACGGGGAATAGAGAGATGCCAGTGAGCATGTTTCCCCACCTAGCCACACGCTCCGCCCTTTTGTTGCAGCATTTAGCGCATGTGCAGTGGCGCTCCCTTCACCCTCATAACAGTGAAACTTCATTTCAATGCACTTCAAGAGAAGTCAGGAAAAAGTTTGTTAAAATGAATGTTCGCTGAATTGAAATAAGTGTGTGGAAGCTTGCTGCCATTAGCTCCAAGAAACATTGGGTGTTCAAATTATATCTCAACTTACTCATTTGTCACTGCGCTGTTTGCAAGCGATGAATGCAGTAACCTTCACTTCGGAGCACTTTGGATCTTAGGACTGCAGCAGTTTTTAAATCAGTCAGCGTGTCCAAGACTTCGTGAACTTTGTCCAGCACAACGGTCTGCTGGGCAGCACAGGCCTTCCTTTTCTCCAACTAGATCAATGCTTCAGCAGATCACGGTTAACCAGCGTGCATGTATACATGTGCCTTTCTTGCATCTAAAAGACCTTGTAGGGCTGAAGCTCCTTGGCTGTAAAGCCCATTAAGCTTGAAAAGCTAGCTATGGATTCGGATGGCTACAATCGTGTTTATATGGCTAATTTGGTTTGAAGCTCAACGACAGCCAATTTTCGTCATGTGGAAATGAAACATGGTTAAACATATAAACATACAACAAAAAGTGCGGGTTGTGCTCATTGAAACGCTTCATATGACATGAAAGACACAAGATGATGCCGCAAAAAATGTTTGTTGAACCGGAATGAGCAATAACTAAAGTTCATTGAACTGAAAGGGGTTTGTGTAGCGTTCAATGGAGCTTTGGAGGGGAGCTTAAGAAAGTTTGTACAACTGAATACTTCGTTTAAATGATGTTCGTTCAAGTGGTATTCTACTGTATTCCCCTATGCCCCTAACCAACCAGTAAGGTCACCCCATTCCAAAACTTGCTAGCATTGCAATGAACCTAGTCAATCCATGTTCCTCATTGATCACACATTTGCGACACAAAAATGATGCAACAGCTGTTATGATCCACAGCGGCTGCATTCACGTTATGCCCCTTGATATGCCATAAGATTAACAACAGGCTTAAGTTTAATAAATACCCAAATATTCCTGGAGCACACCCACCAGAGAAGAAGAAAATGAAACAAAGCTAGCACGTGTGTCCCTCGAAGTCCCTAAGACATGAAAGAATTCCTTCAGAAGGTGGAACAGTGCAACAGTTGGACATCAATATTTGCGGAGCCACATTATGCATATCTTGTCGCTGCTGCCGCGTAAACTGAAGCGCCTGTCTCAGCAGCTGCCAACAAGTACCAGAGGAGGATAGTGAAAAGGGGCCCTGCACATGATAGGGAATTTGCTGACACACCTGCTAACGGTAATCCCTTTCTAAGCTTTTTTTTTTGAAGTTTTAGCGAGTGACTGCGCTAAAGTCAGGCGGCCTACCTGAAGAGCCCGGTTCTTCTGAGGCCTGTGCCTCTGAGCCAGATTCCGCTGCTGTGTCGGGGGCATCTCCCTCCGAAGAGAGAAGCTCCTCCTCCTCCTTTTCATCGGGAGTCACTGAGCAAGGAAGAAGCAGCAGTTGAAGTCGACTTCACTTCGGGTTTTCAACAAGCAAACAAACCAGGGCAAGAGAAGCAAAAGGCATTACTATATGCGTGCCTGGCAAAAGTCCTCTAATTGGTCTTTGTCATCTCCCAATTCATCCACAAAAGAACTCGGGGGGAGGGAGTTCGAACTGGTTGAACATGCATAGCCAATAGTATCAATCAGGAGGGACAGGTTCGTGGGGTGTTCCCATTCTCTAAGGTGTTTTAACACAAATGCGTACCACCTCAAGGGGGTATGAGGGCCCTGAAAACTCTTTTTTTTGTTTTTCAATTTACCTTGTTGAAACACTGCATGCAAGTGCTGAATAGAATGCCGATTTCAAATACACAGATTACAAATACTGTATTGACTCGCATAATTTGCGCACTTTTTTGCCATAAATTAAGGCTTCAAAAATGGGGTGTACAAATTACGCAAAAATTTTGCAAACATGCCTTAAAAACTCACTCGCAAAAAGGATATAGCTTGCAATATACTATCATATACAAGCAAAAAAACACTTTCCTTTATTAAGTGAAAATACTTTGTCCAGTCGGAGTCGTTGCTGGAAAAACTGGATTCCAAGCCATGGCTGACATCGTCGCGGCCGTCGTCACCAGCGTCGCTGGCGCCCCAAATAGCGTCATCCTCGGTTCCATCAAGCGCATTTGACAGTCCAGTTTTTTGCTCAACAATGTTTGGAGAGACTCTGTCCCACACTGCCAGTATTCATTCACAGACCGTCTCCAAAGTAGGCCTCTTAATTCTTCCAGTGGGAGTGAGACCGTATTCTCCACTGGCCATCCACTCGACGTACAACTTCTGCATGTTTTCTTTAAACAGCTGGTCAATGGAGACATCCAACAGCTGCAGGACTGATATTAGGCCGCCTGGGATGACAGCAAGGTTGGTCTTCATCTCCTTCAACTTTTGTTTGACACTGTCGACAAGATGGCCCTTGAAGCTATCAAGGACCAACATCGATGCTAGTCGCAAAAGAGCACCCCACACAGTGTCCAGCCACTCGAGCATTAATGCTTCATTTATCCACCCTTTTTCGTCGACACGAACATAGATGCGTTCTCTCACTTTCCCAATTTCGGCATCGTCTTCCGCTTAAATATGACCAAGGGTGGTAGTTTGCGACCGTCAGTGGTCATTGCCAGCATTACAGTGCACCGTTGCTTTCCGCTGCCGGTTGTTTTTATGGCAACAGACGAAGCTCCCTTTTCGCTCACTGTGATGTTGGATGGCATGTCAAACGTCAGCGGCATCTCGTCAGCGTTCGCGATCTTCTTCAACGGTGGGGAATTTACCTTCCTTAGGTCTCCGAAATGCTCTTCTTCCTGGGCTTGCATTTGATAGCCCTGCCTTCTACTTTCGCCAGCACCACACATGGCTCCTGGCAGCAGCACGATTTCCATTTTCTTTGGCAAATTCAATCACCTAGAGTAAATTTCGCCGGATAATTGTGGTAGCCCATTGCAATCAAACACCAACCCCAACGCATAAAGCCGAGCCACCAACAACAGAGATGGACACGCCAGACACACAACAAGCACTACTGCGCCGCGGCTTCGCTTTGGCTGTGATTGCTTGGCTTAGCCTTGGCAGTGCGCTGCACCGATGCGGTCTGCTTGTGCGTTCCTGCTTGCATGCTGGCGTTTTCGTGCAATGAGGTGCGTAAAATATGCAGTTAAATGTTTCTTTTATAAATTCGGATAATAAGTTACGGGTGCGCAAATTACGCCAGGGTGCAAAGTATGCGAGTAAATATGGTATGTCATGTCGAGGTAAAAATATGAAAAAATAATTGTCCTGATTGGGTCATTTCTCATGGGCCTTAATCATAAATTCTGACTGAAAAACACGTCTTTTAGGAATATACAGGCATTTTGCAGAGTCCACCGCAGATCCTAAAGCTTTTTTTTTTTTCCTTAATTATTAAATATTAAAAATTAGACTAAATTTTGGCTAATTACTGCCACACACATTTTTCTTTTGAAATTTTGGCACTTCTTCATGATAGAGAAAATGATGTTACAGAAATTTCCCCAGCTTTAGCACAAGCAGTGGACCTTTTGAAATGTGTGCATGTTTCTGAAAGAGAGAAAGGAGAGAGGAATTACTGTAATAGCCTGAAAAAAATCGCAGTTACTGTGCCGCATCTTCTCTTCCTGATGACATAATTGAAATGTAAATGCATATTTGAAATCGGCATTAAATTTTCCACTTGCACACTAGGTTTCGACGAGATATGTTGAAAAATATGTTGAAAAATGAACAATATATTTCCGTACTTTCATCCCCCTTTAAAACTCGGATGAGTTTTTATGGCAACTAAAAACAAGTTAAAATATGCCAACTTTTCCATGCAAATAGTGTTGCCATGCATACAGAGCGTGGCGAAAATTGCAGACTTCACGAAAATGCAAGAACCAATATCACTACGATTACAGTCACACTAGCTTGCCCCATTCAAAGCAAATGCAGCCAGAGGCAAAAGACAAATAGTGGACACAACAATCACGCAAGTTCAAGTCACCGTGAGACAGTCACGTTTAATACAAAAGGGCTTTAACGAAAGTTAGCGTTATGAAAAACCTGCTACAATTGGGGCTACGTCTCCCTGAACAGCAAAACACAAGTGTGGCACATTTTGCAAGGACTCAGTACAGAGCAGTATGGCCCTATTTTCCAATTTTTGTCAGGACGACGTAGCTTGACACATCTAGAGCAGTAGTGTGGTTGTTCCATTAGGGCCAGGTGTCATGATTTTATCGTTCAACCGGAGTTCCGAGTCCCTGGCAGCTTTTATACATTGATTTTGCTCAGACAAGCGCGTTGAAAGTAAACGACCATTTCTTCCAGTGCTTCAGCAATCCATGTTGTTCTGCATGCAGAAATAAAAATTATGTGCATTTTTATGCGCAACGAATACTTCGAGTTCCTCCAAGGCCAAGCACAGAAAAACAGGGAAAGATGGAGACACGAAAGTGCAAGTGCGTGTATAAAACTTGAAATTTCTCCAACCAACACTTTTATTTTCTGCATTTCACTTCGAACCACCCGGCAAGCCATAAAGCGTCAGTTGTGAAGATCTTATTACAAAGAGTGGAAACACATTGCACCACAGAGCCCGACAAAGCAAACGAAAAACGCTTAATATTCAAGGAACTAACCATGAACGGCTACCCCAAAAAATTTATCCGGAAAATCATTCGCCGCCAAAAACGCAACGACAGGCCCCGGGAAGAAAATAACCAGAAGCAAACAACTACATCTCAAAAGTACGTCACTGTCCCCTATGTCCGAGGCGCCAGCGAAACCATCGCCCGTATTCTAAGAAAAGAGGGAATTCGAGTGGCGCACAAGCCTTCAAACACTTTGGGGAGCCTGCTACCCTTCCCTAAAGATCGACCACCAAGAGAAAGAGCCCAAGGCATTGTCTACAAAATTCCCTGCGCCGACTGTGATGCTAGCTACATTGGCGAAACAAAAAACCTAAAAGAAAGAATTCGGCAACACAAGAACGATGTACGAAATTTTTCAAGAGAACGCAACCCCGTAGCTGAACATTCAGAAGATTCCGACCACAGAATAAATTTCAAAGAAACGTTCATCTTGGAGACCGAGACCAATTACCGCAAAAGACGCCTCCTCGAGTCATGGCACATACAGTCTACCGCAAATAACATCAACCGGACAATAGGCAACCTCCCTGCTGTATACTTGCAAGGTCTTCGCTCTCTCCTGGCCACTTCACAGAAGAAAAGAAAAAAGTCGCCAGCGAGCACACCTGCACCTGCGGCACCCTCACTCGTCTAAACCCCCCTCCTTCCTTCTCATTCCTTTCACACACATCTCACCCCCTCCCCATTCTCCCCCCCCCCCCCCCCCTTCTCCCCCTCGACCATTCCTTTACTTATAGCTGCACGCAGCCCCGCGTCATGCACCCCTGAAGAAGGAGCCGAGCCGGCTCCGAAACGTCGGGTTTTATAAAATAAAAGTGTTGGTTGGAGAAATTTCAAGTTTTATTTAGTTATCAACCCAACCAGACAGGCAAATCTGTCGAAATGTTTAGCTTTCAAGTGCGTGTATGCACACAAGCGCTCGGCTCACCTTCAATGACAGGCACTGAAGAAATGACAACCGTGGCTGGATCAGCCTTGGCCGGCGACGATTCTCCGGGTTCCGTGGGCTCCTCCACAATTGGCGCTGCTGAACTGTCCGACAAAGGTCTACACACAGTGGAGACAGATAGCAGGGCGTGAATTCAACGTGCAATCCACCAAATTGTCGAATAAGCCAGAACAAAAAGCAGTCTGTTTACACCAGCCTCTTTTTGCTAACCAAATAATAACTTGCTTACATTATGCGTTTGTTTAACCTGTTTCGTGAGGCTCATTAGCAGCTTGGAACAGGTTAATTTTGCTACAAAACAAATAGTTCTACTGAACCTGAAAGGTACGCAGTAACTCAGACCAGAGAAGCGCTGACGTTTCAAACGGATAGTGTCATCAGCAAGATCATCGCCAGTGGTTTTGGGAAGACCCAATAAATATCTGGCTCCGGGCAAAAGCCCTGTTCTGTATCGTACTTCGCATTACCACTTGGCGTCTGGGAGAATGGCTGCCCGTGGTGTGCAGTCGCGGGAACTCGGATTTTGCGGCCTAGACCTCAGAGGAGGCTTGACTGCTTAGTAAGAACCCCTACAAGGTTAAGCCAAAACAACAAATAAAACATGAAAAATTTTATTAAAGAGGAAGTAGATTGCACTTTTCATTTATTTGCAGGCAATAATATGTAATCAGTCAGCTAAAGTTAATTAACAGCTTCACGCTAACATTGTCAACATCTATCTGCAGGGCATGCAACTGCTGCACAAAGCTGAGTGGAACATTTTTAGCATGAATGATGTCCCGCAGGGACTTGATCATTCTTAGGACTTCGTGATGCAGTTTGGTTGGCGCGGTTTGGTGTTAGTGTTTTTTTTTCCTACTAGGATTTGCACTCAGTGACCAAATAAATGCCACTGTTATAAACAGTAACCTAGTGTTACAGCATTGTTATATGCGGGTTTTTTTACCGTAGGACAGATGGCAAAGTTGGCGGTGCTACGGCTGTCCACTGTTATATCCAATATATTGTTCAAAGCGGTATTGTTATAAGTAGGTTTGACTGTGCATGCACTTCAATGTTGGCACCATTGGGGAAATGAAACACTTAGTAATAGCGAGGAATTGATTGCGTGGAGATTCAACTACATCAGTTTTTACGGTAGAAACAAACTACTTTGACAGAGGTAGTGTAACATCTGTAACTGGTAGTCGCTGAAAGAGGCCTGCGCAACACAAGGAACCTCGGTAAGACAGTGGTAACAATGACACAAATAAGGTAATTATGGTGAGTGACAACAGTGGGAATTATGCGACACGAACTGATCAACAGGGATACAAAAAAAGCTTCACTTCCAGCTTAGCCGTCTCGGCGCGACTAGACACGACACCCTAACAACACGAGCAAAGTTCCCAATTTGCATACAGGAGCTTTGCCATGCAAAATAGCATAGAGAGAAGTCTTAAATTTTGCTTTCAATTCACTATTAATATGCCACAAATTTCAACACTCTACTAGTCTCGAAACCCTATTTACCATATAACATTTCTGCGTTTATGCAACTTGTGGTTACCGAGGTCTATTTTTCTGCACAAAGCTGATGTGAAAAAAAACAAACAAAGCTTGCCAGCATGATTGGCTGGAGTTGCGGGGGGAGACTAACACTATTTGTCAAGCAGATGAAAGTACAAGCAGTTACTTTTGCAGCCAGTAAGCTTGTGCAAAAGGCTTCGCCTATTAAAGAGCCTTTTTTTTTGCAGGACTTTCAGTCACTGAATTGAGAACCACAAAGTAAGGCACAATTGGAAGTAATTAAAATATGAATTTTGGTTACTTACAAATGCTCACAGATTTCTCATGTAAGAATGAGTTCTGCTCTCTAGTATGCGTCTGTCAAGGCTTTGCAATACCGATTTCGCCTCAAAATCACCTCATCTAGCCTAAAAGGCAGAGTACACCTAGGATTGATCTTAAATAATTTGTGCACTGCAAATTAAGATTAAAAAAAAAAATCAAGACAAGATTGAAAGTTACTGTCGGCAAAGAGATGCGAAATGTTACCTTAAGCACCCAAAAATGCAGCATTAATTCATCATGGTACAAAACCAACGAAAGCGGGCACTTTTTAAAATTTTTTTCTTTTATCCACCATCTCATGACACTTCTGTGTGCTGCTAGGTGACGCTTGTGAACCGGACGTTGTAGCAAAGCGCACCCGAAAAAAAAAATTACTCATGTCGAGCAGACGCACCCTTCTTCGCTGGACTCTGCAGCCTCGGTGACGAGGACGGCAGGCGGGCTGCAGATGGTGAGTGGCCCTGCTGCTGCCGCTGCTTCTACCGCCGCCGCAGCAGAGTCTTCACGGGGTGCAGGCGACACGCCCTCCTCTGGCGTTTCGTCGGGAGGCTCCTCCACAACACTCGTATCCCCTTGGAACAGAGACGCATCTCGCGATTCTGTTCGAAAAAAAAAAAAAAAAAGAAAAAGAAGTGTATATGTGCCGACCACCCTCATTTACGCACTAGTCGGGCCTGCCAGCCCCATGCTCATGAATTTTCACTCAATGTCAATACCAGTACCAACACTGGATTCTCAGTGAGTGGGGCCTTTAATGCTATCGTGTTAATAAGGCGCTTCAACCCAGACTGCTGCCAGTCGGCATAATGACGTGCCATTTATCAACTTGGGCTTTCTGGAATGCCCAGCGGATGCTCACCAGGTGGAGAGATCTGAAGTGGCGTGGATGGTACACTGCGGCCACACCCTTCCTCGAAGTGAGACAGGTCCATTCGGGTGTCATCCACTCCCACGCCTGGAAAAAGAAACCAATCGACAATTACACTCACATATATACACCAAGACACGGGCCTGTCGACATCAGCACATGCTGGGATGAGCTAATGCCAACCATAGAGCATGTGGTACAGCCGATCCCGGATATATCAAATTATTGCTTATATTGCACTCTCAAAATATTCTGTGACAAGAGTCACATTCGCATTCACTGAACTCCCGCTCAGTGGAACATCCGACATGTCCAACTGACAGCCGCGCCCCTGCAAAGTACACTTCTATTGGTGCCCCTGTGATCATTACTGGGGCACTGAGTCAGGTTGGCTGTGCAACCCTAGGTACTTTCCAAGAACACGAATACTGCAAAGCCGCTAGAGGAGATAAATGTCAAGTCTGCTTAGGTACACCATACTGACGTTTGTGTTACAGAAGAGCTCACCTCTTGGCATGTTTTATATATCCAATTATCAATACATCGAACTACGTCGCGATCCCCCTCTAGTTCGATATATCCGGGACTGACTGTACAAACTACAACGTAGAGGAGGTTAAGTACAGTTAAGATTTGGGCAACTGGTTTTACCGATGGAAGTATCTGTGTGCGCTGACCAGCAAAGACTCTCGACACAGGTTAGAAAAGGATGCTAAGACGAGCAACACGTGGCAAAGTTAGGCCTGCCTTAAATGTGGTCTTCCTTGTGTCCTCTTCAAAATGCGTGCTAGGAGTTCTTACAATCAAACTCTGATATATTGTACCCGGATGACTCGAATTTTAGTTATATCGAACTCACAGACAATCCACTTGAAAATCCCATGTAAAGTATAGGAACTCTGACTTCACGGGTCGTTCAATATATCGAACTCCGCACCACGCACTGAAGGTGCACCTTCCCCAAAGATGATCGCATCAGCCTCGGCCGTTTGCCGCGTTATGTCTTCAGACCACGGGCGGAAGGAATGAGAGGGAATAGACGGCTGGTATAGGGCAGCGCTGCACCCTTTCTCCAAAGAGGGAGCTCTCTGTGGTGATCGTTTGCCGTGTGCCAGCACATGACGTTTGCAAACCATGTGCGTGAAGGAATGAGAAGGGTCCAGTGCAGAACGGGAGGGAGCCAATGCAGCCATGCTGTTCAGGAGGAAAAAACGCAATACTACAGCAAAGCACAAGGGTGTGCCCATTTTTCTACTGAGCTTTCTCTCTCCCCTCCGTCTTTCTTTCCCTGTCTTCGTTCACAGCAGCATGCACTACACATGTGCAGACAAGCCAGCTCAGCCTGTGGCAGATAGAATGTTGGACGCTTTCTCCAGTGTGCGTTGTGATGTGAGCTCTCTGTGCGCGGCGGCAAACGTGCGATGCGGGTCTCATGTCAATGCAGCAGATCGTTTTTTTATTTCTTTTGTGAGAGTGGTCCGTCCTTTTTCTCGTGCTGAATGTGCGGCTTAGCTTAAGTTGTGGACAATAAGAAGCAGCAGTGTTAAGATCACGGTGGTCAATTTTTTAATGTTTTGGCACGCACACAGGAGAAAGCGGCGCAGGTGGAAGGTCTGAGTGGCTTTCAGATGGCGGCACAGCCGATTGTGCAATCCTAGCCAACGTGCTGCACCCCCTCACCACCGTAGACATGGGCGGAAGGACACGCCAACTCACGCATACATCTCACCGCGCGGGCCTGGCCCTCCTAACTCTGTGTCCTTGAGGAGGCCAAGCGTGCAGTCCATGGCTTCGAGAAATTTCTGGGCTTCTCGAGCGGACCAGAGGGGGGAAGCATTGCTTTGGCAGTGCTACGCTGTTTCCGCTCCTCCTCCGCTTCTCCAGAATTTGCCAGCAATTATTTATTCGCACACCGCGTATCAATCGATAATTCTGGTCGTCGGTTCTGGTCGTCGACAAAGCTACGATAGTGGTAGCAGGTAGGCCCGGCTTAGAGATAATCTTAGAGAGTTATGAGCTGATGTGGCAGTTAGCATGCCAACTCATGGAGCTGCGCTTAGTTTTCGCTGTTTTTTTTTGTAAAGTGTGGTTGCCTCTCTGTCCTTGTGTGTGTGCTACACGTCGCCCACCAAATCGACGAGCACCTTAAAGAGGTACAGAAGAATTGAAGAAAAACAACAAACCTGACCTTTACTAGCAGTTTCTTTTTTTTTTAAGTCCATCCTTGCATCTATGAATCAATGAAAGCATGCGGTCAGCTGTGGTCATGACACCAGCCTTTAGCATCGTTAACTTTGACACTTTCCTGTCCATGCCTATTCCTATAGACAGCCCGCTATCTATGGTTTCACGATTTGAATTTTCCCGCTTTCGAAGCACTCCTTGACAAGTGGCATCCTCCAACAAAAAATAAAAGAACACTGTTTTTCAGTTTTGCTTTTGGTTTGATTTTTTTCTGCCGCGCGTGTATGTACGTCCAGATGGTCTCCAGAGTCAGGTGATCAGCGCTCTTGTTTAGATAACGGCGTCGACGCTGCGTGCTCCTGCTGCTCGGAAACAATGCGGTTTCACAGAAGTTGGCGAATCGAGAAGCTTGTTTTTGGATGCTAACAGCAGCAGTGATGACTCGAAAAACAAATTCAGCTCTTCAGACTTTAGCACTGACCGCAAAACTATGTCAAACCAACCTGGAACGTCTACAGCCAGGCCTCAAGAAGTTTCGTGTTCGCTCCCCAAAATATTTCACTTTTGCTACACGCTGATCGAAAGATCGACATCTTTTGGGCAGTATTACTTGCCGCTGGCAGCGTAAGGAATCATGTTTTCTGCTGGAGAAAAGTCAGGGGTCGACCTCGACTACTGCTTTCTTTCCCAACTCAGCGAATAATGTACACAGAAAGCTAGAATTTGCTTGCTGCAATGTTGCATTGGTCCCAGTTGTAAAAAATGTATTATTTTGAAATTTTTTAATGTTTTATTTGTATCAAGAAACTTTTATGCTTTTGTGTGTTTGTTTCTTTAACTACAATTTTTTGCTGATAATTCATTTTTACCAATTAGTATTCAATAAATATGTTGATTGTCACTAATACCATTGTGAAAAGGAATTCCTCCTCTACAATTTGATACTAAACACTCCTGTACAAAACAAGTTTTGTTAAAGAAAAAAATATTAATGACACCACCCAAAGACCACTCTTTTTCCTGCAGACAGGAAACTGTTAAACGGAATTTGCAGTTATCACGCTTTCCATTGATTTTGTGGCAGTAGACTGCTCGCTCCAACAACGGCATGATAAATCGGACCAGGCTTGTGCAATCAAATCATCACGGACACTCTGCCAAGTTCGCTCCCCGCCAGTGCAGGATCTATCAAAGCATAGTCAAAAGATAAACACGCTGTGATGTTATCACTGCGCAGAATCTTGGCACACTGCCAATAAATGAGCTGTGGATGCGACGGCCGAAACGGAGGGAAGCGCTTTTTTTTTTAAAATTTCTTCGGAACGAAAGTGGAGGATGGGTTCATATGCGAGTGGGTTGATTATGCGACAAACACGGTATCATTTTTTGCGATCGCAAGTGGCGTCTCAAGCCGATTTCTGTATATCAAATTATCGATATATCCAACTATTTCGCGATCCCCTTTGAGTTCGATATATCTGGGTTTGATTGTGCTTTGCAGTGCATTCAGAAGCCTTCAATGGACGCAGATGCCTGGGACTTGGTAGAGAGAAAGACGGTCACTAGTACAACATATTACTGCAGTGCACATACTTCTAATGACTACATTGAATGTTGGCATTAGTTTCTGCCATGGCATGCTTAGTTCTAGCTCTGGATACAAATACATAGCAATTACTTTACAGCACGAGCTGTTAAGGGGCACATCTCTTGGTTCTGCAGATTCGTTAACGTGACACGAAAGATAAATGAGCAAGGAAAAAAAAAATTAGTGCATGATTACATACTTAGTAATGCAAAATTTGAGCGCAGCCCTTTGGGTGTTTTAGCTTTCTGACAGTATGCAGAAGTAAGAATTTGAGAGAAACACATTTTATATATGTTCAGTGAGAGCCTACCCTTTGTTTTCCACAAACTATCCTCCAACTGGCACTCAATCCTTTCCCAATTCTTGACTATAGAGGAAGCGTTGCTGCACCGCATCCTAGCTTTTGCCACTGCCTCCTTTATGGTAGCTACTCTCCAGGTTCTGCCCCCGGTAGCTCCATTCCGCGTTCCGTCACTCTCACCACACTGCCCAATCCACTAGGCCACTTGATGCCTCTCGCTCCCTTCCCTGCCTCCCAAAAATGCAGAGAGACGATTTCCACCTTCCCATTCTACAAGCTGATCGCCAAGGCAGGTGGTGCTGCGCTGTGCTGCAACCTGCTACAATTGGCAGGTGGACATTACGCCACCTACAATGCACAAAAACGACTATGAAGCGCAATACAAGAATGAGCACCCAAGAAATGTGCTCTAAAAAGGGGGAAAAAAAAAGGGCATGGCACTATTCTGCATTACAGTTTCGTAAATTGGAGCGGCAGACGACACATTCAACGCTGAAGGTAGCAAACACTAGATCTCATATTATGAAGGAACATTAACCAGCCATAATTGTTTTTCCCCCACTCGCTGTTGGTAGTGGAATGCGGCATTGCACAGCGGGCAGATACCTTCTTGTGAGGCGAGCTGCGACAGACCAGATGGCTCTGGTGCAGACTGGCCCTCGGATGATGCTCCAAAGACAAAACCACCGTGGGGCACGTGTGGAGAGCTGCAGACGGGGATACGGGGTGAGGGACAAAAATTTCGGAATCACGAGACAGGCTCAGAAACTACTCAATGTAATCAAAGCGTTCCGAACATATATGATGCAGGCTCCATCGAACTCATGCGCACACAGTGTGCGAACTAGGTGAAACCCCTCATGCCTAGGGCGAAATGCTGCGGGGGAATCGGGAATGCCGATTGTCACGGCTTGCAGAGCACAGGATCGACGGATCTCAGCATGTAGAAAGTGGTCTGCGGCACCAAGGCGTTCGCTGTAGCCGATCGGCTAGTCGGACAGATGTTCGTTGTAGCCGAGACAGAGCGCCATAGCCCTAATGTATATTTTGACGGTCGCACCGGACTTGTTCATTATAAGCGAGCGTTCGTCTTAAGTAGGGCCGTTATAAGTGGGCTCGACATTATTAATTTAATTTTCTTCACTGATCATAATTCGATATTTGATTTGATATTAGAAGGCATTTTATCCCCATTAGAATTATATTCGCTATGTATTAGAAAACTGACAATATTCACACACCCCTATTATACACTTATACACTTAGTAGAAATCTAGGGAATAAGAACAACTCTCCCCTTCTATCATGCACGGCAGACCACCCTCTCCGAAGCAACTGACGGCAAAAAAGAAGTTGCTTTAAAGATGGCACTGATTCAACTCTAACATAACATAACTCTAGATAACAATCAAACTCTGGTCACAACTCTCACCCGACAGCCTCAGCAAAGCCGTCAGTCCTGCGCGGCACGAACAGCGTTGGCGTGCTGGGCACGATGCTGTCATCGCCCTCTTCGAAGCCGGCTGCACTCTGACTCTGCAAGGTTGGACAAACACAGTGAATAACGGGGGACTTGAACACAGAGTGGTCTTAATCTGACACAAGACTACTCTTTGGCAGAACCATCAAAAAGGCTAAAACTCTTAAAGAACCCCAGGTAGTCGAAATTTCCAAAGCCCTCTACTACGGAGTCTCCCATAGCCCGAGTTGGTTTGTGACGTTAAGCCCTACCAACCAAGCCAAACTAAAACTCGAAAGAAGCATGCACAACCCATTCTCTGAGGCCCATGAAAGAACAGGAGGCGCACTTGTGAGATTACTTTTGTACCAGATGCAGCAGCTGTGTTCACTCTGTCTAGGGTCTTAAATAAATCTGCAATAAAAATGTCAACTTGAGTGTTCGTTTCCGCTCGCCAGCACGGAACAAAAGGAGAGATTTCATGTTTACACTAAGATTTTAATTTAAAAACCATATTTTCAGCCCATTTGTGTTGTCCATATTAGAGGCCACTTTTGCTCGGTTACATTAGCAAACTTGTTTGCCGAAATTTGCGTGCACACTCCTGAAACAAACATGAAATATAACGAACAAACTCTCGCACTCAATACTGCTTCATTATAATGAGGTTCAACCGTACATAACGAAACGAAACTGACAAAACAGATAAAAAATGCAACAGGGAAGTCAGCAACTCACCGATGGCAGTCGCTCATTGCGCACACGAGGCAGCAGCGAAAGCCTGTGCTGCTGCTGCTGCTGAAGCAACGGAGGTGCAACCAGCAGGGAGGGAGGCACTTCCGCCGCAGAAGACTCAACAGGAGGAGCTGGCTGAAGCTCTTCTTCCTCTTCAACGGGCACAGAGGAGCCCTGCTGCACGTCCACGTCCTCTTCGGCCAGGGGCTCCTCCATTTCGTTGTCCTCACCTGCCTCGTCACCGAGGTCTGCACACACCACGTCACCAAGTATTCAGACAAATTGTGTAGAACAGCGCGAAAAAACACGAACACGAGAAAATGATGCGTTGTGAAATTCTGGATGACACATGGTTCGATTGCATTCTTACACTTTCAGGTGTTTGTTTAGTTGTTCTTGTTTCTTTTATTGTGTGAACGTGTTCATATATATGGATGCAGGCATGCAATAAACTTGTCAGTTGAAAGTCAGCGCTCGTCTTGTCTTCCTTCGTCCCTGTCGTTTTCTTTTTCGCGCTGTTCTACACAATGGATTACCAACATGCCCAAGCTTCTGTTTTAACGTCATTCAGATAAAGGTGTATGGGAAGCAGTAAAGATGCGACTAACATGACGGGACAAGAGAGACACTCGCACTGCCTTGCTCTCCGATCTTCCGTCATGTTAGAACTGTTACAACATTTTTACTGCCAACATGCACCAATCAGTCAATATTTGCCCTCCCCTAGTTGCTAGTGATGGTATGAATGTCGTTTGGTGATTTGGCTAGTACACAGTGTTAGTTAAGAAGAGAAAACTTCAAGACATCTTCCATCCTGCTTCAAGCATCCTTATCATGAGCAAATTTATTCCCAGTCATCACATTTTTTTACTTTTGAGTGTCATGGAAGTAGCATACCAGCACAGTGTAACGTGGCCACAAATATGAGGCAAGTGAAATAAGGATGCAGTTTCACACTGTGTGCTCACTACATGCCGGTTTACTACATTGGGGTCAGTAATGATAACCAAATGCTATTAACCAACCCACATCCCCCTTACTGCTACCTAGACCTCGAAAACAATTTCCACTAGTGCTCCACATCACTAATCTCGGGAATGTTACCGCTGTGTCCGTACAACACAACTGCCCATGACACAGCCCAGAAATGCATGAGCCATGAGAAGAAACTGAACCATTTCCTCCCACTTACCCACAATCTCGATCTCGCTGGCATCATCCATCTCTCGCTCGGTTTCATCCAGAGACTCCGGTTCCGCCATGTCCTCCTCCGGCACATCTGCTTCCCCTGAACCACGGCCCTGCAAGTTAGGGCTAACGCTGATCCTCTAGGGTTCTTCAAAACGCCCACAAACATCAATATGTAGCCACTATCGCATTTGGAACCCACCACAATGTGGCCGCCGCTATGGTCACAACTGAACCTGCTAACGTCTGCCAGGCAACCACATGCCTCTGTGCTAGCTCAAGATTCGTTCTGGTGACAGTATGAAAAAGGACGTCTCGCGGCAACATGCTCACCGACTGTCTCTCATTGAAACTCACCGTGCCACAGGTGACGTTCATCTCTTCATCTTCGTAATCATCCTCCATCCCAGATTCTGTTCCCTCCAACTGTTCCACCTGTCCCACAGAGCGAAAACCACAACACATCAATAAAAATAAGAAAAAAGATACCTTTGTTTTTTGGCCACATATTTCTAGAATGTATATCAAAGTCACCAAGGAAAATTTCCCCAGCTTCGCTTTTTAAAGAAAACGATAAAACAGCACTTGGTAATGAAATGACGCTCGCTCTAATTTGATACTTCTCCTAGTCCTTTTTCTATTCATTTCAAAAAAATTCTCACCAATGCCAGACTACTCTGCAAAGTCGACATCTCATAGCTGCACTATAGGCACGAATGACGCTCTATATAGGATGCTCTCGTCAAATTTCAATTCCCCCTAATCCTAGATTACACCAGAGTAGATACAAGGACATTTCCCTTTCTGCACCCAGCAAAGTGCCGCACTTGTGTCCACGTATTCAGCCTATAACACAGAACATCCAGCACATCGGAATTCAGGAGCCACTCAGCCGCTATGGCGAGTGCACGCATTGCGAATGCCAGCACATTCTTTTGAATGCATTATTTTGTAATTAGGCACTCGAGTGAACGTTTCTGTGCAGCCTTCACAACAAATGGAATGATGCTCAACTCCAAGGGCTGTATGTAATATTCAACTGCAAACAAATACCCAGGAAACTGACTCTTCCATCTGCTATGAGAGGCATACACTGCACATTCCAGGACATCAAATATCAACCTTCTCAAATAAAAAAACGAGGTTCACAAAAGAATGCAAGAATAGCTCAGAACTATACTAAAGAAAAAAAAGATAATAACATAGCTGTCACTGATAGAAAGCAAAGAATGCCTGATGACTGCAGAAAGTGACCTTTGGCTGTTCTTCCTCTATAGCTTCCTCATCGTCACTCTCGACCACGATGGCATCGTCCGTTGGGCTGGACTGCTGGGGTTCTTCTACACTGGGGCCTGCCAGTGAGCTTGACACTCCTGCCGGCAAAAAAAGGAAGGAAAATCCAAAATGGACGCTGCTGCAATGCGGGAGCTTGCCACAGTGACAACTTTATTCGAAACAGCGGTGAAAGTGCGAAACCTGCTGGCAAACTGCTCGAAACAAGGACATTTACAAGAGGTGCACAACAACACGCACCTTCTTCAATAGTCTCGGCAGCAGCCAATGGGGACGCTTCTTGGGTGGACACCTCGGCCATGCTCCCTACCGGCTTCAGCTTCTTCGAGAGCGGAGACTCCGCCCGCACTGCCGTGGAACCAAGACTCTGCGCATCCGAGCTGCACACCCGTTCCCCCCTTTCCCGTTACGTCGGCGATCATCACTGCACAACTAGCTAACCGAGGAGCAAAAGGTTTCAAGATGGATAAACTCAACCACTCGAGATGCAGATGAGAAGCTTTCAGATCACACCCTTTGAAATTGGTGTAATGCGATTTTCTATAATTTCCTTTTTTTTTTTCATCATGAAAGCATGCCACAGTAAAAACAAAGCGACCTGCGACCGCTACGCACCTGGACGGCTCCTGATCCATGTCTCGGGGTCGCTTGCGTGAAGTTCCGCTTGCCGAGGACGGGCCCTCATCAGCTGCTGTTGAAGACAAAGTATAAAATAAAAAGCTTCCAACAAAAAGGAACGAGGCCTTCATCTGAGAGTGCACTTATGAAAACGGCAAAGATACAGACGCCGTTGGCAGGGCGAAAATGCTAACAGGCGGTGCTAAACGTACCGGATGCACTGCTGGGCTCTGCCACTTGCGTCGAAGGGGTGACAATAATGGACACGGTACTTGTAGGCACCACGATCTCAATGCCAGAAGAGTCCGTTTCTGCGCAAATCGCAGAGGGCAGAGAAGTAGAATCGAATCAAGCATCAGAATGGCATTCTCAGGGGCTAGTTGGTATGACTAGACTTGCTCAACACCATACAAAAAAGGCATAAGGCATTATAACAGTCCTGTACTGAGGTCCTCTACTGTGGTTGTGGAAAATGAACAACATGGCAACGAAAAATAAATAATGTCAGAGATAATAAAACCTTACTGGTTCAGACTTCAATGATTTGACTAAAAACAGTGCCTAAAATCATGCATCCGGTTTTTCAAACTTTTTTTTTCCAGAGTATTCAGTACTATTTCCACAATGTCAGTGATGATGGCTACGTTTGAAATCACTGATGGATAGTATGATGGACGGTATTGAAAATAAGAAATAAAAACGATATGCTTTCACTCTTTGTAGCCAAGTGTTCATTCTGGAAGCAGCTTCAGATGTTAAAGATATGGTTTACAGTTTACAGTGACCCAAATAAGCGGCATAGGCTACGAGGGACGCAGTGGTGATGGTGGGCTCCGCCGTGAGGACTCACCGGGGAATGGTGAAGCATCGGAGGTCGCCGAGCTGGCCTCTTGGACAGGTGCCACAGCCGCCGTGGCCGGCTGCACCTCTGCCTGCTGCACGGCCGCCACCGGTGCTGACGCAGTGGATACCACCACCGTGACAGTGGGCGTCGCTGCTGGTACAGGGACAGGTGCCGGCACAAGAGCCGGTGCCGGTGCAGCTGATGACGCAGGGCTCTGCACCTCCGCTGCATTACCCAGAGCACAGCATGTGGAACGACCGAGAGACGCATCGACGACATTACTAATGACTTGCACCATTCTAGACTACATCAATCAGTGCACCACTGCGACTTGGGGTTTGAACAAAGATGCCGTCTGTAAACAGTCACATCAGACACCATGACCCCTCGAAGCTTCCGTGCACTGCCGATCAAGTCTGCTCTGAATAAACCAAACTTGAACGTGCAGTTGTGAAGGTATAGACATGAAATCTTACTTTGAATGGTTAGAAAAGTGCAAAGAAACATGGACAGGAGAGAGTGACATAGGGAAGCCCTCCTCTGCCATTTTTCTGCCCTTCTAATGTAGGTACCACTAGCCCAGCAACAAGCTAAAAAATATTTCAAGGGATGCTCAAGTCTCCTTATGTGTTGTAATTTGAAAGCGCACAGGGGCGTCTGGCATCATGTTGGCTTGTTATGTGGATTCTGAATTGCATTGTTGGCTACGATTTGGATTAGCGCTATGACAAATGCCGCAAGTCATTACCCATTGGCATTAAGGTGTTATAGCCAATTAATCATGACTCAATTTGGTATTGGCTTATGTGGAATCTAGATTAGATTCTGGGCTATGGCACAATATGAATAATGGGACTAGTCATTATGGATGTCATTAAGGCCTTACGCCAATTAATCATGACTGACTTCAGTATTGGCTTGTTATATGGATTCTGGAATGAATTTTTGGCTATAACTTGAATTCAGGGAAACAACTAAAGTAGCTGGTCACTATGCAACGTCATTAAGGCATTGCAGCCAAGTAATCATGACCAGATTCAGTACTGTCTCTTTTTTGCTTTTGCGGATTGTGTCAGATTGGCTCTGGATATGTCTTTTGGTCACGCATTCAGCGGACAGTCCCCTTCTGCACACGTCACTGATAAGCTAGGAAAGGCCTCTGCCTTATCTCAATGCGACTCTACAAAACACAAATTTCCAGCCTTTTTTTCTTCTTTTCACTCGGTCCCTTTAACGCACACCCCAATTCAGAACTGGTGCGTCCCACACCTTCGGGCGGTGTGGTAGCTGCTGGCAAAGGTGCAGTCGGTGCCACAGCTACCAGTCGGGTAGTCTGGGTGATGGGCCGGATGCTGGCAGTCGGGGTCAGCCGCGCCCCGCTTGGGCCGGGGCGCTGCAGAGCTACGGTGCTCTGCGGAGGCGGAGTCAGTGGTCGCACATTGGCAGTCACGGGCTCACTGGGGGCCCCACTGCTGTGGCCACTGCAGCAGAATAGATTGTGATCCATACAGGCAATGCCGACTAAAATCAGACCAACACGAGAGTGAGATGGTGCCTTCTACTCACCCTGCCCTCTCCACGGGTGCTGTCACCATGGTGGGCTTGACCTGCTTCTGCTGCTGCTGATTCAGCTGCATCATGGTGCACAGAACACACCAGTGCACTCAGCTCACTGCTTAGGGGGAAGGCGAAGCGCATTTCGATTCCAGCTGAGCACTGTATGATAAAAACTATGGTTCCAGCAAGCGATGACCTTTGATGCTTCCGGCAGGAGAGATAAATGGGAAAGAAGGTGGCAGCCCCTCACCTTCTGGGTGAGCTCGTCCACCTGGCGCTGAGCGCGGTCGAGGGCATCGCGCGTGTCCCGCATCTCTTTCTCCTGCCGCAGCAGCCGGCCCTCGAACTGCGACCGCAGGCTGCTCTCGCGTAGCGTGCTCTCCTCTGCATTAATATACGCTTGCTAAGCACTCTCCACAGACACCAGGGGCAAAGTGGTAAAGCTCACAGAGTTACCAAATTCGACAGATGAAACAGGAATGTCAAGAAAAAAAAAAAAGAAAGACATGCCCGGAAAAGGATTGGATGACAATGAACAGTACTAAGAGTTGCCTGGTCCTCGCCTTCGATGTGTCTGCCCGTGTAGAAAATCTTGGCGATTTTAACCTCAGTTAACATGAAATCCTGAGTCATTTGTGTAATTTTGGCGCTCTCTGAATTGGTAAAGAAAATTTTCAATGATTAATTTGAAGTGGAAGCTGGCGGCCCTGGCCCAGTTAATTTGAAAAAAAAAGGAGAGAGGGGGTGCGATGCAGAGATGGTAGACTCTGCACCAGAATTGGGAATACCCAAATTCAACCTATACAGTTAAGCCTTGACATAACAAACCCCAATGTAGTGAAATTTGGGATGTAACAATTTTTTTTTATATTTTTCAATCTCTGCCCCATTGAAAACCATATATTCTTTTTTTTTTTTTCGCAGTTTAACGAAGTAGTTTTATGCCAAAATTTCGATTTAGCAAAGTCCTCGTGCATTGCATGCATGTACCAGCAGCCACCTTGAAAATCAGATGACAATTAAAACTTCAGCCCAGTCACACTGTACTCTAGATTTGCCCTTTTACGCACAAATTTCACAGGCAGTTTAAAATCTGCGAGCGTGCATACAAAACCCGTGGTGCAGAAGCTTTAGGACGCGTCATGCCACGACGTCACTGGCCAATCGGAACAATGCTAACCGAAAATGCCGTATTTAATCACGTAATGAACTCAACTCAGATTTTTTTTTTTTTAAGAGAGTCATCCATTTCCAGCCATCAATCACCAAAGAAAGCAAGCGGTCAGCCACAATCATGGTGCCGGCGTTTAGCATCGTTCTCTTCAAAACGCGTTTGCTGATACCACACATTGAAATGATTTTTTGGTAGCAGATGACGCCCACCCAATTACTGCATGATAAAGCAAACTTCAAGACCCTCATTAGAGGGTATTACATAAGGGGTGGGGCGCACAGAAATGAAAAACAGAATAGGTAACATATATGTGTAAGTAAGTTATACAAATACAAGATTTTCACTGCGCAAGTACACGTGTGATTCGTTCAATCACACGTACACGTGTGATTCGTAAATAAATAAATAAATAAATAAGAAATAAAGATGGACATGTGATAGCAGCAAGTTCTCGGGGAAGGCCGTTCCAGTCGTTGGCAGTCCGGGGGAAGAATAATGAAGAAAATGTAGTGGTGCGGGCGCGAGGTCGGGACACTTGCTGCTGATGACCGGTGCGGAGGGAGATACGTGGTGGGGGTGCGCAGATGTAAGGCTAGCGCTACCAGATGAGCCGAGAAAGCCATGGCAGGCACTCCTCTCATAGCCGCTGGCACTCTACCACTTATAACTGGTGCATGGAGGCCCCATGAAGCAGCTCAATGCCATATTGGACTCCTGAATGATTCACACAACACAGCAAAGACAGCTGTGACAATGTACTATGAAAATACGAACTCACGCTTCATCTGCTCCATGGAGGCAATGCGCTGGTTCAGGCCTTCCAGGTTCTGCTTCAGCGACTGGTTCTCCTTGGTCAGGGCCTCGTTCTTGGCTGCGTCACAATGAGAACACATGAAGCATTGGACGCAGCAACGATACAAGAACCTAGTGGCTAATGTCAGTGACCTCTCATACCTTGCAGTCATTGCGGCGTGCCTTCCCGCCCTTGTTATGTGCAGCTCATAGTGCCAGAACAAACCGATATGAATATAGTAAGCCTGCCAGTGTTAAAGCATAGAATAAATGCGCACTCCATTAATACTATTCTTGGCAAATAAGCAATATCGGAGAAATTATAGAACATAATGAAGTCTATCATCAATGATCATTTTGCCACAACTTGAGAGATTGATTTGGATATGGCCATTCAAAAGACCAAAGGAAACAATATTTCAAGTAAAGCTTTCTTGGAGGTCGAGCTTTTGTTGGAGCACCTGGTGCACTGAAAAATATAGTGAAACAAGCAGACCTGTTAGTTAGGAACAATGTTAGAAACTGTTAGAAAAAAGTCTGCTAGTTGGCCACAGGCACTTTTCAGGGCACTAGACAAGTGCTCAATATTTTTTTCTTCTGTGCTCATGTAATGCCATCTGCAAGCAGACTCGTGCTGCCGCAACTCTGCTTATGGTCACGTGATAGCAGCACACGGCGCAGGCCGCCCTACTTCGGGGAGTAACGAGCCCATTTAACCCCTTCACCGTTTTGTTATATCAACAAATTTCTTAACAAAACTGCTTATTTTTTTAGTGGTGATTTTGGTTATTATGTTGCCATACGTAAAATATGTTTGTGGTAGAAAAAAACGAAGTTAACAGGTGAATTCTGCCATCTGTCGAGCAAAATGCCATCTAAGCCACAAACGAGCGCTGCTCGTTCTAAACGCTGAAGGGAAGAACCTATTCAGCGAGGACGAGCTATTTTACTCGCATAATGATCGCACTTTTTTTTTTAAAATACTGACGCAAATTTCGGGGTGCGATCATTACGCGGGGTAAATTTTCTACAAAAAATTTTTGAGCACCGAAAACGCAAACAAGTTGCAGGTCAGACGTCTTAGAACATATATCTCGATTACAACCAAAAATAAAAGCTGAGTAAGGCTTACCTTCGCAATAAACACGCACATTAAGCATCACATGGAGTGCACAATGCCCATTTATTTTTTTTCGTCAGTACTCTAATCAGTCTGAATCCTCGCCATCCTCGCTTTCACTGCTGCACGACTCATCGGAAACGGCAGTATCGTCGCTGGGAGCATCTTCATAATCCCACAGGAAGTCATCTTCCGTTCCATCCAAAGCGTTAGATATGCCTGTCTTCTTAAAACTCTTAGCCACTACCTCGTCGGGGATACTGCTCCACGCTTCTGTGATCCACGAGCACAGCATCTCCACGGATGGCCTTCTAATCTTTCCGCTCGGCGTCAAATCATGCTGGCCCATCGCCATCCACTCAGCATAAAGTCGTCGAACGTTGTCCTTGAACGGTTTGTTCAAAGACACGTCGAGAGGCTGCAGCAGCGAAGTCAGGCCGTCAGGAATGACTGCAATGTCCGTGCGCAGCTCTTACAGCTTGGCACGCATGCTGTCCACAAGGTGACCCCTAAAACTGTCCAAAACCAGAAGCGAGGGAAGCAGAAATGCTCCTGGTCTTCTTCCCCAAACAGTCTTGATCCAGTCGACCATCAGGTCTGCAGTCATCCACCCTTTCATCTGTGCACGTATATGGATGCCACGGGGAAAGTTTCCCTTCGGAATAGTCTTCCGTTTGAAGATCACGTATGGTGGCAGCTTCCGCCCGTCGGGCGTCACAGCAAGCATGACTGTGCATCGCTGTTTTTCTGCGCCAGACGTCTTCACGAGGACGCTGCGAGCACCCTTCTCGTTCACAGTTGTATTCCGGGGCATGTCGAACGTCAGTGGAGTTTGATCGGCGCTTCCAATTTGCGAAATGAGGTAACCGCATTTTTCGCGAAGCCTAGTGACGAAGTGATGGAAGTCGATCACTTTGCTTTCATACGCGGCTGGGAGCCGCTGGCACAACGATGTCCACCGCCTCAGGGAAAGTCCATTTCGTCGCATAAAGCGAGTCATCCTACCGGAGCTAGCGCGGAAATCCTTTGCGGCGATTCCCAGCTTCCTGGCAGTTGTGCGTGCCTGCGTCTGTATCATTTCTAATGACACTGCACAACCATCCTTGCGCAGGTCCCTCACGTATTCTAGGACCGCCTCCTCAACACGAGGGAACTTGCCCGTTTTGGGTCCACGGAAAGCCCGCCGTGTCTTGTTCGTAGCCATCAGCTTCTGGCGCTGCTTCTTCCAATAGCGTATCCTCATTTCGTCCACACCGAAATGCCTACCAGCAGCGCGGTTGCCATGCTCCAGTGCATAGTCGACAGCCTTGAGCTTGAACGCGGCGGTGTAACTGGCATACCGCCCCATGGTGAAATGGCGTAAACTCGCACAAAAACACAAAGCACGCTACGACACTGCCAAATTGCAAAATGGCGAACGCCGCAAAGCATGGAATCATGGGAACTCCAACGTTACTAGACTAGGTTGGGAACTCGTCGGAATGCATTCGCTGCGGGATGACTGCAGATCAACCACCAGGCGGCTCCATGTTCGGGGTGCGATCATTACGCGGGGAATTTAAAAAATGGAATTTTGACCTCAAAATTCAGGGGTGCGATCATTACGCAAGTGCGATCATTATGCGAGTAAATACGGTAGTCGTCCAAAACGGTTTGGGGACAGCTTTGCAAGGACGAGCACAGCTCGTCCGAAACGGTTAAGGGGTTAACTCCCCTTAACTCGCCACATCTAGCGGTACCTGTTATCGAGAGTGTAGCAGGCATGCTACACTCTGCGTGAAATGCGTGAAATGTGGATTCGAGAAATGTGATGCGTGAAATGTGGATTCGAGGTTGCAGAGAGCGCAACTGCAGCAATTTTGTGACAATTTTCCTTAGCTTTTCACCAGCGATCGAGAGAAGTCCAGAAAATGGAACGACAAAAATTTACAAACATGAAAATTTCGGCTACCGTTATACATTGACTGAATGGAGCGGGCGACAGTGTCATGGCAGAGTCCCAATAATCAGGCAGATCCAGAAAATTGGGCGTCTGAATACATAGTTGGTATATGAATCTGTGTTCTATAATGATGATAAAAAAAAAAAAAGAACAACCTTCAGAAGCTATTTGAATAATATATACTACATGCATTTCTCGTAACAAAAAACTGAGCACTCACTGTTGAAGTCGGCTATGCGCTTGCGTGCCTGCAGGATGAGGCCCTTGGCATGGTTGGCTGCACTGTTGGCCTGCTCCTTCTCTGCAGTCAGCTGCACACTCTCCTGCAAGGAGCCAAGGCCAGCGTCATCCACAGCGTCCCACCCGGTTAACCAATCACAAGTAAACCACCGACTTTCAGCTACCGTGACCACAGCCTTGAGCACTAAGCACCGCCCGCACACCACTGAGTCCTTCGCAAGTCGCGCTGTATGCACCGTGAGCAGTTTGTGGTAATGCTTAGCCCGGATAACATCACAAATGTCACAATTGCCAGTTGCGCTACGCGTTGCACTAAGCTGGCCACGGCAAGTGTGCACGACCCGCAAATCATTGATTTCAGAATCGCTAGTTATGCTGTACGCACAGGGAGCAGTTATGGCACAGTGCAGCTCGCACACTGCCGACACAGAGATCTCCTGTCATGCTTTACATACCGTGAGAAGTACACAGAGGTGTGCAGCTCGTACGTCGCCGACATTAACTGCAGTCGCCTGCCAAGCTGTACATGCTGCTAGTGGTGAGCTGTGCGACCAAGAACAAATCTTGCCAATAACGAGATCTGTATGAATGCCTCTCCTATACTTGTGCACACCGATTTTCGTTCATTGAGATGATGCGAATTCTCGTATGATACAAATCTTTCCGCGACCCTGTGAGATTCGTTTCAGTGAGGTTTTACTGCAAGTGGCGTTTATTTACTCCTCTTAATTCAACCGTCAATGCAATGATTAAGCTGTCACCTTCTTCAAAGTTGGTTTCCAGCAACATCACAGCTATGACAGCATGCTCAATGTCAAAGCCCAGCTCAAAGAACCAGCTGTTTGCGATATCGTAACCCATCGCGTCACGTGTTATGTGCACATGCTTTGAGCCAAAGCGAGCTGGTGGAACTCACCGCCTTGGCCCGGTCCAGCTCTTGTGCGAGGGTGGCTTGGCGCTCCTGGAGCTGGCGCACGCTGGTGTCAAGGTCGGAGCGCACCTGCGCCCCCTCCGTGGCCGCGCGAGCTTGAGCCTCCTCCAGTTCGGCACATTTCTTCTCTAATGCCTCCTTGGAAGCCTTGATCTCCTCGTACTGGCTCCGATAATGGCGTGCTATCTTCTTCACCTGCGTCGCCAGCAGCTCTGGCAGTGAGAAGTTGCGCGAATCCACCCCAAAAGCTCTCACTTGTACTCCATTTCAAAGAATCCGAGTCCACCTGTTTCGTAAATTTCAAAATTTGAGGTGGGGAAGGTTGATTTACAATAGAAAACAAAGTATGGCACGGCCAATAAAGGCGAGACAAATGAGACATCGTGGACGGTATGGCATGGTGTTTGTCGATACGGCTCTCCCTGTAACATACAATCATAAATCAGTCAAATAAGGTTTCCTGCTAACAAGACCTCGGATAAAGCGGGCTATTTTCCCATGTAAAGAAATTATTACGCCCAGTTAAATAACGTAATTCTTTCCTGCTAACAAGACCGTGGATAAAGGAAGGCATTCCTGATCAGTCCTGGTCCGTCGTCTGCTAGCGTTCTTTCTCTGACAATAAAAAGAGAACAAGATAGGCTATGAAGAATAAGGTGGGATATGTACTGCTGAGCAGTCAGTGACATTATTAATGTTACGAGGTCAGAAAAAAAAAAAAAAAGAAAAGAAAAAGAGGGGACTGAAATTTAGTGTAAAGAGTGAAGTAAGGTTACCAGAGCAAAGTAACGCAACCAGAATAGAAGTGACAGCTATACATTTCAATGCATTCTGATTGCATTTCAGTCACCACCTCCAGACACTTTAGCGGAAACATTTAACCACCAGCTAGATGACCTCCATCCGTCAGCAAGGACACATGATGCCCCAGTACTATGTAATACATCACCACTTGCTTGGCAGAAGCATTCAGAGGTTTGGAATATAAACAGTTCGGGATAAGGGTTGATGGAAAATGCCCCGGTGATTTGCGATTTGCTGATGACATTGCATGCTTGGAAGTTACTCAGGGGACGGACTGCAAAATTATCATTGATGGTCTAGACAGAAAAAATGGGCAGGTAGGCCTAAAACTGACATGCAAATGACTAAGGTAATGTTTAACAGCCTCGACAAGAAACAGCAGATTATAATAGGTAATGAAGCACTGGAAGTCTTCTTAGGACCGATAGTAACCGCAGATCTAGGCCACGAAAGGAAAATAACTACGAGAATAAGATTGGGATGGAGTGCACTTGGGAGGTACTTGCAGATTATGACCAGCTATTATCTTATTATGACTTTATTATTGACAGTTTCTACTGCTACTGCACTTCCAGGCGCTGACAGCGCCACAGATTCCACGACAGCATTGGGAGTTGACAGCCAAAGAGATCTATGGCCTCCGAGATCAGCCCCGCGCGCCTGTTTGTGCACGCGGAGGTGATCTCGGAGGCCATAAGAAATCGTTCGCATCTCACAATCGCTGACAGCACCGCTTCAGGAGCGGCGCGATCGAATGTTGCTTTTTGCCTTTTTGCATGGAGGAAGGAAACAACTTGCCTTTTTGGTTTTTGCGCCGTTCGCATTTTTTGGTTCTAGTGTTAGCAGCAGCATGGCCGTTGTAGTGTTCGGCGGAGGCTGCGTCGGTCGTCGTGTAGAGCGTGGTGCGCGGGTGTGCATAGTGCTGTGATGGCGGTGAACGCGAAAAAAAGAGCAGCACTGACGTTAAAGACCAAGCTCAAGGTAAAATCAGGGCCTTCAAGGCAGTTTACAAGAGGAGACTGATTGACACTCTTCTCGTGAAGCTTCTTATGAAACAGGACTTGAAGATAGACTTGCTGGGAGCATTAAAGCGGCATGGGACAGCGTGAAAGGCGAAACGATTGCCAACTGCTTTCGGCACGCAGGTTTTGTTCCAGCTGAGGCCCATGCATCAAGTGACGATGGGGACGAAGCAGAAGCAGAGCTCCACGAGCTCGATGAGCCTGGAACGAGTATTGTTGGTGATATGCCCGCAACAATGACTGTAGAGAACTTTGTAGGCGGCGACGACATCGCGGCGACCACGGCTGTACTGACGGACGCCGAAATCGCTGTGGAAGTTTCTGAACATCCCGCAGACGAAGCTCAGGCTGACCGTGCAAACGATGAGAACATTCCGACTTCACAAGAAGCGCTTGCTGCATTGGATTTACTGCGCCGCTAGTACAGTGCTATTGAGAGCAGTGGGTTTGCCCTTGTTGAGCGTTTGCAAACTGTGGAACAGGGCATGATAAGGAATGCGATCAACACAAAAAAAGCAGGCCGCGATAACGCAGTTCTTTGCGCGTAAATAAATGGACGTGACCCAAGAAGGCACCCTCCGAGCTGCTGTGCCTTCTCTGATTGAATTTTGCTGCTCTTGCATGTATTTTCTATGAAATTTTATAATACGAATTATGGATAGAGCGAACTATTTTCTGATTTTTTAACTGTTCGTTATAACGAGGTTTCACTGTATTTGACTTCACCCCTCACCCCCCGAAAAGAGCGTAAAGCTTGCCTGCACTATAGTCTTGAGCTTGTCTTCCTTGTCAGCCTGGAGGGTCTTCAGCTCAGCCGCTGCGTTCTCCGCCTCTGCCTTCAACTGGACGATCTCTGCTCGAGCCGCCTGGAGCTCCTTCTGCTGTGCAGCCAGCTGCGCGGTCAGCTCGGCTCGAACCATCTTGGTCTCTTCCGCTGCGGCGTTGATGCGTTGCTTGGCATCAGCCAGTTCGTCCCTGTAGCTAGCCAGCTGCCTCTTGACGGCAACCAGCTCCTCGCCCCGGTTATGCGCCTCTCGTTTGAGATTGGTGTTTTCCTCACTGCAGGAGGCATGTGAAGTAGAAAAAAAAAATTAAAAAAAGAAAAGATTTGGTTTGGTTTGTGGGGTTTAACGTCCCAAAGCAACTCAGGCTATGAGAGACACTTTAAATTTAGGCCTTAAACAATGATAGTCAATTAGTCATTATCTTGCAAACTAATTGGGCTGCATTAAAAAGGATTGCATATTCGAAACCAGCATAAGAAATACAGTAAGGCTGTAAATTTTTGTTACAATTTGCAAAAATATAACCAAAATAGCTCTAGGAACCATGTCTTCCCTTAAATAGAACCCTTTTCGTTAGCCTCCAGATTTCAGCCCCATAGGTGAGTACATATACTATTGTGAGGCTGCCCAAAAGTAATAAAAAATAATATGCCTCTGCCTGTGCCACTAGGTATAGCGAGCTTCCATAGGTGAGTACAGGTAAGATGCAACACCGTATGCTGCTGCTATAACTGCAACAAGGCAACCTGTGAAACAGTGCCAGAGCAATGAACAGAGGCTCACGCCAGCTTGCGGAACGCCTCCGGGTCCGTACGGCTGGACTGCTCCAGCAACTGGTTGGTGCGCTGCTGCCAGCGCTGCACCTCCGCACGCAGGAAGGCCGCGTCCGCCATCAGGGTGTCAGCCTGCGCGGCACGACTCCGGGCCTCCTCCCGCAGTGGCCCCAGCTCCTGCTCGAGCGTCGCACATCGTTCCTCGAGCTGCCGCTTGCTGTCGGACAGCTCCGTGCGCTCGTCCCGCAGGGCACGGTTACTCTCCGTCAGCAGCTGTACCATCTCCACCTTGCGAAGCAACTCTGCGTGCTGTGCGTCACTGGTGGCACGAGCCTGCAACACGGGTGTCATCAAAGAACACAGCACGCATTTCTTTTTTAGTGCAGAAAGCGTATCATGTAGGGTAACCACTTCCGCCTATCAAGCCTAATGCAGCTGATGCCTGATTAACAAAGTTCGTTATGCAATCAACTTCTTTAATTTTAGTTTCCTCCTTCCACTGAAATCAATGTATTGTCTCCCTCGATACAATGAAGCAGTTCCATTCTGCAGTTTCAATACAACAAAGGTTTTGCAGATTTAGAGAGTAAATTAGAACAAGCTATAAAACAAAAATTAAAAACGTTCTAGTTACAGTGAAATCTCGTCACTACGAACACCACACTAACGAACTTTTCAAATTAACGAATTTTTTAAGAATCCCCGGCAGATTTGCCATGTTTTCAATGTAAAACTATTTCGGAATTACGAATTTCAAAATAGCGTATATTTCAGAATAACGAACGTATTTTATTTCTTGTTCTATAATTTTGGAACATCAGTATTACAAATTTGGCTACAATTAACAGCACCGCAGCTTGCAACTCTCGCGTGAAACGAAACAGAAACCGCCGTTTCTGTGTGTATGGTCCGTGGGCTGTAGCTATCATCACCAGGACATCTAGGACCAGCTCCTAGCGCCACCATGAAGCTATGGTTTATTACGCAGTAGCCAGCAGGCCTAGCTGCCTACATTTTTTTTTCTTCCTGTGTTGTGTGCCGTACGCGACTCGGTCGTTCGTGCGTTCGCGCGTGCGGGACGGTATTTTTTATTTTTTTGCCGCTGATTATCTTATTGCGAAGTTTGTGCGAGATTGGCGATGATATTAGCCAGCAAAGTGCCAAGAAGATATGAACGCAGCTGCTTTCACTGCAAGAAATTGACACAGGAAAAAAGAGATTCAGCCTCTACAGACAGCTAGCATTGCCCCATCGACTGCCGCGATCATTATGAAAGACCGAAACAAGATTTTCAAAGCTCAGGAAGCATTGAAGATGGGGTCATAAAAAACTCCGATTTGTTTTTTTTTTTTTTTTTCACATGGACATCGCTCGGTGCAATCACGCACGCGATGAGGTGTTCCGGAAAGCTGAAGGTGTATGTGCTGTAGTGGTGTAATGTAGTGCGCGGTCGTGTTTGCTGCACGCGGCAGAAGAAAATAATGGATTTCTTCAAATAAATCGGCTTTGGAGTTAGTGCAACCTTTTCACTTGAGGTTTTGCTTGTCTACACACGTGCCTACTGCCAAGGTACGTCATTTTCAAACCTAGGTTTGACCACTGGCTTATAATCGCAGATTTTTCATTACAACAATATTTCAAAATAACGAATAATTTTTCGCGGTCCTGCGGGATTCGTTATAGTATCGAGATTTGACTGTATTATGAAATGGTGAAGGCAATACATGTGAAAAAAAAAAAAAAAAATAGAAGCTAATTTTTTCCTCCTGAGGTACCCGGGTGAACTCAATGTACAGAGCAGCACCGTAACCTCTGGCACAATGTTGTCTACAGCGTTGCTTTTATTCGTTGGCACACTAACACACACACGTGCTGAAACTGTGATGTCTTTCTGTTGAATCGTGGTGCTCGTAATTTTTTACTCGAGATAACTGGCCCATTTCATTATTCCGCCAAATGAGTCAGTGGTTTGACCGCTCAACTGTTGATCCTAAACATGCATATTCGATCCCAAATGCAGTCGCCAGTTTTGGTCAGAGACAGAATGCGTTTGCGAACCCCATGCGAAAGAAATTTCTGGAGCACTTCATCATGGCATCCTTCATAGGCAATGTCACTTTGGGACGTAAATCCCCATGAACAAAACTAAACCATCATGCCCATCAATTCTGTGGTAACCTGCTGCTCGCATATCTCATTCCCGTCAGCTTCTGAGAGTGGGTGATGAGTCGCAGGATTACTTGACACTACTAATGGATTTCCGCTGCACTGCCTGGTTTCCTATTCCGTAAAAATGCGTGCGCCATGGCAGTCGCAGCGCCGATGTGCCAAGCTCGTGATAATTTCCACCGACGGCGTTTGTACCTCCAGCCATCAATCAAGATTTCCAAGACTTCCGCTATTCCATCAGAAAACGCTTTGAGGGTGATATATAAATGCGCAGTGCCTGTACGAAGCTGCCTGGAATCTCAAAATATCTAGACTGAACCAGCATTTTTTGAGGTATTCAGTTTAGAATTAATGAAGATTTATAATAATGTTCTCATCACTCGTTTTGCTAGGTATTTCTTCTAAAATCACCAGTACTAGAGGCCAATAGGCAAAATAAAGTGAAACAAGAAGGTTTCAGGGATGCGCAAAATCATTTGCACTCCTGAAGGACAACATCTTGACGTAGCAAAGTTTCCAACATAATGAAAGGTTCCTGAAACGTACGACTTCGTTTCATCAAAAATGAACTGTATCAGGTGAAATAGGATAAGAAGATTTATAAGTGACAAGCGGTGAAATGTAAACAATTCTTAGCGGGAATTACAATGTGTCAGAAATGGACGCTTCAAAGGAAAGCTACACTATGCTGCACACTGCTTCAAGACAATCACAAAAATAAAGAAAAGAGGTGCAATAAAAACAAAAAAGAGTGAATATGACCTTGAGACGCCACAGTTAACATATTCAGACTACCAAAAGCCTTGAAGTGAACTTATCTGCTGCATTCATTTTTGGCAAAAAAAAAAAATTTCTTCAGAATATGGTTGCCAAAGGGTTAAGAGTGTCTTCATGTTCTACAGCCCAAAATCAAAAGCTAGCATCACATAGTCTGATACTTGATGAAAGCACTCACATTTCTTTTGCACCAAATGATTACCTCACTCTTAAGTTCTGCCTGCACCACACAGCAGTTCCACATTACTATTTTAGTGTCCAACAGCAGTACACTGAAAGCCCCTTTAGTCTTGCCCATCATTTATTTGCATGTTAGCCTTACAAACGGCCAACAACATTTAGCTGAAGAGAGAGAGAGATCAGAAGGGTCACTGCCTAACAGCAACAGCCATCCCATACCAGTGCACGATCGTGCTCGGCACGCAGCTCCTGCTCAGCCTGTCGCAGACGAGCCGACTGGTGCTCCAGCTGCACTGTCAGCCGCGCGCATTCAGCCTCCGCCGCCTCAGCCCGGGCGGCCACAAGCTCTTTCTCGCGCCGCAGGAAGTGCACTACCTCCCGCAGCTGCTCCAAATTGCGGTCTCCGCCAGCCGCTGCTGCTCCGGCCACCACTGTTGCCTCGCCCGCCTGTGTGTCCGGCCACGCCTTCTGCTGAAGCACCACCACCTTGAAGAAGAACGGTTGATACGTTTCATCACAACAGCAATCGCACAAGGGGAAGCGAACTAACTCGGGCGTCACCTACGTTCATAACCTCACCTCCTAACAAGAAAGTTGTTCATTAAAGCGACTCTGTAGTTGAACAAAAAATTGTGAGGGTTTAAAATGGCTTCAACAGTGTAAAAGTGAAAGCTGCGTGTGCTGCAGCGATAGCTTCTATAACACTGCCTTTACAGTCTGCAGTTTTTCATAATTTTTAAATCTAGGTTATGGGGAAAAGGAAGAAGCCTTACACTTTTGAGTGGACACCACATAATGGTGGACACCTACACCTGACTAGGTCAAGGTCATATTTTCATATTTTTTATTGTAAATGGTGCATTGGCTTATACGAAAAGAAAGGCACAGTATCTGTCAGACTTGAGGGAAGGGAGGATGGTGGGAGTGTAAGTGGAAAGAGTGAAAGAGGTGCGGTAGTGGAGAGCTAGGGAGTAATTTCAGCCACTGGGGGGCCTTTAACGTGCACTGAAGTTGCACAACACAGCGCTGCCTCTCCGTTTAAAGAGACAGAACACTGGCCAAATTATGTTGTGAGATTACGGTGGAAATTAAAAGATCTTGCCTCAAACATTATGAACAAAGCACTACAATATCAAACAAAAAAGGCCTTAGAATTTTAACTTGCCACTGAAAACCACATAAAAACAACTGAGTTGCCATCTTGTGGAGAAACTCGATTACTATCGCTGCAGTAGTATCCCCTGTGACTACATCTTTGCAAAATATCACTGATTTTCTGCAGTGTTGCACACTGTTATAGTAAAAACAAGTCGGGCTTCAGAAAACTTTATACAGAGTATATACAAGAGATGATACAATAGTCAAGCCGGATTTGCTTCCCCAAGGAAGCAATAATCAGAGACAAAAAGCAACTGACCGCGGTCGGCCATGCCGACCGCTAAAGCAGAAAAACAAGGGACTCCGTGTCCCCGCAGTCGAGCTGGTGCCTCTTGCCCCAGCTCCAAAGCAGCCGCTACTCCCAGCGCTCGGCCAGCGCGAGCGCCCTATCGCAAGGAGTAGCTTCAGCAAAAGAGGGCCGGGAGCAGTCCTGCGCTCCTGAGATGAGCCGAGAGCATGCACCTTTCCACAAGTCAAAATAAAAACGCAATCACGGCAACTTCTCTTCAAAACCCTCGCAAAGCGCATCAGATGCCCACTACACGTGTGCAACGCGACAAAAGCCTGCCCCTCTCGCGGGTTTTATGGCCTCCGGCTGCTTCCACCCGGGCGACGGGACAGCAGGAGACCGCGTTAATGAGGTCCAAGACGAGGCAAAAGGGGCACTTCTCCCGTCTCCAATAGCAAAGGGAAAGTAAACTCAGAGGAGATCCGAAGGAAGAGCTCGCGTTTTAGAGCTAATGCTTTCCTTCTAGGAACCAGAACGTAACGCGCTGTTCAACACTTGGACACCCAGCTGAGAAATGCTCCCAAAACACAAGTACACGTATACATCAACGCTGAGGCCGAACAGAGCTCGGGCCTTACACTGTTTCTTTTCTTTCTAGGAGTGCTTGTCATACAGTGAAAGCTCGTTAATTCACAACTCGTTAATTCGAAATAGTCATCGTGGTCCGGCCCGCAGTGCATAGAAGTCTATGCGCGTAACAGCTCGTTAATTCACTCAAAAATTGGCGCCGCCACCCATAATTCGAACTGCGCGCTGCCAAGCGGCGCTGTTAAAAACCATCGTTGGAGGCAGAACGATAGATGGCACAACCATCGGGGCGCCGCTAGGGTGCTGGAACAAGTACTAAACAGTCTTTCCTGCCGCGACTCCTTTGAGGAACGACGTTTTAGTGTTATCGACCACGGTTTCGTGTTGCATTTCGTGAGCCCTCGTTTTGCACGCCGCTTGTTGTGAGCTTGTGTCCGCGAGATGTGTTCGCGTGGGAAATACTGTGCCAAGACGGTGAAGGAGAAAGTGGCTATTTTACGCGAGGTGGATGAACGGAAGGCCAGCAAAGTGGAAATCGCGAAAAAGCACGGGATTCCACCAAGCACGTTGTCGACGTACGTCCGAAATAGGAAGGCCATCGAGGATGCCTATGAAGCCGAAGATTTCGCCAGCAACAGAAAAAGGCTTCGGTTAGCCAAGTATCCGGAAATTGAGACCGCTTTGATCACGTGGGTGAAAGAAATGAGAAGCGCTGACATTCCACTGAGCGGCCCAATTATCATGGCGAAGGCGGCCGATTTCGCTCTGCGCTTGAATGTGGAAGATTTTGTCGCCTCCGAACGATGGTTTCACCGCTTTAGAGACAGACATAATCTTGTCTTCCGGGTGTTGTCTGGAGAAGCCAAAGAAGTGGATGCAGAAACTTGTGCCACGTGGCGAAGCGGTGCTCTGCAGCAGTACTTAGAAAGCTACTCGGCACATGAGATATTTAATGCTGATGAGACGGCTTTGTTTTATAAGCTCCAGCCCGACAGAACAGTAACATTTAAAGGGGACAGCTGCGCTGGCGGCAAGCGAAGCAAAGAGCGGATTACTGTTCTGGTCGCCGCTAATATGACCGGGACGGAGAAGGTCCCTCTTTTTGTTGTCGGCAAGGCACATAAGCCTAGATGTTTCAAGAACATTAGGACGCTGCCGACGGAATACTCCGCCAACAGCAAGGCGTGGATGACGGGCGAATTGTTTAAAAAATGGCTCTTGAAATTCGATCGGAGGATGGAGCTAGGGAAGCGTCAAGTTCTCCTCATTGTGGATAACTGCTCGGCACACAAAGTCGACGCCGAGCTGAAAGCCACAAGGCTCGTCTTTTTGCCCGCCAACACGACTGCGGCCTTGCAGCCGATGGATCAGGGGGTGATCAGAAACATCAAATGTTTCTATAGGCGCCACATGATCGAGCGCATGACTTTGTGCACTGGAAACCAGAAGACCAGCACCATCACATTGCTCACAGCAATGCACATGTTGGTGCGTGCATGGGAGCAGGTCACGCCGTCCACAATTGCAAACTGCTTCCACCACTGTGGCTTTGCTGCCGGAAGTATGAAAGAAAGTGGCGACGATGGGAGTCCGGAGCCTCTGCCTGCGGCTGTGCGTGCTGTGCTGCAGGACGTCAGTTTTGATGATTACGTTGGAGTAGACAGCGATGCAGCAGTGTGCGGTGCCCTAAGTGATGAGGACATTGTCGCTGAAATTGTTGGGGAGCAGTCTGTCCCAGAAGAGGCAGAAGACGAGGACGACGACGAGGAGAGAGAGCCCGTGCGTCCATCCGCGGCAGAAGTTATGGGAGCGCTGAATGTAGCGCGCCTTTTCTTCAGCTTTGAAGAGGGGGAAGAAGACTCCCTGCGTCGCATTCGCATGCTAGAAGACCGAGTGAGTACGGTAGCCCTCAGAGAGAAGAAGCAGAAGATAACAGACTTTTTTGCTAAATAAATGTTTTTCGTGCCCTCCGGGCATCAAACGCCTTCATTTTTGCTCACTTTCATTAGTTCGAATTTTGGTTAATTCGAACTGGCCTGGCGGCCCCGTGGAATTTGAATTAACGAGCTTTTACTGTATTTTTTTTTGCATTTTGTGCTCTCTCTAGTGCGTCCTTAAATAAAAACCACCCTTCTTTTCACATCATGAGTGGCATGCCTTCAGCATTTGTCACTAGATGGCGCCACAGAAATGATAACCTATGGTCACTTAGGGCAACAAACTGGATTCCAAGGGAAGGAAAGCATAGCAGGGGGCAGCAGAAAATTAGGTGGGCGCATGAGGTTAAGAAGTTCGCAAGGGTCAAGTGGATGCAGCTCACACAGGACCGGGTTAATTGGAGGAACATGGGAGAGGCCTTCGCCCAGCAGTGGGTATAGTCAGGCTGAGGATGATGATGATGGCGCCAAAGTGTTTCTAATTTCATGGATGAAGCGGTAATCAGTTCAGTTCAGTCGTTCAGTCGTGTCCAACTCTTCGTGACCCTATGGACCATATTACGCCACGCTTTCCGGTCTCTCACTATCTTCCTAACATCACATAACTTCATCTGCAGTGCCTCGAGGATGCCATCTAACCATCGCGTTCGCTGCCTACCCCTTCTCCGGTGACCCTCAACCTTTCCCAACATCAAATCTTTCTCCAGCGACTCCTCTCTTCTCATCAGATGACCAAAGTAGCTGAGCTTTAACTTTAGAATTTGACCCTCCAATGAGCAGTCAGGGTTTATGGTCGACAGTATCGACTGATTTGATCTTCTGGCAGTCCAAGGAACTCTCAAGAGTCTCCGCCAGCACCACAATTCAAACGCGTCTATTCTTCGGCGGTCAGCCTTCTTCACAGTCTAACTCTCGCATCCATACATCACAAATGGAAAGACCATAGCACGAGTTATATGGATCTTGGTTGGCAGTCGAATGTCTCTGCTCTTTACTAGGTGGTCAAGGCTAGCCATGGCTCTCTTTCCCAGAAGCAGGCGTCTCCTAATTTCATGGCTGCAGTCTCCTTTCGGGGTTATCTTGGAGCCCAAGAAGAGAAAATCTGTCACAGCTTCCACTTCTTGTCCCTTGATGCTCCAGGACTTGATAGGGCAAGACGCCACGATCTTTGTCTTTTTAAAGTCCAGTTTAAGCCCAAACTTCTCTCTCTCTTCTTGTATGCGAATCAGAAGTCTCTTGAGTCTTCTGATGCAGTAATAGTGTCGCCTAAAACTTTAATCAACGAGGCGTATATTGTTATGCCGTAACAGCCTTGAACGTGGAAACTGAAAAGGATGCTACTCTACACTAAAAATGTCTATTAGTGTCTGGTGGATGAAATTTATATTTGTTTTCATTACGTCTTTTTTTCGACCACCAGTCATCATCGTGGTCACTACTCATGGTTTCCAGCATCGGGCTACATAAAGGCGGGCAAATGCACTGACCGAAAAATTCTCAGTAAATATTTTCTACAGCGTTTCCATCAAATTGCTATGTAACAGAACTCTTTAAACAGCAAACTTTCCATTGCATAAAAAAAAAATATGAAGCCGAAATTCCAGTGTTCTGTCCCTTCAAGTTAGACTGCGGACAGTCACACTTAAGGTCAAGGTCACTTGAAGGTCAAATTTAGTGCCACCCAGACCAGCTTTGCTTAGTGTAGGGAAGCTTCCACTTCTGGAAATCCGTTGATAGGTAAGGCATAGTACCTGTCAAGATCACTTGAAGGTCAAACTATCAGACACACGAAGTGCAGCTCTACCTAGAGCAGTGTCAGTTTCGCTTCAAAAATTCTTCCCTGTCTAGCGTTCATCGTGGTTCGGTAGAGCAACAACTGCCTGTCGGGGGCAGTTACTCTATCAACTGAGCTAACCAGGATGGCTAGCAGATCAGATAGCATGGCAGGAGCAAATTGATCAATAACCCAAAGTGGGAACAGTGTTGGCCCAGTGATTAGAGGAAGCCCAAATTTGTAACAAGGCAGTAATTGTTCATTAATTTCGCTGGGTGAATGTTACCAAGCAATTGCTCCTTCATTACACAAATTCACCTGCACTTTGGTGGACTTCCCCTAAAACATTATGCCAACAATCATTCCTCTGCCTTTCCACCGTGCCTATCTTCCCACCACCACCCTGTTACTAGTCCTCTCCCGAGTCAATTTTCACTACAGAGTACACACGCTGCACCTTCCCATGGGACTGCTCACAACCTAGTCCATTTTAGCAGATGGCACTGAGGCCCCATGCTCCCAACCATTGCCATGAACCAGTCTGCTCCAGGACAGGGACAGACCTCCCGTTACTGCCATCTTATAGCAGTTACGACCACAATGTGCCAATTTAATTGCCGGTCTTGCTGCTCCATCCGAGCGCCCGCTAGATTTGACTACATCCCTTAGCATCCATTCTGTTGCTAGGAACTTCTGTTCTGCATTTTAAGTCTACCCAACCCAAACACGCATCTCGCACGACACTGAGCAAGAGTCCTGCTTCCCCTTGTCCACAAGGGTCCAACACCTCCAAGTAAACCAGCTGCATTATGTGAGGGACACAGTACATAAAAATGCTGGGAACAAACAGGCACAATCATTTTAGAAAGCAGTACACACAAAACACAGGGAATTTCCACAGCAAAAGAAGCAAGTGCTGAGGCAGTGCAAGTGGCGTACTAGTGAGACCGGATGCTGTTAGCATGCAAGCGCTTTCCGACCAATGAATAACTGCAGCTTCCCTCCACTGTGGTGCGCGGGTTGTTGCCTTCGTGTTCTCCGCTCGCGCAGTGGCCTGCCTACCTGAGAGCTCAGCATCTCCATCTGCTGGTGAAGCAGAGAGTTCTGGTGCAAGAGCTCCTCGACACGTTTGGCCATCGACTCCTTCTCAGCCTGCAGCTGTTGTTCGTGTTGGGCCCAGGTCTTCCGGGCCGACGCCAGCGTTTCCTCGGCACCCTTGGCCTGCTGCTGCAGGCTGCAAATCTCTTGGCGAACTTGGTCCAGCTGCGAGAGAGCAAATGGTCTCATCTCGGTTTAATTTCAACCACAACCATCATCTAGGTATTTATCGGATACAATTACTGCGATATAAACACTCTTTGGCATTTTCCAAGCTGATTCAGTAGTTCGAGCTTTCAGTTGATTCGGACAGCTTTTCTAGTCTCTTGAAGGAAAAATTAACGAGAGTTTACAGCAATCGGTAGCAATGCAACAGCTCCACCCGCAGGTGAACAATGCTTTCTATTTTTTCAATTTTTTGCTTTTTCTTACTGCACAGATTTTGTATGCATGGTCTGATATACTTTAAATTCTCTGATACCCACATTTGATTCGTATTGGAAAATTTGAATACTCGCACAGCCTTTGTCAAAAGGAAAGTTCACAAGGATACGTGCTGTTGATTAGTATCTTTGTACCTCTTTGTCAGTAAAAGTCTGGTGACAGCATTTCTTAATGCAAGCACAGTTTTAGAGGCCAAACTTTGGACAGGAAAATTTTTCAAAAATTTGCACTCAGGCATACAAACGAATCAAAAGATTTTTTCTGTCGCACCTGCGACACTTCCAAGCATAAATCTTTGAACGTAAACAATTCAGTTGATCATCAAACAAAAAAAGAAGAAAAGCAGGGTGCATGAATATTTGAATTACCGAATAAGAATCAAATAACAAGCTCTCAGACGATTCAATTTGTGAATCAAACACGCAGTATTCGTGCATCAAATACCGTATTTACTACCATAATGAACCCACTTTTCTTTTTTTCCATGATGGTTATATCAGTTCCAGGAGACGGCTCATTATGAGGTGGAAATGAGTCAAAATTTCACATCATACATTTGTCTGTCCATCTACCTATTGCCAATAAATGCACGTGGACAGCCATAATCACATCTCCGTCCCACCCGTGGCTTTGTAAGTGCAATGAACACTAATCAATCAACCCGATAACAGATATAAAATAACGACTAGTACCTCGGCCCGTGTGGCTGAGAGAGCTTCGATGTCTGCCGCATGCAGCAGTAGTTCCCTTTCGTACTTCTCCTGGGCCTGCACAAGGAAAAGCGAGACATGATCGAGACAGTGCACAGTTCCGTATTCAGAGTTCGTGTTTCTTTGCGCATCTGTATTTGATTAGCAACAATTTCATATGCAGAGGTGTGCAAACGATCCGAGCTCAAATCAAATGTGAATGGAACAACATTTTTGTCAACAAAGTGACAATTATGAAATCTTTAAGGAATATGAATTACTGTTTGCCGATTCTAAAGATGCCATTGATTTCGTGTAAAGCAATTCCTTGAGTGGTTATGTGAAATGTTATGAAATATTTTTGTGAAGTGCCTAAAAGAAAGGTTTTTTTTTTCTAAATAAGGGGGTACGCGGGGCTAAAATCCCAATTTTCACCAAAAAACGTGTTCTTAAAGTTTTGTTGTTTTGGATTGCGCATGTATTATAGAAACTTCTCCCCAAGTTTGGTTGCCATTATTCTCTATTCTCCAGTATTATCTAGGAAAAAGAAGTATCAAACATGTGAAATATGATGACGACACAAAAAACGAAATTCGTTTTTAATATAAAACACAACAACGTGACCTAACGTTTCTCCCAATAGACCAATTTTTCCGTGCATCTCATATTTATCCAATCGTCAAACGCTTGCCAGGTGAAGTTGTATCCACTGCAAAGAGCCACCACTGTGTGCCGACACTGTCAGTACCATGATTTTGGTTTTCGAACAAATTAAAATATCAGAGACCGGAATTTGCGTGTCACGACCAGTGGTAATAGCATCACCACAACTCAACAATCGTAACAAACGAGTCAAATAATGCATTCAAATTATGTTGCAGGGCCCTTTTAATCTCATCCCCATAATACGCCATTTGCGCTGCTTCAAGTAGAGGAGGATTTTACGAGGAGACCTCGTCGGAGGAAACACCAAGGGGCATTTGTGAATTTGAATCGGCCCTGTAGCAGAGGAGCGGCTTTTTTCTCCCCTCCACAGAGCGGGGGTATAGTGTCGAGTCAAGGCACGTTTGTGAATGCGGGCGTAAGCGATGCCGCTGCACCACTAAGAACACAAACTGACCAACCTGCTTGGCCAGTGAGTGTTGCACGTCCTGATCGAGCACATGCTCAGCGTCCCTACGGGCGTTGTCGGCCATCTGGCTCTGGGCTTGGGAGAGCTCATTCCGGGCGGCCGCCAGTTGCTGCTCCAGTTCCAGCACCTGCCGCAGGAAGGAAGGAGACGGCATGAAGATGCCAGACACCAACAACATCACTGTAGACGCACCAATTCGCATTAATCATTACTGTCAAACATTAAGTGTTGTGGAATGAAGGTTGTGGAAGTTTATTTGATTCCCTAATCAACTAAATTGATGCATCAAGCATATCGCATGCTAAAGAAATCTGATAGCGTGGTGCAACTGCGAGTTCATGACCACGCAGTGCCAGCATCAAGCTCCTGCATGTACACTGTGGTAGACCATCTTAGTGGGTAGCAGTGTTTCTGCTATCAGAACTGCAGAGATATGTCACAATGCTAATTTGCATTTTTTTCATAACAGCAGCTTCTTTGAAGAATTATTCGAACTCTGCTGCTTGGTCACAAGAAATATAGGTTTGAGATTTGTTGGCGCCACGATGACCTGCACATCTCGAGAACACTGTGAATCCACTTCAAGCTGTTCATCTTCATTTTGGACTATATTTCCGAAATTTACAGGTAATATTCGTTTAGTCTGCACACTATGAATGAGCCGACAAGTCAGCTCAGTCCGTGGCAGACCACAGCATCCTCTATTTTCCATGCATGGTCATCAGCGCCAAGGTGAAGAGGTGCCGACCGTCGCACTTTTTGTCAAGGCACGGCCGGTCTCGAGGGAGAGCGCGCTTCTCTTCTCTTATGGCCTCACCAATGGGGTCTGTTTCCACCGCCCGCCGCGCCTTGGTGGGGTCGCCACCACCCCACTGCTGCGCCTCTGCTACCGCCGTTCACACACAAGGGAAACGCGCGCTCGCTCTTCGCTCCTCCCACCTCAGTTGCAACCGGCAGGCCTGACATTTCACCCCTTATGGTTTATACAAATACGTCGTAATCAGCGTCTAAAATTTATCGTGCAAGAGGAAAACACCGCTTGCGTGTGCGCCTTCGTCAGTGCGGCCGAGCACGGTCAAATGAAGCTGGTACACTTACTTCAACATTTTTTGCCCTAACTTTTGTACAGAAATAAATTTATCAGGCTATGCAGTGTTCCTTCGAAAGCTGTAAGCAGGTGTAGCGCGACCTGATGTGAGTGCATGGCAAACTGTTGGCTGGAGAGTCTGTCAACCGCTTCTGTTTTCGTTTAGAGCAAAATAGGCACCGGTGAAAATTCATGGCGCATCTCAGATTCAGAGTAAGGAACAAAATTTACGCACATAGTTAAAATTGCAGTTGCCTAGTGGAGTGAGCTGTTCCAGCTTCGTTCAAAACAAATCAGTCGGTTGAAAGACAGAATATGTATAGTCGAACCCGGATATATCGAACTCGAAGGGGATCGCGAAATAGTTCAATATATCGATAATTCGATATACAGAAATCGCTTGTGACGGCACTCGTCGTGAACTCGCAATTGTCAGCCACTGCAATCGAGTATCACCAGCTGCGTCATTTATTAGCCTCTTTTTACCGCTTTCAGCACAAGTGGTGTCATGAATATCAAACAATTTCTTTATTGTTTCCATAATAAGCCTAATATCATGTAAAATTTTATTAAAACGGCATTTATTTGCAAAATAAAATAATGTTTCAATACAACACATTTGCTAATATATAAATTATAATAACATTGAAAACTCAACCTTACAGTCTTTATTTCGACTGCTATACTAATACTTTATATCCTGCAAGCATTATGCAACTTACAATACATTTTTATGAAATTATTTTCATCTTCGGTGCTATGTATGGATGGTTTCGCATCTAGCACTGAAAGACGGCTTTACTGCTGCAGACGAGTTGCTGTAATGCTAGCCTTGAAGAAGCTTCGATGTGATCAGTTTTTTTTTCTTTTTTGCTATTCTTGTGCAGGCTTGGGAAAAATTCGGATTAAAATGGACAAAAGTAGCTACCATGCCGCAATGCATGTCATATGCTTGTCGAACATTTGCTGAGCGACAGTGTTTTTATATAGACTCAGTTCACGTGTGTAGTACGCTGACGACATGCCGCTGCAGTATCTACCTTCCGTGTTCTTTCATTCCAGGGCTGCACTCACCACGAAACAAGCGAGAGACAGCGCGAAACCATGCAAAAGCCGCCCGCCGCCGCTGAAGCAGATGCGGAGCGAACAGTGAGCAGGTCGCGCCCCTTGCGGTGGCGGAGAGCGTGACTCAAGGAGAAAAGTTCCCATTGTTCACGCAGCGATTGAGAAGGCCGTAAGAAAGAGCGCGCGCTCTCCCTCGAGACCGGCCATGTTCAAGGCTGCGAGCGCCCCTTCACAACAATCGCGCAAGCGTCGGAAAGACAGCTCAAAGTGCGAGCGCATTGTCGCATAGTATAATGCCCTCTCCTAAGCTCGACGGTGCGAAATGGAGGGACACATCACAGATTTTTTTTTTTTTTCTTTTCAGACTTTTGGCGGCAAAAGTGGAGGATGGGTTCACTATTTCAGTGGGTTGATTAAGTGACAAATATGGTATCATTTTTCATGATTGTAAGCAGCATCTCAAGACGATTTCTGCATATCAAATTATCGATATATCGATCTATTTCGCGATCCCTTTAGAATTCAATACAGCTGGGTTCGACTGTATAGTACCTTAATTCTGGCATACTGGCCCAGCACAGGTTACAGATGTGCCGGGGATAAAATGTGCTGGCAGACACATGAAAATGAAATTATGCGCAAACACGCATTCCTTTTCTATCTTGTAAAACAGGAAATAGCTTGACAAAACCTGTACCGTTGATTTTCAAGAAAGGTACTTTGATACTGTACTGGAGATTTATATAGATACATATTGTGAAAAAAAAAAAAAAAAAAAAAAAGGGATGTGCAATGAACACGTCATGTGCATAATGTCACAAAAAAAAAAAAAGCCTTTCCCTATCTCAGCGGCATCTACATATCTTGTATTCACTGGTAAGAATGTTGCCAGCACCTTAAGCTACAACTCCCGAAACACTGCTGGCCTTCAAGAAATTAGAGTTCTGCCTTCACTACTGGCAAGAAGATAGCAAATGAATGAGCCCATCTTTTCTGGGCTCAGCAGACACGCCCCCCGCGATTAAGTTCCCTCATGCTAGCAATCACCCACCTTGGCCTTGCCCTCCTCAAGCAGCTGAGCCTTCTCATTGGCCAGCTCGTGGATCTCTTGCTCCAGGTGGGATACCTTCTCTTCCAGACTGCTCTTGGCTGCGGGAAATAAGTTCAGGAAAATATCAACAGGGCACTCAGCTTACTCAGTGTGTGTATGACATGGTATGTGATACTGGGTTTAAGGTCCTAAAAAAAACCCAGGCTGTGAGTAATGCCATACTGTAGGGATTCAATTTAATTTCAACCACCTTGGTTCACCATTGGGCATTAAAAATATGACCATACAAAATCACGCATTTGTGTGAATGCAGTTCTTCGCTTAGTTCCTCGCACACGAATTTTGTTATTTTCAATGATACAAATTCAGACACAATGTTTTTGAGACAAGATTTGTTTTGCCTAGATTTTACTGTGGTTATTTTGCACAAATAATACACACATGCTCTACAGCATCAGTGTGTCCAATACACCACACCATTCCGCTATGACACCAATCCATTCCGCTACCACGCCACTCTATCCTTTGCCTGTAGTTTTTTACGCTGATGTTCAGCTGGTGTCAAACCAAAAATCACTTCTTGCGTTCAGGTACGGTGAAACATCGTTAAAACGAACAGTTACAAAATCAGAAATTAGTTTGCTCTATCCGTAATTTGTAATATAAACTTTCGTAGCAAATACATGCAAGAGCAGCAAAATTCAATCAGAGAAGACACAGCCTCGAAGGGTGCCTACTTGGGTCATGTCCATTTATTTACGCGCAAAGAACTGCGTTATCGTGGCCTGCTTTTTTGTGTTGATCGCGTTCCGTATCACGCCCTGTTCCACAGTTTGCAAACACTCAACAAGGACAGACCCACTGCTCTCAATAGCACTGCAGTGACGGCGCAGTAAATCCAATGCAGCAAGCGCTCCTTGTGAAGTCGGAATGTTCTCATCATCTGCAGGGTCAGCCTGAGCTTCGTCTAAGGGATGTTCAGAAAGTTCCACAGCGATTTCGGCGTCAGTCAGTACAGCCGTGGTTGCCACAATGTTGTCGTCTCCTACAAAGTCCTCTACAGTCATTGTTGCGGGCATGTCACCAACAAAACGCGAAAAATCGTTACAGGCCTCATCGAGCTCGCGGAGCTCTGCTTCTGCTTCGTCGGGATCGTCCCTATCGTCACTTGATGCACGGGCCTCTGCTGGACCAAAACCTGCGTGCCGAAAGTGGTAGGCAATCGTTTTGCCTTTCACGCTGTCCCATGCTGCTTTAATGCTCCCCACAAGTCAATCTTCAAGTCCTGCTTCATACGAAGCTTCACGAGAAAAGTGTCAATCAGTCTCCTTTTGTAAACTGCCTTGAAGGCCCTGATTTTATTTCGAGCTTGGTCTTTAACGTCAGTGCTGCTCTTTCTTTCCCGTTCACCGCCATCACAGCACTACGCACACCCGCGCACCACACTCGACACGATGACCGAAGCAGCGTCGGTCACGCCGCGATGCTGCTGCTTACTCTAAAACCAAAAAACGCAAAAGGTGCAAAAACCAAAAAGGCAAAAGCAACATTCGATCGCACTGCTGCCGCCGCTGCTGAAGCGTGTCAGCGATGGTGAGATGCGAACGATTTCTCATCGCCTCCGAGATCACCTCCGCGAACACAAACGCGCGCTGAAGTGATCTCGGAGGCCATGGATTTCTTTGGCTGTCAGCTCTCAATGTCGTCATGGCATCTGTGGCACTGTCAGCGCCTGTGAGGTAATCCTGAACGTTCGCTGCGCCGCACAACACACTTGTGCAACGAAGCCTGCCTCCTGCAATTAAAGTGAGGTAGTGCTTGGCATCTCGAAGTTCGTAATATCCATTTTATGCCGAACCGCGTTCGCTATGGGAAGTTAAAATTACATGTATCTGACAAAAATATTTTGGAAGAGTTTGATATATTTAATAATTTGTTATATGCGTGTTCGTTATATCGAGGTTTGACTGTATTTGTTTTGGCATACGACATTGTAGGTGAAACTGCAGCATCTTGCCATACACCACGATGCCTTGCACAAGATGTCAGCACACTGCATGACTGCACTGGCAGGGTTCATCCCTACTGAATCCCCCCCTGCGCGCCACATTGCCTCAACAACTAGTGGCGCCACCTCGTGGTGCTCCCCACAGTCTCGCGAAATAGTGTCGGACTTGCCACCAGATGGGTCCACCTATGCAGCATGCCCTTACTGAGCAGCCGCAGGGTTCGTCACCCACCTTGCTGTGCCTGCTCCAGGGCTTCTCGGCAGTGGCCACTCAGGGTGTCCTGCTCGGCCAGCCGGGCTTCAGCCTGGCTGCACACTGCCTGCAGGTGCTCTGAGTGCTCCCGCACGGTACGCAGCTCCGCCTGCAGCTCTGACAGACGACCACAACAGAAACAGCCAAAGAAAAGGTTAAAAAAGCAGCACAAAGAAAATGGAAGGCTGTAAATCAAGAGGGCCCAGGACCCGCCTCCTATAACAAGGCAAACCATGCCTGCAGGTGTCCTCTGCCAATGACGCCCCAAACAGTAGCAAAAGTGCTAGACAAGACCCATGCACACTGGGGTACAGCCAGGAAGGATAACCATGGTTATAAAGTACCATAGTCAGTAAAAGCCATAGCCAGGAATGACCAGAGAGTAATAATAAAAAACTATTAATGCACACACAACGCAGGTGACAGGTGCAGCTCTCACCCATTTGTAAGCATGTGACGCATCAAACCCTGCAGCTGCCTGGAAGTAGGCTTGCGCAATCCAGTAGGCATGTTTATTCCTCCACAATCTGCTTTGCCGTTTTGCACTCCCAGGAACGAAAATAATACATTAAACAAAAGTCATTTTCACAGCCAATACAGAGCTCTTTTACTTGCCCCTTTAAAGGGACACTAAGGACACCCAAATATGCTATCAAAATCTAATAAACAGCATTTCGTGACATTGTCACCGCATATTCGGCAGCAAAAAATGTAATTATTGCTGAGATATTGCGATAAGAAGTTGAGGTGTTTTTTGTTCTTGCTGGTCGAATTCAAACTGGTTTTTTCCTACTACGTAGTAGGGTAAAATGATGCACACTATGATGCAAAAAGGGGATTCCGTGATTGCTGGCACGTGGGGAGCAGAGAATACTTCGCAGGTGCTAAAGCAGGTGCGTGCCCGCCAGGGGCTGTCGCTGTAATGGTGAGTATCCTGCTATGTGCACTCCTCGAGAAACGAGACGTTTTCTTGTTGGGGGTATGTACACGTATTGTTTGAGACGAAAATCGTCTACTTCATTCATGAAACGCAGACCTCAAATACATGTACTGCTGCAGCCAGCATGCAACATACATTATTTTGAATCCGCAGTCTTCCTGACGAACCCGTGGTTGAAAAACCTACCTGCAGTTCTCACTAGTGTGCCTATAAACACGCGAGTACAATGCAACATTTGTAAACAAAGTGGTAACTTATGCGTTATGACGAGACGCTGAACTTTTCGTAGTCCACTCCGGTAGGCTTTCCGGAAAGCTGGGGCATCCGCAGTCACTACAGAATACCATGTACCCAGCTGCTTTTGAATCTGGCAACTATGGTGGCTAAATTCCCAAGAATCATTGCACACAGAAGAGAGAAGGGAGCGGCATCACAGGAGGTCGGCTTGCGGAGACTGCGCGCGCTCCCTCCTAGTTTTTTTTCTTCCTCCATTGTGCTGAGTCATGATCTTCCTTCAATAAGCACTTAGGGTAGGCGCATCGGCTGCTCCGAGCTCGTATTTCAGGCGCCGCAAGTCCAAAACAAGACTATCCGAGCACGCACGAAGGGCCTGAGCCGGAACATAACCGAAACTGAAGTGGGCGCCTGTGGCACCGCCACGTATATTTTTATATTTGCCTTGCAACATTTACGTTGTCGTTTCGCCATCGTTTACGCGTGATAAAAGCATGTTATCATGTTCGAGACAAACCCTACTACCGCATTCAAATGGGCAACATAATTCGCATTTGTCAGCCTCCAGGATCCCTTGCGCGTCATGTGATTTCTAGTTGCAAGTCTCGGCCGTTTCGGCTGTGGCGGCGATACCTGTATTTCTATTCTTCCTCGTTACTACGTTATAACAGCTCTGTTTTCAGTAAGAGTGGTTTTTTTTTGTAATCAGGAACTGGCATTCTATCGATGCAAGCCCACTTCATTTTTTTCTTTAGTATCCCTTTAAACAACTGTCAACCATGTTTTAGCAGGTTCATACTTGGACCTACCATGACTTTAGTGCACAACATTTCACGTGCTTATTTCAGCCACATAATGACTAAATTTTGTACGAATAATTTTTAATAATCGACAAAAGCAACTACAGAATTTTTAATGCAATCAGTAACCTTTTTACGGCTCAAAATGTTCACACAGCAGCCATTCAAAATGATGTCCTGGATACAGAAATGCTTGAAAGTTGTGCCTTGTAAGGGAATCGCATTACTTTGCTCAGCTACATGCAGTCCAGTATTACAGACTTATAAGAAAAGCCATTTCGCACTGCTCTAACATGCTTGTTATGCATGTCCAGCGGCTGCAAAAGTGAGCACTGTATTTTACATTTGCTTGCTCAATCGTCATATAATGTGGTCAAAACCTGTGATAGGCAAAACACCTCTCAGAGAGTGCAAGCGACTGCAGAGTATTGCACAAAAGGGGAGAGAAAGGACCTTATCCCCGTTCTGTGAGGGAGGGGGGGGGGGGGGGGTAGTTTAGCGCACTAGCGACCTTTCACTTCTTACCCTTCACCCCTCCGCCCACCCCCCAACAAGCCTAAACCCACTAAGCACTCACGGATACAAAGGCCTGTCTCCTTCCCTTGCCTGCATACAACCTTCACTGCAGAGCCAGAGAAAAGTTGTCAAGGAGTACAGAGTAATTTTTGGCTCTACTCCGTGGGCCTAATAAAAGGCTAATGATGGCAGAGTGTAAGTTTATACATCTGTCATTTCTTTATCTTCCCTGCTTTGCATTTCACGGCCTCAGTACGGCAAGCACAGCTCTTGTGTTGCCTTTTGCACCTGGACTTCACCCCCGCATAGGTGTCCATCTGAGATGTACTGATGCCTGTACAGCCAACAAATGCGCAGCACCTCAGTAGTTGCCACCCATTATCTGTGCACACACTTTGTGGCACAAATAAATCACGTAAAACTTCAAAATGTGGATATAACTGCTAACCCCCACCTCTAACATACAAAGAATTATGCAGCTTACTTGATTAATTTTTAAAGTAAAAGATTTTTCAGAACGGCTGATCTTTAAAACATTTTTGTGGTCCCTAGAGTCAGATAAGCCGGTCAGCGATTGTACCAGGCCCATTTCCACTTAATTTCCTTCGTAAGAAGCCTTTAAACTAAAATGCTGCACCACTTCTGAGCAACTTATTACATGTAAGCTTCTGCTACCAGAACTTTTTCCTACTATCTCAAGAAGTGAGCAGAGGACCCCCGTTTGAGGACCAGTGGATAGAGACTGACCTTTGACCTTGTCCTGGCTTTTGGTCAGGAGGCTCTTCAGGGAGCTCATTTCTGCAGTCTCCACCGCTGTGCACATGCAAAGGTAGAGAAACACAAGCTCAGGGTAACCATTTTCTAGAGACTACACACAGTTACCGGTTTGCAAGTGAGTAGGAACGGATGCTCAAGCTGGCAAGCAACAGACTCAAAGGGCAACCGGTTTCTCCTGGCCACACGCCAAGTAAACTTTGTTTTCCCGAGGTACATGAATGCAATTCTTTCATCCAATCCAGGTTCAGAGAGGTCTACTATTTGAATTACTGGTGGCTGCCTGGGTCTCACCTCGTCATGAATACCCCATTCAAATTAATTGGTGCAAGCCTGCCCATGGCTGAATTGTGTTCGATCCACACTCACATGAGCCTCAGCCTGGACCGCGCTCCTAATTCGAATTATTGAAATTTCCGAATTAACGAGAGTTCACTGTAATTAGTATACAGTAAGTGGAAAGCACAAAAGCACGAGTAGATGCATGCACAGCCCATTAAAGCATGTACCAAAATGGCCAGTCAAGGCAACATAAAAAATTATTTTCTGCAAATTCGTGTCCTGCTCACTACTTTCTCTGACTGTGTGTGTAATGCTGTCACTACAAAATACCGAAAGGCTGCTTGTGACCAAACCCACCGATGGGCCCCTGTCTCTTCTATCTGGTTTATGAGCATCATTGAACATTCAAAACCAAGATCTAAATAAAGCTTGGTGCAATTCCTCAACAACGACATAGAAACGTCCCCTGATGTACAACAATGGGCAAAATTTTCTACCTCAAGTTACCCCACAAAAAGGAAATTACGACGGAACGTTAATTACAATATGTAGGATGGAATGAAGGATACAAGTCACTGAGGTTGGGGGCAGGTTGGAAACAGATGTTTACATAAGCTTTACGGCTAACTCTAGAGCAAACGTACTGGGTCTGTCACGTTGCACATGTATCATACTGATTGGAAAACCGGTCTCGGGGGATCGCGTGGAACCCTCAAACTTTACAATGTGACCAGTTCAGTTGGATTCGGACAGGCGAGGCTAGCGGAGAAGCTTGAGCGTGCACCTGTTTCTTAGCAGTGTCGCAGAAACTGGAGCAAAAGTCGGAACACTGGCATGCAGTGATGTTCTGCAATAAACTGGGAAAATTTCCCACTGAGAAACTCATCATGATCAAGGCAATGATGCAATGTGCTCACCGAAACTGCTCAAATCGCAAAGAACACTCACAGATGCTGGGCCGTGAAGATATCCAGCCCAGCAACAATCCAGACACCCGTCATTGGCGGCAACAGACGCAGGCAATGACCGTGTGCGCAGTTTGCAGAAGAGTTAAAGATACAGTCAACAACTGATTTTTCGGACACCCAATTTTTTGGACATGCTTGATTATTCGGACTTCTCCCGGCCCCAGAACATATCTTATAAAGTCAATGTACTACGCTGCTCAAAATTTCGGACACTCTAGGAGGGCTATTCGATTTTTCGGACATTCCAAGCGTTAGCCGGGTCAACTGCCACACATTTTGAGCGGTGTCGCCGCCATCTTGTTTGTTTACGTTTTCCTTCCTCGAAACCAGTGCCGGCCTTGCGTGCCGCTCCTCAGCTAAACTGCCGCTGGATCGAGGCTATATTATTTGCCAAGCAGCTTCCGTTTCCGGGACAACGTCGCTGCTCGCCGCCGGAGTGCTTTTTCTTTTAGCGTGAGCACTTTGACTGCCTGCCTGTTCCTCTGTGTGTTTGCCGTGCGTTTCACGTGCGTTGCCAAGCATAGCGAGTAGGCCTAGCCGTGGTCGAGCTGATGCGAGAACTACGTTCTGTCGCTACTGTGGCTGGCATTTAATTGAATCGGCTTCAGTTCTTCAAGAAGCTGTTTCCGGATTTTATAAGGAGTTTTGTTTTTTTGCGTGCAACGCGGCCGCGAGAAGGCACTCAACGGAGCCGGTGTTGTGATCCAGTGGTTGGTGGTTGTGGTGTGCGTCAACAGTGGGAAAACCTACTCTGTTGATTTGCTTGGATCACTTAGTACGCTCGCCGATGCGTGGAAGTCTGTAGCACCCACAACGCTGCGCAACTGCTCCTGCCAAGCGGGATTTGTGCTGAATGACGAGTCGGCTGCCTTAGACGAGGAGAGCGTCGTCGAGCAGCTGTCAGGCAGTGAGCAGCTTATTCACGACCTTCACACTGCTGGTGTCGAAATTCCATCGGTCGTCTCGTTTTCAGAGTTCACAGACGTGGACCATGAGTTGGAACTGTGCGCTGGGCTCACAGATGCAGCAATTATTCGCCAAGTGCTTGTGGAGTCTGACAACGATGACTCACCTGCAGCAGCGCAGCCAACGCAAGCTGAGCTGATGCAAGCGAAGTTCAGGCGGACCTGTTAGCACGGAAGCGGAGCGTGGTGCAGAAAAGCATTTATGACTTTTTCCAGCCTCAAAGTGAATAATAGGCAATAAATTTAGCTTTTTTTGGTGCAAATTTGTTTTTTTTCGACTGCCCGATTTTTCGAACATTTTCGTGGTCCGTTGAGAATCTGAAAAATCGGTCGTCGACTGCACTATACTCATGAGAACACGTAAACGTAGATCAGTTTTCACTAAAGCAAACACACAATCACAATTATTATCGGCGTCTGCAGCAGTCTCTGACGAGTACCCCGACTGTTGCAAGGCTGGATGTCTTCACGGTCTACCATCTGCGAACTTTGTGCAATTTGAACAGTGGCAGTCAGCACATTACATTATTGCCTTGATCATAACGAGTTTCTTGGTGGCAGATTTTTTCAGTTTACTGCAAAACGTAATCGCGTAGTGCTGTTTTGACGTTTGCTCCAGTTTCCACGACGCTGCTAAAAAACAAGGGCACATGCTCAAGTTCTTTCATTTACTTCACCTTTTCCAAGCCAATGAACCGCCACATTGTCTTTCGAAATAGGTTTCCCAATTGCACTCACAAGCACACGGCACCAAAAGTATTCTCATTACTTTCAGGACAGACCCTCTGCATCTACCCGTGTTGTCTTAACTTGCATGAGATATACAAGCATACACTTGGAGCTCACCTGAGCTTTCGCTGCGTGCCAGGTGAGATTTACTCTCGGAGAGCTGGTGGGAAGAAGAGAAGAACAAAAAGAATGAGCTTCAAGAACTCCACTGCAGGAAGAAATCAGCAAAATACTGAGCAATGAAAGCCTGTTGGAACAAAAAATCAGTTTTAAAATTTCTTTTTGCTTCACACTGAAAAACTCCAAAGGTGTAGGCCATTCCCTTATCGACCCTATCCTTGTGCACACGTGCGGCGGCCGCCCACGAAACTTGGCCTTTGACCGGTGCACTGCTTGGCACATCGTCCACAAGCACATCATGGAGCAAAGCTCGGACGTGAAAGCAAGCACGCCATGGCGGGAGGTGCGCTGCATCTGCCGAATGGAAGGCTCGAAAGACAAAGGAGACAAAAAAAGATAATGCAGATCTACTGCCATGACGAAAGCAAGAGCTTAATCAGCACTTGCTCTCGTAGCTATGGTGTCACTGGAAACTAACTTCGAAACCGTGACAGCTTAATTGCTTTTGCCGAAGATGTTTGCAAAGTTTTTTTCTTTCTTTTTGTTTTAACCACATAAGTTATTTCTGACCCCAGTCGACTTGATATAGCGCCGCAAAAAGAGGGGAAGGGGGTTATTTCAGACTTTTCGAATGTAAGCACCGCGATCGTGAAAAGACAAAAACAGAAAAGGCAAAGTCTGTAGAGCACCAAGGTTTAGGCACTTTTCACGGTTTACTCGTAGGTGCGGAGATGAGCTATAGAACTGCATTTCTAAGAGTTTCAGAGAAACTCTTGAGTTTCTCTGAAAAACAGTTTCAGAGAAACTTGCTTCTGAGAAACAAAAAGTACACAGCAAAATGACAGGTTATTCAAAATGTGGTAATAAAAGTAAATTCTGTGCCCAGTATGTTCTTCACTGACTTTGGGACCTAATTTACGCGAAATGATTTTCAGATACTAAGTTTTAATTTTCTTTGTTTCTATTGAAACACAGCTACCGCAGCTGGGTTTGCGCCCGCATCAGAGTTCATCACTCGAGCGCCACTAGGGTGGAGCTGACAAAACTTGACTGCTTGCACTGTTGTATGCTATTCTTATTACACTACGCAATCATAGCAATAAAGCAGCAAAATAAAGAATGCTGAGCACTGTCTAACACCTACGTCCAAACAATGCTTTCGCTTGCATGACCTGGCAAAACCGTGTTAAGCCGCCGCCAATCATTTCTGCACCTCCCGCCTGTGCCTTCACTAGGCAGCAATGAGGGAATCTTAATGCCACATCCGCCACAACGCACCTCCTGTCGCGCCTGGTGCAACTGAGCATAGGCGTCCACCAGCTCGTCGGTGGACTTGCGGGCCCGCTCCGCCTCCGCAGTGGCCCGCTGCTGGGCCTCGCGCAGCTGCCGCTCCCAGGCGGCCGCCAGCGACGACTGCTGCTCAGCATGGGACTCCAGTTGACGTTGCAGGGACTCACATCGGAGCTCCAGCTGAGCCACCTGCACACGAGTCACACCAGCATGGGACAAAGCGCTCAGGGAGAGCACAGCGATTGGACGGGCTACTGCGTTCCAAGTAGCAACTGGCATGACTGGAAGAAATATATCATGCATGGTTTCAACAAATGCTTTTTGTTCTCGCAAGAGTAATTGCAGGCCGAACCGCTCACCGCCTTGAGAATTTGGGAGGGAGGAAAATTTGTCCCTCTCTCATGCTCTAACATGGGATTTCCAAGGGGCATTACATTCAAGCAGTTCGATATAAGCAATAGTCCTACATTGTTATACAGCTTTATCAAAACCATTCTGAAAAATTATCCCGCCTCAACCGGAGGCACACATTTGCGGTGAAACTGCGCAGATAGTGCATTGTTGACCCTTATACCATGCAGTGCTGTATTTACATGACCGTAAGTTGATCCCACAAATAGAATGTCGCGAAAAAAAGAAAAAGAAAAAAAAAAGACATAGCAGTAGATGCTTTCGACAACAAAAATTTAGCCAGGGTGTACTACTCGTTTAAACTTCAAATCACATATTTCGGTGATACATCCTGAAAAAAAAAAAAAAAGCATACCGGTGGATGCTTTCGACAACGAAAATTTAGCCTGGCTGTACTACTCGTCTCAGCTTCAAATCACATATTTTGGTGATACACGCTAAAGCTTGGCTCCAGCTCTGGATAGCATACCAACTGTATCCGTTGGAAGCCTCTTCACTTGGCATTGCAGTTGAAAATTTTGCCTCGCTGCCACCGCCACTCCCGCATAACCCGCTTAGAAGCTTCGAGCTTGCAGCCCACAGCGCAATTGATTCTTTGGCATAAATGATAGCCGCCTCCTTAAATGCTGCACGAAACAAGCACCGAATGCTTTTTGGACTGTAGATCTCATGACAGAGCATGTGGCCGGTCGTGAAGACAAAAGTGCGAACGCGCAAACTCAACGAATGATTGGTGTCGGCTCTTCCATCAACCATCGAAACTCTCTGGAAGTGCCGCAGTGTCACGTGACCCGTCGCAACAGACATGCAAAAAGCGAGAGTTGCCGCAGTTCTAATAGCGGCACTTCCGTAAACTATCGACTCTCCTGCAGGTGCACTTTGTGCTGCGCAGTGAAAGTTAGAAAAGAAAACTTCTTCTGAGAACCACGCACAGTAACTGAATGTTTCACTTAAATCCGTAGAAGAAACAAATTCGCTGAAGCCTCCCTGATACATAGTTTTTATCTTGCTCTTTTGAAAGTGCTATGCTTTGGTTTCGATTGTAAGTCAACCCTCCTATTTTGAATTTTCAAATTTTAAAGAAGGGGTCGACTTACAATTGAGTAAATATGGCCAGTCTTACATTGGTGCTTACCTGGTCTGGCCCCACATAATGAGAAACCAGAACTGTCTGCAACAAGACTCAAGGAGCGAAAGACGCAAACACCACTTTTCCGGCAAAGGGCAGCGGTGGTGCCATGCAGCATTATTTCGAAAACGTGCGACGCTTGTCTGGGCTCTTTAGAAGCGCAACACTTTCCTGCAGCGACACCAGATGATTGATGCGCAACTGCCTTTTGCTTTTGAAAGAAACTCAGAATTGTCATCTTTTGCAACTCCATCTCGTAGCAGACAGTTCTGGCTTTTCATCATGCGCGACCAAATTAGGTAAGCACTACGGCCAAACTTACTACGCAGCAAAAAAGTCAACATCGTGCAATCTTTGTGTGCAGTTTCAGTGCAAATAAGCCTTCAGTTGAGGCAGGAGAATTTTTCAAAACGTTTCAGATAGAGTTGCAGAACACTGTATATATGTAGGGAAAGGGAAATACCCTCTCAACCACTAGGGGTGAGGAGGGAGTGGCTGGACTAGAAACGACTAAGAAAAAACTGAAAAAGAAAAGCAATTACGGATAGAAACGGAATAAGAACAGAATCAGAATTGCAATAGAACTGGAATAGGATTGGTATCAAACTAGAGTGTGAAAGACAATAACATCAAAACTGTGATAAACTGACAAGACAAAGAAAAATGCTACTGCATTTTCTCCGTATCAACCAAGTAGATCACCCAATTTTTTTTTCTTCCTTCTTTCTATCGGGAGCTGTTCGGGCTGCCTCACCTTGGCCTGGTCGGCAGCGTGGCGTTCAGAATCCATACGTTCCAAGTTGAGCTGCAGAGTCTGCAGGTTGGCCAAGATGCGGGCCTGTAGCACAGCAACACAGCAGAATGAACAATCATTTCTATTACCACACAGAGGAATGAAATAGTTCTAAGTGTTTCTGCTCTACAACACGGCATCAGCACAACAAATGGAAACTTTCGCCTGTAACAATGTACGTGGAAATAGAAGCAGGAAATAGGCAGAGGACAAGACAAGCAACATGCAAAATACAATTGTTCAGGTTTGCTCATGTAGCTGAGACAATAACTGGCTATCAGAAGGGGCATAACGAAGGAAGAGGAAGAAGTTTAATGAAGCCTGCCAGCAAAGCACTGCTACAGCTGTTAGAATGAGTTAACTGGCAATCCCTGGAAGATAATATTGTCTAGCAGCAACACACTGAATTTCCTTCGTGACAATAATGATTGTGATGGCCCCTATAACATTGTGTTCTGCGGCTGTGCAATCCGCAAAGTGACTGATGAATGCCACACTTTCCAAGTCGGAGTTACGGAAGTGCAACGCATGGCAAGAACGCGCAAGAGGCGTTGCGCTACATTGATAACTGCGGTCAAAGCTTGCCTGGGAACCCTTCTCCTGGCGTGACGCCTCCAAGTCCCGCTCCAGGCGGGCATTGGCCTCCCGCAACTGATCGCGCTCAGCGCGGGCACTCTCGAGCAGCACCTGAGCGCGGGATGCTGCCTCCTGGGACGCCGACAGTTCCTGCACACGCGGCCGAACAAAGCGTTTGGCAGAGGACAAGCAGAGGGTTACAGAATGCTCGAATTCAGCAAAAATGCATGAAAATTCTTTCGCGCACCTTCCGGAGAGTGGTGAGCGTCTGCTGCTGCTGCACGAGGGTGTCAGCCAGGTGCTGTGAGCGCTCGCGCAGGGTGGTGGCCTCCTGCTGCAGTGGCTCGAGGCTGGTCTGGGCCAGCTTCAGCCGTTCCTGAACGTGCGACAGCTCCGCCTGCTTGCGCGCAACCTCCAGGCGCTGCTGCAAGCACTCCTCCTGCGTCGTCACCAGCTGCTCTGCCACCATCCTGAAGAATCGCGAAATGAACAAAAGTCAGCCTCGGTACAACCTGGCGAGACCCATGATTATAAGCGCGAAAGCCCTGCTTGGCATGGTTTTGTATGGCGGTAGGTATGTCACTAATGTAGCTACCTAGTCACACACCCACTGACACTATTGCCTGTTGCCATCATGACACCACCATATGACATCACGTGCAAGTTTAATCATCGGCACAAATGTCAACAGTCATGACTGAAGATTGACAGCAGCCAATCATCACGCCCTTCTACGATGGAGGAAGGTAAAGACACCCTGTTCTCCAAACAGCATTAAAAAAAGTGTGGCATAAGTCACCTGATTTTGAGCACAGAATCATGTCACGGCAGCACGGCTGCTTCACATTTATCGAAAGTTATTGCTTAGTCGGCAGAGTGCAGTTGAAACATTTGTTTTGTGTAACCATTCTGTTTTCCGGAGGCCCACAAATCATGCGAGTCCTTCTTCCATCAAGGTTAATCTTGAGTGTAGTGCATTTAGTTCTGAAAGCATCACTTCTTTATGTCGGAAGCCTGCGACAGCATGCGTTACCCGCCAATAAGGCTTAGCGCAGGAGCTTCGAAACTTCCTTTTGGCATGCTTTAGGGGTTGCGCAGTCGCTTCTGTCGGCAATGCAAGCCTGTTAAGGGGGGACACCCCTCTTAAAACTTTTTTCCTTATTTATGGGTGGATCTGACTGAAACTTGCACCATTAATGTACTTTTGCATGCTGATTTCAAATATCTGATTAGTTTTCTTGTAGATGAAATAGCTTTCAAAATATTACCTAATTCATGTTCTTCGTTTGGAGGTGAGTTAATTACTAAACACTTTATGGCATGATGAGAATAGCCCTGCCAGAGTGATCTAGAAGGATCATAGAGTGCCGCTAGTCATGAATTAACGTGGTAGAAGAATTTGAACCAAAGTTACAATAAGTCAAACTTTTATGAATAAAAGCCCAGGTTGGCACCTAAGATTGATAATTAATTCTGTAAATGTTGCCGCATAATAACTGTACATATTTTTGTCCTACGGCACTGTCGAAGGTTTTCTCTTTCTAACAAGACAAGAATGAGAGCTATAGCACAAATAGACTAAGAGATATCTCTCCTCCAAAATTGCAGCACCCTCAAAATTGCAGTTTTGAGAAAACGAGGAAAAACACTTCACAGCATGTAGGTGTAAATTATGTCAATGATTGATATGTCAACAAGATCAGAAACAGGTGGAAAGTGATCTGAAGCGAAAATTAATGGCCTATGCCAATTTGAGCCAAAGTTACGCAATAGGAAACGTTTGAAAGGAAAATTCCATTTGGGTACCGAAGACAACATAACCTTCTCAGCAAATTTTCTTTTGTGGTCACTGCATTTACCTTGGTTTCATGAGACTCACAGGATTCCCTTTCTAGAAAAAAAATTTTCAAAGCAATAGCAAGAACAGGACCAGAGATATTGATCTTTAAAAAATGCAACACTACCAAAATTGGGGGATTGTCGGAAGCACTCAAGCCTCACGGCATTTAATCAGGAAGGGCAACCCCAAAGACCTCATGCTATTAAGGGGAGACGCGGGTCTTAAAACGGTCGAAAATGGTCAAAAAGTCGATTTTGGGAAAAACTCATTTTCGGAAGGTTTATCCTTTCGAGCATCTACAGTAAAATTATTAACGCTGAATTCGGTCGGGAAATGCGATAAAATCGGCTTTCAAAACACCACGGCAGCGACGAAATGGCCCCGAAAAGAGAGACTTTGTTCGAACTTCCCGCGCGCGCCGCCGGCGTTGCAGCCGGCCGATCGCCGCCATCTTGGGCTTGTTTTGAAGCTGGTTTCTTTGTGCGCAATTTGAGCTATCTCAAAATGGCGTCGCTCAAGCCGAGCGGCGGTTCGGGCCGGTTTCCCGAAGGCCGTTTTCGGGTCGCTGATTGGCTCGCACGCGGCGCGCGAAGCGCGCGCGCCGTTCTGCGCCTCCCATTGGCTGGTGTGACCGTCTACGTCATTTTTTTTTCTTTCTCTTGCGTTCGCCGCTGTGGCTGTCGCTTCGTGCGCGTCTGTTTTTGCGCTCGTGTTTCTCTACACGCCGTGTTTCCGCCTTGTGCCGGGAGTTTCTCTTTGCGATCGAGATGCCGGGAGACAGTCGATTGAAACCGAGCACGCAACGAGCTTTTGGAAGCCGGAAGAAACGTCCGTGGAACAAAAAACAGCAGGCAGCGGCCACCAGTGCGTCGCCGGGGCCTGCAGTGCCGGACTCGTTGGATCCGCCGGGTACATCAAGCACGCTGCCCGATGACGACACCGCGGGACCAAGTTGCAGCACGAATCGTATCTCGGATCGTGGTACACTTCGTGTTGATGCTGTGTACTATTCGTCGACCGAGCAGGCGCAGCGTGTTGAGCGATCGGCGCAAGCAAAGTCCGTTCTGTCGGAAAAGTCAGCAACCCAGCGCAAGTTTGACCTTCTTGGCGTCAGTGCGGATTACCAGACAGCTGATGCCGGTACCCAGTTCGTGATTGTGGACTTGAAGGTTTTGAACAATTTTTTCGCGCAAGCGAAGTGCGGAACCTGCGGCGCAGGAAGTCTGCGTTTGAGCAAGGCAACAGATAAGAAGTACGGCCTTGCTGTAAAGCTTCTGCTTGTCTGCGAAAACTGCGATTTCGAACAGAAGCAGTTCTCTTCCCCAAGAATAAGCGAAGCAGTTCTCTTCCCCAACTGTTTGCCCGGTGGAGCTCTCGTCTCCTTGGCTCCGGTCCTCACTTTCACCTCAAAAAAAAAAAACAAAACAAAACAAAAAAAACGAAAAAAAAAAGTCAACCCCTAACTTCTCGAAAGTAACCTCTATAATTTCATCACACTTACACATTCGACATTTTTTTTTTTAAATGTTTCCTTGGGTGGAATAAGACACTTTTTGTTTTGTTTTGTAGGGAAACTGATAGGGAACATCTGAGTAACATCCGTTGTCGAAGATTCTTCCCAATATTTTCTGCACTCAGTGTCAAAACTTCAAACGAGTTTTTCTCAGCTTCATGTTTTTTGGTGACATGACTAGCCTTACGGAACTTTTCATTGGGATTTTGTGGTGCAATTTTGATAAATCTTATACCGTTGAATTCAGAAAGGTTTGAACTGTGGAGCTATGCTATCTTTATATTGCTAAGTTGAACATATCCAATTTATTGAACAATAATGTCAGCTAATTATATTTTCGAATTGTGGGGCATCTACATAATTGAATATTTTTATACTGTGATGTACATCAATGATAATATAAATAGCATAGCTCCACATGGCAGGTCTTTGGCTACAACTACATTTTAATCGGAACGAAAAAATATTGAGGGAAACTGTCCTAACGACCCGTAAGAAATTACCAAATTAGGCTTTGGTTATTTCCCAATAACATTAGAACTAATTGAGATAGAGTAAAACTAATTACATTTTTGAAAACAGGAGGAAGAAATACATATACACACCCAATTTCGTTATTATATCTCTAAAAATAAAAATTTTCATTTTAAGACCAGTGTCTCCCCTTAAAATGCACCAGGAGCATAGTCGGGGTGCATGCTGTCGCGATGTTTTCTTTTTTCTGTTTTAGCAACGCCAAGCGAAGCCGCCCGCTTCTTTGCAGAACGTGCGCTACGGCGCAAGTCCTTTTCTTCAGCTCTCCTGGACCCAGTTGCTGTCACATTTGTACTGCATTCTTGCAGAATTGCTGCTGCTGTATGCTTGCAGCCGGCATTGAAGCGCAGCACAGCTTCTGCTGTGGCTGCTTCCACAGCAAACAGTGATGAGTGCCGCTCTTTGTGGATCAAGGTCCAGATGACCGAGTGGAAGCTTTCGTTCGAGTTCTGGGTCTTCCCCCGAATGCACCTCTGCAGCAGGCTCTTCTCTGATAAACGACTATAAACAGGCAAAAGAGCATCAGCCACATCTCTTGGCAGACTGTAATTGTGCTTTGGTGCAGGCTCCTCTTTTGCCTTTGCAGCGTTGTGGCGGCACCATGACTTATCACCGGTAGGACACAAACTGTGTTTGGGGCAGTCATCAGTAGATGTGATGTGGTAATATGTCGCCATCACAGCTTGCTGCATGGCATCCACATCACCTACATTTGATCGAAGCGCTCGGCCATAATATATTGCCAGCTTGTCAACTAGATCAGCTGTCAGCCTTCCTCTGCCGCCAAGACTTTGCTTCCCTGCACCCTTGTGTCTCTGCAAGAGGTTGCGCAAAGCTGCTCCCATACGCTTGTGCACGTGATTTATGCAGTCCTCTTTGACTATTTCAATGTAGCCATAGATTGCAGCATCTTTAAGAGCACTGAACGTGCGACTGTCCCCATCGCATAGCATGGTTGTGTAGCGCATGTTGTGGCGCTGCAGAGATCTTTCAAACAGAATTTTGCCAGCCTCTACCTCCATTTGACCAGCCTTGGAGTTGGTGTTTTTTTGGCACTGGTGGCGTGATTTCCAAAGTTCGTAGCCGTCAGTGTTTGGCTTAGGACCAATTTCGCAGCCCAGACAAAAGTTTGACAACACCACATAATCAAGCACGTAACCAGTGAAGAGTTCCACCACGGCACCGACGCCTATATGTGATGAGTGTCCGCGCGTCATCCATGTGCCGTCGTAGCACACGGCAATGTTCCCCCTATGCCCAAAACACAAGTCATCGTAGACCTTCGCCACTGCCTGCGCGGCTTGTGCCATAGCGGTCGTGGCGGCTCGGGTAGCAGCGGGTTGCAGTGTGTTCTTCAGATGCCGTTGAAACGTCTTGTTGTGCATCCCACGCCGCGACAACCCCATCGCCGAAAAGATATCGTTCATTGCTGTCTGGCCGTTACCGGTCGACAGCATTGCTCGACTAGCCAGAATATTCAGCTCAAAAGGATTGCACCTTTTCTCGCCGTCAATCCTCCGCGAGTTCCACTCGGCCGCAATCTCACCGCAGTTGTCGCACAGCACGATCAGTTTTACGGCGAGGCCATAGCTCCGGTCGCTGGTAATTAAACGCACGCATCCACGACACGTTTTGCACCGCACGGCATCCAGAAGGATATTCACAATGCTGAGGTCAATTACCGCATAGGAGGCTGTTCCGTCCGCATCTGACTCTGCGGACGCACCACTTGCATCGGCGAACAGCGCGGTCTTTCGTGCCGTCGCCGGCGTCGATACCAGTCTATCAAGCGTAGCCTGCTCACGGGCACTGACTTGAGTTATGTCACTGTTAGTGACAGGCGCGGTATCAATACGTACACGACTGCAGTCGGCACGAAGAACGGCGCCGTTGTCCAGCGGAATCGGAGAAGCGTCGCCGCCCGCAACGTGATCGTCACACAATCCCGCAGCACTGGCACTTGCTTCTTGCACAGTATGCAACGAAGTCGCATTCTTAACAGCGTTTCTTTGGTTGCTTTCGCCCGAACTTGTGCAAAGAGCGGTACTTCTTCGCGCCTGGCATGACTCTCGCGTTGCACTAGCGTGGTCGGCAGAAAGACAAAATGGCGTCACTGGGAGTCCGCATTTCAGGGCTAGCTTGCCGGAACCAACCAAACGACGCCATTTTGATCACGTGCCTTAACCGGCCAATAGTAGCGCGCGCTGCATGCTATCTTTTTGTTTGTTTTTTATGGGGAAGGCGGAGCGCACAGGGTTGCTTTCCGAAAGAAAAAATAAGCCGAAAGCGCGCGCTTTCGAACGAGACCAAAATCGCCGCGGTGGAGCGCGTAGTTCTCATGCGCCGGGCGATCGAAATTGGGTGTCGTTTGTCCACAATTTAAAGGGCAGTGGGTGTGGTACTGCATTTTTTAATCGCTATAACTTCATAAATACGCTGGGTATAAGGATGAAAATTTGCGTGCAGATGCGGAATGGTGCGAGGAATACGAAAATGAAAAAATTGAAAATCCGATTTTCAGGCCGATTTTCGGTGCCAAAGAGCCGTGTCCCCCCTTAAAAAGCAATGCGAAGGTCAGAATTATATTTACATGCCCAGGAGATGGATAAGAAACTGCAAAGAAGGCTGGGCCACGACAGTACCTAGTGAATGCCGTGACCTTTCTGTATGTGAACAAACTTGCATGAAGGGATGATGCTTGGCTCTTTTCCTGGCATTCGCGATCCTCTCCCAGGCACACAGCATTCGGGCACAGCAGTGCGTCAATCCTGATCTATGTGAAGTTCTTCGCATCTGTCAGCTGGTGCCGGCCGGACACAAAGCATAACTGTCTGCTCTTCCTTGCCTTCGCAGCGAACGTGCTGAGCGCTGCGATGCATCGACCAAAATTGTCTGCTTGCCCTTGGCCATCAAGGCATACGCGCAATCGCACAGTAGCACCGGGATGTGGCAGACTTGCATAGGTGGAGGCTTCTGTGTGTTCCCCTTTCAATGACGTTAGACTTAGACTTAGCATAGGAGTCACTGTTGCTATGACAACCAGCTAGACACAAGACTAGATTTGCTCTTGGTTCAAGCATTTATAGAGAGTGCTCTCGTACTAAAAGAGCTACCTAAATAACCGGAGGCATAAACCACAAGCCTCAGTCATCCCCGCCATAACCGCAGCTCCTCATTTGCTGCGCCTCCTCAAGGCATAACTGATGATACGGCAAACACTCACTCATTATTTCACACGGCTTGAGTGCAAACGAAGATTGGTTATCTAACAAAAGAGCAGTGGTGGATCAACAATACAAAAAGCGACTCTGCAAGCAGCCTTTCTTAACCTCTCTCAACTGACACTAGCCAAGCGTGGAAAGGCCACTGTGCGAAACACGAAGCCACAACTGTAAGCCTAACTGTGTAATTCTTCACAACTGGGACCCCCCTTTATATGATTCTATGCTTTACTAGACAAACCAGCACCAAATACTTATGGCCAAACAAGCTGCACCTTCGAGGCCCTGGCATAAATTTCTAATTCCACTGCATGCATAGCTGTTTCCCACCTGTGGTTCTCGGCCATCTCCTTCTTGTAGGTGTCAAACTCCTTCTGGAGCTCGGCAAGCGCTGCCTTGGGGTCCTGTGGCCCAGCCTTCGACTTGCCAAGCACTTTGTCAGGCGTGTGCCTGACGCCCCCGGCCGGCGTAGACGCCACTTTGGGCTCAAAGACACTCTCGTCGTCCTGCCAAGGAAGAGCCAGGTGGATATATCTTAAGTCCCTTTTGAAAGACACTAATTCAAACATTTTCTTATCCTGCACATCATGCTGCCCTCAGTGGGTTCAAATTATGAGCAAAACTGGCAGGTTTCTTTTTCGAAAGTGTCAGCTCCTATATATCCCATATTTTACCCTGTAAACCCCAGGCAATGAAAATGCAAAGATGAAAGTTCCTAACATGCAGCACTTCTCCCCAACACTTATACTGGCACCAACAGCAAGTTCAACAGGGTCAACTGCCACAAATATTTGTTCCGTTTTCTTTTCAAATGCATGCACTTCACTGAGCGCGACGTTTGGGAATTGAGAAACAATGTTTCGGGAGAAGCCAGCCCAATCGCAAGAGGTTGTCTAATCCTGTTATTGGTACACTATTACGGCAATAACAACTCAATTAAAATAGGCTGCTGTTCATTTCTGCGTTGCCTTCAGCTATGAAGCAGGCCGCCGCAAGCCTTCGGTCAGCTAGACTTGCTTTAATGCATGACTGGTGCATCAAATGCTGGCCTTCCCCACATAACAGCAGTGTAATGATCAAAACAAGGACACCGAAGCAGACTCGACATTCACCTCATCATGCAGTTTTAGTGTTAGCACTGCCAGGAGATGCTCAATGATGCTCAGCCGGTCCGGCTTCTTGTGCGTTAAGTAATCACGGGAGCGCCACTAGGATAAGCTTCCCTAGGGGCACGCCACGCAGTTCGATTAACGCAAATAATCCTGCTGTACTTTTGCATGGGATTTAAAAGGGGATATTCAGGCAGTTCGATATAGGCAATAGTTGTACATACCGGGTTCCACATGCCCGGGTTAAACTGTATAACATACCAACCTGCCGCGTTTGGTTTCTTCCTATCTTGGCATTGACTTTACCTAATTTACTGTGCATTTGGTTACAACAAACATTTGGATAAAATGGACTGCAAATAAAAAGGGCCATTGCCCAAACTAGCGGTCTTGAGCAGAATTTGAGGCACAGACAAGTGGCATGCCTGCTCGTGAACAGACAGCCAAAACCGTATCGACATCCTGCAGTTGCTGGCATTTGTTCCCCCCCCCCCCCCCCCCCCCCCCCCCCCCCCCAGCGCATTTATCTTCGCGTGCGCTCTTTCGTTCGACCTATGGGAGTATAAAATGCCTCTTTAGCAATGAATAACAGCATGTGGAGTCATTTTACAGTGGCTTTCCAAAAAAAAGTGATTTTCGCTGAAGCGAACGGCAAAATGGCCGCTCTCTCGACGACAGCTCAGCGTTTCAGAAAAGAGCATGCAGTGCCATTGACAAAATCAGCTGTTTGCATGCAACCTTTCAAGAAATTCTGCGTAAGCAACACGCTTGATGGAACTAGATGACACACACTGGAAGGTGGTGAGCAGCAAGGAGTCTGCAGACGATGCTGCTGACAGTTTGGAGCGAGATCGTAGCTTCGATGATGTAGGGACACAGTCGATATTGTAAATATATGCGCTTCTCCACATTTTTTTTTTCCTACTTCACAGTAAGGGGGTTGACCTATATTGGCACAACTACCTCGCAACTTGCAGCCCCTGTTAGCCAAAACAGCAGTGACTCCAAATATGGGTCGCCAAATATGCCCCCTCATTGTGTTTGACTGCAGTCCCCCCTGAAACTAAAACAAATATTGGCAAGTTGATAAAACGTCAGCGGTACCCACCATGGCTTCGGGCAGATCAATGTCCTTGTGGCCAGTGGACGCGAGCAAGGCACGGTACATGTCACGCTGCCGCGAGATGGAAATCATCAGCGCTGCCTGGCGGCTGCGCTCTTGCTCCAGCTCCTGCAGCTGCGCCAGCAGGCCATCCAGCTTCTCACGCAGCTCGCAGCTCCTGCAATGAAAAAGAAATTGTGGGGGTTTAAGCACGGCTTGAACCTAGTGATAGCGCAAAAGCTCTGAGTGTGGCAGCGATAGCCCTTGTAAGACCGCCTTTTCAATCCGCGGTTTTTTCATATTTTTTCTTTACGTTAGGTTTCGGGGAACGGAAGGCGCCTCATACTTTTGGATGGACGCCATGGAATGGTGGACACCCACACCTAACCAGGTCAAGGTCATTATTTTTTCTAGTAAATTGTACATCAGTTTATAAAATAGAAATGGTGCAGTATCTGTTAGACTTGAAAGGGAGGAAGGTGCGAGTGAAAGAAGTACAGTAGTGAAGGGCTATGGAGTAATTTTGGCCACCTGGGGACCTTGTAGTAGAATGGCAAGTTGGGCTAGTTGGGTTATGTTCATCTCGAAAAAATATACAATGCGAACAGAGACAACGGATGAGGAAGTACTTTGTCCTCGTCCGTCGTCTTTGTTTGCGCTGTGCATTTCCTCAAGATGACCTTTAATGTACGCTGACATCGCACAACACAGGGCTGCCTCACTGTTAGGTTTTGAGGAAACGAAAATGCAGCATACTTATGGGTGGACAACCACACTCAAATAGCTCAAGGTTATTTCAAAGTCACTCTAGCATAGTAATCGCTTCAAAATAAGGAAGGAAACAAAATGAACCACACTGAACTATTGAGAAGCATGGACTAATAAGAAATGGTTAAAGTCAAAGTAACTCATGCCACTCCACACAAAGAGGCTACTCGCAAGACGCTCGCAACTGCAGGAAGGAACAGCTACATGAAAAGAGCTCACGCTTGACAGCCTTCACTACCACGCATGACCAATGAGTGGTGCAAAAGTGCTCGGTTTAGCTGAGACGCAGAAGCCATGCTCACTGGATAGAAAACCAAGATCCAACGAAAAATTGTTAAAAATTAAATTTAGACACACTTCAAAGGCACCCCCCCTACCCGCCCACACACATACTACACCACAGAGCCCTGACCTGTCTATGGACGCACTATACTATGCAGCCAAAGCTACAGAGCCGAAACACGCCAGCTCACTGTGCAGCAGAATCCCTTCGTAAATTTCGCGGATTGTGCTCTGGAATATTATACCATTACAGGAAATATTCATGTTATTATTACATCAAGGTTGTACTACACTACAAGCCAGTACAATGTTAGCGTAGCACATTTTCAAATCAGTACAGTGTGAGCACATAGGATGGGTGCGCCATCTGTCAGGAATATCCAGAAGAATACGTCGGCTGCTTCTGCTGTGCCTACCTACCGGTTTCTGTACGCTTTCGCAATGCGTTTGTTTTGGTAATGTATGCAGCACGTGATATTCATTAACGGTGAATTTATGTTCACTTATGCCTTCAGTATTCTGAAGAAAGTCATCTCTTCGATGGCAGCCTGGAAACTACAACTTCAAGCGAACGTGGAACTGAAACCGGAACTTTAACTGAGGCCAGATATGCAAGAACTGCATGGTGTAGTAACTTCATGATGAAAGCGCCGCCCCCACAGCCTTGGCTGCTTGCCCCAAAAAGCTGTCCGGGAGTATAAAAGAGGCCATTCAAGACATCACATCATCTCAACCAAAGCTTTTTGGAGAGCTGTCGTAGCCATTCCAACACTGCCACAGCTAACAAAGCCTGCATGACAGCCCTGCAAAAAAAATGTGCTAGCATTGACTCCAAATGAAAGTTTATTTAAAAAATGCCGTTCACTAGATGTAAGAACTGTTATATAAAGATGGGAGCTTTGACGAGGCGCACACAACAGCATTTTTTTTTTCTTTCGGTTACAAGCATAATGCACACGTCCATTTCTGACAGAAAGACAGAAAAGCTCAAAGGAGGTTTCAATAATACCGGTCGAGCTTCCAAAGCACAAAGAAAGCCAAAAAGGCAGAGCCGAGAGCAACACACCTTTCCTCGGCCGCCTTCTTCTCTTCCTCCTCCTGTTTCTCACTTAGCTCCCGCACAACGGCCAGCAGCTCTGCATTCTTCTGCTGGAGCTCCTCAATGTTCCTGCAGACGACACCACCACCTTCAGCGATATATATACCAGGCAGAACAAACAACTGGCCCAACATGGCTACTTTATTGGTCCTATGTTGGGCCAGCAATTACCAACATAGTACTACCAATATTGGGCCAATGGTTTGTGCTTCTTAGGAAGACACTCGAGATCGCCCACCCGGTAAAAAGAAAACTGTCAGCCACCAAAGCGTGGCATGACTGTTGCAGTCAGGCCACTCTGAATTTGAAAAACCCAATGTTGGAGGGTCACACTAGTGAGTGGAGTTCAGTTTTAGTTTGTTTCAAATCACCTCCATCTCCGTGGAACACACATCACACCAACACCTTATGCAAGTTGCAAAATGCACGCCTATTCTCGACATCACGAAGAAAAAAACTGCCAAGTACAGGATTGCAGAAACTTCTGCAAACATTTCTTCTTCGGCTTTGGTAGCACCATGACTTCATGCACGCAACTATCCTAACCTTACGCAGTGCACCACACATGCAGCTTAGTAAACTCTAAGCACGAAATGCAATGAGCCACAGCAACTCTGCGCCGATTTGGCATTGTCCAGCTGCTTAGCCGAGCCAATGATGCTGATAGTGCCGATGCTAGCTATTACGACGCAGCTGCAGATTCCACGGTGTCGCTTCTTTTCTTTTTTTTTTTTTTTTGCAGAAGCACTATTCTTGTACGACGAGCAAAGGCAACTTATCAGGAGATATAAGGGAATGATTGCACAATCCGAAAGTTGGGTAAAATATCGGAAGTCTCCCTGGTGAACAGAGAGGGTTGGCAGGTAAGGATCCGAGAGCCCAGCACTGGTCGGCAGCCCACCTGAAGGTGACCAGGTGCTTGGAGATGACCTCGGAGGCTGTGAGTGGAGGCGGGGCCCCCTCGTCAGTGGAGGTGATCTCCCCCTCTTGCGAGGATGGTGTCGCGTTGCCTGCTCGCGCATCCTCCACTTCTCGCATCAGCTGGCAAACCTGCAGTACCCATGGAACAGCTTTATAATGGCTGCTCGTTTCTCTTCACCGCAGCTCCGGCTTACAATGCAACAAAACACTCGGCAGACACCAGGCGAAGTGATGCAGAATCGTGTAACGCACAGTCACCTCTAATTCTGACAGCCAAACCTTGACCTAACGGATTTAATCTTAGCACTACCAGTCACAACGAGAAAAATATCAAAAAAGAAAAGTCGGCTGCCAAGATTAAATTCCATCAAATTTTCTCAGATCCGCATTTTTCCCCCCCGGAATTCTGGATAACTAAGTGCCTTGCCCACAGTTGGAAGCCTGGTGATGACATTCATTTTAATTAAATGTGAAATGAGTTCCTCATTATCTGTCTCAACTAACTTAAATCTGCACAGTGTCCAGACCCACTGATCAAATATGCATCACGAGTTGTGACTGGTGTTGACAGCATGCAGCAGATTCCACAAGTCACAGCCCCGCCGCGGTGACTCAAGTGATTAGACTGCTCAGCTGCTGAACCCAAGGATGCGAAAGTAAATTCCAGCTGCTTTACGGGGGACACGAAAAGCAAGGGGCCTGTGTACCGTATGATGTCACTGCACATTACCCCTTTAACTGCCACTGTCAAGGGAACTGACACACACACACACACACACACACACACACACACACACACACACACACACACACACACACACACACACACACACACACACACACACACACACACATGCACGCACACGCACACACACACACACCGTCTACCGTATTCTTGGTGCCGCATCGTAATGGGACAGTACGCAAGTTATACAGCTGCTTTTAAGCTGAAAGCTTTCGAGTATACGCACTACAGCCTAGCAACCATGCTGCCAGTAGGCACTTCGGCGTCAACGAGTTCTGCGTAATACGCTCTGGAGACGGCGATGGACACTGACCCGGGTCAAGTCTCTGATCAAGAGTAGAACTGTATGCACTGCTGTGAGCATTAGATACCACGGAATGCGGGGACCGATGAGGCTGCGTGCGGCAAATAAAGTGCTTTAGCAATTTGTGCTTTTGGCAACCCTGTACTTTTATAACAAGGGTAAGTTCTGCTTGAAAGTAATGTTTCAGTTATATTTACAATAGCTGGCATAAGAATCCCAATTCACTCCGGTTTAAATTTGCTTTTAGCGCTCCAATGCATTTGCTCAAAACTTTTCTTCGCATAATTATCGCATCCCCCAACATCAATTTTCCTGAGACAAAAAGTGTGAGCATTATGCGAGTAAATACGGTACTAACGCAAATATCTATGGAACTAACACGCAAAATAATCTGGCAGGAAGTGAGGAGCAGTCAGAAAAAAAAAATACAGCAGTGAAAGGATTGAAGAACCCCAGGTGGTCAAAATTTCCAGAGGCCTCGAGTGCCAATGAGTCCAATATGGCAATTGGAAGTGGAACCATGTGTCTATGAGATCATGGGCCAATAATACAGCCCAACAAGACCCCATGAACCAAACCAAACCACGAGTGCAGAAAGGTGTACAGCAGACACCCTTCTCTAGCCACATGCTCACATACCTGGCGCGAGAGGTCCTTGGCCTGCTGCTGCCAACGGCGAAGTTCCCGCTGGGCATGCGCCAGCGCAGCACGAGCTTCGTCCCGCTCGCGTGCTCTCTGCTCCTGCTCCACCAGGGCCCCTGTCAGCTGCTCCCGCAGGGCCGCCACGCTAGACACCGCCTTCTCATACTCCTGCACACACGAAGGGTCAAAACATGAAGCCATCATGCTACTACCAAGGAATGGAGCCCACAGAGTCAATGGCAACAGCCACCACAACTGTAATGTGAGCTGCATAGCACAGCAAAGAATGAATTGATTATTCAGTAATCATGGCCCAATGCTAACATAAGCGGTTACTTTTCAGTTCCATTATCAACCAGAAAACTCATTTTTAATTCAAGTAAGCTGTATATCAGGTGCATCATTTTCATACCTAGGTTTGACCACTGGCTTATAACCGCAGGTTTTTTTTTTACTACAATATTTCAAAATAACGAACGATTTCTTGCGGTCCCACGTGTTTCATTATATCGAGATTTGATTGTAATAGCATTTCCTTTGTATATAACATTGCATATAATACTCATCTCTCTTTCTGTCGCACTGCAATCATATATCTGCACTGCTTTCCCTTGTTACGGTCTCTTGGGTCTCATCAAGCTGCCCCGAGCAGCTTTTTGACAAAGAGCCACAGCCGTGTACTTGGTGAAATTAAACGAATTGAACTCAACTGAACTGAACAGCTGTCGCTATACACAGAGCATGCGCAAAGTGGGGAAGCTTGCCTGCATATGCCTAGCCACAATGGGCACCCTGTCGGCCAGCTCCTGGGAGAGTTCATGCAGCTGCTGCTGCAGGGCCTCCTTTTCCCGAACAGCCTGTGCCAGCGACCGCTGCTGCTCCAGCCGCTCGGCCAACAGCTCCGTCAGGCTCAGGCCAGACTCCGACGCCAGGCCAGACACGTGGGCCGCAGGGAAGAGGCGCTCCATGATGCCCCCTGCATACCATCACATGCAACAGAGGCTGACCAAGGGATGCCTCATCTTTTGGGCTCCCCAGGAACCCCCCGAGAGCTTTGAAAAGCTACTGCAAACTCTTGCACGTCTTCATTCCCCTTCGCACAGCACCAACGTGCATGCAAAAAACAACCCACAGACCCATCACCTTATGGAAAGGACTGCTTGTCTGCATCCCTGAATATGAAAAAGATGAGTTCCCACAGCACCTTTCTGCTGCTAAACTTTGGCAAGTGGCTCTTCACAGCTGTCACCAGCAGTGGTTAAGACACCAAGCTTGACCTCAATGCACGACAAGGTGAGGAGGACTGGTGTCGTTCTGAAAGCACTAGACGTAGGATTTGCACACTCAACGACGCAGCGCCACCATGAGGCGATAACGCAATAAGATGGCTTAAATAACAGCTGTGCAGCGACAGTCACCCTCAACGGTGGTCCAACAGTTTGCACCGGCGAGCCTAAAACAGCATAGAAGCAGTCGCATAACGACAAGCGATAGGGTCTGGAGGCAAGCAGATCAACACAGCTGTGGCTGTCACTACTACAACACTGCCCCCTCCAAAAGGAGCAGTAACTGTACAGTGTGATCCCCTGTGTCTACCTTTTAACGCATAGTTGCAATGTCAGAGCAAGCATAGGAGACATCACAAAGTGAATGTTTTTTTTTGTGTGTGTATTTTGCTTCCATCAAAAAACTACCACTGGAGCGAGGGTTGACACCATGACCTAGGAAATCAGTAGCCAAATGCCAAAACCACTTAGCCACCATGATGAGCATGAGCACCATAAAGAATGAATTAATGAACAAACTTTCCTTGCAATGTGCAGCATAGAAATAAATGCTCTATGCACAATTATTCTCCCTTGAAGGCAACTTTATTGATTGCTTTCATGCAATGTACTTGGGCAAGCTATTTTTTTATGCACGCTTCTGTTAAGACGAACTTCTGAAAACACGAACAAATTTTCTGGTCCCGCCATCTTTAAGGGAGTCTACTTTAATTCGGAGCTCCAGACAACTCGAACTGCATTGTCCAGTTTGAACTATGGGGATTTCTGACGCACATATGTATATGGCATCGGACACTAAATTCATATGCTATGGGTTTCGCACTGGTTAGTTTAAATGGCCTCTCCCAGTGAGGCTTTGCCTTGTTCAGGACCCATAATGCGAGTTTACATCATTTTTACCCTCACCTCCGCTAGGCGGAAACACCGGAACTGCATGTCAGTTTGGTTGCCACCACATCCTGTTCCGGAGCTTCATCAATCAGACAAGAGCAAAAACAGCCTTCCTGAAAACGATGCAACTGAGTGATCAGTCCTTGTGTACAGTGAAGCCTTGTCACGCATTATGAAGCCACTTTGCGAGAGGGCTCCCCCTTAACATGCACATGTGATCATCTCACTGCTGTCACGCCATAAGTAGGCAACTACTGCCCAATCTTTCGCCAAATAAACTTACCACAGTGCAAAAGGTCCTTGCCAATTTTTCCAGATCATTCAACACTTCGAATATCAGATAATTCCAACACTTTCTTCTTTTTTTTTTTCCCATAAAATTCGAATAAACAAGTTTTTGCCTTTAATTAAGCAGTCGCAGCGTGGCTAATCCAAAAATGAAGTCAATGAAGCAGAGGTACGAGCCGTGGCACTGACTAATCATGAGGTGTTGCAGAGAACTCGAAAATAATGCCTGGGGAAACCAAAGGGTTAAACGGAACCGACCATGAGAGGTCTTCAACTACCAGTAAAACCGGAAGGAGAGAGAGAGCAACTCTGGACAGTGCCCCCACCCACCCTTGTTCTCAAGCAGGCTGTTGGCCAGCTGGAGCTCCTTGCGCAGGGACTCCAGCTCGGACTCCCGCTTTTCCAGCTCCTGCTCGTGGCTGGCCTGGGCCTCGCACAGGGCCGCCTGGGACTTCTCAGCAGCCGCCTTGGTCTCCATCAGCAGGGCCTGCATCTCCTCCAGTGTGCCCACCAGTTCATCGATGCGGGCCTTACGGCTCTCGGACAGCTCCTGTAAGGGCAGACACACCATCATAAACTTCCAACTGGGTCTTCTGCACGACAAAGGATTCTCCTCCGGTACCCCTCAAATTAACCCTGTCCTGCACCAGCTCCACCTATTCCATTATCCCTACACACTTCCCATCTGCCCTTGCAGATCTCTGCCAGCCGATGTTATGGTCACTTTGCCCTGATATCTAATTTTGTTACTCAGAGAGGCCACTGTTTATTGTGCCTTCATACCTCATGCCTTGTGCATGCCCATCTCTTTTGCTTGGTTTGAACTAGGATACGGTTTAGCACTATCAACATTGATTTAACATTGCCAAAGTTACCTTTCATAAACGTATATATATTTTGTTTCCAGAACAACACTTAAGCTTGATTACTGGGAGGCTTAGCGCGGAACAGACGAGGACAAGAGAGGCACACAGGACGAGCGCAAGCTTGGACATGATGGGAAAAAAAAACGCACAGAGTTGACCATAGGTTGCTGGATCTTTTTCGTACAGTACAGACCGCCATAAAGTGAAAGTACCATTTCAAATCCGCCGCTGCCTCAAATTAGATGTCTGCTGAGTCAACCACTGCTCGGACTGTCACCAACAGTTCTTTACTGGAAACAACAGCAAATAACCACTTTTCCTCTTCCCGTCCTAGTTATGTCGAAGCTGCAATACTAGTTATTAAAAGTTTTCAAGTGTGCCCACGCCAAATGTGCCAATTTAGAACACACTCTCTTGGCACCCACGTGCTGGGCAATGTCAGTGCACGTTAAAGAACCCACAAGGTTGAAATTTTCGGGGTGCTCCACTACGCCTCCTCTCATAGCCTCGGACGCTTTGGGACGTTAAACCCCATAAAGCAAACCAAACAGCCCGTTTTCAGAAGCTACGATGGCACCAATATTCAGTGTGACTACCACAGTTGCGCAGCACGAAGTGTAGCGATGGTTATTCCTAGGAGACGATGTGCCGTTAGCTGCACAATAAGGTGGGCCACCTTTTCATTGCTGCACAGAGAAGGTGCCACGTCCTTTCCCTTTCGTCTTCATCTTTTCATGTTACACTGAACAACGTCAGAGAACCGAGAAGCACGTCCGTAAAAGCTGGGGCAAGCGAGCGGCCAATGACTCACCTTGTGCATGTCTGTGAGCCGCGCCTGTGCTTGCAGTTCGTGGCGGAAGTGAGCCTCGAGGCTTGCTTGGGCTTCCTGGGCCTCGCGCAGACGCAAGGCCAGGGCTTCGGCCCGCTGCTCCTGCTCCCGGGCGGTGGAGCGCCATGTCTCCACCTGGCCCGTCAGGGAGCGCACCTGCACAACGCATGCATGCACCACCATGTGGGGCCCAGAAAACTCCACACAAAATGAATGAAGACAGTGCTGCTGCTGAAACGAGAAAGCCCTTTGCACACAGTGGACACAGAGGTCAGCCCCAATTAAGTGGCACTTGTTTCTTCTTTTTGCTCCCCATATAATACAAACTCTCACACAAAACATCAAAAAGAGAGGATGTGGCGTCCTCACTTCTATCGGCATCCTCTATAAAAAAGCACTCTCAAAATGGCTGTTATTCTTGGCCGGAAAGGGTGAAGAGCCCAACACACTGAGCAAGGGGAGGAAGGAAGGGCGTGCTGAAGCAGAGAGCTAGTTCGTTTGCTTACGTGCTCCTTCTGCTGGTCCAGCTGAGCCTGGAGGTCGAGGGCAAGGCCTGCCTTGTCGCGACGCAGCTGTGCAGCCTCCTGGCGGTGTGTAGATGCCTCCTCATGTAGCTCCTCCAGCTGCGCCTGCACCAGCTCCCTCTCCTGCTGCAGGCGCTTCTCCGCATGCTGTGTGCACCATGGGAGGACCAAGCAAGGGCCTAAGTTGACTGCCAAGTTTCAGCCAAAGGCACCAGAGGACCACATATAGTGTGGCCCCCCTCCAGCCTAACTTAACAGCTACTGCAGGACAGAGGCTTCTCCCATTAATAGACCAGCTGGTGATCCCTAGGACTCTAGGACACAGGTTTTATTCTGGCCGCAGCGGCAGGTTTTCGATGGACACGAAACGCAAGGCACCCATGTACTGAGCAATGTCAGTGCACGTTGATCCCAAGTGGTCGATATTTCCAGAGCCCTCTCCTATGGTGTCCCTCATCCAAACCAGACTACTTAATGAGAATTTTTTTTTTTTTTCAAGAGCCCTCCGAGTCACTCGTTTACTTCCACAATCATAAAAAAAAAAAAAAAAAGAAAAGCAATCTAACTGTCCTACAATCTACAACCTCCATCAAAGATGACATACCGTGTTTACTTGTATAATGAACCCATGTTTTTTCAAGAAAAATTGAAGTCAGCTTTGGGGGAAGGTTCACTACAAGAAAAAGACCAGAGAGATAACTTTTTTTTTTTTTGCGAGTCTTCCATCCTTCCACCCATTCGTCAAAGAAAGCACTGGTTCAGCCGCGAACGTGACGCCGGTTTTTAGTACTGTTCGCTTCAAAAGGCATTTGCTGCTATCAACGCTTTCCAATGATTTTGTCGGAGTGGAAGGCGCCCGCCCTCATCACAGTATGATAAAGCTAATGTAGTGAAAACTAGGCTTGCACTACCAGACGAGCCAAGCAAACCACTGCCAGCACTCCTGTCAAAGCCGTTGGCACTCTGCCCAGTTCATTCTGACAACCCCCCCCCCCCCTTTTTTCTCCAATGCTAGAGCTAATGTCAAAAGATTACCACACGGTAATGTTATCGCTGCACAGAATATGTTGTGGGCTGCAATGGCACGAAACGGAGGTTATGTACTAACGACTAACTTCTAATAATTCTCATTGGAAAAAAGTAGAAAAGGAGGGGGGGGGGGGGGGGGGGGAGGGTGATGAATTGGTTCATATGCGTGAGTAAATACGGTACATGCAAAGTTCACTTCTGAGCTGGATAATGCGGAATTCAGTCCCCATCACCCGAAAGCTCCTGAGCTTCAGAGGTGCGAGACCAAGGGTTCCCTCGCAGCTTTCAAAGATTCACAATGTTAATGAGCCGAAACAGGGCCCGCTGCGTGGCCCAAGAGTGATCTAATGGGAACTGCATTTTGACAAAGACTGCACAGTTCTAGCCTGATCAAGCAAGCAAACTAAGGACCAGTTAACCCCAAAGTAGCTGTAGCTTGCTTACCGTTAAAAACCCACTTACAGTAAGAGGTTTTTCTCCCCGATTTTATGTCAGGTTTCCGCCTCGCATTGCATGTGGTTCCTAACAAATTCATCCTAAATCCGTAGTTCCAGCCTCGTTATTAATCAGCACTATCATCATCAGGCTTCCAGCAGAAAAGGCGCTGTCTAGCGGTGGTGTCTGTTGACTGTTTCGGTTTCACCACATTGACCCCATGATCCTCACAACCACACTGCACACCCACGACACGCACGCAGTCGGAAGGAGGTTGATCACAGAGAAAGGATCACTCGGCTCGTTGCATGAGGTCTTTGACGGGCCTCCCCAGCCATGCTAGCCACGCCTTACAGCCAAACTGCAGACGCTCCACATGTATTCCAAAGAAGTGCGTCGGCCGTGCTTTCAAGCAAATGCGCGATACTTAATGCGTTTAGAGGTACCGAAGAAGAGTTTCGACTAAACGATGTCCCCAGCAAGAGATTCTCGGCAGACGATGCACGTGCCGTACGACGAAGATCGTGAAAACCGTGAATCTGGGAACGCCTCCTGGGCGTACATGGCACACGCCTGCGCGTGCTGCTAGACGTGAACTGGCGTGAGTGCAGTGCGGAGCATGGTGGCCAGAAGGTCCTGGGCTCCGCATCCAAGCTGGAAGCAGCTGCTGATTTTAGAACACCGTGAAATTCTATCAAGCGTGTCGACGCAAGAAGGGGAGCGAACCAGCACCGGCACATGATGGTTTGTGGTACTATTCGACGCCTGTTGCGGGGTGGCATTGGACACAAAAGTGCAGAGCGCATATGCCTAGCAGGGCGACCACGAAATGTAGTGCAAATAAATACCTTTGCTGATCTTTTTTTCTGTCTTACATTATAAACGGATGAAAACCTTTTTTTCTGCTTTTGCTATCCCGAAATTACACCTCGTATAATATGCAGGTCTGTGTTATACATGTGTTTTTGCGGTAATTCTCGCACTGGTTTAGCACTGCAATCGTGCCAGCTTCTCACCAGCATCTGCAACACTGGTGACAAAGAAAAACAGCCAAACATAAGCAGTTGTTCAAAAATCAGCATGAGGTTTCCGAGCAATAGGCATTGAATACAAACAGCAAGACGAAGCAGAACGCTCCCAAGCATGGAAAAATATTGTCACTTCTTGTACATAATGCCACGAACGGGTGAACAACTGACCTGCGCGCTGAGAAGCTGCAGTTGGAGCTCTTCTAGACGCACCGTCTGCTCCCGCTGCTGTTGATGGCTGCTGCTCACTTCGGCCTGGAGGGACTCCAACCGCTCTGCACATGCACCCATGAACTTTCATACGATCCACAAATGACAGAGATTCCGTCCATATGCTACTACTGGCCGTCCGCTGCAAAGCAGGAGCCCTGCCACAAATCCACATGCAATGCCAAGAAAGTGCAGTACACAGCTCTGTTGAGTGTCCAATAAGGCTCCGAATCATGCTTACGCTCATTCAACCAATGAAGTTCTAATGAATCTCGTCAAGTGCGCCATTTCAATGACTGCCGAGTTATCACACTAAATTTTTACCGTATTTACTCGCATAATGCTCGCACCCCCAACATTGGGCGTCAAAAATCAGAATTTTTTTTTCCTCGCATAATCATCGCACCACCAATATTACCACCGCGAGAGTCGTCTACTAGTAGTACTAACAAGCACCAACTTTGGATGAACCTAGCTGGCCTCATTGTGTGCACGCGCTACCAGGCGGCGACAGTGCGCTCGGGTAGATCATCATCATCAGTTATGCTCGTCTTTTTGTTTTTCCATGATGTTCTTCTGCGAGGTGTCTCCATGTCTCATTATCATTGTTCTTTCGTTCCGTCCGTGTTGCTTGCTTTGTTCCACCGTCTACCGTGTTCTTGGTGCCGCATCACGGTGGGGCGGCACGCAAGTTATACAGCTGCAACCGCGCTGCCAGCAGGCACTTCGACGTCAACGAGTTCTGCGTGGTGCGCTACTGGAGACAACAATTGCAGTGCCGATACGGACTCGGATCAAGTCTCTGATCAAGAGTAGAGCTGTATGGTCTGCTGTGAACATTATACCACGGAATGCAGGAAGTGCTGATGAGGCTTCGTGCGGTAAATAAAGTGCTTTAGCGATTGGTGCTTTTGGCGACCCTGTACTTTTATAACAAGGGTAAGTTCTGATTGAAAGTAATGTTTTGGTTATATTTACAATAGCTGCCATAAGAATCCCGATTCGCACCTATTTGAATTTGCTTTTAGCGCTCCAAAACATCTGCTCGAAACTTTTCCCCGCATAATTATCACAGCCCCCAACTTAGCATCAATTTTCCATGAAAAAAAAAGTTCGAGCATTATGCAAGTAAATATGGTATCATGCAGCCATGTTCAGCAGCAATTTATGTCGTTCTGCAACCACTTTTCGTGCTATCAACACCTCCTATTGCTTTACTGGGGCCTCTGACTATTCCTAAATTAACACTGTTCCTCAAGATCGAAAACTAATTGCTGATCCCTAGTCCCAAGCTCCCCTATTTCTCAGAAAGCAGACGGCTTCAATGCTGATGATCCCATGTTCCCATTAAGCATGGAGAAGTTGGTAGTATACCGTTGAGAGATGCCATTTCCTGCGTCCGCTTCTCCATCGCCTGCAAGAGCTCCAGTTTCTCCTTCGCTACCTGCTCCAGGTTCTTCTTTGCCAGTTCCTGACCCCCAACAACAAAAAACACGAGATTACACCTCACATGCACAAAAGAAACGCAACAATTGCCTCAAAACACCGCCGCAGGGACTAGATCTTCGAATCAATGCAAACCAATATGTCCAATTCTTTGCAAATAGGCCAGCCCTGCACATTGAATTTCTATACTTACCACAGGTACACTAAAGACCTGCACCACATAACAGTCTGCAGTGAATGCTCTCTGTTGTTTCAGCTAGACAAACATTTAAACACCTGGAGCAAAAGAATATATGCACTCTAAACGAAATGAAGCATGCAATTCGAATACTGCAGGTTTAGTGTCACCCAATGTCTCGTATGTTCCTTGTGTCCTTTCGGTGTCTGCTGTAATCTGTTTTTCTACCCAATGCAATACCAATACTTCACTTTTTCCTGCCATTGCATAAACCTGTACATTTTTTTGCTAGCCACTTGAGTTACGCTCATCCCTAAGTCAATGGTATTCTCAACGTGATTAAAGATAAGGTACCGACACTACACCTGCCATAATGATAAAATTAAGACACATCAAGCTGTCCAAAAATGGCAAGACTTTTTTGTGATATCAAATTTTTTGTGAAATTAACATCTTTCCAACTCCATAGTGCCATGAGGTCAGCCTTAGCTTTGCTAAATTCGTTTTTCCAACTGCAGTAAAGCAACCAGCCCAAGTTGTTTTCAGAACCTTTTAAAGCAGCCAGAATTGCATTTCGGAGCAGCAAAATGAGCGTCTGGTGCAGACGTGCACAAGCAGACATATTTATAGAATGCGTAATAAGAATTTACACACACACGCTAAAAAATCATAACAATGTGCCCATACCTTCTAGTTTGTAATGCCTTTTTCTCAATTATGTGTGTACAATAAAGCTTGTTACAGTTAATATATAGCCAAAGGTCTATACAGTCAATCAATCAACTTTTATTTCCACATTACTGTACAGCGCCAGCACTGCCATACAATCAACCTGTAAAAACTGCCCTAAATTATCCACCATGGTTTTTGGAGGAGAAAAGCTGTCAACATGGCGTCCACCCTCATGCCGACAGTAGGATGAAATAGTCCAGGTATGGTTACATAGGTTAGTAGTCACCACATCTGATACGCCAAATGCAACATCGATTATTTCACTAAACGCTGCATTTTGGCGCAGGCTACTTGTATTGTGTCACATTATAGCAGCTCCAGCCTTTTGGAAACTGGCAAAGGAATCACACCACTGCAGCCCAGAAAGGTGTCACTAAACCACGGGCTTGTTGACTAGACTATCTATCAAGTTACCTCACTGAGACCTTTCATGAACGCACAAGCAAAAGCAAGCCTAAGCACAAAATTTTTGCAGTAAGACAGCTCACTGCAATTTGCCATCGCGTGAGGAAACTGAGCGGCCTTGTATCCCAGGCACACTTCGGACAATAGCTCACATGACTCACTCGCTCAACTGCTTCAGCACCAAACGCCCTGCAAGCTACAAATGTACTCTGCAGCACTTGTGTGCCCCTCTCTTATCAACTACCAACATGTAGAACACCTTTCGCCCTGCTTCAGTATATTCTACAACCTTAATCTGGTTCCACATAGGTTACAGTTATCAGTGGAACCTAGAATAAAGTTCTTATAACCAGAACGCATGTGGAACCAGATTAAGAGTGTAGAGTGACCATAATCCCTGCATGGTTGAACAAGTTGCAATTTTAACTCTTAAAATCTGCTCGGATTTGAACCGGTTCCTCATATCACGCACAGCCCTGAATAGGAGATGAGAGTCGTGAGATGGGCCGTATCAGCACTTACCAGGTCCACCTTGGTGGACGAAGCCGCCGCCTTGGCACCTTCCAGTTCCACTCGACAGGTGCCCAGCTCAGAGGCTGAGGAAAAAATTCAAAGACCCCGGTGTCAACACCTTCCACAAGATTTGCCAAGCCAGTAGGTGCCGGTTCCCAGATACACCGCAGTAAACAAGGGGCATCATATGGCAAAACAATTTGGTCCGCTTTTATTGAATGCCAGATTAACAATGGGCCTAGGCCATCAGTGATAAGCATTACGCAAAAAATATACTAGTGTCACATGTCTTGGTTTCCTTCACTTGGCTTTCTAAATGCTATTGTATATGTCAGCACAATCACATGGCGATTAAATGCAAAGGTATATCATTCAGCTCTTCGAAAAACAAGATATACTGCCGGAATTCACCCCACCCTTTGTCCCACATCTTATCACACACACACATGAAAAAAATGCTGCCATGTTCGTTCCACCTTCTTGGAAGCTACAAGGATTAACATAACATTCTTATCCCACAAAATGCATAAAGAAATGCAAACTTGTTTGACAGGTTATGATAATTTGCAACTGACCGCTTTGTTCAATGATTATCTGTCAGGAATGATTAGCTGCTTTAATAAAAAAAACTGCATTATGTAATACTGCTTCATGGTGACCTTAAGGTAATAATTACACTGAACTAACATTCAGCAAAAGCACAAATAGTGTCCCATTCAAATTCAGGAAAAAGTTGCAAATCAGCTTCATCTGAAAGCCATATATAAGTGACCAGTAGACGTGATGAGCACACACAATTTACCGAACTACCTTCAAAAACATCTCAAATCTGACAAGAAATTGTGTGCCTTAACCCTAGTCACAACATCTGTGCAAACAGTCTTCCGTACTGAATTAATTTCGCCAAAAGAATACTAGTACGCTTTCCAAGCAAACAGCTGTTTGACAGCTTGCCAAGCTCTACGTGTCATGATCACATGCAGTAATTTCTGGCCAATTAATAAAACCAATGCCTATAAGAGAGTGTTGAAAGGTAAATGCTGTAATAGTTTCGTTACACTTCCCAGTTAGGTGAAAGGTGTTCTTTATAATGATGTAACACTGGCTGAAACTGGTGCAATCGTTTGGGGATATTCTACGACAGCTTTATGCCTTTCACATAAAGGGCCGGCTATGAAAGCACTGCACGGCATAGCTCTCTACAAGACATGGCAATCAGTTTGGCAGTTCTTCGGACAGCAGTAGCCCAGTCCAAAACACTTCAATAACATTTCATTTATAGGGTTTAATGTTCCAAAGAAACACTGGAGAAATTCTGTAGTATGGGATCCGGAAATCTCAACCACCTGAAGTTCTTTAACACGCACCGACATTGTTTTGCCTCCATTCTAGCCACAATGTTTAAATGGGTTACTACTGGGAAGAGCATAATTGTTAGGATATGACGCACATTACAACAGATTTAAAAACACAATACAGAGCTGGAATCAGACTGTGGCATGTAACCATAGCCAACTATGAATGAACTGCAATGAGCTGAGGCAAGCTATGATAATAATACACTGGGATCTGTGTTAAATGCTGAGCAAAAATTGTGGGAAGGTTGTACCAAGCTGAGCCGCCTGCTGCTTGGCTCGCCCACAGGCATCCTCAAGGGCGGTTGTCTGCGATCGATGTTCTGACAGCGCCGCCTCGAGCTGGAAAGAGCTGCGCTCTGCAGAGGCCAGGAGATAACATGTTATTATGGTTGAGAAACATATCAGTACTAGAACGCAGCAAGTGACTACTGCAGTAGAAGTCTAATCCCTTCCAGTTTCTCTAACCTTCATATGAGACACTGCGTATCAAGGAATGATGCTGAGGGGGAACCTTTCAAAGACAATACCAGTTGTTGGGCGAGTTGGTGTGCACGGCGACAGACAGGACATAGAAGAACGGAAGAATGGGACATAGAAGCAGCGCTCTGTGTTGTCGTCCGTTCTTCTATGTCCCATCTGTCACGCTGTTGTTATGGGTCACCTTCAAAGACATCTAGCTTTAATTATGGGAACTACACGAACCTATCAGTTTCTAAAAATCCCTGCGACAGCAAAAAGGCAACACTGCAGACAACTGCATATGCACCATGAACACCTTGTCATGTATTGCGTTCCCTAAGCTGAGGTGGTTGGCTACTGCAAAGAATCGAATAGCTACAAACTATAAACTAGAAAGCAAGCTACAAGAATTGTGTTCTTTCCTCACATGTATTATCCTGTGCCAATGTGAAGTCCAATGAAACGAAGCTTACAATCATGAAGGTGGTTTCGAGAATGCTATTCTCTTAGCGTAACTGAAAACCTAAGCTGGCTTGGGCGAGCACGGTGGCAACTTCGCGCTAAGCTTGAGCTGCTACGTGAGTTGTTTACGACTGTCGTCAAACTGTTTGGCACATACCAAGTCGACAAAAACAAAATTAATTGTACTTTCTGGGCGGCATAAGCGCTGAAGCAGTCAGGTATCAGGTACGGACCACATCTTCATGCCCAAGGGTGAAGTCATATCAGTCGGCAAGTAACGGTCAAAACAACAGCAATTACTACCACTACCTAGTGCCAACCTCCCAATCGATTAGCCGCGCGCTTCAACAAGGAAATATACAGTACACCAGCTATAAATTATGCACAAAAACTCAACGAAGCACAGGACTCGTATTCTTTTAGGAAAAAACGAAGCTTCAGGAACGTTCAGTCGGTTGTCAACAAGATACCCGTCAAAAAAAGTTGTCAACAGGTCCCATGTTTATAGGTGCAAGCATATTTTATCTCAAAGCAGCGAGTGAACAACTGCATTTATCTCTTGAAACCTACACAAATATGAGACAGTATCTTTTGGTAGAAACGCCAACTTACCGCATCTCGCCTTGAGTTGAGCATTTTCCTCACGAAGCTCCTCGGCAGTCTTCGTGCTCAGGGCAATGAAGTTTTCGAGCTTCACCCTGCTGGTCTCGGCGAGGGCCTGTACCTCGTCCACGTCGAAAATATCTGTCAACATAACGCCGACATCAACGGCTGCAGTGCCGGCAACTAATAATAACGACAAGAAATGCCCGCCATGTGCTGCGCTGCAACTCGAACGCCGGCTTAACGAACGAATGGCGACCGGAACCGGACGCTCGGCATGTGATGTCACGTGACATAAAACGCGCGAAATTCGGACGCAATTTCTGCGAGTTCCGAATGAGCGTAAGTGTGAGTGTGGTATATCTGCCCTTTTAATCAGGACTAGACATCGAAGAGGCTGCAGTTCTTTACCGAGTCGCAGTGGGAGGCCGCGCCACTCAGCTCAGACTCAAAGGTTCCATTCCCGAGCCACAGAGCGGGCTGGATGGGTTGCCGACCCACCGCGGGGAGGGGAACACCTCCCACGCATAAAACATCTTCCTCAATAAAGTTCTCTCATCCTTCTTGAGAAACTTTTAAATAAACAAAAGAAAGTTCCATTCAAAAATATTTAATAAAACGAAGATAAACGCGACCTATTTGCTGGCGGTCGTAGTCGCTGCAGTGTCGGCCTAACCGAAGGCATCGGATGGCACAGTAGATGCCGATCTTTAAACGTTATATAGTGGGTAAATGAACAAATTATTGAAGCACGCTCGCTCGTACGCTTCGCGCCCTCGGGCGCCGACGAGTAGCCTCCGTCAGCAGACGCCGCCATAACCGACCTCCACCTGGGCGCCGTTATCCCCTTTGAAGCTGCACGGCTGGTCCCTGGGCAAGCTATGCCGCAAGACAGGAGTCAGGACTCGGGTTGGTATACGCCCTGCCTCTGGCGCCGCGGCCAAAGCAGGGACGGCCGCCCTCGCGTCGGGATGGCTCCGCGTGCAGGCCGCACATATCGGACTCATGCTGCTGAAATATCCGCCAACCACCAGTCACGGGGATGAAGAGGCACGGCCGTTCGATGGAAGGCGTCCATCGAGCGGCCGTGGAAGAGGGCACGAAGTCCGCTGGCCCGCTGCACAGTCAGGTGCCGCCGGTACGCCCGCCGTGCGCTGCTCTCCCCCAGCCGCGCTGACACCCCGCAGGTCGTATACATAAGGGCAGCAGGCTCCGTCCCTCCATGCACCATCCGTGTACAGGAACCAAGCCGGGCCTGCGTATCTACACGGGCCGGGTTCTTCCCCAGCCAGGGTTGAACCGGCATGCTCGTGTCTGGGAAATCCCAGACGGCGTCGGGAGAGGTCAGAATGCACTGGTATCATCTCGCCCTCCCGTTCGTGAGCTATCCGTTCGAGCTCGAATGCGAGCTGCTCTTGTATGCTGGCGCAGCCATGGGGCGCGCCGTTTAAACATAGCTTTCGCCGCCTGAACGCAAACGGCGTGGCCCGTACGTGCGCCCGGGGTGCCGGTGTCGTAAATAAGGCCAGTCGGTGAGCTCGGCTCGTTTGAATGCGCTCTGCACACTTCGCGTAAAGGAACGTAGCCGGCTTGTGTATCGACACGCACCGGATAACTTCGAACGAGACTTCTCGTGCCCTTGCGGTTGACATTCGGCGACTTCGCCTACCAAATTCCGATCGGTAATAAGCAGCCGACGCTGCTCTGTGCGTGACCTCCCACGCTCGGAGCACTCCCCCTTCTTTCAGCGATCGCGCTGACTTGGGGTGTTGTAGCTATGCCCGCGGAGTAGCTGTGCGCGTGGTTGTTGTTGTGGGTTTAGGAAGAAGTAAAAAATTGTTCGCGTGGTGTCTCATATGCGCAGCATTTGACGATCCTTCAGCGATTTCACTGGCTGTGGGTGCTACAGAGCCGCTGCTTGCGTGATTGCACATGCGCGGCATTTTTCCTTTTGTCGCAGCGACTGCGCTAGCTTCGGGTTTAGCAGCGGTGCCTGTAGAGACCGCTCTCGGGATCGCTTGCCTACGCGCTGTTATGCGCATGCAGGGTCCGCTTCTACAGTTGCTTTCACTAAAAAGTACTGTTGGCGTGGGTCCGCCGATTCTGCCCAACCTCGGGCTTTCCGTTTGCAGCCGCGAAACAATTTCAGTAACCTCTAACGGTCTCACCCATCTGGTCGCACGACTCGTCGCGGTCACGTCGCTGAGTGCGTAATCATAGCTATCCACCTGACTTGCAATGTTCTTACCGCGACTGCGATTCGCCCTCCCATTGCCATTGACCATAATCTCCCGCAATCGCTTGGCTAGTCGCCGACATCTGCCGGGACCTTTGTGTTCATGCGCAGATCTAAGGAAATGGCGTGCCAGTGCACATTCTGGTAGTTATGCGATTTCGCATATTCACCAGTGAGAGGTTTTCTTATATAGCCTTGTGCGAAACGTTATCGAAGGCTTTACAGAGATCAAGCCCCAGTATTGCTCTTGTTCCATGACAGCATCTGCGATCCAGAACATCCCTCGAACAGCTGAATCATGACATCCTGCGTGGAGAGGTTGGGTCTGAATCCTATCATGGTTGAGGGGACGAGGTGGTTGCCCTTTACATAACCCTGCAGCCTGTTGAGTACGATGTGTTCCATTAGTTTGCCGAGGCACGATGTTAACAAAATGGGCCTTGGGTTGTTTCTTCTCTGGTTTTGGTATGAATGTCACTATGGCATGTTTCCATTCCTGCGGTACCTCTCCTTTCCTCCAGTAGGTGTTCATGAGGTCAGTTAGGGCCGAAACTGAGCCGATGTCTAGGTTCCTGAGGATTTTGTTTGACACCGTCCGGTCCCGCCGCCGAGATCATCTTGAGTTGTTCTGTCGCGTACAATATCTCCGCTTCCGCAAAGTCCTCGTTCAACAATCCTTGGGGGGTCCTCCATACATAGGCAGAGGGCTAGTGCTAGGTGTCGTGTTCAGGTACATTTGGCATAGCGCATTTAGTAGCTCCGCGTCCGTACCTTCATAATTGTGTATAAATTGTGCGAGGTGATCCCGCGCAGCAGATTTTGTTTCCGTTGGGTCGAGCAAGTGTCGGAGCAAGAGCCAAGTTTTCTTACTGCCGAGCTGTCCGTTCATTCCGTCGCAGAGTTGTCCCCACTGTTGTTTCTCCAGGTCGCTGGCATGTGCCTCGATCTGCCTCTCAAGTTGTGCAATGCACCGTCGCAGCGTTTTGTTGAAACGCTGCTTTTTCCAACGGCGAAGCAAACTAGCGTGAGCCTCCCACACGTGCAGCGCGTCCGTGTTTGTGGTTTCCTGACCTGCGGATTGTGTTTCGGCTGTGGTGCTGTGCACGTCATTAATAAGTGCACTGATCCAGTCTTTCAGGTCCGTTATGACGGAGGGGGCGGTTTGTTCCCCCAGTTGTCTAAATTTGTCCCAGTCCGTAATTGTGGCTTTTGCGGTTAAGCGTTTATGTGGCGTTATGTTGAACTTGACGGAGATGATGCAGTGGTCACTGCCTATCGAGTGTTGCGTGTTGTTCCAGCGAGCGTCCCGAATGTTTTTGCTTCTTAGATCAGAAGAGATGTCTGCACTCACGATGTTGCCTATTCTGGTGACTTCCTGTGGATCGTTAAGAATGAAGAAGCCAAACTCTTGGGCTGCTTCCCAAATTCTGTTGCCTTTGGGCGTGGTTTCGTTGTAACCCCATGCCATGTGACGTGTGTTAAAATCGCTTACCACCAGTAACTGCGCCCTGGCTGCGAGCTTTACTACTTTCTCTAGTAGACGCGGTATTCCTGAGCCTGCGAAATTTAGTGACACACGAAGACCGGCTCTCCCAGCGTAGTGAAGCTTTCGCTTTAATTGTAATTTGGTTTATCATCATCATCCTCATCATCAGCCTGACTATACCCACTGCAGGGCGAAGGCCTCTCCCATATTTCTCAACTTAACCCGGTTCTGTGCTAGCTGCATCCACTTGACCCCTGGTTTATAAGAATATATTTATATTTGGTTTATAAGAAAGGAAAAACGTAGCATCTGTCAAGGCCACTTGAGAAAGGAAAGCGCAGTATCTGTCAAATCCACTTGATGGTTAATTATTAATTATTAGAAATGTGAAGCGTGGATTTACATAGCGTAGTCAAGTTTTCGCGTAAAATAAATATATCGCAGAATCAGGACGCAACATCACGTCTATTAAGCATCCTGCTAGTGCTTATGTTCTCTGATAAGCTGTAAGACTCTGACTGTAATTGCTCTTTCTGTGAGAAATAATACCATCTGATGGATTCTTGGGGGAGAGCTGCCATATCTTTTCTTTCGAGAGCACATTATATTTAATGTTTCATCATTAGGGCGTTGTCATATATCTGTTTCAATTTGTGCTTTCTAAAGCCAACCTCAACCATGAAAATTTGTGCTGTGAAAGGCAGGGCAAATGAAAACGTGCATCTAAATTATTTTTGGAATATAAAATTATGTCATTCACGGCAACTTGAGATTTCTCTAACAAGGCTGCGATGCCGTATCCCACCTTTAAATTCCTATCTTTACAGGCCTGGCTTGACACCGTCTCCAGTCTGCGCATTTTGCGGTGAATAGGAATCATTATAGATCACTTTTTATTGTTTTGCCACCGCTTCACTACGTTGAGAAGACAGTTGATGGAAAGACAATTACAACAGCTTGGTCTCAGTTTAAGTAGCCCGATATTGTTATCATTTGGCGCCACCATCCTTGGACACAGTCACAGGTCTGCTTTCACCGCCATGCAAATTTTTTTTTTTTACTGGAATCAAATCGTTTGCCTTGTTAAATATTTAAACATCACTTGTTCTACAATTGCAGTGTCAATCTCCCGTCTGTGTTACCCCTTTTCATTTTATATTTCACTTATTTCCCGTTTTGTTTCCTTTCCTCTACCCCTCAAATCACCTTTTTTTCTTTTTTCTTTTTTTTTCATGCAAGTATACTTCGAAAATTTTCTTTGCTACCTAATTCTTGGCCGATCCCCCACTGTGGGTATGTGCCATAAGTTATTTGGTCAACAACAACAACAACAACAACAACAACATGTAGCGTAGACAGGGTAGTTTGGGGTTCTGTGATTATCGGGGGATCCCACCAACCCAGCCTTTAACCCATAACCCCTTTTCCTAAATAAGTGTTTTATACTACTACCTGACGAACTATCGCATTTTGGTTCATCTTCGTCGGGAAGGTAGAGGCTGAAGTGTCAAGCAAGAAGCGCTCTACCCCTCAAATCACCTTTTTTTCTTTTTTCTTTTTTTTTTTTCATGCAAGTATACTTCGAAAATTTTCTTTGCTACCTAATTCTTGGCCGATCCCCCACTGTGGGTATGTGCCATAAGTTATTTGGTCAACAACAACAACAACAACAACAACATGTAGCGTAGACAGGGTAGTTTGGGGTTCTGTGATTATCGGGGGATCCCACCAACCCAGCCTTTAAACCATAACCCCTTTTCCTAAATAAGTGTTTTATACTACTACCTGACGAACTATCGCATTTTGGTTCATCTTCGTCGGGAAGGTAGAGGCTGAAGTGTCAAGCAAGAAGCGCTTTAAAGAAGAACGAAAAGAAGAAGAACCCGTTGTTTGGGCAGATGTTGTAGCTCTAGTCGCCTATGTTTCAAGCCTAACTGCACATAAGATCATTGTATTTTGTGCCCTATTTCAACGCTGTATCGTAAGTAGAGCAGTCGGGTTCATGCAGTCTGCTTATTGCTCGATTTTCTTTCATATCGCGTAAGTCGCTTTTGGGACGTTTAGTTTTATTCAGTACCTATCTTGGGGATTTATCTGCTTTCGGTCGGGATTCTCATTGACGACGTGGTCGTTGCTGAAACGAAAGACAGCCTCAGCTCAGTGGTCAAACGCACATTGTAGTGCGCATGTCTAGGAATTAATAGTTAGATATCCCCAGCATCTTCATTTAGGTTTGTAATTTAATATGCGTGGCACGCACGTACTATGGGTTTACCGAGAACGTTATTCATTGGCGAGAAGAGTTTTGATTCAAACGGAGTATTCACTGAAGCGTCGAGCGCGTGAATTGTGGGGCAATACGCCTTCTTTGTGTTCACTTCGAGCCAAGCAAACGAGGCCTGTCAGTTATTGCTCTGCCGATTTCGCCGCCAGTTATGGTGCACTGCGCTATTGTCGGCTGCAAAAGCCGTAGTCTGACAAGAAATCTCAAAAGCAACCAGAAGGACCTTGGCGCTTTCAAAATACCGAAGGTACGACTCAACGTATGCGAGTGGACGAAGCTGCTGTCGTAAAATGGCTGGCTCAAATAAACCGGCAAAATATCAGCGCAGCTCCCCACTAGTACCGCGTATGGGCACGGCACTTCTTGTCAGGTAAGCGTACGAGCTCAATCTGCAATTTTTAACGATATCAAGAGCATAATAGCTGCGAAAACTGTGAAATTGTGCTCAGCATCGCACAGATAAACGTTAAGGCCACCATCACATCAGTGATCGCTCTGCGCCAGCGTACCTACAAAATGCGTAAAAGTTAATCCCTGATGGTTTGCATTGAATAACTTTACATTAATTGTCGGATCAGCCAGCTTTTTAGACTGGGCGATTATTTTCGAGCTCAAATGTATCTTTACTCTTACGACGCAGGTACACCTTCCGTTCTGTTTGACGAGTGCTTCCCTGACTGGGCTCCCTCACTGCACTTGGGATATGCAGCCAAAGCTGCCCACGACGACTGCTTCAAGCGTCTGAAAGCACGACGCGAGAAACGCGAGGAAGCGGCAACTGGAGGTTAGAATTACATTTTTTTTTTTTTTTTTTTTTTTTACTGTAGATGCAGACGTTGACGAGCTGACAGTCCTTTAAAAGAATAAGTAGCATTCCAGAATCAATGCAAATGATCACAGCTGGGAGTCCGAACTGAAGTTCAGAACCACTTCTCCGAGGCAGCTGGAACCATTAAAGGGTTCCGCAAAGTGGCGGTGGCTGCCCTTTATAATACGTAGTTATGTAATGTGATCAGATACTTATTGGGCTCAGCGTTGGCTCCCCGACCATGTTTGAGTGCCCGTGGAGAGGGCGCGCTGACCGCCTGATCGGCTAACTCGTTGTCCAGGTGTCCTGCATAATGGCTGAGAGCCCAGATGAGATTGCAGTTTGCAGGGTCGCTGGGCCAACAACAATTTGGAGGATACGCCACGCGAGAGGAGGTATCCAATCCAGCTCATAATTCCGACATACCCCTTGGAGTCAGTAATGATATGGGCGTACAGCAAGGCGCCCGTGTGCTATGTAATGTCAGTAAACATTAACGATCCCCAGGTGGTCCAATTTTCTGAACCCTCCACTACGGCGTCTCGAAGTATCTCGTAGCCTTGATCGCTTTGGGATGTTAAGCCCCATAGACCGAAATTAGTAGGTTTTAAGTGGCAAAAGGGTGAATAGGTGGTCGAAATTACCCCACAGCCCTCCACTTATGGCACCATCTTCTCTCTTTCCGTTTTCATTCCCACCACCCTCCTTGTCCTTACTGCGTGGTTCAAGTGTCCACGAGAAATATGACAGATGCAGCCAATTTCCTTCCCTGTAAAACATTTTTAGGCTTCGGGAACGAAATCCTGTGCGCGATAGTTGTGCGCGAGGTTTGTGCGCGAGATCTGTCATATTACGCGAGAAACCGCGAGATGCATTCTTGTGTAGCGTTCCTGCCATCTGCAATCCCACACTTCAACGCGCGCCAAGGAATGCCACGTGACCAGAGCGATGGCGAACAGTCCAAACTCACACTTGCCGCAGAAAGTGACAGATACGGCGCCTTTCCTTTCCTGTAACCGCCGTCGACTGGCAGAAACATTGTCGCAGGTATCATACAGGGATTCCATTCCATAGACGCCCTATATCTTTGGGCCTCCCGCATTTTACATGTGGGCCGACCTAAATGCATGTGGGTTTATCACGATCGTTACGGAGAATGCGTGTTGTCGGTGCCCTAATGGTATGTTGTGAACGATTATATTTTATACTGCTAATTCATGCATAAGAAATTCAAAAAGAATTGCTAAAAATAACTCCAAGCGATCGCGAATATTGAAGGAAATAAAAGCAAGCATCTTTTTTTCCGGATGCTTGATTGCTTGATGAGATATCATTGATTGCTTACTGAAGTGTCCCCACTTTTATTTCCTGTAGCCTAATGATCACTTGCCTGACGCTGTTCGCAGCTTACTCGATTATGACGTTGAGGAGGAACCCACGTCAATCGCTTGCTTTCGTTCTACCTGTTATTGCCGGAATCCTGGCGCCCATGACAGCTGCACAAGTACAAGGTAAGAAACGGTAGTCTCCAGGTGACGAGAGCCGTCTTCCATTCAATGGGAAGGGGTTTCTCCTGTCCAGATCGCATTGATATAGTCAAGAAGGCACTGGTGCGCCGTGTCAGGGAGGTTCGCCAGAAGTTGGACGGTGACCTTGTCCCTGCCCGGCGCAGTGCCCTTCTTCATTTTGGCCAAACTGGCCCGCAGATCGTGGAGCCGGAATGGGTTATCCAACTCCGAGTTTTCCCTGCCTGCATAAGAGTAGGCCGATCCGCGGGGGTCCTGAATTGTGCACAGGTATAGCGATCGCGTAGCGCCACTGCCAGCTGCATTGTGTTTCCTTGGAATGAGTGCATGGCTTTGTGTAGGTGTTTTTACATTTCCGTGCGTGTCTGTGTTGGAGTGATGAGGGCTCGGAAGAGCCGCCACGTGTTGCGGCTCGACATTTGCCTCGCCGCCGTGTTGCAACGGTCCACCCAGTTACAGTCAGCGAGTTGGGCCGCGTACTGTGCTGCCTGCCGGGTGAAATCCGCAATGCGAGCTTTGAGCTTTTTGTTGTGTTTCTGACATTTCCAGCGGCGCGCGAGGCCACGGCGTGCTTCCCAGAGATGCAGGAGGTGGTTGTCCACGTCCGTAACTACCTCTGTGAGCTGTATTTGTTTCTCATGGGAGTGAAGGTGCGCCATGACTGACTGGGACCAGGTCGAGTAGCCCTGCTCTGTGATGTTCGTGTTAGTTTCTGTTGAGAAATTTTGGCGAAAGGTAGTCCAATGGGGGATGCGGGCTTTCGTTGTGGGGCGCTTCAGGGGGCGTGTATAAACGGTTGGCTGAGGATACAGTGGTCGCTACCGAGGGTCTCCTCGGTGTTGATCCAGTCTGCGTGTCTTATGTTGCGAGTGAAACGGACAACCTCCGACCCATCTCTCTCACCTCGTGTGTGGGCAGATTGATGGAGACGATGGTGCGGGATCGGCTGTATGAGTACCTTGAACAACACAACACTTTCGCGGACACCATGTTCGAATTTCGCCCATACAGATCCGCGCAGGATGTCCTGCTCCAACTCGACCCCGAAATACTGAACCCCATCACATGGAAGGGAAAATGTTTGGGCGTGTTGGTTCATCGTCAGCACGGCGAAGCGCTCAAAATCACAAAGGACGAGGAGGGGAGCGCTATTGTCCTGTCCCCTCCTCGTCCTTTGTGATTTTGAGCGCTTCGCCGTCCCATCACATGTACAAGAAACGACAAAATCGTCCTCGCCCTGGATCTCAAAGGTCGTTCGACAACGTAACACACCAGGCCATACTCACGCACTTGAGTCAAACGCACTTTGGTACGAACACTTTCATACATGAAACAATTTCTCACAGGGAGACTGTCTTATATCCGAATACTGGATCAAGAACACGGACCTTTTTTGCTCGGCACGAGGGGCACTCCGCAAGGCGCAGGGCTGTCCCCTCTGCTATTCAACGTTGCAATGATGCGCTTACCTGCTCTGTTGGGTGGGGTCGAAGGGGTGCAGCACGCGCTGTACGCTGACAACATCACCCTCTGGGCCACGCAAGGGAGTATGGGGGACATGGAGACCAGCCTGCAAATGGCTGCTAGAATAGTGGACCGCTATGCCCGCGGCTGTGGTCTCCAATGCTCACCGCAGAAATCTGAATTCGTGTATCTGCGCCCCTCGCGCTCATGCTCGACTCAAATCAATCTCACCTTGCAAAGCGGTCCCATTCAAGAATCTAAGGAAATCAGACTTCTTAGACTCTTTATACACAACCAGAGACGATGCGACACAATACTCGCCAAGCTCCGGCAGGTGGCGGACCAGGTGGCCGCATGGTCCGCCGGGTTTCCAACAAGCGCGGTGGGTTAAGATGCAAGGACGCCTTGCGGCGGGCGAACACATTCGTGAACAGTCGAATCTTGTATTCGACTCCCTACCTCCACCTGCGGAAACAGGAGGAGGATACACTCGAAGTTATCCTTCGTAAAATCATGAAACGAGCACTGGACCTCCCGGTCTCCACCTCTACCAGCCGTCTCATGGCGCTGGGTGTGGTGAATACTTTCAAGGGGCTTCGGGAGGCCCACCTCACCAATCAGTACACGCGTCTAACATAGACAGAGTCGGGTCGCCGTCGTCTTGCCCGACTTCACGTCTAACACAGCCAACTCACAGATGAGAGATGTCGCATTCCCGAAAAATAGAGACGCGCCCTCCATGTGCGGCCTCTCCCTGCCAACAGTTCCAAAGAGTACCATAATGGTCGGCGCCTGGCGCGGGCGGAAGCCTTGGACCGCCATTATGGAAGCAAACCAGGAGTTTTCTATGTGGACGTCTCCGGCCCGAACCCTAGGGGTTGGTACACAGCCGCGGTCATCCACAAAGGCAAAACAGTAGATGGCCTTACGTTCAAAGCCCAGTCACCAACCCACGCAGAAGAGGTTGCCACCGCCCTCGCAGCCTCTGACTCCTCCTCCACATACATCATAACCAACTCGCGAGGGCTTTTCGGAACGTCCAGCAAGGGTGGACTGCTCCCCTAGCTTACCGCATATACCTAATTGTAGTCGAGATTCGGATCCCACGTACCGATCTCTCGTTTGGGCTCCAGGTCACCAAGGTCTCCAAGGGAATGAGGCAGCCGGCGCCGCCGCCCGCGCGCTCTCTCTACAGGCATTTCCCACGGGACCCAACGCGGACCAAGATTTTGATTTCAGCCCAGTTTACAAATTTAAAGAAATACGTGAATATTACAGATCCATGCACCAAACTCTTCCCACCCGTGCAAAGGGCTGGGGAAAGCTAACGAGCGGGTGCTCCTGCGCCTGCTCACCAATACAATGTTGTGCCCGGCTAATCTAAAACATTTTGATCCACAATTCGCACACATTGCTGCCACAGTATTCACTGTGGCATTCATTGCTGCCTCAGCCCTGTATTAATATATCTAAACCCTTATGCCGAAGGGCGAACTTGCGCAATAATAATAAAAAAAAAAGATCCGCAATTCGACGGGCTGTGCTCGCACTGTGGGGAGGTGTCTGACACCTACCACATGGTGTGGGCCTGCCAGAAAAACCCATCTTTGCCCCCTATCCCCAACCTCGCCCGAGGGAACTGGGAGGCGACCTTGTCCGGCTGCTGCACCCTAGAGGCCCAAAAGGTCTTAACGCAGCGCGCCCTGGCTGCGGCAAACGCCAATGGAGTGCCTGTCTAGGCATCCCACCTAGTGTATATACCTCTACGTAATATAATAAATGTTTTCACCACCACCACCACCACTAGTCTCCAGTTTTTCTCCACGGCCAGTATATGGGCCAGCTCTATGGCAGGCGGAAATGTGTGTGATGAACATTTCCCCGAAACATAAACACGTAGCTGCCATTGAATGTTGGGATCCAACTATACAAGAGAAACAAACATACAGTTATTTGATTTGTATCTCTTCGGCGACCGCAAGTCAGAAAAGGGGTATGGGCAAAACGCCTAAGATGCATGCAGCTTTTTATAGAAAAAGGACGATAGCGGGGAATTACCTATCACTCAGACAAAGACAAGTCCTCTTGTCGAAACGTTGGCTCGATCGGCTTGCGATCTGAGGCTCCCCCTCAACTCTTGTGCTCTTTCATACTTTATAGGAACAAAAGCATTCTACAATACAACGGCGTCGACGCAGCACAGTACTTACTAAAAAGAGGCTGAGGTACCGATGATAAATAACTTTATTAATACCCGTCAAGGAAAGGATTCCCCCCCTTCCAGCAGGCTGGAATACCTTAGGATTCAGCGGTGTCCAGGGCCAGATGGATGATTTTTGTTTGGACGTCTTTATTCTGGCTGATCATTCAAGCCTTCCAGGACTCGAAATTCCTGTCTGGTTCGTTGTATCTAGGGCATGTCCACACCATGTGTATCATACCTGCAATTTCGTTACAGTGTTTGCACTGATGGTCCTATATCACCGGATGCCACTGCTTAGTGCGAGTGGGTTGGGAAAAAACCCCGCTTTCAACTCTCTCCATATAACCTCTTCTTTTCTGCTTAGAATTTTGTCTGCTCGTGGCAGTATCTGTATTTTTAATCTGTAATGATTGAGAATATCATGGTATGTTTTCAACTCTTCGCTCTGAAGGGGCTCTCTGCTCGACGAGACCGCGCTGGTATCCCGGTGTGTAAGTCTTCGGGCCAGTGCGTGCGCTGTCTCGTTTCTTCGCAGGCCCTCGTGGGCCGAAGTCCAGGCGAGGTTAATCAACTCTGCCGGTGGCGGTCCGGCAGCCAGAATTTTAACTGCTTCGGCAGATAGCCTGCCTGCGTTGTAATTTCGGGCAGCCGACTGGGAATCGGTTACAATAACCCTTACATTCTGCTGTATTAGGGACAGCGCAATGGCCACCTTTCAGCCGCTGTTGCGTCCCTCTGTCGAATGTTGCAGCACGAGTCCCGGTCCCCGTCCTCCCTGGTTGCTAGGGCTACGAAACCCGTTCTGCGTTCGTATCCCGCCGCGTCCGTGTAAAACACGTCCTGCCTGTTTGCTAGTTTTTTTTTTTCTGTAGAGCTTTCACTCTGTTTTTTCTTCTACCCTCATGATGTACCGGGTGCATGTTCCTTGGAAGTGGTGGGATCCATATTTTGTAGCTTATGTCTGTGTGGATATCCTCAGTCAGTTTTAGCCTTGCTCGAAGTTCGAAGTTCCTAGAACAGGAACTTTACCCAGAAACGATGATCGGATTCAGGGTACATCTTTCTGCATGTGACGTAATGCTTCAACTTAAGGAGCGAGTGCTAGACAATCAAACGTTAGACACAAGAGTATTAGTCGGTCTAGACGTGGCCAAAGCTTTCGACAACGTTGACCACTCAGCCATACTAGAACGCCTATAAACTCTAAATGTAGGTAGAAAGACATATAATTACGTCAAAGACTTGCTTTCAAATAGAAGAGTTAGTATCTGCCGAGGAGGGAAGGAAGAGAAAGAAATAAGACTGGGTAACAAAGGCACTCCCCAAGGCTCAGTCCTATCACCAACACTATTCAACATTGCGATGAATGACCTACCGAAGAAATTGGCAGGTATAGAAGGTCTCAACTACACAATATACGCGGACGATCTCACCTTCTGGGTTACAGTGCCGAACAAATCTTACAAAAATCGTGCACCACGGCACGGAAGACAACCGGCAAGCACTCCTTCGCTGGGCCGCTGGCTCGTCTACGGTAAATTTATTCGACCCCCCCCCCCCCCCCCCCCCCTTTATCATACGTCCAGCCAGGCGCGTACAGGCACAAATAAATATAGGCAGTTGTAAACGTTCTCTCATCCCGCTGCCACGCCGCGTGACGATTGGCCAGGCGAGGGGGCATCTACCAGAATGTTCGATGTGTTTCTTCTCTGCCTAGATATCGGCATTCTCGAGCGATGTGGGAGGAATTACCGCATACCATGGGCAACGTGAAGCGTCCTGCTTCCACGTCTTATCGGAGTTCTTTTATCTCTTGTTCTATGAAATGCGATTGTGGACACGGGGTACTGTTCGCGGAAGCTGCGCGGGCTTCCTTAAGGGGATTTCTTTATTCAAAACAGCCGCAGTGCTTCTTTAAAATAATGTCACTGTTTCATTTTTTGTACTACCCAAACTAGAGCACCGTCTCTTTGTGATTATGTAAGTTTTACCAACTTTTCTAATCCACCTGCGTCTTTTGCACAGGTAATGACAGCCTTAGTTCCATCTCGCCGCCAATGGAGTTGAGACCACCGCCAGTACGCACGAACAGTGGCTTGCGCGGATTCGTCCTCTTAATGCACAAGGTTTTCGGTGAGATATTACTGCCCACGGAGGACCCCGCACACCGTGAGTAGGAGCATTCATTGTAACACTACGGCATCAGCAATTGACATTTTTATTTTTCCTAAAAGCGTTAAATAGGCTTCAGGAGTATAAATCTGTACATCTTAGGCCAAAACCGCTGCTTTCAGACACTGGCGTACCTCGGCTAACTTAATTGATCCTCACATTCTTGTAGCAGAGCTACACTGCGCTAGGTTTTCAAGCCGTCGGCGTGGCACCGTGTTATCGTCGCATCGTGTTAGACGAAGAAGCAAACGAAGAAGACGACGAAGAAGAAGAAGACGCCGAAAAAGAAGACGAACAAGAAGACGACGAAGAAGGAGAAGAACGCTCGGTCACCCGCAGCTAATGCTTTCGCTCCACATTCGGTTCAGCAGCGTTGAACCCTTCTAAGTTTTTTGAACACCACTTTGACTGCCCCAGATAGCGTAGCACTCTTCTTACCTCCGATGCCTTTCCTAAGAGAAGCGCCGGGAATTGATGCATGTGCTCCATGGACGTTTGAATAATTGGCGTTTTTAAACACCCCGTATAAGCGTATGCGTTTTGGTCTTTATGGGGCCGATGTGCAGGGATTCTTTCGCGTATTCACTCCGAGTACCCGCTTCGCTACTTTTATGCTGATTGCACGGCAGTTTGGATTTCTTAAGGACTTCAGCGAGCTCAGCCTCCCAGACATTTGTGGAACGGCCTAGAAAAAGAGACTTTTCGCAAATGATTTTCGCTCTTCTTGAAGCGATAGCGTCACAGGGTTCTATCTGCAGTATAGTGCCGCTCTACAGCACTGTTAACTTGGCGAGTTGAAAATCCCCCGTCCCCTAACCCACGCATACTGACGACGGCTAATTGTTTTTGTGCTCTCGCTAGTGGACAGTGCACGGTAGCTGCTGCACTGCTGACTTCTTTAATTTCACCGATGAAAACCGTGGTCAACAAGCAAGGAAATACGTCCTCTGCGGTAACGGGAAGTACTCGAGCCTTGAATAAGGGGACACAGTTTAAATTAGTGAGAAAATGTGAGAACTGTGCTCCAAGACGTAAATAATGCTACATTCAGCAGACTGGACTGTGTACACTATACTGTTGGTAATTGCACTGTTTACTACGAAGAATGGCCTGTCTCTTTAGTTGTCCCAATGGTTCGAAACCTCCAATTTCCAATGGTTCGAAATCGTAGTAGTGCACATCTGAAATTATAGGGGTGCTTCCTGCTACATCGCGGGATGGTCAGTGCCTGCAACACAGAAATGTTCTAGAGTACGTAACATTATCTAACGTCGTTTCTTCAGATATGTCCTAATGCCAAACGAGCCTCCTTCATTGAGAGAACACACTACACCAGTAATTTGTTTCTCTCTTTTCCTTCTATGCAGTCATTCACGAGTTGCAGTCAGCCGTCCGGGTAAGCATTCACACTTCCGCAGTCCTTCTTGTTTCCATTTCTTCCTACACCAATACAAGTTTTCTATACAAGGTGAACATGTGCTCGAGCTCATTACACATGACTCGCATCTCTATCCTAGTGTGCAAACGCGTGTTGACTCCCCCCCCCCGCCCTCCTGAGTTTAAGTTCACAAACATAAAACACCACATCTATAGGATATAAAAAGTAAAGACCGACCAGAATATTTTATTTTACCTCGATAACCAAAAGGCTAAAACAAATTCTGTGCACACTGGATCTTAAGACTCCCATTCTAAATTTGAGTGTTTGAAGAAAATATGGTTGAAATATACTTTTTTGAGCGGCAATACCAGATATTACAGTTTAATATAGCTTTCAACATTTCACAAAACATACCACATTTAATAAAAGTGACTGACATCACTGTTTCGTTTTTATATGATATTTCTTTTGACTGTCCTGCACGCTTACAAAAAGTCATGCCTTAGCAGCGATTCAAACGGGACCAGAAACTTGAGATGAAGGAATATGTTTGCTCTAGATTACATTCACAACCTGTCAATACGTCCGTTAATCCTGAGATGTGACTAAACAGAAGGTAATCTATAGCAATAACCTATTGAGCTATCATGAGGAAGGTTTAACATAAAAGCAAAAATGATGCTTTTTCTACCTATTCTAACATTCATCGGAGACAAAGATGATGTTCCTTTCAATCGAATCTCATACGCGCATGTAAAATGCGAAAAAGTCATCTTAAATAGTGCTTGTGATCAGTAGAGTTGCGGGCAGTCAGTAAACGAAGTCTGAACCAGAAATGCATTCCACTTTTAAGTTTGTCAGCCATTTACCGCATCCAGCACGAGCATGAAATCCTTGTGTGGTTCTCAACGGCCTGTCTAAAGAATATTTGCTTATATTTTGCAGTATCTTCAAGCGTCAAAGGTGACAGAGATGAGAGCGGCACTTGCGAAGGTAACTGCAATGGCTCACGAAAAGTATGAAAGAGCATTCTCATTGGCGATTTTTTTTTGTTTAATTTCAGCTGCTCTGTTCAGGCATAAATGACAGTTTTTGCAATGATTACAACTGACTGATCGATCTTCTACTTAACATGACGTCACTGAAGTAAAAGTTATAAAGGACACGATAGCATGAATATGATGAAATCATATCTAATGCTATAGTATTCAGTACGTTGAGGCGTGTATGGTGACCCATAAAGTTAAATTTATATTGCTCAATGTTAGTAGAGTTTCACGCATGTTCCAACCAATAAAATCGTTGAAAATATTTTAAAGCCTTCGAGTCTAGGACCTTTTCCTTTATATTTCTTTCACTACGAGTAGTCTCTTTTCTTTTTGGAACAATTGCGATATCTATTGATTTCGGCACTTTCTACTGTGGAACTTTTACTTTTGCTTGCTTGTTTGCTTGCTTTGCTTGCTTTGCTTGCTTCCTCCCTCCCTTCCTTCCTTCCTCCCTCCCTCCCTCCCTCCCTCCCTCCCTCCCTCCCTCCCTTCCTCCCTCCCTCCCTCCCTCCCTCCCTCCCTCCCTCCCTCCCTCCCTCCCTCCCGTAGTTATTTCCATAGCTTGTTAAACTAGTTTGCTTGCTTTGCTTGCTCCCTCTCTCCCTGCCTCCCGTAATTATTTCCATAGCTTGCTAAACTAGTAACACATTTTATTGCTCTCAACTTCACTTGCGCATCTTGACTGACCCTGAAGTAAAACTAGAGACAACTGATCTCACACCCATTGTTGAATGGAATCTATGAACTCATGACTTCGACGGCTTCCATTATGTATTATCGATTTTTCAGCGTTAGCAGAGCCTGCTTAAGAGAGGCGGTGCTTCGATCATATATGTGCTGGCTGTCGCGCCGTATAAAACTACTTTCTCGACAGAAGCCAGTGCTTGTGCTTTATGCCATGAGGTTCTGCCTTTTACGACATGACTTTAAGGCAGTCCTTACTATATAAATGGAATACTGAGAGAAAAGAGCGAGTGAATGATGGAGGCGTTTTTTTTTTTTAACCTGGGCTGTTATTGATTAGCTGATTTCAATCGCAGGGCATGGACGTCGCTTTTAGTTTCCTTCAGGACACTGGTCGCATTCTGGTGCTGGTGGGGCTCTGCTTCTCTATGGCTGTTCTTGTTCCCCTGGTGGCGTTCGGAGTCCTGTGCGGCCGGTTACTTTGCAGAACTTGGGGCGGTAGCCTCCTGTCCGGGGAATCCGAGAGTGCCGATGACGCCACCAAGGGACAGTCAATGAGCATTGTTTTCTGCGTGCTTACGGGGCTTATGACGTAAGCAGAAGTTTCCCATGTTTTTCGTAGTTCAGCAGATGACAGAATAAACAAGTTACACATTGAAATAGATCGCTATTTGCAACTATTTTTTCTTATGTATTCTAGCACATTATGATAAAAAGTAATGAAATTTAATAAAACGCATAATAAGTCACACAAAGGAAGCCAGCAGCCATCGGCACAGAGAAAGCGTTGAAAGTTTTTTTTTTTTTGGTGTTGATCGATATGAACATAATATTGTGATCTCGTGGAAGAAAGTCATCCCTATGTCCGTGTCAGAAACCACAACCTCCGAATTGCAAGTTCGATGCTCTAACGACTCAGCTATGGCAATGACTGTTCAGTGCTCTCCTTTGTTATTCATTTATATTGCGAGCAGCCTATCATTGAGATTTTCACCATCGACACCTTCGTCCATAGCAGCACAAGTAGAACGTGTTGCGCTAACGCGAGAGTCGTATAGACTGTAAGCTAGTGTGGAGGACGGGAGCTGTGTGATTAAAGTCGTTATATGTGATAATCCTTTTACGCTACGTATCTCATAAAGGCTGCCAGGTTGTCGGTTCTCATTACGCTAATCAGCAAACGATTGTAGAGGGAATGAGGTGCTCATTATATGAGGTGCATACAAAAGGAGGCAACTACTGGCACCAAGGAAAACACAAGGCAGAATTTTGGTGTTATTTAGTGTGAATAATGCTATAATCATGAAGATATTAGATAATACTCTAAAAAAGAAGCGACATGCCTTCACCCAATCAATTACCACTGAATGCGCGTTGGTGCTACACTTACTGAGCTATGCCCATGAGCGATGAAACTTCTTTGTTATTTATATTGCTTGTAATCTATCCTAGTGATATATAATTCAGAGTTAGTAAATGTAATAGAACAGTAGTACAAAAATTAATACATTGGCTGCTTCTATACTATATCAATTCTCAGAAATTACAGTGCGTCTGAACCCCAAAAACGCTTTCGCAACGAGATTATCTAATCTGTGAACGCAACAGACACGACTTTGCCGAGTAGTCTGATCCCTTCCGTGGTAAGAGTGTAGTCTATCGATACAGTAGGAGAGGCTGCTAAAGGGCACGTGAGGTGCTACTCGCCAAAACAGTGCACTGACATGTACTGGAGTAACATTCAACGTTTTATCTCTAACTTGCGAACTCTAACAATTCTTGTTTTCTAGGCGTGGGGTGTATATCTGTTCTCAAATCTTATCGACCTGTCTGCATTTTTTCATCAGCACTGTCTTCACAGTTTTTATATTTTTACTCCCTATTCGCCCAGGGCGGCAGGGGGGGGGGGGGGGGATGCATTACTTGAGGGATGGAGGCTTCTTTAATGGGGCATAAAAATGATCGCGGAATGACAAAACCGCATCCTAAAACTAGAACGCTATGCAAAACCGACAAATAAAAGAGACACAGTACGAAAGGATCTGCTGGGAACATTTTTACTTCTTTTTAATTGCCTTAAATAAAATTTCGACGCGAGCATTCCTTTCAAAGGTCCAGAAGTGAAAACATTTTCTTTGGAGATAACAGCACTTATTGTCACCCCTTATGTGGAAAACATGAGTGCGGGGACTCCGGTTGACAGTATCGCCGTACCCACAAAGCGCTCTTTCGGTTCCGATACCTAGTCGGACGTTTCCACAACTTACGGCATGCACAGTGAACATCTAGAGACCATCTAGGCAGCAGCCGATTCAGTCAGCGATAAAGAGAATGACATTTTTCGTCGCAGCTTTCTATACCTTTCGCAAAGCTACAAAGTGATGCAGTTTATCGTGAAGTTTGTGTGAAACAGGTACTCTAGTGCAGTACCTTTCGGCAAATCAAACAATAACGCAATGAAAGCAACCACAGACAGCCTGCTTGTTTAGCCTGATATATTCGGGCTAGTATGTTTCTTAACCACTAACGTATCACAGCAATCTCGGCGAAACTAGAAAAGTGAAACTGTAATGTTAAAACTAATACCTTGTTCGTGTGACAAAAATTAGTTGTGAATTAGCTCTGGTTAACCCTAGTTGAATTTGCAAAAGCAACGGCGGAAGCTTCTTTTGCCTGCTACATTAATCCCTTATCACGCCCTATCAGTGTAAGGTGCTACATTATCGGGGACACTTGGGCTCATCCTTTAGGAGTATATAATGCGAGAGCGTAAGCTACCAGCCCACATATAGATAAGAAGGGTTCAATGCTGCTGAACCGAATGTGGAGCGAAAGCATTAGCTGCGGATGACCGAGCGTTCTTCTTCTTCTTCGTCTTCTTCGTCTTCTTCGTCTCCGTCATCTTTCGTCTTTTTCTTCATCGTCTTCTTCGTCGTCGTCTTCGTCTTAGTCTTCTTTTTTTTCGCCTTTGTCTTCTTCTTCGTCTTCGCCTTCTTCTTCGTCCACTTCGTGGCTGTTAAAGGTCATTCGTGACTGCGGCCACGGACTACACGACGGTCCGAAACCTGGCGTAGTATTGCTGTAAGGGGTCGTCAAGATGCGCGCGGGGGCGTCCACAGCCCCGTCGACTGGAAGTCGACAAGAAGTGGCTCGGGAGTAAGCCGGCGCCTAGCGTTTAGACAGCGGGACATTGTTTTGTTAATTCCCCCGAACCCCTGAATGGGAAATGGGTGCCCCTCCGTGTCGCGTTCGAAGAAAGGCGCCGCGAAGCGACAGCACCGTCCCTAATCACTCCCGTGTCTGGAACTGGTATCGGTCAGCGAAGAAGACAGGCGTCGTCGGCGGAAGTTCAGACGGGTTAGGACCGAAGATGCGTGGGAGCGAACATCTTCGCGAGTTCCCATGGGGTCAGTTCCCGCTAACCTTAAAAAAAAACCGAAGCGCCATGGGTCGCCTGCCTGTATTGTTTCAGTGCGGGAGCAGCACTGCAGACAGCGGTGACCGGGCACGGGGGGAGGGTGAATTTTCTTGGCCCAATAACGCCACTTATGGCCAGTGATTGGATCGTTCAGGCCAAGGGGTGTGAACCCGAGGTGTAAACGGAAGTTGCCGAAGGTTCGTTGGTTGTTCTGGGTTGGGTCCTATCTAAGGCTGGTGCCCTGCACCATCGGTTCTGCCGAATTTGGGAGTATCTCCCGGGAAGACAGGCCAACTGTTCCAAGTGTTTGCTATGGCTTTTACAATCCTGTACAAACGTACAATGTAAACATTTTTGTACATAAAAGTCATAACTTCAGCAGTCAAGATCCTTCTGTCTCGCCCAAGATATCCGTCCCTGACGGAGGAGCACCTCTGGTGCAACGAGCTCCTGCCGTGAAAAGGAACCAGTTTGCGCCAACCCCTGTTTGGGCTGAAGAGCGGTTAGAAATTCACTATTGCTATCGCAATAATGTATCTAAGAGGACGAGTTCGAGTTAATATTTAACGTCCATTAACCACATTCATATCATTCCGACAGACGTGCATGTAATCGTTGCGCGTTCGCGAGCAACGACAGCGCAGCTAGGCCTGGTCAAAATACGATCTCTCCTCTTTGTTTTTCAGTTTAGCGCTATTAGGCGCATTCTTTATGAAAGATCACTTGTCTGTTGCCGTGGCTGGTGTCAAGAATCAGGCAAATTTTTTGATGACTACCCTGCCACTCGTCGTCGACAGACATCTGCAGGTACGTGCTTCGATTGCAGCTCTTTGCAGTGTATGCATAACGTGATAATGCAGCCTTCAAATATATGCACGTAGACAGGGGATACCTGACAGTGCCAAAAATTCAAATTTTAGGAGTGAAAACACGGCTGTACACGCGAAGCTGTACAACCGTTACTATGTTCAAAATTTGCCAATCTTCACCTGCGAGGCAGGTACAGCGGCCGCACTGGTAGAAATACGGCGGAAGTATAGAGGTCATCCGGCTATGACTGCGATTATTTTCTGGTTCCTGTGAATTTGAAAATAACAGCTAGTACCCCATTCCTGGTTACAGAATATCGCATAATATATTTTTTAATACACGCGCACTTATATATAAACTAAGATCACGCTACGTTACTTTCGTCTCCGAATAATTCTGTAAGAAAATTACTGTTTCAGGCACGTCACCAACACTCCTGCTACGTGACATAAAAAGCGGCCTGAACAATGCTATATCGATTTTGCAGGATTTAGACCAGCTCGTAGGAACCAACCTCGAGGAATTGCAAGAAGCAGTCACCACGCGAGCAGAGAGTGAGTACGCAAAGAGGCGCGCCATTAGTTTGAATGGCACACGCCGGGTCGGAGCACCGCGTAAAGCGCCCTCACACCTTCTAGAGAATTTTCCCGACTTCTTCCACATGAAACTGTGTTTGTGCTATTACACCGGCAATTTAGAATAAAGTAAAACGTGAATTGCTTTTACTTTTGAATTTTTAACTTACGTATAGCAAAAAGAACCAGTATACAAATATACAATCTCAGGGACTCAACAAATTATATTTAGCGGTCCTAAATGTATTGCTAGTTAAACACCTTCGTGTTTGCTCGTCCCAGAATACTAAGAATGGAAGTGTTTGACATTTTTGTAGGCCAAAATGAGTACGTTCAAGAAATAAGCTCAATGAAAGCATCGGGATTTACATGAATGTCTACTGTGACATTGGGAAAATAATTTGTGCGAGTAAATTTTAGTAAATAAATTTCAATAAAATGTGCGAGTAACGTCACACTCTATATGAAATAAATTACATGTGTGGAACAGTATCAAATACAATAGAAATTCTAGAAATAGAAACCAAAAGCTATTTCGGCGACATGTTGTTATTATTTTTTTGCTGCGCACAATATTCTAAACTTGAAGAATGGGCGCATCGTCTCAAACCAGTGGAAAAGGGATTCATGTGAACCCTCTCCCAGTCCTATACCCCGGCCGGCGCAGGGATGTGACTTCGTGATTTCGTCACTGGTGGCTCGCTACACATCTGCTGCAAGCCCTATCTCTACAACTTTTTAGGGGCGTACCGCTTACGGCATTTTGTCAAAAGCCGCCTGTCCAGTAATAAAATCGGCAGGGAATTCGTGAAAAAATAAATACTTCAGCTATGATGCCCGCTATGAAGTCTTTCTATGTGAAATTGAGGATGCATGCTTCAATGACCGCGGTGCTTTCTTCTGGTTGGAAAGGGTCGGGAAGTAAATTTTGGACCAATTGTTTCTCTTTCTTTACGAATCTGATGACTGAACGCAGTCTGCGTGGCCGAGGTGGCCACAGTCATTGAGGACCTCTTGAAGAACAGCGAGATGATGCAGTTTCTTCATGTGACTGTTGAACGTAAGTACGCCTATTCTTCTAATTTCTAAATTATAGTTGCGACCCCTTCCTGAAGTGGTGCTTTGGACTGATCATTAAAATCTGTTCCAAGATTGGTTTTTTTACCAATGTTCCTGGGTAGAACAGGTGCCGCTCATATATTTTTTTGTCTGCCGTCGTCCTATGCAGCTCTTGAAGGAGTAGTGCGGCGTTTTTATTTTTTCATTATCAATCTTTCTAACTAAAAGAACAGCTCACGGACTCGAAACACAAGCGACAACAATTTTGTTTATTCCGGGGCATGCGCACAGAAAAAAATTTCTAAACAAAAATTTTTTAACAAAGTTTCACTCGCACATTGTAGATATTCGGTGCTAACACTCAGAGCTGACTCGCTCCACACTCAGAGGAGGCTGATATGCCTAAGCAGTGCGATGGACAACAGGATATTTGGCGGCTGTCGCCACTCAGCGTTCTAGGCGAAGATAGGACGCGAGAAACTAATTCCACAAAGGCTTATCCTGGACGGTCTTGTAATATTTTTATTTTGATAAGACTGAAAAAGCACTCATTCCTGTCTATCATCACTTAACTCTTTTGATGGGAAATTTTATTTACATTTAGCACAGGATATATCGACCTGCTCGTTCTTTTCGCTACTTCTTCGGTATCGGTGGCTAGAAAAGCGTCGTTGCCCTCAACGATGTCTTGAAGCGAAGTGGAAATTGTCGCACCAGCGATAATCCAGTTGGATTCATGGGCTTTGGTTTTAATTTTCACCAGGAGAATCACTCACAGCGCTCACGAACACTATATGTGAGACAGATTTCCCGACGCTGGAAAACCTGCGTGCCTAATCAATCATGAAACTAGCGCTCAATATAGCTGCTGCCCATCATTATGAAGACTGCGGAGATCAGGATACACGGACAATATGAAGGAGACACCACATGACAGACTCTAAAATAGCGCATGTGGTGTCTTCTTCGCGTTTTCTGCGTATCCGACTGCACCTGCATGAACAACCAACTTAGCCAAGCAGCTACCCTCACCTCATTCGCGCTGACGAAAATTGTCGCTATAGTATCTGGATACATTCGGTTCCGCGAAATATGCAGAGTAGTGTTCTTTTCGGACATTCAGTCCTCACACTAACTACTATGCGAACGATGGGTAAAGCCATATGCTCGATTATTTTCACAGGACCTACAGGTACAGCACAAATGGGCCGTAGTGGAGCTTTTTGTCGTACTATTTCATGCACATGGAGAGATGAACCTGTACTCACACAATTTCGTTCTCTTTAATTGTTGAACTAAAGTCGTTTTTGCGCAATTGTTCACTTTTCGCATATGTTTTGCATGTATGCATGTGGTGTTCTTTCTTAATTCGCTTGATTATTTTTCTATATTTGTTCAACCTTAGTGTCTCTCTTCCTATAGTGCACCTGCGTAAAAGCAAAGCTATCAACTCCACTGTTGCAGGTTTGGAGACAGTCGAGAGAAAACTGGCCGACATGGAAGCAGCAATCAGTAGTCCAGAAATTTCCGGGGTGCGCTTCAAAATCGTCCCTGCTTTTGCTGCTCTGCAGTCGGCTGCCCTGCTCTGCTCGCCACCTTGCGACGCCCAGTTGAAGCAGGAGCTCACCCAGATGGCGCTGCAGTTGGACGTCGACACTCGCGTGCGTGTCGGTCGACATGGCTGGATGAATTTGCGTTGAATCAGCATTAATCTTCGAAATGTTACATAGTCACCACTCATTTACAGCCTCACGCTCACTGTCTTCTCCCTGACGGCAGATGCACATTGGGAGTAAATACACAATGGGGGCACGTACTCCCGTTTTATAGATTTGCTTTCTCATTAAATAACCTATATAACACAATAATTTTGATTCACGTATAAGAAAATATTATAACAACACGTTTTTCCGCGCTGTTGCTGCTGTAAAGTAGTGCTGGTTGTAATTATCATATTGAAGGACCTGGTTCCATCCAGCCCATTTTTATTCATTCTCTGAGACGAACACTAACCATGAAATGTATGTAGGGGAAAAATGTCTCCCACAGCAAGCTTTAAACAACAGTTTGTTGTGTGTGCGTAAACTTTTGTACCGATTCATGTGAACATGACATTTTGGGCCACATATTAACATCAAAATAGCTTTCGGAATCACGAGCAATAGAAAGCAGCTATTGCATCCCGAGCTCCTGTAACTGTGTGAGGGTCGCTTGGAATGCGGGAAACATGAATATGTCCATACGACCGTAAATCTTCCCTCACGGGGCCCGCACCGCAAGTCGTATTAAGGCGAAAGCTTTTACAGGCTCACAAGTGTGGACAGCATTTGTGCATTTGCGGAGGGTGTCACACCATCACTGTCGAGAAATGAATTCATTGATGATAAAAAAATGGATCTGTGTGCACAAATTCATTGTTGTAGAGTAATTAATAATTAAAGCCAAAGAATTCAATTAGACACGAAAATAGCCAAGGACGTCACTATAGTGTGCAGATATGAAAACAACCACGGACGTCAAAATTGTACAAAATACGTCAAAATTGTGCAAAAAGCGTCTCCACACTTGGCAAAAGAGCATAAAAAAAGCGAGAGCAGCAACAAGAAAAAAAAAAAAAAAGGAAGCAACTGCGTGAAAAAGCGGCAAATGAGTGCTAAGAATTACCGGAAAGGCTATATTGCGCTTAAGAGAGATCTAAGCACATTGAACGAATTTTGACGCTATTAGGCCACATATATTAGCCGCTATTAGCCACTGCAGAAACACTCTCATAGCAGACGCTACCCGCCAGTGAGGGCATGCTAAATTTTCCTTTCAGGTTCAGGAGAAAGACCTACTTTTCCGTAATCGACACTGCAGTAGAAGAGATGGAAAAGATCGTAATGCCTCTAGACAATATGAAAATAGGGAGTAAAAATTTCCTTAAAAGAGAACTAATATACATCGAGAGGTAGTAGTTCAGGAAACAGCTGAATGAGAAAAGTCAAGGAAATTGGCGAATATATCAGGATAAAATTATTGGAAAGGGCGGTTAAGCCTTCACAGCTTTTGTAATCGTGCCCTCCTTTCTCTCTCAGGATTTTCGAACTAACATTGTATGGTGCTTTGGAGATATTTTTCTCAAAATATGACGTTGAAGTTACTTAAAATTCTTATTTTAAATGTTTATTTTAGGAATATTTTAAGTGAACATTCTCACACTATTTTGCAAACCAAAATACGGAGTTGCCGAAGGTTACTGTAGCTGATAACGCGATATTTGACCCATCTCTTCAGATATTTTATTTCATGACACCCGCGGGCGTCCGTGCCGTGTTTAGATGCCCTCGCCGCGAGGGGGTCGTGGGCGACGTGGACTTGTTTACTCTTCTGCGCAAGCATATTTCACTGCGAATAATTTGCGCATTCTTAAGCGCTATCTTTAAGGACATCATGCGAGCTCGTTAGTGCCTACCGTTGCCGGCCCCCGATTTACGTTCTATTCATTCCCCCCATTCGCTGCTCGGCCAATCACAACTAGCTTAGTTTTTGACCCTTTTATATCACACCCCACCTCGTATAACCATACTACAGAGTCGTAAGGAAAGATGGCACAATATATATATATATATATATATATATATATATATATATATATATATATATATATATATATATATATATATATATATATATATATAAAAAAGAAACGGTATAGATACAATGCCCTGATTTACAAGTTTGTCCGAATATCCTGCGTGACCTTGAAATTGTTTGTCTAACTCGAGATCCGAGTGTCTCGACTTCGGCTCCCACGGCGCCTTCCCATCTGAGTGCTTCAGAGATTGCAGCTCGACACACGGCTAAACATCTATAATACATTCATACGTGCCTGCAATTCACAGTACCTGCAAGCTGCCGCACCCGACATGCATGCTGGCGATTTTTCTCTCGCAAGGCCCATAACCTGCCTTCGCTTTCCACCTTACAGTGCAATCTTTTTTCCGCCCCAATACACACCTCACTCTCCAGGTGGCAAAGCAATGCCGTTCACAGTACTTGACAAGGCTTGCAGTGCTTGCAGGGGGCATACACCAGGGGCACCTTATCAGGGGTACACTTAGAGGAAAGCTGAGGAGGTTTTAAAATTCGACAAGCTTGAAGAGAACACATGTGTAATACTTGCAGGTAAAGAATGCCAAGTATTTGTGTGCCAGCACTTGAATTGCCGATGCAATCACCGAATCAAGTAACGTAGGCGTTCAGACTTCTCCGCAGTGCACCAAATCGGCCAGGGGCCGCAAAGATGACGTCATAAAATAGCGGCGCTACGTTTGAAGCGAAGGATCAGGATTAACGAACGCCACGAAATGTGTAGCTCGTGTATAGTTGTCTGCATCGGGCGGCGCGCGACAGCATATGGGTGAAGCGAAAGAAAATATCAAAATTTGGCAACAATGACGTCATTACCAGTTTATCTGCCCTGCGCCGGCGCATTGATAAGAATACTCAACATTTTATCCGTAGTAAGGTCATTATTCTATATAACTAGCACGAAACCTTTTCACAAAATGTTTTTCTACAGAATTCATACATTTGAATCGTTACATATCACCCAAATATCGAAAAGCACTTCAGCTTTCCTTTAACCTTATGCTTTAAGTGCAGGAGGCGATAGTATTATGTGGTTTCTCAGGATTCTAACGCTGCCGTTCACTTGACTCCGAAATTTACCGGATGACCTTGGCTCGTTGTTGAATGACACTAGCAGAATCTTGCACCCCAGCCTGCAAAAAGTGGCCGCATGGGCCACACTGTAGCTGCCCACCGGTTGCGCCAACGGTGACGGCGATGACGCTGATGTCAGCAACAGACGCCGAAGAGCCGTGCCCTAAAATTACACTACGGGGTTGAAAACGGAAAATGCAATGACGTAAGACGAAATGTCAGACATAAAACTATGCAATACACACCTTTTTGGCAATGTTTTCATACGCTTTAGGGGTCAAGATGATAGATTCTGTGTCCTCCAAGCAAACATCGCATCTGCCTGCCTTTTTTTTTTTTTTTTTTTTTTGCGGCGCAAGAGCTGGCATCGTGATAATCTTTTTGAAGGGCAACAAATCGATCACTCAAGCACGTTCCTGCATCTGCCTTTGAAATCAGATACGCTGACGTGGTTTTTTATTTGCATGTTCCTTGTTCCTGTAGTGATTTTTCTTGTTTAGTCTAATGCTCTTTTGAAGTTCTCATTCACTTGAAATAACGTGACGCACGGCGTACTGAGAGGGTAACCTTGATCGGTTGGCTTGTTTTTAGCCTACTTTTTAGATGTATTTCAAAGCGTTCAATATGAGTTCTTTTCGACGTAATACCCAGCAACGTAATTTGTTCAACCTTTTGAACCAAGTGGCCATTTTTGCAAACCCTTTTGCGCGCAAACAGCCCACCGCTGAGTTGCAGCAAAAAGTAAACGCGAATAAAGAAGATACTGCGACATTCAGAAAAACATTGCTGAAGAATGGGAGGCGGGAGGATGGCATTTACGCCTTGCTTTTAATTTTCGTTGTATATGACGACTGCATATCCCAAAAGAAACAAGCGGCCAAACCCACAAATCAGAATGATGTACACTAAAACGTCAAAAATATCCTTCGGCATTTATTAGTTCTCATATGCATTCAATGTTTACGCCCAGTTACCGATAAGCCAATGATCAGGTCGCTTCTTACGGAAGGCACCTGATAGCCGTGTCTTTATTCTTGAAGCATAGTAAACAATGTAAGGAAATCAAATAGGTCCCAAATGAAAAATGCATAATGGAACCAAGTGGAAAATGGTACAAGGACTACTATATGACTCGCATGCAACATAAATCTGAGCAGGAACGTGCGACGGCATTTGGAAGGACACACTGAAAATCATACATAGGAAGCTACACTCTATACACTTCAATGACATGCCCCGCCGTTAGGGTTCTCGGCTACTGTGCCCGATGGCGCGGGATCGAATCCTGGCCTCGGTGGTCGCTTTTCGATGGAGGCAAAAAGCAAGGCGTCCGTGCGCTGTACGATGTCAGTGCACATTAAAGAATCCCAGGTGGTCGAAATTTCCGGAGCCCTCCACTACGACGTCTCTCATGGTCTGAGTCGCTTTGGGACGTTAAACGCCATAAGGCAAAGCAAACTTCTATGGCACAGGGCGTCATTGAAGTGTGCAGTGTGTAGTTTCCTTCCCGTTCTCTTCAAAAGTGGAGTGACATTAGGTATGTTGAGGATACACTCGATCCCAATCCCAAGCTATAAATGCGCTCGTAGCGGAATTTTCGAAATGCTTCCTTGCCACCACTCACCGAGACCTTGGTTATAGCCTAGAAATGGCGTCGCCAAAGAACTTGGAAATACGTTTCGGGAAGTAGCATTTACGACACTATCGATAGCACGCTTTCTTTTTCAACATTCGACGCTCGGTTCAGGTTCAACGATCAAACCCTTCGCTACTTTCGAACTCTTCATTTCAGATCGCACCTCTGCAGGAGGCCATAGATTTCAAGGACGGCCTGGCCAGCCTCAACTTGAAGGATCAACTTAAAGAGGTACCGTGTTATTAGCCTTCACATAGCGTGTTAACATTTGAGTGTTTGACACTGTTATTGCGTAAAATCGCCGCCTGCAATCCAGGGGCAATTTATATAGGCAATGCAAAAAGCTTTCCGGAATACGTACAGCTCGACCTGATATTTTGTGACTTGGTAAGCAGTAGAAGCTGTAGTAGTATTAGCAGTCGGCGCAACCGGCATGGTTGCTGTCACGGAAGGCGTTCGGAGGGTGGCTAACGCGGAAAGAGGAAGGTATCCCGGGTGGAAGAATGTGTAACGGGAATGAAGTTACTGAGGGAACCATCCGTAGCAGCAGTTATCGTGAAAAGAGAAGGATATGACGGAAGTATTCGAATGCCCATCTAGAGGGGTTACCTTAAATAGACGAAAATTGCCGCTTAGTCAGAAGGGTGTAGCAAAATAGCAATAATGGTGTGTAGCCGGTGAGGGGAGGCTAAGGGAACCACTCCAAATACGGGCGCCACATAAGGAATAATGAATGGTGTAGTGGTAACACTCCCGGCTACTGTGCCGAAGTTCGCGGGTTCGATCCCGATAGCAGGCGACTGCGTTTCGGTGGAGGCGAAACGGAGAGGCGTCCGTGTGCTGTGCGATGTCAGTGCACGTTAAAGATCTCCAGATGATAGAAAAATTATTCGTAGTCCTCCACTATGGCACCCCTTTTTTCTCTTTCCGATTTCACTCCAATATTCCTCCCTTCCTTTACGGCGCGGTTCAGGTGCCCGCAGAAACAAGTGTGACAGATACTGCGCCTTTCCTTTCCCATGAACCAAGTATTATTAAGGGAAATAGAGTAGGAGTACGTGGACAGAGAGTGGCTACCACAGGAACCGTTCAGAGTGTACTGAAAGTGAAAGGAAGACAGCACTAGAGAACAGACCAATAGAAAGCAGCAGAAGGTGGACGGAGGAGGGTATGGCATGAGCGCGAAATGAGTCCAGCGGAGGGGGGTTGCCATCGAATACTACCATTGAAGCCGGGCTATACTCCATGCCACAACGTCTCAAAAACGACATCGAAAAGAAAAAAATCTGCGGATTTATAACTCCATTTCATATACCTACTGTTTTTGACGAGCACGAAAAATGAGCATAACAAATAGACAATCGTCTTATAAGGTAATAGAGCGAAGTTCAGGATAAATAAATTCTCGACCGTGCCGCGCCAACCAGTTTGCTTCACCTAGAAGGACTATTACACTTCTCTAAATATTTATTTCGCAGCGTTTTAGTAGGTGTCTGTATATTATTCAGGTTATTGGCTGATTTCAAAGCTCCCTAGAAGCGCATGATTTCTGTACGAGCAGATCAGTGAGCGCCAGGATTGTGGAATGTTTTTCGTCACGCATAAGCTTCGCTTCCGCAGAGAGGTTTGCTGCCTGTTTATTTATCATTTTGTTTTTTCAAATTTCAGATTCCGAGCCCTCATAATTTAACAGATACGATCGGGGACATTGCGCACCGTGAGTACATTCGGTGTTTCCATTCCACTCTGTTTTTTAGCCTTGCAGGAGAGACAATGCTGGCTTGAGATGAAGCTGGCTCACTACAAGGGAAAAGCACGTGGAAAGTGTAGCTCATACGCAGGTGTTCGAAATGAAGATGGTAGAATAGTGTTCGGACAGGAAAAAGATTTCTTCAGGGTTGTTAACTTGGGTACTGGGACACGATGGGACTGCAAGAATTCTACATGTGGATAAAGCGGCCCGAGGGTACGAAAACTACTCTGCTCTCAAAACATCCGCGGTAGAGGCCTTAAGGGCCACCGATCCCGATTATTCTACGATACTACACTTCTATAGGGGGAATCGAATATTCTACGCGCCACCCCACCGTAAACTAAAGATTAAAGAGGCCATCGATCAGCGTACACACAAGCACGTTCGTCGATTTAATAAATTACACAAGATACCCTCCACAGCCTTTATGGACGTATGGGTGCGGGCAACACCAACATTGTACATATGACATAGGAGCGTATATCTCATAACATAGAACCTCACACAGCAAATCAAACTGAGATCAATGGAAGGCACTGCTGGCGAGCTTAGACCTCGAGGATCAAATACTTCTTGTCAGAAGCGCAAATAGGCTTGAAGGAGCAGGCGGAGCCCTAAAATAGGGGCCCCGGCCTTTGATATGTTCAACAGGAGGCCGCTTCAGTAAGCAATAATTAAGGTTTATTCACTCACTTACATTAGGATGTTAATGTTGTTCATTGCACCCCGTTTGTCATCGTGCAGATTTCAAGAAAACATTGCGGGCCTACCACCAGAAGATGAAACAAAATGTGGCGGAAACGCGGGCGAAAGTTACGCAGCAGGGCCGAGAATACCACGACCTTCTGGTGAAGTTTGAGAAAAATGTCAGCGCTCCTGTATCCAAAAATGTGGCATTGTACCACCTTATCCTGGGCATAATGCTGGTCGCTATGACCGTCGTCGTCGTCCAGTACATAGCCGGTGAGTGCGAATAACAAAAATAATCCGCCGATTATGTGTTCTGTTTTGCTGTTCATGTTTAGATATTACCTTAGTTTGAGATTCACCGCATCCTGTTCCTTAGCCATGCTAGAGGGGGTATCACATCGTATGGGCCAAGTTCGGCGTTGGGAGGACTCCCAAAGTGGCCCCGTTTTTGTAACGCACTGCATAGGACCGCGTAGAAAGTGAGGGACATGTGGATGGTGCAGTCACGTACGTTACTTGCTTCGGTGACGTTGGCCATGTGATGAGGGCTATTAGGCGCGGGTCAGCCAGTGAGCAGCCTTGCTTCTATGCCGACGGGGATAAATGCATAGGTATTTATGAACTAGCCGCGCGTTCGAAAATCTAAAGGCGCATGTGAATATATTGGCTTATGTTTGATGGAGCTTAATGTCGCAAAACAACTCCTGTCCACGAGGGACGCTGAAGTGAAGGGCTGTAGATAAGTCCCAGCGGCTGGGGTGTTTACGCGCACAGACATCACACATGTCATGGATGTACATTGAATTTCGCCTCCTACGAAATGGGTCACCGCCCCTCCAAACAAACCCAGGTTCATCAGCTTAGTCGTCGAATGTTAGACACGGACCTCTGTGGCAGAAGTGTGCATAATGTGACACGGTTTTGCCCAGATCGGTTGTGCAGTTAAGATGCTTGAGTACTGATCCGCAATACCCGGGTTCCCGTCCGCCGCCAGCTGCGTTTCGATGTAGGCGAAACGGGAAAGCGTCCTTGTGCTGTGCAATGCGAGTACACGCCAAAGGTTGGTTGGTTGGTTGGTTCATGGGAAGGGAAAGGCGCAGTATCTGTCACACTTGCTCTGTGGACACCTGAACCGCGCCGTAAGGGAAGGGATAAAGGTGGGAGTGAAAGTGGATAGAGAGAAAGGGGGGCCGTAGTGGAGGGCTACGGAGTAATTTCGACCACCTGGGGATCTTTAACGTGCGCTGACATGGTAATCAAAATTACCCCGTAGTCATCCCCTTCGGCACCTCTTTCTCGCTTTCCGCTTTTATTCCCGCCTTCCTGCCTTCCTTTACGGCGCGTTTCAGGTGGCCACAGAGAAGTGTGACAGATACGGCACCTGTTCTCTCTTATAAATCAATTTACAATTTTTCACACGGCTTTTGAATTCGTTTGTCTATGGTGATATGGTGTCACGCAGAATGTGTTGTGTGGTATTTGACTCAGAAGTAAATAAAAGGTTCCAGTAAAGTTAGGAGCATGACATGTAGGTGTAAGCTGTGACAAAAACATTAGTTTTGTCACTGCTAGAATTGCGATCATAATGCGACATATGATAATCAAGACATGATGAGAGAAGGCTGACTGAAATACGCGATGTTCGAACAGCACATAATGAACAGTGTGCACCACAGAATACAAGAAACACTTTAAAGCGAAAGCTGTGCTACGCCCTTCCGTAGCTTGGTCGGCGGGTTTCAAATGGCCTTGAACTCTCCGCATCGCCTGCTCCTTCGCACGTGTGGCGCGCAGAGCCTGCAGCGCTTTGGGTGGCTCGATGCGCGCGCCCTCGCGCCCTCGAAGGGTGGAGACAACTCCGCCATATTTTGGCCCACCCTTCTCATAGCGCTTCACGAGTTTTCCCATTATCTGCAATCCCAATCTTGATATGGAGGCACAGAGGTGGCACTGACCCCTTCAAAGAATGTCCCTACCCTCCGGAGCGGCGGAGGGAGGCGCGCGCATCGAGGCACCCTAGAAGCGCTCGCTTCTCCTTAGCCTTCCTCTTCCTCCTCTTCTTCTCCTGCTCCTACTTCTGCCCCTCCTCCTGCTTCTTCTGTTCCTCCTTATGTTTCTGCTCCTCTTCTTCTTCTGCTACCGCTGCTGCTGCTTCAATTCTACTCCACACATCTCGTAAATTTCAATCGTACCAATATACCGATTGGTACCGAGATAGATGTAAAACATGAGCGACGCTTTAGCATTGCACCATTAATTAACTAAATATATCAGAAGCTGCATAGCAGTGATCATTTGCTGCACCATTAGAGGAAGTGCCCGGTATTTATTTGTTTCAAGAAACAATGATGACATCGGTCAGGAGAAAGGGGGGGGGGGGGGGCAGTCGTAGTGTTACTTAAGGAACGAGTCCACATTAAGCGGGAAATTCAAAAGGGCATCGGTTGGTTGGTTTGTGGGGTTTAACGTCCCAAATCGACTCAGGCTATGAGAGACGCCGTAGTGGAGGACTACGGAAATTTCGACCATCTGGAGTTCTTTAACGTGCACTGACATCGCACAGCACACGGGCGCGCCTCCATCATCGTGCAAACACCCACGTGTTAGGAAACAGCCCTCCACTACGGCGTCTCTCATAGTCTGAATCGCTTTGGGACGTTAAAGCCATAAGCCAAACCAAACTTCAAGCATACGCTGCCGATCCTGTGATGAAGTTTGCTCAAGAACAGAGCAAAATAGCTTCTGAATACTGTGCCGGAGTACCCGGGTTCGATCCCGACCGCCGGCGGCTACGTTTCGATGAAGGCGAAACGAAGTGGCGTCCGTGTACTGTGTGATGTCAGTGTTGTTGTTGTGGCTGTAAGAAGAACTAAAAGAAAATGCACGGGCCTGCCACTGGCTCTGTAGCTGAGTCGCCTCCGCTGCCTCGTGCGGATAGAAACTGATTTAAAAACTGATTTATTTATAGGAAGGGAAAGGCGCGGTAACTGATTTATTTATAGGAAGGGAAAGGCACGGTAACTGTCTCACTTGATTTCTGTGGACACCGCAACCGCGCCGTAAGGGAAGGGAGGAAGGTGGGAGTGAAAGTGGAAAGAGAGAAAGAGGAGCCGTAGTGGAGGGCTACGGAGTAATTTCGACCACCTGGGGATCTTTAACGTGCGCTGACATCGCACAGCACACGACGACTCTTCGTTTCGCCTCCATCGAAACGCAGCCGCCGCGGTCGTAACTGTCTCACTTGTTTTGTGCGGATAGAAGAGTAGAGAAGAAAGAAAAAGAAGAGGGGGAGAAAGACGCGCGCCGAAACAGCCGTCGTCCACCACCTAAGCGGGGGCGGGTACAATGACGGTCTACAACAGATAAAAATTCAGTGGCTGGCTAGCCCCCGCCGCAAGTGGCGTTGACATACCGTCCCAGCCACGTAAGGCCAGGAACAGCCACCCTTTACCACCTCCTCCGCCGCTCGATGTCAGTGCACATTAAGATAGCCAAATGTAGTAAGGTTGAAAGTTGGGCGAGTTGAATCTGGTTCATTTTAAAGGTAGCGCGAAAAATGAGGACCAAGAGTAGGAGGACACAAAACGAGCGCTTTTTCACAGGTCGAAATTACTCCAGAGCCCTCCATTACCGGCGGCACTCCTTTCTTTTTTCTTTAACCCCCCTTCCTCCCTCCCTTACGGCGCGGTTCAGGTGTCCACAGAACAAATGCGACAGATACAGCGCCTTTTCTTTCCTGTAAACCAATTATTATTATTATTATTATTATTATTATTATTATTATTATTATTATTATTATTATTATTATTATTATTTGCGATATGAGGTTGCCTTAACTACAAGTCTTTCAGAAATCAAATGTGCGTGCGAGTTCCAAAAGTACCTGCTGCTGGAGAAACAAATGTAACAGACTTAAAGGTTCGGACAGACATTGAAATAAGAAATGATTTGTATACATGTAAATGTCGTACCACCTCAAGCTAACCATTATGCGCTAAGATTCAACAGCTCTCATCTTTACATCTTTTGGGGCAGCCATATTCTCCGGCCTGAGAAGAGTAAAGCGGGGCTTCTGCGGCCTCTACGTGGCCAGCTGGCTCCTGTCCACGGCTGTGGTGGTCTTCCAGCTGTTCTTTCCTATCACGTTCTTAGTGTCCACTGTCTGTCTGGCCGTGGGCACTGTCTTCGACCGGTTCCTTTGTCTCCCGGCCCAGAACCCGGGATCGCCAGCTTCCCTCATTATCATCGACTTCCTCCTCGACAAAATGATGGATCAGGTCATTTATTCATTCATGTTAGTTACTCAGATGTAATGTAATGTAATGGCCACAATGCAGCGCATTCCTATTGGAGGTACTTCTGGTAATTGTAAATTTGTAGACTGAGTTTCACTTATTTGTAGACGATGTAACATGCCTCAGTGAGGTGTTGTGCGAAAGTAGTCGATGTTGTGCTTCAGCTTGCATAGGTACAGGAAACATGGTGCACTATCTGTGCATTGATCACCACCTTCTAGGAAAAGTTTAACGGCGGCTGTCAAAATAACTCCCACTCACGTGGTAGACGTGGTGGCTAGAACCGACACGAGCTTCCTCCAGACGCTATGAATGTTCTAGAAAACCAACACACACATATTTTGTCATGTGTTCCTGGTAGGTGTGCTTATCCAAAAGGTGTGTGCGAGCTAGCAACGTTAAACGAACTTAGGGCTATTTTACTGTAGTTTTTTTAATGACTGTAAACAGTGCGAAAAAGGAAAGGAAGAACATCATTGTTGCCAATGCCGAACAAATTAGCTCAGCTTTGTATTCCTACTCGTGGGTTTGTTCTTCTGATATATTTATTAGCAATGTGTTATTAGGCAAATTTTTCATTTGCCTTATGAAGCAAGATTCAAGCTGTGACTGTGACTTTATACATCGTCTAGAAATAACCTACAAGAAACAATTGTACCAAGGTGCGCTTTTTTAAGTGAGTTACGAATACGTGCCACAAAAAAGCTTGTACGTTAAAACTGTGCTGCTCCATTCTCCCCCAAGTTTCGCTTTCTAATAGATGGGTAATATGCGTAGCCGGATGGTAACGTCCTCATTCCTTTTAAATGGAATTGTAAACAAAATCCACGTAAACACGTTTTTTACTTCAATTTGATTCTCTTAACACTTTTTCAATGTGTTCACATTGTGGCTAGAAGAAAAATGGGTATTTTACTGGGAAAATGTCTAATCAATGCCATCAGTTCGTCTAGATTCGTGAGGTCCATACTGAAAACGACGCGTTGCTACCGCTATGAAAGACGGTGCAGCCTCTCTCTCATAAGTGACGAAATCAATGCTGACACGCGCGTTTTCGCTCCTTAATCAACCGATGGAAGCGACATGTGCACCTTGTCGGTGCGTTTTTGAAGCGAAAGCTTCGCTATGTTAGTCAAAGCCGGTCTTCGCGTGGTACTAAATTTGACCTTCATCAAGCTAGAGGTTACGCATGACTAGAAGTCACACTACAGCTAAGTCCTTCAGTGTAACCTTGTGAACCACCTTGGTGTCGCACCATAAGGTTTGACGTTGACCCTTTCACCTTTGGGTGACCTATGACCTTTAAAACTTGGGGTTGAGGGGAGAGGGGAACAGGGTGGAGCACATGATTATTCATGTCACGCCATCGCACGATGGAAAGCGTCTGCTGGAATCGCATGCGCCGGGTATGAAAGTGGGTTCTGCATAGAACACCAGTGAACTTTAGGAACATGGGTTGATTTCGATGCAATGCTAGGTCGCCTGCAGCCAAAGTTTCTGCTCCAAATTTGGTTCGTCAGCGTTGAACCCCTCTGTGGTTTGGTTGCAGTGATCTCTTTGCTATCCGAACGCGGTATTGTACCGACTTAGGGGAGCTTTCCTTGTCCTCAGAGTCCTTATGAGGTTGATAAACAAAGATGAGTAAATGATGCATAGGTACGAATATCATTTGGGTTCACTGAGCGAGAACACTTATTTTTCCTTAACGCTTGCTTGGTCACCTGTACCTGGGAGGCTGGGACACTCGGTGCATATGATCTGCGGAGCTATGCTCTCGTACGCATTACGAAACAACTGACTTAAATTGCTGGCTCTAAAAACGACGATAGCATAGTGTGCCTCATCGTGAAGAAACTAAGGCAGAGTATAAAGGTCTATGTTGGGCAGCAACGCAGCAAATATGGTAGGAAGGAAACGACGACACAAGAAAAGTGATATCCTGATGCTTGGCTTTCATCAAACAATAAGAGATCCGAAGCCAAATTAGTTAAAATATCTATTTCAGTTGTTTGGTTTCCGGTGAACAAGAATTCTCGATGTTTTGAACATTTTCCGCAGTACGAGAGCGGGCTTCTCAGACAACAGTTACCATAATCAATATCTCACCTTTATTAGGATGCAAATCTTTCTGCAGGCTAAGCGTCTTTCCTAGTACGTAATACACTTTGTATCATGTATCAGTATGTATCATGTAGAGCTCAGTATCTATCCACCAAACGTGCCTCTTTAAGGGTACAGCTACTTTGTGTCAGGAAACTGAAGTGCATTTTGCTGACATATATTTACATATGATACTTTGCATTGGGCATAATTGTGAAGAACTCTTACTGGATCAAGTTTAGTTAATATATTTATTCTAAAATAACTTAGAATTTTTCTTGTAAAAATATCCTGGCACAACATGTTTAATCAGCTGAAACCGTTATTAAGGACGCATAAACCATCGGTCCAATATTGGAGATGTTGTGATTCTATGTGGGGCTGCACATTGCCACCGCTGCTACAATAATGGGCCGCTGGTTTTTGCTGGCTGGATATAACACGTGCTACTTCGTAAGATTAATGCCCTTCTTCCTATCAAGGGGCTTCGTTAAGAAACATTAACAATACCATCTTCTTCAGGCACGTATCGTAGGACGCCGCCACATCGCGGAGAATGCCGGTGCATTGTTGGTGGCACCGGCTGTGACACAAATAGATAACAACATTGAACATTCGATCAGCCATACGAAGCAGAAAGATTCACTCCGCAAGTGTTGGGACGATACTGACGAGGACAAGGACAAGAAGATGGGTGCCATCAGCGAGGCTACATCAACAGTGGTTCAGCCACAAGTTGTAAAAGCTGTTCGAACCATCAGGTCGCAAGACGGACAGGTACGGTGGCGTCTGTACCAGCATACGGACAAAGAAAACGAGGAAATTCCACGCACTGGCTATAGAGTTCAGGGGTATTTCACGGCTGCATCTGAAGGACAAACTAAGCATAACGTTTTCGCAGCTTCAATGAATACAAGCCCAGAGGCGCAAGACACGAATGGGGCCATGCTTCTGAAAGGTCCCTCAAAATTCGCACCCAAGATGCTGCTGGAGGTAGGAAAGCGCTTTGCGAAGTGCTCTGTGGACCACCTGTCGCTCTCGAACCTCCTTGGCAACGACCTAACGATTAGGATGGGTCGGCGGCTATTGAAAACGAGACGGAGTCAACTATTAAAACTGATCGATCAGAGCCAGCCCCTTCCTACATTGAAAAGGCTCGAAGAATTGTCAGGAGGAGGGCCTTTACTGCTGCGGCTTCATAATAAGTTAATGAACAGGCTCTCCATAAACCCGGACATGATGGACATCCTGGCGAATGTTTCTCTCTCGGCGGTCGTCACCCCTGCTATCTTCAAGCAGCTGGCAGAAGCGGTGAGTTTGAGAGCGTGCTCGGTCGTTCGATGCCTCTCATCAATTGACCAAGACGCAGTGCAAGTGATGCCTCTCATCAATTGACCAATGCTGTTCAGTATTTTGACACTAGAATTTCTATTATATCTTTCATAGGCCTAGATGAAGATGTCTGTTCTTCTTGAAGCGTCCCTGTTGACACGTTCCTTTCGGCATAAATTCCTCCTTTCCACCATCACCAGTTCGAATTCCACTTCTGCTCCTCCTGAAGAGCGTCAAAGGCTGCCCGTAAAAAACGTTCAGAACTAGGCGATACTCTGATAGAATCTCATCCCACTATGCTTATTTGACTGAGACACAGTAGACGTTCGATATGCTCAAGGCAAATAAAAAAGGACTACACAAGCAAGTAGTGCCCGTATCAATTCCCGTTCTGTCCCTTTTTTAATTAATATTTCATTGTTTTGGAAAAGTATCACCGAACATTTGCGATCGTCACTCTTACATCACAAGCGCATCGTCTCCTAGTGCAGACAATGAATAGCACCACTTGATTAAGAAAAAGAAATTTGGTGGACTAGGCCTGTTTGACTATTTTGAGCGACATCATAAATAATGAAAAGCTTTTTGCTTTTTATATAGTCAGCCTCTAGGAACTGCTGCTTGAAATTCTTTAGCATTTTCATTTTTAGAGCACATATTGTAATTGCCGTAACAGTAAATTGCATCAACCGTGTTAACAGCGGTAACTTACATCTCAATTCCCTGCTATCAGCTTTGTAGTGACAGCTACGAAATTTGTGGCGCAAAATGACCATTCAACTGTGTTCATCGATCACTGTAAATCTCTGTTATGTACGTAGTTTGCCTGTTATCATTGTGTGCACGCCCACCTAAAAACCAAAATTCACGATAGCAAGTTCTTAGTGAGCGGTAAGACGGTAAAGTATTCATTGAGTGACAATGGTATGTCACATATGTGACCTTTATTCTCCCAAATCGTCCCTCTAGTGACGTATTTGTAGGTTTCTATATATGCAGCTTAGATTCTAGTTATCTGTGCACGCCTTTCTGTACGCTGTTTGGAGACTGCCCCGTCGGGGTGGCGCATAGCGGGGTGACCGACTGCTATGCCCAATGATGCGGGTTCGAATCCCGGCTCATGCGGCGGTCGATTTGCGATGGAGGCGAAAAGCAAGACGCCTGTGTGCTGTGCGTTGTCAGTGCACGATAAAGAACCAAAGGTGGTCGAAAGTTTCGAAGCGTTCCACTATGGCGTCTCGCATAGCCTGAGTCGCTTTGAGACGTTAATCCCCATAAACCTAACCGAATCAAGCTGTTAGGAGACACTGCAAAGCAGATCTCGAGCGTGTTATACATTGATTGCAAGGGTTGTACAGATAACCATTTAAGGGCAGGCACTTTGTGGCTTCGCGGGAATACATTCTAGGCTGCAAGCGTTCTTTCATTTATACCCTCGTCCGTTCGCTTGAAAAATGCAGGCAATAACGTGAGGAATTACCTTTTGGTGTTGCAAGGGCTGCTGTGGCCAAGGGCGCCATACACAAGGCGCGTTTGTTTGTACTTGTTAGGATAAAAGTCTACTGTACAATGTTTCTGCTCAACAAATGTTGAGCACCAGGCCGGAGGGAAGCTGTTAGGAATTTTATTACTGGTGGTGCTCGCCGGCACTAGGCACTGAAAGCAGCGGATCCTGCATCCAAACGGATGCAGAAACCTCTAGGAAACTGGCACAGTGTAGGCAAGATAAAGAATTAGCACCTAATTAAGTCACGGTTACCATCATGGGGCCGGCCACGTTCTTCAAGGCTACGTATATTAAGGCGTCTGGAACTGCAGGGAGCATATATTGTGACATAGAACGCGCACATAAATATGCAGGACATAGGACAGAGTTGAAAAAAGATGCAATGCTTCAGTTCTCTTATGGCGTCAAAGGCGCCAGTGCAAACATATTGGCTGTTTAATGCGTGCTTCACCTAGATTATTCCACTGTTAGAATGAATGCGCATTTACCCGTGTTCTGTTGGCATAAACAAAGCACACATTGTGAGAAAACTTTCACGCGTGTGCCCCTGTGCTCTCGCGCAGGAGAGCGAGTAGCGGCTTGTGATAAAGAAGTAAAATACATAATTCGGACTACGTGTTGTGCAAAGACGTACCTAATCAATAAAAGATGCATTTCTGGCAGTGACCTGAAGTGGGTCCATTCAGAACCATTGGATCCATCCACAGGAACCATTGCACATAGCGGCTTAACAACATAGGTGGCAGTTGACTAGTGGGATATGCAAAAAGAAGAAATGGTCATTCAAGCACAAGAAGCTGATTAACGGAGCATAAGGCAACTTTTTGGACATGTTACGCCATCTAGTGCCATTAGCGCGATTCAAACAAAATTTCGGTGCGCCGGGCTAGAAGCATTCGCAGACTAACAATCTTGTACCTTCGCAATAATGTTATTCAAGGTAGTAAATAAAAACGACTATTCTCTGTCAGTATTTCTTCACCTGACAATATTTTGAAGCAAGAGTTACTACAACAGTACACAAGAATTTCTGAAAATCTTTTTATAGTAACCGTGCCATGTCGGGGATGATATCTGCTATAGTGGACGGAGCTGTGATGGACAATAGAAGCTGAAAAAGTATCGGTTAAACGCATTCCTGCATTAAAGTAAACGCTGATTGCCTGTGTGCTCTGCCAGATGCTCTCTAGTCAATGTGCGCAAAGTGACTTGTGAGCTGACCTATAAATCATTAGCTAAGTTCTCTGCGCTGCGCTGAAATTTATGCATGTGTACAAATTATTGGATTCGTTATAATATGCGAAACTACCTAAATTATGCACAATAATATTAGCCGTGTGCTGTATATTCTGTTGCCGAGATGAGATCGTCAGAATGCCACCTTCCAGATGTCGCGTAGCAGACATCTCTACTTCTAAGAAAACATCACTCCAAGCGACCTCTACATATCCCTTTTATCGCTTAACTCCAGCTATTAAATAAGTAGACATTCATACTTTTCGGTCGGTGTTAATTAGAATAAAGTAATCAGGCAATGTTTTAAAAAATTGGCGGCTGGTAACAGGGCGCTAATGAGAAATTTTTTACAGAGCAGTGTATAATTTCTGTTTATATTAAACACTTCTTGCAGGTCAATCGAAGCATGGCTGATTTCAGCGAGATCGGCAGCATTACACAGAAACTTCGCAGTGCCCAGAACAGGTCATCAAATGCAAGTGCACCAACTCCCTTTGAAAGCTAAAATAGCAGTTTATTTCTGTGTAACGAATGCAGGGGTCGTTCCATGCCACACAAGTTTTCGCTCGTTCCCCTCCGATATGTCGATAAAAGTTATGGCTCCTTATTGAACCGGCTAATGTAATTAACCTGAATAACTTTGGCGGAAAAATTTTTCTGGTCATGTGACAACGCTTCGAATTTCTCAGAAGGGTGCAAAATTGTTCTCACTAAAAATTTACAAAACATCAAATGTTCTACATTTGATCTTGAAAGTTATTTGCAGATAATGAATTGGACTGAGGCTTTTAATCGCTCAGCATAAGAATTGATAGCGGAAAGTTCTTGCATCGCTTTATTTCATATTTTCCCCCACTACACCGTTTTGTAGTACTTTGATTTTGTTTAGCGACATTGGCGAGGAACATCGTATGTTTTGCCGCTTCTCTGTAATATGTACTAACTCATTAAATGGCTTAAAGTAACAAAAAAAAATTGTATATTGCGGGGAAAAATTTCTAACTTAAAGAAACTATGCTGCGCAGCGATTTTAGGCATGAATTTCGCAGAGAGGCGTTCCTAGTAAAAATATAAATTGTAGCTTAATTAATAGCCGGTTACATTAAAATTTCTATTTCTAACGGGGCCTTTTTTTAAACGAGAAAAATATTTTTGAAGTTCAGCGCTGCACTTCGAGCCATGGCTGCACCGTACCTCCACTCCACTGCTCGGCATGCTTTCACCGGTTCCTGCGAGTCAACGAGGCCTGTGTGTTGGTCGGCTGTTAAAACAAAATCGGTCCACGGCGCCATGACTACTGTCGCGAAGGGTTAATCGCATTGGTTCGATATGCAAGACGCAATGTACGCAATGTGGTCCTTTCAGACTATTTCGAATACAACGCAGCGGCTGTGTCAACGTTTCGAAGTGAAGTATTGAAGAAATAAAGGACTGATCTAGTGACAGGTGAAGAAATTCACTACATCTCTGATGGTGCCTCATTCCAATATGAGAGTAAAAAGAGCTTCATTGACTTGTTCCACCACGAAGATGATTTTCATCTGGCAGCTGAGTAGAACTTTTTGGCCACCTCCCATGGCAAGAGCGAATGCACTGGAGGGACCGTAAAGCGCCTTGCACCAAATGCGTTACGAAGGCTACATAATGACGACCAATCAGCTCTCCTCATTACCACAAGCTAACGTGAGGGACGCTGAGGCAGGCTGGGTTCCAGAAGGCACTGTTGGAATAAAAGAAGCCCAACTGAATCAAGCATTCAATGTTATGCCTATGAAAGTCACACGTGCTTTGCATCATTTGAAGCCATCATCCGTCACCACTGTTCTCGCTGGAGCTACATTTTACTCAGCTACAAAGGAGGCTTCAATACCGAACCTAGTACAACAACCGCACCTCTCTTACCATCATCAAGGAAACCGTCATCAGCCGCTCCGAGAACCGCAAAATCAGAGACAGTTGCTTTTTTACCCTTACTTTCGTTTCTATCGTATTTTGGAACGAAACACGGAGTGGAGTTTTGACCGTTACCAATATGTGGAAAAGAAGAACGCTTAGAATAAATATTCTTGGAACTTAATATATCGACTCATGTTCTTCAAAGCTCCATGTTTACTGGGTAAAAATGGCAAACGAACACCAGGCTACGCTGCGTGTTCCACTGATAAGTCCTAATGCATTTATTCAGTATTTGTACAGTATTGCGCCTTCTTTATTAATCGAACAACATCTGTTACAAAATTTGAGAACAAAGCGAATTGGGCCTGCTCCGGCTGAAAGCTGGGTGGGAGAAGGAGAAAGCAGACCACAGAGGTGGCCTCCGCGAATCACTCATGCTTTCTTTCATACCATTGTTCGTGTAAACCCAACATAGAATTTTGAGCGGTGTCACTGCCATGTTCTGCAGTGCTGTGGCATTGCGAGGCAACCATGGCTCAATGTGCGGCGCTTAACTTCCAAAAATATTTCTCTCACTTAAAACAAAAATGGATTAAAAAAAAAAATCACTCGGAAAAATTTCAATGAAACTCGCTAGCAACTGAGCTACATTACATATTTTTAACAAGAACGCCTATGTATGAAATTTATACCTAGAAGTGCTGCACAGCATACTTTCTTAAGTTGGCCATTTTAAGTTAGCGAATAATTAAAAGCGAAACGAGTTAATCTCACGAGTTAATCAATGTTAATCTCAAGGCTAAAGTAGGCGGAGTGTAACGTTTTCGTTTTCCGAGTGAAACCGGCGGTTCACGTATTTGTGTAAGTTATAGAGGCAATCATCAACCGGCAGCGCGGTCAACTGATCCTGATTCGGTTCTCTGGATTGGCGTTAGCATCTCAAAGCTATTATGAAGAATTAACGGACGTACGTTTAACATTCTCATTCCTGTTTATGCAGAACAGGCAGGCAGAAATTGTTTGAGGTCTTGCCACCACTTGACGTTCAAGGAAGGAAGTGTCATCACTTTTACATTAAACCATCTGTGCCTTTTGCATGCAACAAGAAAATGAAGTTGCGTTTTTACCTGCGTCCACGTTCTGTTGAATGCCGATACTGATGTGGTGTTTTTATTCATAGTCTGCTGTCTTTCACGTCACACTCGCGGCGTCGCTTACAGCTGAGTAATTTCTTCAATTCTCAGTCTGTGTCTCAAGATGAGCTTCCAAGATAAACTCTACTAAAAACTTGATGAGAACATCGCCACCGTTAAATCATGGGCCTTCCCTCACTAACATCACGCGTAACACCGGCCATGAAAAAGTTATTTAAATCCTTCCAGAATCTCGACAACACGTCGCTATCAACTGCATTGTCAAGCTCGGAAAATCTCATTATAAGACCTGCGCCTCTTCTCATAAGCTGTATCGGCAAATTATTTCGCGTTAAGCATATGCACCACGTTCAGTCGTAAAGGCGCACTGTTACCCTGACCATAATCAAGAATTGCGAAAAAACGCGCTGGAGAAACATTCGCCCGCGATTTCGTATCAAGGCTGTGACAGAACCTTCTTTTTCAGTGTTCAGGTTAATGCCGTACTATTTCGCGTCCGATCTGCTAATCAAGTTGGAGGCCAGTAAGCGACAGAAATTCGAAACGAAGACATACGTACAGGTGCGGACATGAGCAAACAGAGTACGCTTTTCCTTTCAAATTAAAATCATGCTTTGTGCACCGTAGATAAGAAAACAATGTTCGTCCAAGTGAAAGGGCACTGACGTCTACTACCGGTTAGCATATACCATTACAGTCAGTCTCAATTATGCAAAGCGCGAAAATTTTTAAAATTAAATAGCTTGATTAAATAGCAAGCACCTGATTCATCACAGTTTTCCTCGAGATCATTCCGATTTAACTTCTCGGACTCCTCATTCCGCAGGAGACAAGAAGCACCCTTGACATACACCTTCATGAAAACCGAACAAACAGGTTCACACACCTCATCCGCGGCACGAAGTGCCACAATTACAACATCAGCGAAATTTTTCGAAAACACAAGTGCTGCATTTAAAGGAATTACGCGAGAACGTTAATGTATCCCCTCTGCAGATCCTCTTGCGGATCATTATTCGTCTTATTCACTGTCTTATTCACTAGTCTTTTAATTCGTGCTTCGTTTATCCCACACTAGTTTTTATATTTCGTAAGCTATGACATAGTGTGAGACGCCGACGGAAATACATTTAAAACCCCGCAATAAAAATGCCACGCGAGGTGCGCGTGTGGTCTAAGAGCAGCGTGTCTTACTCTGGGTCCTGGAAGTTAAATTCTCATCTCAATCTAACATCTCAAGCAAGCTGGCCGAGCCAGCTCTGCCAAGTGGTCCCGCGGCTTCAGATTACCCGCCAAGCAATCAGTATTGAGCCACGACCCTTGCGAGCACCTGACACCGGCATTGTCGCGAATTTCCGCTCGCGGCGTTCATAATTAGAACGGCAACGTGAACGTCTTCGCGGTACGGGAGCATTAACGCCTTCGCTTTACGCATTGTCTCGTATATAATAGGCAACAGTGTAGCGAAATAGGGCAGTATCCTGCTGCGATCCGCCACTTATCTCCCTTTTTCCTTAACGAGCCAGTAGGGCGTGAAGTTTTTTTCTTTTCGATTTCTCCGTTTTGAGAGAAGTCGCATCTGTCTTTTCAAGGAAGCTATGAAGGATAAGATTAAAACTGCTGCTGATGATCTGGACAAAATCACGTCGGACGACAAGATCGCCTTCGAAAAACAAATGGTAGGTAAACACACGTTTATCACAATATGAAGCTATAAATATCCTCGAGAAATATTATATGCAAAAGAAACGATGATAAAAGGTGTCAAGTGGGAAATTGAGGATGTGCAACGCTTTATATCGCTTGCTTTCCACAGCTAAACCTCGCTCTTTTAATTTGAAAGGCGCCACAATTAGAGTGCCATGTCTCATCGCTTTCACACTTCATGTTTACAATACTTTACTCCTGCATTCGATATGTAAATATTATCCAGGATCAAGGACTTAATCACAATGAACGATGAAGTGACTGTATTACCAAAATGCTGTGCGGCAGCTATTTTGACGTGAACGTCGATTTTTGAGGGCACAAAACCAGAATATGCCAATAAAACTACATATTTATTGCGAGAAATAAAAAAAAAAACATCCTTCAACAAACCGATGCCACTTGTGGCATGCTTTCTACACTTTGGTAATTCCTAATTTACGGATATTTCGTTCATACAGACAGCTCCTTCCTCTACGACACCTATTCTTAGTTTGAAGGGGCTCGTAATGAATGGCTCTTTTCGCCTTCACTTCTTAAAACAGGGGCTGAAATTTCGCACTTCATACGTTTAAGGATCACATTTACTTTATCGCTTCCCCCGGATATATTTATGCAGTATATTGAGCTGATATGCAACGCGTATTGCGGAATTTCAGATGTCTGGCTAGGAAAGTTACATTTGTTTCACTGTCAGCAAAACCGCGCCAGTGATATGTTTGCTGGTGTTCTCTCTCTACACTATTTATATGTGCCGTTACTGTGGACTAGAACAGACAGTGCAGCGGACGGGAGTGACTTCCCAAGAGGCGCTTGTCCGCGAAAATAGCGAAGGAAGCGGAGGCGCTGCTGCCGCCCTCTCTTTCAACGTGTTGCTATATATTTTCGGAGCTCGTCTGCTGTCAGAATTGGTTATTTTCGTTGCGCCGCGTGCCTCCTAAAAAATTGAGAAATAAATACGTACGTTTGGTTCCACAGGTAATACTGCGACAGCGTCTATAAATGTGAAGATATGACCGCCCAAAGGACATTATAATCCACAGGGGTTTTTGGGGATGCGCGAAGAATCCCGTCGGCTACACTGTCCTTTCTTTTTGATCGTATATATAACCGCTGTGATCCAAACCGAAAATTTGATTAACTAAAGTAGCTAATTATGATACACGGCCCTCATTTAGATAGCTGAACTTACATCAAGAGGAGTTGTAAAAGGACCGGCTTTTGTGCTAGTGAGGAGGACTAGTAATGAAAAAAATGGAATGCAAAGTTTGTCTTGGAAATATTTACAACCATTTCTGAGGCCAACACTTTAGTTATGTTGTCTTCTAATTGTGCGCACCTAATGCTTAAGCATTGATCCCTTTCTCTGTATAAGCGTCCATGTCACTGGATTGCGTTAGTCAAATGCTAATGCTAGTGTTACTCCTGAATGGGAGGATGTTGTAGTGAACTATAACGTTTTATACTTATGGCTATTGAGGACTTCTTGAGTCTTTGAAACCATTGTAGGCGTTGCTACGACAATTACTTCGCCTCAACTAGCGCGAGTTTCATCTCCTCAGTGGCCAAGTTGGAAGTTTCTCGAAACTTTGTTTACTGAGTTCCTGGCCAAAGTTTTAGACCCCCTAATTTATTTAATAAGGGTTAGTTAAAGGTGAACTGATGTCGATATTTTCGTTTTGCACATTTTTACAACGATCGGGAAGCAAATATCTGCAAGTGCGTTCAAGACCCGCTTCTTAGAAATGGAATATCGGAATAACAGCTCAAAACAAGGCGCCCTCTATCTAACGCAGCCATTGTTTGTGTTTCAGAACCTCGTCGTTAACGCCTGGACGGATTTGAGCGATGCCTGCTCGGTGGATGGAAAGGCCCTATCGGTAAACTCATCTATATCAGCACAGTATGCAGTCTCTTTGCAGGTGATACTTATACCGAAAACCATTCTCGTCATGTCGATGGGATAAGTGGAAAAGATTGAACTTCTGCCTGGCGTACTCTCAACACGAATACGCTTTATGTAAAACGTGTGATTTGGGTATATAGAATAAAAATAATAATAAAGAAAATAAAAATTACTTCTCTCGTAATTGAGAATACGTGTAAGCATGAAATGGTAACGGACCCTGTGCTGGCTTTGTAAAGTTGATGAGCAGCCACATAATCATGGTGTTGTCCGCTGGGGGAAGAGTCTTCTGCTGTGCCGCATATCTCGCAAACCGACCGTTTTCAGTAAGATTCTTCATACATTAACTTTCGCTAGGCACCATTGCTCCCAAGCACAGATCACGCATAATCATGCCGATTGGCGGGGAAATGCCACCTGAATTTGGACGTCACCACTGTATTCGCCATCGTCAAATCATGTCGGACACCAACTTAAGTCAAATTTGGACGAAGTCGAAATTTGGGACTCCAGGGACAAATGTTTGGGAGGGGTCTACCTAATTTTGGACGCCACCACTGATTTCGCAATATTCAAATTAGGTTAGGTACCAGTTGTGGTCAAATTCGAACGAAGTCAAATTTTGGTTGTGGTCAACCACTAGGTTGATCATACTGAAATTAGGTTAAACGTACATTTCTGCCAATTTCGAAGAAGACGAAATTTCGGGGATACAGAGGGCATAATTTGGGGGGCGCGCACGTGTACTTTCTGGGGCAATGCCGGTTTGGTACTATGGCTGAGAACTCGTCTCGATAACTTTCGCGAAGACTCGTTGGATGGCCGAATGGCGGCTTGTTGTTTCGGCTCAATATTGCCTCAAGATTGTTGGCAACGGTTCAGCAAAACCATTTCATGCTTGCGCAGATTGCGCAAGATGGCAGCCTTCCGGCAAAGAAACCGTTCGCACGTGTGCACAGAGATGAAGCACAGGTTCCGAGCATATCTGCAGCAGTGCGTTTGTAGGCTGATGGAATGGTGAACAACACAGGCCTCGATGGCAGGCCTGAAATATGCAGTCAGCGTATATCATAGTTCTACATAGAGAAAGTAACAAAATTTCCATAAAGAAAGGTGTTAGGCAAGGAGACACAATCTCCCCAGTACTATTCACAGCTTGCTTAGAGGGAGTATTCAGAGGCTTGGAATGGTAGCAGTTAGGGATAAGGGTTAGAGAATACCTCAGTAATCTGCGATTTGCTGATGACATTGCCTTGCTAAGCAACTCGGGGGATGAACTGCAAATAATGATTGATGACCTAGACAGGAAAAGTAGAAAAGTAGGCTTGAAAATCAATATCCAGAAGATTAAGGTAATGTTCAACAGCCTCGGGAAGGAACAGCAGTTTACATTAGGTAGCGAAGTACTGGAAGTAGTAGGCGAATATGTCTACTTAGGACAGGTAGTAACCACAGATCCGGACCATGAAAAAGAATTAACAAGAAGAATAAGGTTGGGATGGAGCGCATTTGGCAAGCACTCGCAGATTATGACTAGCAGCTTACCGGAATCGCTCAAGAGGAAAGTATACAACAATTGCATCTTACCTGTACTCACCCATGGGGCTGAAACGGGGAGGCTAACCAAAAGAGTTCTACTTAAGTTAAGGACAACCCAGAGGGCTATGGAACGAAAAATGGTAGGGGTAACATTAAGAGATAGGAAGCGTGCAGAGTGGGTCAGAGAAATAACTCAAGTTACCGACATTCTAGCGGAAATTAAGAAGAAGAAATGGACATGGGCAGGACATGTAGTGCGAAGAGAGGATAACCGATGGTCGCTTAGGGTAACAAACTGAATTCCAAGGGAAGGAAAGCGTAGCAGGGGGCGGCAGAAAGTTAGGTGGGCGGATGAGGTTAAGAAGTTCGCAGGGGTCAAGTGGATGCAGCTAGCACAGAACTGGGTAAAGTGGAGAAATATGGGAGAGGCCTTCGCCCTGCAGTGGGTGTAGTCAGGCTGATGATGATGATGTATATCATAGCCGATACACGTGTTAGTACAGGAAAAGGTGGTGCCGTCCTCCTGAAATACTGTTGGCACAGCGGAAATGGTACCGCGAGACACTCAGCGCCGAGATGAGATGCCAGCTCCCTTCTGCTGCCAGAACAAAATTATCGATCAATTGCGAAGGGCAAAGTCGGCTCGCCGCGCGTCTTGTGGCGCTGTTTCTGTTTCTTGTTGAAGGTTTATTGTTCCCGGGTTGGCAGTTCTTCAAAAGAAAATAACTGCTTTTACTCGCCTTTTATTTTATAGAATTGACACTGAAAAACCTTTTTAGTCCGAATTAAGACTAAATTCTTATATATTTCATTTATTTATTTCAATGTCCAGCTGTTTGAAAATTTTTTAAAATATGTTTTATTGAGACTGGGCATTTAGTATCTTAGAGCCATTCTTTGGATGCACCGTCTTTGTCAAAAGAAACAGGCTGCACGTTTTACTTGTCGCTTGTAAAGCCAACATGGCTTTGCATATGATCACAGCTTGTTAACACGTGACTGAGAAGGGGAATCCGCAGCCTGGTTACTTTTGGCAAAGACGGTACCTTGCTTGCTCGGACGGGGTGCATAAATTTCATCCGCAGCAGCTACCATCTCTCAGTTCTTTCATATGTAAGACGAAGAACAACTCCCATGCGAGCTGAAATTCAAATTTAAAAGAATTATTTTCTTTGCGTAAACATATATCCCGCATGACCTTCTTCCCGTCATGTTGGAAGGCGTTCAAAACGCGTGTTGTAATTTATGACGGCAAACATTCTTACAGTATAATCAGAGCGGGCCTTGACTCGCAAACACTATGTGTTTGGAATGCAGGAATACTTGAGCGAAAACCTCAAGAAATGGGAACGAATGGGAGTACAGTTGAACACATCTGTCACCAGGCTGATTGCGAAGATGCAGAATATAAAAGCGGGGTTCAGCGACGACCTGCGGAAATACTTAGCTCAAGCGAAGACTCAGGTAAGGTATACGCTGGACGTAGTCGTGGCAGAGGTCTAGCGGCATGCAGCTGAAGGTCAGTAATGAGCCATTATATTACACGACATCGATTAAGGTTCCGTTTTCTCTAAAATCTCGAGTTTCCGGTGTCGGCGTTTTGGGCGAAAAATTACTGGAACGGATCTGGCAGGTGACATGGCTAAACTGTGATTGACAGGCGGGTTGTGTGACATCACGACACCAAAAGGGCAGGCGCTGCAACTTAGGTGGCGGCTTTAAAATGGCAGTTGAACTCGCCGGGACTTTTGAATCTCGAGGAAGACAGGCTAGTCCCAGCTAAGCAGGCCATTTCGTATGGCTTTGGTAACGTTGTGCTGTATAATTTTTTCTGATGGTTTTCACATATACTGCATCCAGGTGGCACATATTGGCACATAGTGGCCCCATATTGGTACTCTGTCGGTAATGCACTGATCCTATGTTGGGCCGTACATTGGCAACGCAGTACTCATCATCATCATCATCATCATCATCATCATCATCATCATCATCATCATCAGCCTGATTATACCCACTGCAGGGCGAAGGCCTCTCCCATATTTCTCCACTTAACCCGGTTCTGTGCTAGCTGCATCCACTTGACCCCTGCGAACTTCTTAACCTCATCCGCCCACCTAACTTTCTGCCTCCCCCTGCTACGCTTTCCTTCCCTTGGAATCCAGTTTGTTACCCTAAGCGACCATCGGTTATCCTCTCTTCGCACTACATGTCCTGCCCATGTCCATTTCTTCTTCTTAATTTCCACTAGAATGTCGGTAACTTGAGTTATTTCTCTGACCCACTCTGCACGCTTTCTATCTCTTAATGTTACCCCTACCATTTTTCGTTCCATAGCCCTCTGGGTTGTCCTCAACTTAAGTAGAACTCTCTTGGTTAGCCTCCACGTTTCAGCCCCATAGGTGAGTACAGGCAAGATGCAACTGTTGTATACTTTCCTCTTGAGCGATACCGGCAAGCTGCTAGTCATAATCTGTGAGTGCTTGCCAAATGCGCTCCATCCCAATCTTATTCTTCTTGATATTTCCTTTTCATGGTCCGGATCTGCGGTTACTATCTGTCCTAAGTAGACATATTCGCCTACTATTTCCAGTATTTCGCTACCTAATGTAAACTGCTGTTCCTTCCCGAGACTGTTGAACATTACCTTAGTCTTCTGCATATTGATTTTCAAGCCTACCTTTCTACTTTTTCTGTCTAGGTCATCAATCATTATTTGCAGTTCATCCCCCGAGTTGCTTAGCAAGGCAATGTCATCAGCAAATCGCAGATTACTGAGGTATTCTCCATCTACCCTTATCCCTAACTGCTCCCATTCCAAGTCTCTGAATACTTTCTCTAAACAAGCTGTGAATAGTACTGGGGAGATTGTGTCTCCTTGCCTAACACCTTTCTTTATGGGAATTTTGTTGCTTTTTTTATGTAGAACTATGGTTGCTGTGCAGCCACTATATATATCTTCCAGCACTTTCACGTACGGCTCGTCTACCCCCTGATTTCGCAATGCCTGCATCACCGCCGAGGTTTCAACTGAGTCAAATGCTTTTTCGTAATCAATGAATGCTATGTATAAGGGCTGGTTATATTCCGAGCATTTTTCTATCACCTGATTGATGGTATGGATATGATCGATAGTAGAGTACCGTTTCCGAAACCCTGCTTGATCCTTTGCTTGATTGCAGTCTAAGGTTGTCCTGATTCTATTAGCGATTACCTTAGTAAATACCTTATACGTAACAGACAGTAAGCTGATTGGTCTGTAATTTTTAAGGTCCTTAGAGTCCCCTTTCTTGTGAATGAGGATAATGTTTGCATTCTTCCATGCTTCCGGTACCGTCGATGACACCAGGCACTGCGTATACAGGGTGGCCAGTTTTTCTAGCACGATATCCCCCCCGTCCTTCAGCAAATCTGTAGTTATCTGATCCTCTCCAGCTGATTTCCCCCTTTTCATAGTTTCTAGTGCATTCTTGACCTCGTCCTTCGTCACTGGTGGAACGTCTGACTGTTTTTCCCTACCGCCAATCTCATTACGGTCCCGACTACTTTGGCTACTGTAGAGATCTGTATAGAACTCCTCGGCTACTTTGACTATCTTGTCCATATTAGTGATGACGTTGCCCGCCTTGTCCCTTATCGCATACATCTGGTTTTTGCCTATGCCCAATTTCTTCTTTACCGCTTTAAGGCTTCCCCCGTTCTTTACAGCATGCTCAATTTTCTCCATGTTATACTTCCTTATATCGGCCACCTTGCGCTTATTGATTAGCTTTGATATCTCGGCCAATTCGATCTGGTCTGTTGGATTGGAAGCTTTCATACTCTGCCGTTTCTTAATCAAATCTTTCGTCTCCTTAGACAGCTTACCGGTGTCCTCTCTAACTATCCTACCGCCTACTTCTACCGCGCACTCAGTAATGATATCCCTGAAATTATTGTTCATTGCCTCTAGGGTAATGTCGCCATCCTCAGTTAGAGCTGAATACCTATTCTTTAGCGAGATCCTGAACTCTTCTGCCCTCCCCCTCACCGCTAATTCGTTGATGGGTTTCTTTCTTACTAATCTATTGCGTTCCTTCTTCAGATTTAGGCTAATTCGGGACCTCACCATCCTGTGGTCACTACATCGAACTTTCCCGATTACCTCTACATCCTGCACAATGGCGGGGGTTGAACACATTATGAAGTCGATTTCATTTTTAGTCTCTCCGTTAGGACTTTTCCATGTCCATTTCCGGTTCTTCCGTTTGCTGAAGAAGGTATTCATGATTCGTAAGTTATTGCGCTCTGCAAACTCAACTAGTAGCTCCCCCCTGTTATTCCTAGAACCACTGCCATAGTCACCTACTGCCTTGTCTCCTGCCTGCTTTTTCCCTACCTTGGCATTGAAGTCGCCCATTAGTACAGTATACTGCGTCTTCACTTTTCGCATTGCCGATTCTACATCTTCATAGAAGCTTTCAACTGCCTGGTCATCATAAGTACATGTAAGTGCATAGGCCTGTACAACCTTCAGTTTATACCGCTTATTAAGCATAATTACGATGCCTGCAACCCTCTCATTAATACTATAGAATTCATCTATATTACCCGCTATATACTTATTGACAAGGAAACCTACCCCTAGTTGTCGCCTCTCTGGTAAACCTCGATAACACAGTACATGCCCATCCTTCAGTACAATATATGCCTCATTCGATTCGGCCTCCTAACCTCACTAAGCCCTATGACATCCCATTTCATGCCCTCTAGTTCCTCTAACAGCACTGCTAAACTAGCTTCACTAGCAAGGGTTCTAGCATTAAACGTTGCCAGGGTCAGTTTCCAATGGCGGCCTGTCCAGCGGAGCCAGGCTTTCTTAGCACCCCCTGCTGCGTCACAGGTCTGACCGCCGCCGTGGTCAGTTGTTCCGCAGCCGCTGGTGACTGAGGGCCGGGGTTTTATGGAGCTTATCATAGGAGGTTGTGGCCAATTACTGCACCAGGGTGGCCAACTCCTGTTCTGGTGAGGGAGTGCGTTGCCGGAGGTGTTTACCGGCATCAGGTCGCACCCCAAACCTGTATATGCAATTCCATCGACACGCGGATTTTTTTTTTTTTTTTCATCCGGTGGAGAATTGCGCGGCACCGGGATTTGAACCCCGGTCCTCTTGCATGCGAGGCGGATGTTCTACCGCTACGCCACCGCTGCCAGTACTAGTATTGGGTTAATGCCCTGTGCTGCCTGGATAGTTTAAGACTGCATATTGGGATAAGCAAGACAAAAGAGGCATCCTTTAAGTATTTAGAGATTAAACAAGTAGAAACGTGCGAGCGCGTGAACAAGGTTGCGGAAGAAAAGCCGCACAGAGAAGTCGACCCGGACGCGTCAATTTAAAAGCAGCACTCATTACGGATATAGTGGCATCAACTAAAGCTATGGCAGGCGCACCAATTGAACCAAAATGTGGACTTTGTTCCGTAACATCAGCATAGGCGAGGTTATCTCTTCCAGCAGCGAATGTCCAGCGACTTCACCCCAATAGGTCGTGCCGATAAGTTTTCCGGCGGCAGGTAAGCAGCGCCGGGGCAATGGAGATCGGCGCGCGCGGGAAGCTGGATGTGGTGTCATGGTTCTGTTCGATGCCGGTGAAAGATCCTGCAACGGTGCATGCCATGTGCATTGAGACCCCGGAATAAATCAGGAGGGTAGCATGAACGTCGAGAAGTGCCAGGATATTTTAATCCTGCAAGATAGTTCATGTGTCGGTTGGTAGTAACGGGTCCGTTCCGTTGCCTTGGGGGTGCCCCCAATATGTTGCTCTGCCGCAGCTGCTGCGGTCTCCGGTAACCCTCGAAGTCCGCTGCATTAACGGCTGGTGCAGGAGGCGGTCGCGGCGGATGCGAAGAAAGGAGCGCTAAAGAACCCCAATCTAATTGAAGCGACCGGATCACTTCTTCGCGAACGATCTGACGGATCGTGGAGGCCAGATCGCCAGACTATATTCCGTCAGCAGCGTCAACAGCGGCCACCGACGTCACGCCAGCCAAACGTTCGAAGTTTGGTGTTTTCCGGCGCATTTTCAGCGATCTCGAACGTGCGGCAATGCTAAATTATGTTAGCCACTGCGTCAAGGCTTGAGTTTTCGATAAGAAAATTGTAGATGTCTTCGGCAAACCATTCAAGCAGATTATCAACTTTGTCATCTTCCGTCATACGAGGAGAGACAAGCTGGCACAGCTTCGAGACTTCCTCGATATACTTTGCGCATCTTTCACCAGAAAGCTGAGCTCTTTGAGTGAGCGCTTGTTCACATCACGCCTTCGCGTCAGAGTGTACAAAGCACTTATTGATCTCTTCTAGTGAGTGGTCTCAGGTGGGAAAGTGCCTTCGTGGTGGTCGTACCGCGGTAGGGCCGTGTTATTAAGCGCGAAGACCACATTGGCTAGCTGGGTGGAAGAGTCCCACTTATTGTAACGGCACGTCGCTGGTAATCAGTGAGCCACTCATCCATGTCTTCGCTGGAAGAGCCCGTGAACGAACGCGGCTCCATGTGATGTTGCCATGAGCTGCTATGCAAGATCCTCGGAGCGTCGTTGTCAACAGACATCGTAAACACAGATGGCAGCAGGCCAGCAAGACTGCAATTTCGGCGCGGTTCAAGCTGGGGATACGTATTCGGAACGTCTGGTGAACGTCCACGCAGCACCTCCACCAATATGTTACGAGCGAGGTTTTATTGTCCGGAGGACGAACGTCGAAAAACCAGCTATGTACACTTGTCAGTCGCAGCACGAGTCGCGTCTTCGTGAACCTCATCTTCCCTTGCCTATATTTGTGGGCGTCAGACTATAAAGGCAGGACTTAAGTCTCCCCACATTTTGTTTTGCTACTTTATGTACAGCGACTAATATGTCGGCAGAGTAGAGCCGTTCTTTGTTCTTTGCGCAAGGTATGGAAGGTGGCCGAGTAGATTTTAACGGGTTCCAAATGCAACTGAACTTTTCCCTAGGAAAAATAGAGTCGCATTTAAAAGTTCTTACTTAGGGGAAGAAGTTTTAAATGCGTTTTAAAGTTTTAAAAGTTTTAAAAGAGGTAACAAATGTGCAAAACACATTGCATCTCTATCATAAATTACTGTCCTGACAAGAGCCGGTTATTTTTTCCGAAATCTCCAGCTCCCTTTGCAGCAAAGTGTCTCCCGTCTACAGAAGTATCTCGAGGCCTGCATCTTACTTCGGAGATTCATTTTTGAATTTCAATGCTTTTAGCGAATCTTAAGTTCGCACATTGACCAGCTAGGTATAGAATGTGGGTCGCATTTTATTGTGCAATTGGGAGACTGCTCTTAACCTGCACGACGCAAAATTATTTTATTGTGGTCTCAGAAATAACTGAGACGTTGAAGCATATCCCTTGATAACTAAGCACAGAGAACCACAATAGCTGATAAATATTAGGATAGTCCCACTTGATCCTGCAATGCGTTATTTTTGTTCACGCATACTCTTACAGATACACGATCACTTTGGCGATTGCCACTCTCTCTACGTGATGTACATGACGACCGTGAACGCAGCTTGTAATGGAGGAGTTAAAATCTTCGTAAGTGGCAGTAAATTTTCTTTTCTGGGCTTGGCGTCATGCTTGAGTAGTGAAAATAGTTGTCATGTTAATAAAATAACTGTTCAGGATGACCTTCAGGTGGATTCGAGTCGTAGAATCCACTGAGATCAAACAAAGTTTTTAAAGAGAAACCTAATTTAGCCGGAATTTAGAATTCGCTGGCATGCCACTCTGCGTTGTAAGGGGTTTTGGGGAGAAAGACTGGAGGAGAGCGGTGCGGGAAATAAATAAATACATTAAATGTAATCTATTCAATAATAAAGTGAGAAGATAAATCTGTTCATTAAATGCATACTAAGTTGCAACGGCGAATCATGTTATGCCATGAAATGATGGATGGCGTAGCCGACAGATGGGCTGAAAAAGTATACAATGCGTGAAAAATGCGCAAAACTAATACAGAAACTGGAATTAGGACTTGTGGAGATCTGGAACCCAATTTAAATATGGAAATAAAAATTCAGTGCATGCCTGTTTCCTAGGGCAGGCAAAGGGAACTAAAATACTTTATATTGCTAGGATCGCTGAAGAGGTCTTCTCAATAATATGTTCACAATACGCACGCTCGTCAGCATAGGCAGAGCACTTGAGCAGGATGTGCTCAACAGTTTCGATTCAGTCGCAGTTCTCAGAACGTGGTCTGTTCATTTTACCAAAACGGTATCGCAAGCCGTTGTAAATGTAGCGCTCAAGCGAAGTGGGTGATAATTAGTTTCCAGATGACGAAGGATTCTGGGAGGCTGTCTTGATCATAGATGTGGGTCGACAGAGTTAAGAAATTGAAGGGACTGAACGATGTAAAGTTCAATGCAAAAGAATAACATGCTATGCTTAAGATGCACTTAGAATGTGGCGGGTGAGCTTAGCGAGGTAGCGATGCGGGTTTGCTAAAACATGCGCTTAATGCCTGAGATGACAGGGAACGGATTCGATTATTTCCATTTCATTACAAAAGCTTATTTAATGAAGCTACCAGCCGTGTATTAAAATGCATCATAGGAGCACATTGTGAGTGATGTGGCAAGCGCAGATCCAGTTCTAGTCTAGCCGCACCGTGCAGCATAAAATGATAACGCTTCCAGGTTAACCACCAATACTCATTGGTGTCTATAGTGGTATGTAGCTGCTGTAGGCACTGGCGGTACAACCGGTCTGCGAACCTACAAGAATTGAACGTGACATAAAGCTCGGTTACATTTCAAGCTGCTCTATGGGAAGAATTGTTCACTTTAGGCACAGTCTTCGACGAAAATATACACCTCAAGGTGTTCGCTTCTTAGCCCTGTAACGGCTGGAAGAAATACTTGAATACATAATCAAGCTAGATAAGAGTGAAGATGTGATTTGCATCTACGAGATTTAGAACTCCGGAGGTGATGAACGAGCCCCGTCACGGGGCTTAAAAGCAAATCCCTTGGGCTGTATACATTTTACAAATGCTGCACGCGTGTTCTATTAAGAATAAATAAAGTACTAATAATCGATTATTTTCTATTTTCTGGCGCTTTTAGTCTGGCTTTTGGTTCTGCGTCTGGTGGTACCTCGTCCTGGGGATTCCAGCATGGATGGTGGCGCTGGCAACGTCCACCTTATACGCCAGGATTTACGCCACGGCTGACAGCGATATCGGTTAAATATGGTACGTTATGCTGATATACTTATTTGCCAGCAGGCGATTACTAAGACCGTGTTTATTGTTGTCTACACCCTGGAACACAGTGGTAGTATAGGGGGGTATTTTTTAAAAATCGCTTACAAACTAGCATCCCAAAAATTACGAGAGATGCGTGTGTAGGTCTGTGCAGGCGTGCTTTACAGCATGGCGGACCTTATATTCTTCTTACCGTTCGATGAGCACAAATATTTACTTAAAACCTTATTCACCCTTCATATTACTGACCTTGAGGGGCAATGCTATTATGCGAAATTGAAGGTCGTCCGCATCAAACTCGAACATGTTTGTACATTTGCGTAGGCAATAGGGCTATTCGAAATAAGGAATCTGGAAAAATGCGCATTTGAAAGCTCGTTATTTTGGCTTTCTCGAATCGCATGTTTATATAGTGCGTTGTTAAGCATGATAATGTCTAAACAATGGCGTTGCCTTCTTCTACATCATCGAACACACTAACAGCATCAATATCTGCTACATGACAACAGCGATAGCCATTTATTTTGAATATTGAAAGACCTGGAATGCTGACACAAAGCTTCCAAAAGAGTATTTTTGAGGTTTGATAATTTTTACAATCCACAGCTTAAGAGAATTTGGAAACAGGGCTTACATTCATGTTCACGTCCTTAATTTTCGTAAATTATTATTCCCGCTAAAATAATAATGGAAGTTGAATAGTTAATTGCAGTTAGATCATCGTCTATCTTGTACATTATGTCCTCCTCGCTGTAAAACCCAACTACACAAACTACAAAGAACAAATGTTGCAGCGTTTGTTTTCTAAATACCTATTTTCAAACTGTAGACAAACAACCCTGGATGGTGCAACGACAAGAAAATTGAAAAATTCAAGTAGAATGATAGCATTGACAGCCGCGAGCTCTAGAGAAATAAGATGATTAGAAGAAGATAACCAGGTGACATGTAGTCGGAGTCAGTGTAGAGATAGTCACTTTAAGGTAAACCAAATTGAGCAAAGTTACCTAGCGCAGTTTGTTTGTGAAAGACAAATGAAATGCATCATGTTGATTATCTTTCTTGCAACCTTGTCCACTACTTTTGAGTAAAACGATATTTGGTTCAGTAAGAATGTTTCTTTGCCTACTGGCAAAGTGATAACTTTAGAATAGAGCAGGACTCAGTTCAAGCAAGAATTGTCAGAGGGAAGCAGTATTGGGGAAAGGACAAGGTATAGTAAAAATGGAACACCTTTTCTACATTCTCGTAAGTGTACAGATGCAGTTTGAATTTTTACGGCAGGCGAGTGCTCGCTGTATTTATTTATTTATTTATTTATTTATTTATTTATTTATTTATTTATTTATTTATTTATTTATTTATTTATTTATTTATTTATTTATTTATTTATTTATTTATTTATTTATTACTTATATTTACAACCTGTTGTGAGGACTGTACAAAGAAGATAGGCGTCAAGCTAGCTAAATATTAAATGGGTTAAAAAAGGCAAAAAATGTAGCACTACTGGTCAGGCTACAACTCTCATTATATCCTGTTATTGGGTACGCAAGAAAGAAAAATATGTCTTTTGGAGATGAGTCATTTGAGAAGTAGGGTGGTTATGGCCAGTCTTGATAGTAGGAAACGTCTTACGAACTGCGAGATGTATGACCATGATTGCTATAAAATAAGAGGAACAAATTGAATTTGTTCAAAGTTGGTCTTTAACGTTATTAACCTTACACTGACGGGGGCGGGGGAGCTTCCATACATTTCTTTTTTTAAATGAGCCTACCAGCCCTCCGATGTATTCTCTCGAGTTTGTTCTTTTTTCTGGAAGATTCTGTGTATTAATCCCACGCTTCGCGTTCACAATCAATTATAAGCCCTATTAGGCCAGAACACGGAGGGTAAATTGAATGCCACCATTTTGAGTGTGCCTGTAGCGCAATTTACAGGCGCTGCAGCGAAACGACGGCTCTGTACTCCAAAAGGAGGCGGCCACGGGTATGCATAGCGTTTGCGCTTTTACGTTTGCTGAAGGCTTTCGCGACCGGCTGCTTGCAAAATATTCGAAAGTGAATTTCATCCTCATGGCAAGTCTTCTGCACATCTATCCATGATAGGGGAAAGCATAGCGTCCACAAGTGGAACAAGTGGTTCGTTTAGTGCATGATATCTTTGCATGGACACTACTGCTCTGACTTTTCCAATTTGACTGGCACGCCCAATATTATGCTATGTACCTGCAAAATCCTTTCAGTACAGAATATGTTTTATCTTCGCGTGGTGTTTGCAATAATCTGTCGCCACCCGCACCTCGCATACAGGCCTAATGCCGCAAGTTCAAGTAAAAGCCAGCTCCACCCCCAAGGGTTTGACGCCATAGCGTTTCACACACACGAACGATGTTCACTTTTTGAATGTTTGCTTTGTCTTCTATTCAAATTTTGACCTTATTTTTTTTCTAACAGCAAAAATTGGCTTTCCATCATGAGCAGTTAGACACCTTTGAACGCCATTTTTCATTTTTTTTTTAAATAACGGACTGACAAAATATACACCTTAAATTTTCTTGATTAGCATCATAATGTATTGCCGTTTCATCTGCGCATGTGTAATCTTTGAATCCCTTTTTTCCATGTTTTCATTTTGAATTATGTCTATCGCCCTGCTGCGGTGGTGCAATGGTAAGACGTCCGACTAATGCGCTGGAGCACCCGGGTATGATCCCGACCGCTGGCGGCTGCGTTTCGATAGAGGCGATTCTTTACTTTTTCAAGGGATTAGTGGATTACAATGCTTTCATCAACTGGTCATCACTTATCACACACCAAGTAGTCATAAATCAGTAGAACCGCGCATTATCATACGATTTTTTTTTAACGCAGCCGCCGATTATTTGCGACACGTGGTGCTGCAAAACTACTAATATTACTATGACGCCGATAGCTTTTAGCATACAAAGGTAACATGCACATACCAGAGCCGCTCGCTCACCTGGTGGACGCTGTGCTTGTGCCTGCCAACGGAAGATGGGAGAACAGCCTTGTCGCGAAGATTAAATGAACTTTCCACGATTTTATGAGCAACCAATCGCGAAAACTTCAAACAAATGTGAAAGCGCAAGTGCTCCATAGATCAGCGGCCGCCTTGTAGGCCTTGTGTGACCTCAGCACAGTCGTGTTGCTGCAGCGGCAACAGATAGCGCGGCAGCCCTCGAAATATGGCGATGTTAAATTCATATTCAGTGTTCTGGTCTATGTAGTTTAGCAGGGCTTAAAGTTAGAAACAGCATTTTTCTGAACAGTTTTATCATCCTAGGTGTTATTTCCCTTAAATGGTCTTTAACTCTAAGTTGCTTTACTGTGGAGATATTTTTCCCATAAGGCGGTTCGACAGGGGAGGGGGAAGCATTCATTTCTCTCCCACCCATTTTTCGGTGGCCCAGCAGGTATGAGTACCACGTTTGAATCAGTTTGAAGGTGCTCCCTCATATTTGGGGAAGAGAATTTTAAAATGTCGTGGTCTCTGTGACTGAACTTAAGTCGTAATCCCTCTGCTTATCTAGCAATCAAAATCTCAATGAACAACACGATGTCTTTCGTAATAATATAATCTGCAAACAAATGCTCGAATGTCAGTCGCAGTTGTTTATCTCTAATTCTGGGCTTGGATGTGCATCATTTGCTTCGCAACATTATAATTTAGTAAAAAAAAAAAAGAATGGATGTGCTTAAGCATCATGTTTACTGGTATGTCGTGAAGCATTAGTGGCTCCCATCAGCGGCAACTCTTGCGGATCCACTTTGCTCCCTCGACTGGTGATGACGTTACCAGTACAGTGCCTAGCGACTGTAGTTACCAGGCGACTCACGCATTACAAAGCTTACCTCGCCAGGCGTCGGATCCAGGCGTCCGTGCAGCGCCTTTAATTTGGTGCTTCCTCGAACGCCGCACCACAGAGCATATAGAAATAGACGCAGCACAGCAATCAGCGACGTTGTTGTTGTGGCTGTAGGAAGAAGGAAAAGAAAATGCACGGGCCTGTTACTGGCTCTGTATCTGAGGGCTCTGCCCTGATGGGGCTGGTGCAGGTGGGTCACCGCTGCATGCGGCGGGGGCTGGCCGGGCACCGAATTTTTATCTGTTGTAGGCCGTCATTGCACACGCCACCGCTGGTGGTGGACGACGGCCGTTGTTGCGGCGCGCGCCTTTCTTTCCCTCTTGCTTTTCTTTCTTCTCTATATTCTCTTCTATCTGCACGAGGCAGCGGAGGTGGCTCAGCTACAGAGCCAGTAGCAGGCCCGTGCATTTTCTTTTCATTCTTCCTACAGCCACAACAACAACAACAACTCTGTATCTGAGCCATCCCCGCTGCTTCGTGCGGACAGAAGAGAAAATAGAGAAGAAAGACAAAGAGGGAGAGAAAGACACGCGCCTCAACAGCCGTAGTCCACCACAGAAGCAGTAGCGGGTGCAATGACAGCCTATAACAAATAAAAATTCGGTGGCATGCTAACCCCCGCCGCAAGCGGCGGTGACCTATCTGTCCCAGCCTATCAGGGCCAGGATCAGCCATCAGCGACGTAAACCGAACTGTAAAGGAAATTTTTGTAAGCGCACGGTTCAGGTGTCCACAGCGCAAGTGTGACAGATACTGCGCCTTTCCCTTCCTGTGAACCAGTTATTATTGATTAATATTATTAACAATGAAAAAGAGAGAAAGTGGTGCCGTAGTGGAAGGCCTCGGATGACCACAAAGCTTCCTTCATGACTGTAAAGAATTGTTAGTGGAGTGGCATATGTTAGAAAAATTAAAATGTTTTCTGTAATTGTACACGCATGTCTTGCTCGAAATCTTTGCCTGAATTTATCGAAAAGGAGAAAAAGCTGACGAGCTGCGGTCAAATTTCGCATTAGGAAGTAACGTAATCATCGGCAAATTTTTTTCAAGATGAAGTTATAATTGGTTCACAGGAAAGGCGCAGTATCTGTCACACTTGTTCTGTGAACACCTGAACCGGCACCACAAAGAACTATTAAAGTTCTTCCCTTCAAAGTTTTTCAATGTCAAATTTGCTTTATGCTGACGGCTTAAAAATGTATCGTAGCAAATTTCGCTTTAAGAAACATTCTGCAGTAGAGAAATGTGAAAGACTAAGCACTGCTGCTGCATACGGTATATCGCGCTTCCCCTGTCGAACACAACCAGCATTTCGCTGAACGCCTTAATGTTCATCGGAGTTCTGCAATTGGTTTACAGGAAAATAAAGGCGCAGTATCTGTAACTCGCAGAATCTCGTTGGCGCATCTCGCGGACAAATCTGCAAATGAGAGATTGGACAGTACGCCGTCGCGCCTGTCGCGTGGCGTTCCTTAGCGCGCGTCCGTTCCAAGTGTGGCATTGGCGGTACTGCGCCAGCAGCTCGTCATCGGGCCCCCTAAATTTGCATAGGCAGTAACGCTAGACAAGGAGATCACATCTCTAGGAATCCCAGTAGCAGGCCCGTGCATTTTCTTTTCCTTCTTCCTACAGCCACAACAACAACAAATCTCGCGCGAGTGAGGTGACCATGAGCCAAGAAATGCTTTCGCCTTAAGCAGCCTCTGCTGTCTGACAGAGCCCCGAATCTGAAGTGTCTTCGGTGACGCGCTTAGCCATTTTCCTTTTTTTTTCATCGATGACAGTAAGAGGCCGAACGAAGTGTTCCGTTATTACGTCTATGCAGATTGCGAACGTGCTTAATGGGGCTCTTGGAGCTTCACTACTATGACCTCATGGCTGGCGACTGGCGTCGTGGACATAGCTCAGGACCTCCAGAGAACCAGGCTTTTAACCGCTTCACTGCTAAAACGTTCTGTAAACTGTTTTGCTTGAATGTGCGTGTGTCTGCATCATTCTATCTGCAATCACACACACACACACACACACACACACACACACACACACACACACACACACACACACACACACACACACACACACACACACACACACACACACACACACACACACACACACACACACACACACACACACACACACACACACACACACACACACACACACACACACACACACACACACACACACACACACACACACACACACACACACACACACACACACACACACACACACACACACACACACACACACACACACACACACACACACACACACACACACACACACACACACACACACACACACACACACACACACACACACACACACACACACACACACACACACACACACACACACACACACACACACACACACACACACACACACACACACACACACACACACACACACACACACACACACACACACACACACACACACACACACACACACACACACACACACACACACACACACACACACACACACACAAACTCTGTAGAGTAATCAGTACAACATTAAATATCAGAAAAACTGTTAACATTGCATTTTTTCTTCAAGTTGCAAACTTTAGTTATATAAAGGCTAATAAGGGTGTACTTACGAGTCTCGAGTAGTTTCTTCTGCTCTACGTAACGCGTTTTACTCTACACGCAGCATGTACTGTGCGAGTCGTTTCCTGTGCGCACAATGGTTGATAGTATTTCAGGCAGGCAGGCAGGCAGGCAGGCAGGCAAATTGATAAAGTGATAAAGTGAGCGAAATATGAACGTTTATAAGCTCTTGAAGCGCCAACTGACTCGCATAATTTCTTCCAGTCACGCAGCTGCCGGCTTTTCGGGATAGGTTTCATACAGGAAGGCAAAGAAGAAATGAATGTGCGACCTTTGACGTATTCTGTCGTCTAACTAACTAACTAACTAACTAACTAACTAACTAACTAACTAACTAACTAACTAACTAACTAACTAACTAACTAACTAACTAACTAACTAACTAACTAACTAACTAACTAACTAACTAACTAACTAACTAACTAACTAACTAACTAACTAACTAACTAACTAACTAACTAACTAACTAACTAACTAACTAACTAACTAACTAACTAACTAACTAACTAACTAACTAAAACTAACAAACAAACAAACAAACAAACAAACAAACAAACAAACAAACAAACAAACAAACAAACAAACAAACAAACAAACAAACAAACAAACAAACAAACAAACAAACAAACAAACAAACAAACAAACAAACAAACAAACAAACTTACTAACTAACTAACTAACTAACTAACTAAATAAATAAATAAATAAATTAAGTACAGTGGGAAGGGCGTCACGCTCCAGGCACTGTCTGGCGAGAGGCAGTAAGAGGTGAGCCGAGGGCAAGGCCCTGACTACCGGTAGGCGCCAGTGCGAGCCCTTCCGCCTATGCACTGAAGAGGGAAGAGCACTGCTTCTTAGTTCTGTGTGCTCAGAAACAATGCGGGTAAGAGTGAACGTGACTGTGAGCTTCTACGCCATTGTTTTCGAAAGGCTCCGCTGAGGGAGAGAATGCATCCAATTCAAAACTATTCAGACATTTTAACGCACTTAAGGCTAGGATGAAGGGTAGACGCCCTCTCTCTCTCTCTGCAAGCGAGAAGTCATCGGTCGAAAACTGCAGATGAATAAACGAATAGTGTAAATATTCATGCCATATCCCTCTGAACTCTACCTCTTTGAACTGTACAGTTTGGTATATACTTACCAGGAAAATGAGATCTCCCTAAGGTACTCAATCCCCCGCTACTGATCGGATGGGCCAACTCGGGCACGGATCACCAGCGCAAGCTAGTGGAGTGTGTCCGCTTGGACGCCCATTCCAATCTGAGTCCGGAATAGGGGACTCGATTAGCTCATATTTATTGACTGGAAAATGTTTTCTGTCTCTGTACCTTTTTGCCATTTTGCTCATGCCGTCAATTTCTAGCATCAGGACGCGCCTTCCCCTCCTCAATGGTGCGGTGAAGAACAGACGGTGACCCCTTTCCCCAGGGAAACAAAAAACAAAAATCAGCCCAGAGCTTGATTGCACCATCCGCGCTAACGCAGCGAGGGCTCCCCTCACTGCGTTGGAAGTCTCGCTGCGTTGGAAGCCGTGGAAGCCAGCTAGCTGAAGTTTTGAAATTGGTGTTACAGATCACAACCATCCGGTGAATTTTTATGGAGGCCTATACTTTAGCACTCAAGCCATTTCATGTTTCAGCTGTCTGTATGAGTTGGCATAAGAAATACTGAATTTGAATTCACCTACGAGGCTACGAATGTCCCTGAGTAGGCTTTATTGTTTTTCACTGAAGGCCTCCCAATAGAGTCTTCATTGACGATAGTCGATTTTTCTTTTCACTATCGCAGAACATGTACAATAATCAAGACTAGATGATGACAATGTAATTGTTTTTCTTATCTGATACGCGCCGGTAAATCAAGTTGCTGTATTGTTGTTTTTTGTTTGATAAAGTGAGCGAAATATGAACGTTTATAAGCTCTTGAAGCGCCAACTGACTCGCATAATTTCTTCCAGTCACGCAGCTGCCGGCTTTTCGGGATAGGTTTCATACAAGAAGGCAAAGAAGAAATGAATGCTGCGACCTTTGACGTATTCCGTCGTTGCCACTTTGAGATATATCCTTGGGTTTATCTTGAGAGTCGCTTGTTAGCGCAGCCGAAACGGATGCACATTTGACGGAGATCGTAGTGCACAATCTCCGTCAACTTCCTGTCGCTAATGGCTTCGATGCGTCGTCATTGGGGCCTTCGAGAGTTCTCAGTGAGTGTTTGAAGTCAAACAAAGCTTCGAACGGACGTTCTCTGGGAGCAGACAAAGCTTCTTCCGAAATGATGTACAAGGTGCTGGCTTTGGTCCTTTCTCTGGCCGCTTTTCACAGCCACTTGACTTCGAGCGAGACGACTAAGCCTCCTGCACCAGGAGAAACACATCCTCCGGTTCCCACTGGGCCGGTGCCCACGCTGGAAGTGAAGGATGTGGTCGTCGTTGAAGGTAAGCGCGGGCGGCGGCCGTCGCTCAACTCTTAGGCTGTTCGTGCTCAGCCATTGGTGCGAAGGAACTGACTGAAGCCTCCACCCACGCCGTTACCTATAAAACAACTCTCTTTATAGAGGGGAATATATTCTGGGGAATACATATATACTTAAGCATTTGTGGACGAAGTTAAAAAGCTGATTCAGTGAGTAAGAGAAATTTTTGTGGCTCTTCTTAAACGTGGAAAAAGGTAACTGAAAAATAAATTATATAGAAAATTTCCCAATGAGGAATAAGTTTCAGCTAGGAAGCAGTTACTCGTTAGAATACACCCAAGAGCATTCACATGGCTCCAAACAAAATATGCATGACTTTCTCCAAAGCTTCGAGTTAGAAGTCATATTCTGTCTGGGTTCTGGCTGAGAAGCGGAGTCATCGTCTGCGTATGGAAAGACGATCTACCAGGTTTCATTTGCAGGTGTATGACGTCCCTCAAGTGGACTCCAGGCACGTGCTCCGTCGGGGTGAACAGTAACGGTAGTAGTAGTAGCAGCATTGGTAACTAACCCTAGAAAGATTGGCGTAATCGGCAAAGGCCGCCGTTTTCTCTTCTCGCCGCCTCTCCTCCCGTACTCACAAAAGCATGGTGCACCACGTTGTCAGCTGCATGACGTTTTGTTCACCAAATCGGAGGCACGTATGCTGATGGTACATGCCGCAAGGAGTTTCTAGTCTAGACTTGAGGCCTTAGAAATGTAGATAGGCGCTCATAGGTGGAGAATCTGTAAGCAGCTCACTCAAACTCGACTCCTAATATGGCGGCGTTTAATAACAGAGCGGCCTTAACAGGTACGCACTCTGCTATCCACATGTTGCTAACAGTAATCGATTGCAGTGTAATCGGCAGGCACTCTCAGATCATGAAAGGAACCCTACCAGTAGCCCTGACGAGAAAGTTGTATGTCAGCTGTGCCTTACCGCTACACATCTATGAGAGAGAAAGGTGGAAACTCACGAAAAGTGTTGAGTGTAAACAAGGGACAACGCAGCGAGCTACAGCGAGGAAAAAGAGGTGTAAATCAGCAACGTCAAAAGACAGGAAGCATGCCGAGTGGCTGAGGTAATAAACTCGAGAGCTGGCATTTTAGTGGAAATCAAGACAAAAAAAAATGGGCATAGACAGGCAACGTAAAGAGAAAGGAAGATAACATGTGCTTATTAGCAGTAACAGACGGCTTTCCTTGAAGAGGAGAATGTAGCAGGTGGCGGCAGAAGGTTAGGTGGGTGGATAAGATTAAGTTGGTTTTGGCGATAGGCTGCTCGGAGCTAGCAGAGCACCGGATTAGTTGGAAGGATATTTGAAAAGTATTTACCTTGCAGTAGCCGTATTCAATTGATGATGACGAGGATATACAAAACACCCAGAAGTACAGCTGCCGAATTGCATTGCGGCCGATAATACCATTACAGCAGATTACAGGGGACAGATTACCGCACTTTTCCTTAATTTGCACTTCTTACGACGGCTCCCATATGAGGTCCTACATGTCGGATGCTGTGTATATATTTATGGTCTGGCTTTCTTTAGTTTAACGTTCCAAGGCGACAGAGACTATGGGAGGCGCCGTAGTGGAGGGCGCCGGATAATATCGACCACCTTAGATTTTTTAACGTGCATAGAGTACTGCTCTGCGCCCCCATTGAAAACGATTGCCGCTGCCGGTACCGAACCTGGGTCTCCCGGCTCCGTAGCTGAGCGCCTGAAAAAGCCAACGTGCAGCGCTCTGATGCGCGCATGTATCTGTGTCTGTGCGTGCGTGTATGCTTGTGTTCGTACTTCTCATTGCGTGTATGTCTGTGCGTGCGTGTGCGTGCATGTGCGTATGTGTTTGTGTTTGTGTGCGTTTTCCTGAGTTTTTGCGTGCGTACTTAAGTATATGTGTGTGCGTGCATGTTTGTTTTGTGCCGGGTCTCCCACAATACGTACACCAATTGGAATAACATAGATACTTCTTTGCCTTACTTTTGTGACTATGTGCGCAGTACATGCTCACAAAATGCAGAACTCGGATACACATGCGGGAAAATTTATGTTGTAAGCTGTAAAATACACTTCAGCTAATATAAAAGAAACAAATTTTTTATTTCATTTTTTATTGTGAATTCATCTTCATTTGAGACTTCAATTTAATTTTCAGGACGATGTTCTTGGGGTGGTCTGATGCTGGAGTCGTCCACGCTGAACCTAATGAAGGAACCTTGCGAAGCCTGGACGTGCGACGCTGAGAACTTCACTGTCACCATTCAGAGGTAACAGGTGTCATTGGGGAGCTGGAAGATATATCGTGACAACAGCACAAGCGACGTGGATTACAGGAATCTGCTTCTGCGTTGTTCTGGTGCTAGTGTTTGAGACCACACAAAGATAAATGCGAAAAAAAAAATCAGCGAGTATTTATTCCAGCTCTCCAAACGAAGCACATTGTAAACGCGCTCATTGTGACTTCTCCGTACAGGAGGACATCAGCCCCCCAAAATTCAACACAGTCAAACATTGTTCACGCAGTCGGTTGCTGCTAATACTTAAACTCTCTCACCGCAAAAAAAAAAAGAAACATGAAATATTATGAGAAGAAGAACGCGTGCGCAAGGAATCAGCTAGCCCATGCACGTGCAAGAATTCAGCGCTGTTTAATATTTATATAAAAACCAGGTGTTTCAGCGAAGTTGAACTATATTTGTTTAAAATAGCATTTTTACTAAGATTGAACAGTCGTAGACAGTTATGACAGACATGATAAAAACATAGATAATGTTAAGTCGTACACTGATTAAATAATTGCTGACCATTAACGTTTTATGTATTAGAGATAGCAGTCTAGTTACAATTAGATATTTGTATCTAGGCCATAACAGCTTTTACAATCTCGAAAATGCTACTGCACTCGCCGCTGTGGATTAGCATATCTTGTAAACGTTTCGTTATATAGTAAGGGCTTGCTGAAAATCCGCGCTTTAAGCACCGGTACTGCTCTTCGCATCGTCAATCATTGGCGCCAGTATCAGGCCTCTTTAAGCTCTGCTCCACGTGGGCTGGAGCAGCAATCAGGGACGAACGCCACGCCGCAGTTGGCAAGATGGCGTACACTTAAGCAATGGAGTAACGGCATTGGGGGCTTTTCTTAGAGCGACGATTTTTCGAATCGTGCATTTTCCACGATATCCAGACAGGTGAAAGTTTGTTGAGCCCCAATGCTAAGGGTATGTGCGTTTTCGAAATTCTACTTGCTGTGGCTATAACTACTGTCCTGCTGCAAATTTAATTTTAACTAAATGGCTAACTATAATAACTAAAACGGTAGTTATCAAGAATAAGTTAACCAGATTACTAATTACCATTATCCACTTGATGCCTGATTTCCACCAACAATTGCATGTTGGAGAAGCTTTTTTTTTGTAGATCAGAATAAAATGCCTGGTAAACATTCACTGAACCAACCGGTATATCGTTGTTCTATTTCTATGTAGCTTTTGCGGTGTAAATTTTTAAGCGTTCATAAAAGCATTCGCTGAGTTAGGTAAATGTGAGAACGTGGCGTAATCCAGTGCGCACGTGCTTTTTGGTGCCCTTATCCCCCTGATCGGCTGATGGAAGCCTTAAAATAATTGTAATGCAGGCACTTTGAGTCAGGATGTGCTTTATATAAAATTACACTTCTCAAAATGTCAAGGAAGATGTTCATTAAGTAGGAATTTTTATGCAAAAAGTACTGGAAGGTGTAATTTGCGCTTGCTATGTCTATATTGTTTCGATTAAAGCTAAAGTATCCCACAGCTGTAATGGTGGCACACACAGTCTTCAGCGATTACTTCCTTCCATGACCAAAATATAACTGTAGTTAGGCAAGAGTAGAACGAGATATTTTCAGTTATAGGAATAAGGAGATCCATATGTAGATGTATACATAATGAAAGATTTGTTAAACTCATTGGCAAAGCTGATTAATATGTGCATGGAACAGAGTTTTATGTAATCGGTTACTTGTAATGAAAATATATTGAGGAGCTTTGTAATAAAGTAACTACATATTCAAACAACTCTCATTGCAATTCAATAAATTTTTGGTAATTGATTAGCAGTTATCAGTTCTGTGCAGAGGGGGCTATAGCGGCGAAAGCGCCTCTGACAATGGCTGACTGGCTTGTTGTTGCCCTGTCCGCGGTATTCGTTATTCGTCTAGCTTCTGCGGGCATGTATTGCAGTTCGCCGTTTTAGGGTCAAACGCATGTCTAGTCAAAGACGACGTCATGGGCTCCACCAGTTTTAGGCGGAAGAGGTTGAGGTTGTTGCTCGCTACAGGTGGGGTTAACCTTTCGGGTTCTGCCGGCAATTGCCCCATCATAATGTCAATTAAATAGTATTTAGTGCCCACAAATTAGGCAGATACGCACAATCGCACGCGACTACTCTGACGATCTAGAGTCAAGATCCGCGTGCTGTAGGAAAACTAAAAGAAGGCTTGAACGCCCCTTTCTTCAAACCGGTTTTCTAGACAATGTCCAAAAGGAGACTACGAGGGACTCCTGTTTTCTTGAGAGAAGCGAACAACACACTCCTCTCCCACTCTACCTTGGACAGCACACAATGTAATGTTCCTTATCCCGGCACATAGCAGACATGGAACGAATGGGATACAATGATGGTATATGCGACAAAGTATTACCCGAAGAATACAACCGGCCTTGTACATGTTTCCCCACTGCAAGCCCGCTCTGATGTCCCAATAAAAGCGTCGACACTACTGTTGCAGTTTTAGCGAACAATAACTTTTCACAGCGCCAACAATGAAGCGGGGCGCTTCATAGAAGATGCAGAAACAGGCTTCGAAGCATGGCGCTTCTACGGGCGGGTGCGCAAGGTGTTAGCACTTATTAAAGGGAGATCAGTGACAACTTTGAAAAATAACTCCTTTTAAAAATTAACTGCGTGTAAAAAAAAAGGTTCAAGCAAGCCGCACCAGTTTATGGCAGTCTGAGCGAGTTTGCCTTATAGCAATAAAGTTGAGAGAGAAGCAACGCAATTTTAATCCGTTGCTGTTATTTAATTATTTGGTACTTTTCTGTTACTGTAACTGACCGCTGTAGTTCGTTAGATTCGAAATGTAGTGATTGTAAATGTAATCGGTTACTTACTTTTTGTAATGTGTACAAGATTGATGTGAAGACACGAGCCAATCCCTCTGTACACGAGGGTGATTCAAAAGCTCTTCAGGTGCAGATGAGTGATGTTCATGAACAACCATGATTCAAATTAGAGCCTGATTAAAAAAAAAAAACAATATACTACTTTGAGAAGAGCAACCTTGGGAGAGGAATTGTGGTGCAAAATGTGAATTAAATAAAAAAAGAGCTTGTTCATGAGAAAGAAAAGAGTGTTACTCTTTGAACGTTTTTTTTTTATGCTAAGATGAAATTAAATAACGAAGGCGCGTTCAGAAAACCTGTAGCGATGCACGGAGCACAGGTGAGACAAAAACGCTAATAGGATTATAATAAAACGTCCTCTGGCTGTCAATGAGTGACAGGCATTGAAAACGTCCCGTGTTCAAAAAAAAAAAAAAGGCCTGGATCTCAACTTACGTGCTTTGAATAACGAGTCGCTCGGCAAGGCTGTGTTTTTGTTTTGGCAGTCTCGGCAACATCTCCGTATGTTAATTGCAAGCTGCGGAGTGCAGAAAGGGTGAACGTTTTTTTTTTTTTTCATTCCAACCTACAAACTTAGTTTCAGTATTAGACAAGTTCGCCAAGATCCCGATTTATGAACAGCGGAGCTTTTACATCATGGTGCTCCTTTGTTTAGCTGTGGCCAGTTCTCGAGACTGGAATCGATGTGACAAGCAGTGGTTTGCATATCAGTTTGCGCTCTTCTGTTTCGCTAATTAGCTAAACAATGAGGCTAACTACAACAATCGGCCTTCAAGGAAAAGCGGTCAATAGAAAATATAGAAAAACCCCCGGAGGCTTTCTTTTAATCAGTTAGTATGGAAAGATCCAAGCAGATGCCGATATTTAGGCATAGATATATTACCCCCTGCTGTTAACTTTTCCTTAAGCATAATGTTACCAAGGCATCAGCGGCGACAAATAAGCTAATTTTGAGTTTGTGTTAAACGCCATGCTATTCGTAGCAAGCCGGAATTCAGGTTATTTTCTTAAAGTGTGACGGAAGAGTCGGCGGTGCTTTAGTAGTAGTGGCATTTTGCTGCATATAGGTGGTTTCGATAGCGAGCAGTAGCAGCCGTGCTTTCATGAAGATGAAAAGTGGAAAGTGTGTGGCTTTCAAAGAAATTTACCTTATGTCTTCAACAAGGCGTTCCTGATACCTTCCTCTGTGGACGCAACAATAGACTGTAACGAGTTACAGAAAGATGTCAACTCAATATGCGAATGGTGCGCACGAAACGCTCTTATGCTCAACTGGAACAAAAGGGTAGCTATTTCGTTCACTAGAAGGAAGAAGCGGGGGTGGTGGTGGTTTGTGGGGTTTAACGTCCCAAAGCAACTCAGGCTATGAGAGACGCCGTAGTGGAGGACTCCGCAAATTTCGACCACGTGGGGTTCTTTAACGTGCACTGACATCGCACAGCACACGGGCGTCTTGCTTTTCGCCTCCATCGAAAAGCTGCCGCCGAGGCCGGGATTCGATCCCGCGTCCTTGGGAACAGTAGTCGAGCGCCGCAACCACTGCGCCACCAATATTGTATAACTACAGTGCAGATGGTAATCTTGTAGGTCGTGCTAATGTTGTCAGCAACTTGAGTGTATACCTGGATTCACAGCTGACATTTAACGCCCAGGCTAACAACGTAACATTCTCGAGTTTCCGGTTTTTAGGCATCATTACACGTGCTACTGGGAGTTTCAGATCGAAAGATTGCCTTCTGCTCCTGCACAAATCGCTTGTCTTGTCAAGATTGAATCTTTGCAGTGTAGTCTGGAACTCTTTGACAATATTATCACGCAGTGGGCCCCAGGTGAACGTGTACAGAATCGCTTTATTAATGTGAAAGCATTACTTCGCTATGTTCACAGATTTCTGTTCACAGACCGCGTCCGCAGACCGCGTACGCAGAATGTGTCCGCAAAATTGTGTCCACAGCAGTTGTGAGTAATTGAGAAGAGGTAGAAGTTAATGAGTGGTGTCAATCGATAGAGGGTAACGTAATGTTGTGTCTGAAAAAATAATTTGGCCAATAAGTTATTTAGGTAATTAATTAGAGGCAGAAATGTAAAAGCAAAGGCGAAAATGGTCTCATTAGCCAATGGTTTGCGGCCAAATTTGAATTTATGAAATAATGAAATAGTTAAATATGTCAGTTAGTTAGGGTGACGTCAAGATGTATCAAATACTAAATAGTTATTTAAATTAGTCAATTAAGGTAACGTTCAGGATGTGACGTCACGCAACCGGAAGTAGAGCCGAAAAAGGGCATAGGAAAGGATTGGCGCGCAATTTCAAAGTACCAAAGACTAAAATGGGTAAACAAGAAGTGAATTAAGCAACTAGAAGAAACTAGAAGTAACCAGAAGCAACCAACAGCAGCAGCCGTGCTTTCGCATTACTCCAATGCAGATTCTGCAGTGCTCTTTATTTTTCGATTTCATTATGATCGACATTTAGGTCGACAATATTACTTTGACTACAGCCGCCCGTTGTCGTCTCTAAAGCTTGTTTAACTCTCCACACGACGCGAGTTACGTGACGCAATCTTCTAGAAGAAATGTTTGCATGGTGTATTTGATTGTCCCACGCTGACAACCGCGCTCCATTTGAATGGGCCGAGACTAAACGCCTGAAGCAGACGGCCATTCTACATAGCCGGTGCAGACAGTAGTTGCCCAATGATGCGCATTCAGCACGTGTTTAATCAGTCTGCCATGCGTGAACAAACCGCTGTGGACATTTTTAAGGAAAACAGTTTTACACTGCGCAAACTAGCCTCTATACAGTGCAAGCTTCTTGTAGCCTTTTGTTTTTAATTCTCTCCTTCCTGGACGGTGATACAAGCTCATCTACGCATGTCCCCATGTATCTTCTATTTTGACAGGTGTGTGGAATGTGTAAGCTGGTGTATACTTGACACATGTATGTTTCATGTATCATAGTGCACCACTGTTCAGTCAAAATTGCTGTCTGTGGGCACTTAAAGTGTTAAATAAATAAATAAATAAATAAATAAATAAATAAATAAATAAATAAATAAATAAATAAATAAATAAATAAATAAATAAATAAATAAATAAATAAATAAATAAATAAATAAATAAATAAATAAATAAATAAATAAATAAATATGCTTTTTGTGCAATTAGTTTAGTGATATTAATAAGTGATTTAATAATTTATGATTCTCATTATATATATCACAACCCTTTTAATGTATTACGTGCATATGTATTTTCCTCTCATTCATAATGCAGTTCTCAGTCTTTGGCCGAAATACAGATGACTGAACAATGATGTGGACACGTAAACCATGCTAAATTGGCCATTATGCGGTTGTGGCGCAATTGATAAAACGGAAATCAAAATATAGAAGAATCGAAACGCTCTTAAGAATTATTTCCTTGTTTCAGCAGCTAAACCTCTTAGTGATTAGCCTACATTAGCACTATCAATTTATTGTTTAAAACCACCAATGAACATCAAATTATTTTACTGTCATTTTTAGTAGGCCAAAGCTATTATCCATGCGCTTATTTAAGACATTGTTATGTGCTGGCAAACCATGTAATTGAGCGACACGACAGAAACAGGTCGACGTCATGGCATGATGATGAAATATGTTGTAATGGCCCGCGGGCCTGACACGAGTGCTTCATTCCGTACCACTGCCGTTATGTCATCTTCGTATTCGTAGAGACTCATTTACACTGCAGCAAGAAACACGGGCTTTCCTTTTGTCGAGCGTCGCTTATCATATTTTTGTACATGCGAATGAAGCGATGTCTCCTTGTTACATTTTATTGAAGGCGATTCAAGAATGAAGGGGAATATGAATAATGACCGTTATTTTCCAGATGCGGAGATTTCCAAGTTCCCCGGCACTGCGAACTCGAGGCGTCGCTGGAGGCCTTCCCGAGCTGCTGTCCTATTCTCGTCTGCGGAGGGGTGTAAAAGCCGTGATTCAGACGGGAACCTCACAAACGCAGCCTGAAGAGCTTCTACACAGTCATGTTTTCCTTGTTAACCGGACGCGGTATGGTTAGCTGAAGAAAGCACCATAATAAATGTTCAGAACCTGAAAAAATTGCTCTGATTTAGTTTATGGGGTTTAAAGTCTCAAAGTGACTCAGGCTGTGAGAGTCGCCGTAGCGGAGGGCTCCGGAAATGTCGACCACCTGGGGATCTTTAACGTGCACTGGCATCGTACTGAACACGGGCGCCTTGCTTTCTGCCTCCATCGAAAAGCGGCTGGGATTATATTCCATGCCCTTGAGTTCAGCAGTACAGCGCCCTAGTTACTGGCCGACTGCGGCGGGGCTAAAAGCCTGAAAAAAGGTGAGTAAGAATGAGTTTACAAATGTTCACGACTCCAAGACGTATCAATGAAATCGGCTTCCTGAAACAACGTAAACGAATTTTTATTAGCAGGCTGTAGCGCTACAGAGCTATAGATGACAAACTGCTCCATCCTACGGAGTAAATAAATCGACTGCATCTTGCTCATCGTGAAGGAGAGCACGCGTCAGAAGAGCAAGTGACAAAATTATACGCATCAGAGTAGCACACGACATACGGCGCGAAGACATAGAGTAGTAAAGGGAAAACAGCGAGGTGACAAAATAGAGCACGCCGAAATCATCTCAGTGAAAGAGCAGAAGAGTGACAAAAAAGCAAAGCTGCTCGCGCTGGAACAGTACACAAAGAGAGAACAAAATCACACAAAGATAAAGCAACACACTGACAAAACAAGAGGCGGTAAAGGGAGAATAGTGAAAAGAAAGCTCAGCGAAAAAGAACTGTTCGTCAACAGAACAGCGCTACAAAAAAAAAAAAAAAAACGAGGTATGACAGCCTACCGAAAATTTGCGAAGGTCATGCACAGTGCCAAGTGCAACAACATGACTTCATTGTTTTTCTATATGAGGTCAAATACAGCTGTTTTTTTAGGCTGGGCAGTGGTATATATCTATGTATGTGTGTGTGTGTGTGTGTTTTCACTTTACTAATACGAAATAGAAGGGAATCGATGTAAAAAGCCGATTATTCTTCGGATGTTTTCAAATGACTTAGTTGCCCATCCTTGTTACAGTGCCTCCATCGAAATGGCATAATTAAACCAAATTAGTCCACTAGCTCAATTCTTTGTTGGAGTTTGGATTTATTTCTTTTGATTTGTGTTTGGGATATACGTAACACAAACAAAGGGAAATGACGCTGCGCCAGGAAGAATATGCAAATGACCTAGTCATCACTTGTTTTTCGCGAAAAGTGCACAACTCGCAAAGCTTTCTCGCGATATGTCGCAAAATGTCGACATCTTCTTTCCAGTACATATATATCTGCCAGAGACTAAAGCGACCAAGCAAAATGTCGGTTACTCAGAGGCATTTACTTCAGAATATCTGGCCCATGGTACACGCTCCGCCTGGCGTCTAGGTGCTCTTCGTGTTCATTGTACACTTGCCATGCCACGTAAAGAGCTTCGTGACATTTGCTCGGAAATTCATTTATACTACTGAAGTTTGGCGTTGCTCTTGAACCTGTTGTTACGGAGTGTTCCGGTTAAAATGGACAAAAGCTATAAAAGAATTAGCAGCGTTGTACCTAATTTTATTCAAGTGAAATTTATTGAGATTTATTTAAAATATAATTTAGCAATTTTAATTTCCACCTAATTGAAATTATTTGTATTGTTATTAGTTTTATATCTCTCTAAGCGCTCAGGTGTTGAATATGAAAGCTGTCGGGAGCCGTGCCAATGGTCCGATACATGGGCTTCCATCGTGGCAGCCTTAGCATAGCCTTGTTTATTCGGCACACATTTTTCGATAATGCTTGCTCTAATACTAACGTATTAAATCATGGCATTAATAAGCTGATCCGATTTTATTGCATTCCTCGACTGGACCTACACGTTGGACCCGGCCTCCCTGCTTTCTTTGGCAAGCGAATTTTCAGACTTGGGGAATCGGAAGTCGACGTCGCAGATGCAGTACCGTCCGTTGCACCAAGCCTCCTTGGCGTTCCTGGGAAAGCATTCGTCTTCGCACTCCTGAGTAGTGCAGCCAGTCGCAACTGAAAGCACCAGTAGAAAGATTAGCAGTGTTGGCAGAGCAGGGAGTGCCGTCATCTGCCCACTTCTCCATCCAGCCGCACCCTGCATTACGTTCATTGGTCTACCTCCAGCTGCTGGGTGTTTGTTTTGTTTCATGTACCCTTCTGCCGTTTGCTGTGTCATTTGGGTTCCTTTGCGGTTTCCATTGCCTCTATCTGTTGCGCCACACGTTTCCTGCATGCAAGAGGATTAGGCATTGTTAAAAAGCAGCACGCAAGGCGTTTATATTCAGTGAATATTTAGTAAGTATGGTCGAATTTTCACAAAGTTGCGCATCTGAACTCGTACCAAACATTTAAGAAAAATACTTTCCTCAATTTCGAGCGATTTCTTGGCAGCGGTATAAACTCCAACGCGATAGGTTACCACCGCCATGTGCCAGGGAAATGACATGCGATTAAAAAAAAGGGAAAACTATGAACAATATGGTCATATGTTTCATTTCTCAGTTCAAAAGAATTGCTGAAAAGTTTCTGTCGTCACGAAAAAATTTCGGTGCGGTTTTTGACAGAGCTTGCTGCAGCTAGAAAAGTTTCTGTGGTAACATCTAACTTTATGTAGTTACAACGTGAAAGTGTTACAGAAATATATACTACGAGAAGGTAAGCAGAAAAGGTTGCAGTACTAAAGAAAGTATTGCAGAAGTTCAAGAAAGTGGCATTACGACAAAACCATGCAATTTTGTCGTATTTTTGACACGGTGCTGTAGATGTTTGGACTTCGGTAATATTTTTTACTCCTATATTACGTGTAACTTCTGTGAAGTCTAGGTTGAGGCCCAGAAATCTTGCACACTTGACGGGGGTTAACAGATGGTCACGCCTCGTTTCAGCTGGGCTATAAGCTGACGGTTACGTTCATAATTAGTTCTTGCCTTTGGTGTTTTGAGCAGTGTTGAACACTTTATGTGAACGGCTCAGGAGGCTTAGAGTCTATTGAATACCAAACGTTGAACCATTCAGAGCGCTGGATTTGATGGACAACTGGTCATGGACAACAGGCACGACAGACCCATGGTGGAAAGGAAGGAATGAGGAAGGCAAAGGAGAACCAAATGCGGTCTCGGGGCGGATTGTAAGGCGACAGCCTTTCTAGTTCATGCACGCCGTGCACAGAAAGTGAGATCAGAAAAAGTCTATCGCCTTGGAACTTAGAGAAATCTGTGGCTTCCACCGGGAATTGCCTTTCCGATTACCAGCCGAACGTGCAAATCATTACTCCACTCTGAGCTCGTCAGAAACATATCATACTTCATTTCTAGTGAGCCCACCGTCTGATGGATGGATGGATGGATAAATATAGGAGCGTCCCCTTTGAAACGGAGGGGGGGGAGGGGGGGGGGGTAGCAGTAGCTATCATGCTTAGTTTTCTCCCTATAATCTTAATTATTGATTTAGAATGGTTAACTAATCCATCATTCTATTTATTAAATTTTTGTTCCTACAATACTAACATTATGTCACTTCTCTGCTTTTAAGCCACCAATCTTCCAGTCGTTTTTTGCTAGTTTCCACCGCCGGTTTATTCACCCGGCCACTGTTATCTCTAAACCCCAGAGCTTCAGGAACAGTGATTGCGCCTGCACCAACTTCCGGATCGATACCATTACATTCGAGTATAATATGGTCAATTGTTTCACTGGAGTTTCCACATACAGCACATGCGTCATCTCCATTTTTAAATTTCTTTTTGTAGCTGCGTGTTCTAAGGCACCCTGATCTAGCTTCAAAAAGTAGGGCACTGCCTCTTGAGTTATCAAAATCTTCCTTCCTGATCTGCATTTTCCACTTTCGGTATAATTCCACACTCTGTTTCTTTTCCATAGAATTTATCCAATTTTTACCTTCTGTGTTTTTCACCTGTTGCTTAATGCTCTTTATTTCTCCGTCCTTGTGACTAGCATACTTACTAGTTAGTTTCCTAGTTCTTTTCCTCCATTGTGAGTCAACGCTTTTTAAGTACAGGTATTTAAATACTTTAGCTGCCCATCTGTTACTGTCCAATTTCCTCAGGCGTTCCTCATATAATATTTTGCTCTGAGCTTCCCGTACTTCGAAAGATGCCCAGCCCATATCTCTCTGTACCGCCTCATTTGTAGTTTTGCCGTGGGCACCTAGTGCTAATCGTCCAACGGATCTCTGATTTATTTCTAATGTCGACTGTACCTCCGATTTTAGGCACAAAACCGCATTTCCGAAAGTAAGTCCGGGCACCATAATTCCTTTCCAAGTACCCCTCAAAACCTCATACCTATTGTATCCCCACAATGCCTTATGCTTCATTATCCCGGCATTCCTTCGCCCTTTGGCCTTAAGTGATTGCTGATGCTTTCCAATGTATGCCAATGCTTCGTTTACCCATACCTCCAGATATTTATATTCTGCTACTCTAGGTATTTCATGGCCTTGTATTTTAAGACCCTGATCAGTTGAGCCGTTGAAAATCATCAGACCCGACTTCACTGCGCTGAAACTGAAGCTTAGAGCGTCCCCTTCGTCTCCGCAATACTTAACTAGAGTTCGCAATTCTTCCAGACTCTCAGCTAGCAGAACGATATCGTCTGCATACATCAAACCGGGGAGGCGCTGCTCTACCGCCTTTCCACCTAATCTATATGACAGGTTAAATCCAAGGTTACTGTCTTGTATCCTCCGTTCCAGGTTTATCATATAAAGCATGAACAGCACCGGTGATAGAGGACAGCCTTGTCTTAATCCTTAGCATACTTTGACATCCTCCGTACTTTTCATCCCTTCCCACGTAGTTTCTACTTTGTTACCCCGGTATATTTCCTGTAGGAACTCTATCATCTCATAACCGATACCTTCTTCTTTTAATATGTTCCACAGGAGTTCCCTGCTTACGTTGTCGTACGCCCCGTTTATGTCCAGGAAGGCCAAATACAAAGGTCTATTTTCCACTCTAGATATTTCGATGCATTGGGTAAGCACGAACAGGCTATCATCTAAGCGCCTATCATTTCTAAAGCCGTTCTGAAGTTCTCCGAGTATCTTGTTACTTTCTACCCATGCTTGCACCTTTAATTTCACCGCCTGCATGGCTAACGTGTACATAACAGATGTTATGGTAATCGGCCTGTAGGATTTTATGAGCATCCTGTCTCCTTTCCCTTTAAAAATCAAATTCATTTTACTCTGCCGCCAGCTGTCCGGAATTTGCTTATTCGTTATGACTGTTTCCAGAGCTTTTAACAACGTTTCCTTACCTTTTGGACCGAGTTGATTAATCAGGTTGATCGGAATTCCATCTATTCCTGTAGATGTGTTTTTAGGAATATTTTTTCTGCCTTTTTTCAGTTTAGATTGGTCAGTTCTAAGCTGCTTTGTATTCTGCTACCTTGTGTTGCTTCCTGATTTGCGGAGATTACCCTATCGTCGCTCTTAAATGACTTTGCTATAACTGATGTAATGTAGTTCACTGCGTTCTCTCCCTTTAAACAATTTCCCTCGTTATCTTGAATCCGATCCTGCTTTCTTTGATTCTTCTCCCCTAGCCAGCTTATATGGTTCCAGAATTTTCTTGCTCTGCCTCTAGAGGCATCGTGTATGTCAGCCATCCAGCGATTGGTGGACTGCCTTATTTTACTTTGGACGAGGGCCTGCACCGGAAGTTTCTTTTGTCGATATGATTCCCATTTTTGGTCGATTTCCTCCTGAGATACCTGTGTTTCTTTGCCATTCGGTGTTCTCTTGACGCAGCCCGTCGTTGTTCAATAGCTTCCCTGATTTCCTTATTCCACCAGCTCCGTGGCTTCCTCTTTCCATTCCAGCGGTTTGCTACTTTAACCTCCTGAATTTTCCTCCTTATGAGCAGTTCTACCTGTTCGTAATCCCAGTCTTCCATGGGGCTTTTCTTTATTGCTTCCTCTATGTCTGCTGCTATCTGCGCTATTTGATCGTCGTTTAATTTTTTGTTTACGTTTTGTCTAAGTTCCATTTCTCTTTTCATCAAGGGCGCCATCTGCAGACTAATACGTTTATGATCACTTCCCAGGCTACACTCTCCTTCTTCGTCTATTTCCATTTTTGTGACCATGCTATAAATTTCCTGCTACGTTAGACAATAGCCAATGGTCGTCTGCCTGTTGCGGAATTCCCACGTGATTTGGCCTTCATATTTTGTTTCTCTATTTACTATAACTAGATGGTCAACATAACTATAACTATAACTTGATGGTCAACATACGGAGCGCCACTTTGCCTCGGCGGAGGATACAAGAGGAGGATGGACGCGGACGCTCGACGACGAAGGCTCACCCCTGTCTCCACGGAAAAGCGTGGCCGACCGCAGCCGCACATCGACTAAACATCGACCACCAGTTCACGCCATCTGCCGGCAGCTCCAAAGCCTCTAGCGCCGCTCTGAAGACCAGGCTGCGCAACTAGCGCGCGCCAACGCCACCGTGTGGATCTGCTGACCTCAAATCGGGCACCAATGAAGCTGCCATCTTGCCCTGTGTCATCTGCGGGAGCGCGTTTCCGGACCGGTGCGATGGCCGCCTTCGCCCGAGAAGGGGAAGCAGCCCCGTAACCGCGCCGCCTTCTTGTCGCGTCGCGGCCCTTGTACGGGTAGGACGTTCGCCCCGAATAAACAAAATAAAAATTTTCCCTCAGCTTGGAAGCGGGAGGGGGCCTTGCTGGGTAGTCGGATGGAGTTATGTTGGTGGGTTATGTGTGACCTTGGGATGCGGCACTTGCGGGTGCCAGGTCATCTTCCTATCTGACAACGGGAAAATAGTAAATAAATTGTCTCAATATGTGCCTAAAAATTGTTCTGTCAAATAAACTCCACAGCAGAAAAAACTAGCCCCGAAGGCTTTCGCCTAATCGCTGTTAAGGGGTCTGAAGTGACCCCTACAATTGTTTGCTTTAATTACTACCATCTAAGAATGTCTTGCACGATTTCATTACAACCACGTCAGTTTCGAAGCATGTTAGTGGGGCGGGACCGGTGCATAGATATTAGAAAAGAAAAGGGTTCCTTATCTACCAGCACTAAATAAAGTCATGCTACAAAAACATATTTCTAAATGCTTTGTTACCCTATTTCAAGATAAATATTTGCCCTGATAAATAATAAACACTAAAAGTTTTGTTTAGTAGTAATGCACATATCCTGAAATGTGCGAGATTTTATTGTTTAAAAGAGTATGTGATACAGATCGCTAGTTCATGTGAAAAGCCACAGTATTCAAGCACATTTTTCATTCCGATAAGCATTGTCTCGATGCAGGGAATAGTTTCATCATTTAGAATGGTATAGGCGAGCTTTGAACAGTTACTGTCTCCAGTTCTGTAATGACGGCATGTGTTATGAAGTTGCCTAAAAAGTTAACAGTACTGAATTGTTAAGTATTTCTTATATTTCACTAGTCCTGCCCTCTCTTCCTTTCACAAATAATATTGTGGGAAGGGTGACAAATAATAATTGGAGTCAGTGATGGCTTATCGTGACACAGATGAAGGAAATAGAGAACAAGACGCACTGCAACCCCAGTATACGTGGGTCGGAAATTTTGACAAAAGCTTCTAGATTCGAAAGTTGCCACCACATGCAGGTGCGATGTTGAACAGTCGGAACGAATTACTCGGCGCATCTCACTGGTTCTTTATAACCATCGGAAGCAGTTCGGGCGAGCGCGGAAAGTAGTTTACAGTAATACTTTACAGCGATTCATAAGAGTCAACATAGTAATCACAACGTTCGCTCGGAACCTTTTCAGGACTCTCTATATTTCTAAAGTTCAAAAAATCCCTGTTGATTTGCGCGCTGTTCTGTATACAGGTGGCCAACGCAAGACAGAAGTTAGTGATGTCCGGACAGCCTGGTTGAGGTAAAAATCCCAAGACGTTTTTCTTTTTGACGAATTGCCTTGAAAACGTCATGTGGCTCTGTCATACGTAAAACAAAACTCGCAGACTTAGCGAGTCCACTTACGGGGAAGAGGCTTCCTTTTTCTTTTTTTACTCGGGACGGCGGGAGTCGTATAAGGGGCGCTGGAAATAGTTAAATTCTGTAGAATTTCCAGCCTCTGACAGGTCTGCGAACAGTCTTTGATTACGTTGCGGACAATTGGTATCCCCAATGGCGCGCGCTTCGCTGTAAGCCATTTAGGCTCTTTCAGTTCTGAGGTCGTAATTTTTACATTTCAGACCATTTCCACGTCACAACCGCTCGTTTCATAGCGCTTATCACGCTGAAAAAGCGGGTATTTTCCAAGCAAACAAAAGAGTAGAAAGCCAACCTTGGATGATAAAAAACAAAACAAAAAAACTTCCCAACTACCCTTAGCATCGCGCATTGCATATACGTCTTAGAACATTAGGACAAATGCTTCCCATAGTCATTGTATATCGACCAGCCGACGTGCCGCCGAAAAATAAAAGGAAAACACAACGAGCAAAATCGCGCAGTTGCTCGCACGTTGATAGAAGGAACAAGGCGCTTTGTGTTCTGCGTTAACAAAATATGAGACAAGAACATGTTCAAGACGGCCTTTTGAACTATCATCAAAGCCAGAGCCGCTTTCACAAAAAGCACATATTTACTCAGTTAGAGCGCCGCTTTCAAAACATGTATAGCTTCTAAGAAACGAAGGAGTTAGGTAGGGGCGTTTTTGACCAGATTCATAAGGGCGTGTTTCGGAAAAATAAAAAAAAATAAAAAAAAAATAAAAATAAAATAAAATAAATACGTGATCGTAAGGAACTGCTTATACCCCATGTATAGAACAGTTGGTAGAATAGGCTCGGGCCTAAAGAATTCGTTACGACTAAGGCTACACAATTCTTCCCGGCTGACAGAAATGAAATAGGAGGATGCTAAAGCATCCGTCGCTTTAAGAGTACAGAGGTGTGAGCGACTGTAACGCCGCCTTTACATTGAGCGAAATAATAAAATAGTCGTTTTGAATTAGTTCGACTTTTTGAAAGTATTGTTACCGTAAAATCGGTACGCACCGCAAATACATGTTAGTAAGTCATACGCACAACAACACTTGCACTACAGTGGGCCTCTAACCCATTTGTTGCCGTGTTCGATGAACAGTGGTACTCTCTTTTAGGGATGTGTTCTTCAGTGCTTATTTTTCCAGTGTTTACGCCTACCAGCCAATGCTGTTTCTTAGGAGCAGAAATGACTGGCATGTCTTGAAGGCAAAACTCGTGCTATAGGCGGAGCCATGGTTTCAGAAAAATAAAAAAAGATCACAAGTGCTCAGAGGAGCATGCCGGGGTATTTAGCGTAGAAGAGTGGTGTGAGGTAGGAGTCTGCTTTTTATGCAGCCGCCTTAGTATCGCAACCAGCTCTCTAATTAGAAAAAAGCAGGAGGCACATTTTAATGGTTGCTGGAAATGTTGGCACATGAAAGCAACATATTCGCGAACTCACGCGCATGCACATGATGTTCAGAGGGTGTGTAACAGACTCTTGTTCTTAAAAAAACTTTTGTTCAACCTAATGCCCAAGTCGCGTTCCCCTACTGGCCGTGGACGTACCAGGTACGGGGTACTGATCTGTTGGAGGCCCGAAGCAATCCCACTAATTGAGCAATGATCCATATTTAAAATAGTTTAAGGCGCAAAAAACAGACAAACACAAAGGTAAGTGACAGGACGAAGCGCCAACTCCCAACTGATTTTATTGCATGCAAGAAAACGTACTTAAATAGTTTTGTAGTCACATGCGTAGGTGTCACCTAAAGCTCAGGAACCACCTGATAAGGCGCGCTCCAGGAATATCTTTTCACAGTTTCACAGGCGCGCTCACAGAGCGCGCCTTATCAGGTCGTTCCTGAGCTTTAGGTGACACCTACGCATGTGACTACAAAAATATTTAAGTACGTTTTCTTGCATGCAATAAAATCAGTTGGGAGTTGGCGTTTCGTCCTGTCACTTACCTTTGTGTTTGTCTGTTTTTTGCTCCTTAAACTATTTTAAATATGAACCAAAACCAACTAGCCCAGCAGCAAGTGCTTTTTGAGCAATGACGTTGAACAGAGGATCTCTTCTTCAATTCCTTACTGCGTAAAATATGACGTTTCCAGTGTTTTGTGGGATGTTCAAAAATTACGCGCATTCAGAACAACTGTTCAAAAAGGTTGTCGCACACACCCCTTGTCGAGCACAGATGATTGCTAGAGAATCGATTGCGTGGAACAAGGAAGTGTGGAAATCAAACGGCTGGGCAAATCAGGTGCAGCGTAATTGCGGCCATGCCTATCCAGGTTGTCAACGCTATTCAGGAGACTGCCTCTCTTGGCGGTTCGGATCACGTCACAGAGGGGTTTGTGAACGCCAGACAACAGGAGCCACAATTAACGTTGCAGACTGGAAAGGGATGCTACCACCTTCGACTGTGTTGCCATGCGCCTTGTGCGGCCTCTAGTGCGCCATCGGCGGTACTGCCCTGCGTTATGATGCTGCTCGCAGGCTTCAGTATGTGGTCTAGTTATACCGGTGATTCTCCTGCATGCATAGATTTTCGCAAAATGCGTGGCTTGGTTAATGTAGAAGAAGTACAAGGTTAAAGAAACAGGACAAACAATCGTGTGGTAATTAACCTTTGGAGGATATAATTAGCGCTCGAAAAACAATTATATTTCCAACTAGAAAATTATGTTCTGAAGAGTGAAATGAAATTAAGCGGTGGTTCTGCTTGGCTATGCACGAATGCATGCAGAAAGCAAAGTTAAGCACCCGTTTAGGTATGCTTTACATTCTTTAACTTTTACTCCTCTCACAACACCGTCTTCATCAATACTACCAGTAGTAGAGCACAGGAGCAGAGAGGAGCACAGATAGTGCGAAGTAATTCAATAGGTGGGGAAATTAAGAGCACTTTACGAAGACGGCGAAATACGAAACGTAGCCTGAAACTGGAACCTTAGCACCTGACAAAAAAAAACACAAAAACTGCTACCGACATGGCGTAGGGGGTCTAACACCAGTGGCGAGCCAGGTTTACTTTCGCCTAGTCCTGTTTTCGAGACTTAGACAGGGAGCTTTTTTTGTTTTTGTTTTTAAAGGCTGCTCGAATGAAGCTCACAGAAGCATTGGCGAAATCCAAAAAGGCGGCTAGTAATGCATTTGCATACAATGCATTTAAACCCTTCGTCGTAGTAGATAGTACCCGACTCAATACAAGCAGCATATTAGCTTGGTCTTCAAACAACGTCTGCATTGCTAGAAGGGCCGGAGGCGGCTGATAATCAGGTCAACGCCCCGTACGCAATCTACACTCGGCCCCCCATAAAAAAATGTTGGAGAGGTTTGCATGTTATGGCAAACATAATTAAATCACTCAGACACCTCTTTACATCGCTGAGAAATAAAACGCTGGATAAGCGATGGCCAGGTCGGCGGGAGCATCCTACCTAAGCCGCTAATTAAGTCGTAGCGCCTTCTATCATTTGCGCTACGCAGCTCTGCTCCAAGGAAACACCAGTCGCGTGCTTTCATAAGAACAGCAGTATATTCTGTTTATTGTTTTCTTTTTATCCCTGCTTGTGATAATGCGGGTCACTTTGATCGCGATTTGCACATTTCTAGGAGAGAGTGCTCGAGAAAGACAAGAAATAGCGAAAACAAAGAGTAATGCTGAGATGAATGGCATTTTATGGTGTTCAACATGATGCACGATCAGTTTTTCCATCCTCAAAATAATCCCTAGTCACCACAAAGAGACAAACAAACGCAGCAGCTTTACGATGTTCGTGTATTTCTCGCAATGGCGACTGAATGCGCTCTCGTGGTGCCGCCGCATCGAGTCCTTTCGTTTCATTCGTCCTCGCATTGGAGGTAAATGGGGCTGCCAATATAGAGTGCTTTGTACAGGCCCGAATTCGCGAAAAGAATGGCCTCCGTAACACCATGTGTGCGGATAATTTACGAACCCTGTTGTCGCTCCAACCACTCGGCGCTCTATCAAGGACTCGCACAGTGGTCCTTAAACGAGCTTTGTAAAGAAATTGTTTCGAAGATTGCGTTCAAGTGTGTGCACACGGTCGGCGAAAGAACGCATTTGCGTGAGTTTTCCGAAACGAACATTGGTTTATTACAGCGATTGTGATAGAAGCTGAGCTTCTTATTATGAAAAATTTTAGGTTTGGTTTGTTTGGTTTGTGGGGTTTAACGTCCCAAAAAGACTGAGGCTATGAGAGACGCCGTAGTGGAGGACTCCAGAAATTTCGACCCCCTGGGGTTCTTTAACGTGCACTGACATCGCACAGCACAAGGGCGCCTTGCTTTTCACCTCCAGTGAAAAGCGGCCGCCGAGGCCGGGATGCGATCCCGCGTCCTTGGGAACAGTAGTCGAGCGCCATAACCACTGCGCCACCCCGGCGGGGTGCGACTTTTACGCGCGTGTGGGTGTGTGTGTGTGTGTGTGAAAAACTTTATTTCAGGAAGGAAGGTTGAGGTAGCCGTGGCAATCTCACGCAATCATTAGGTGGGCTTCTCATTAGAGGAGTCCATTGGCGACCGCCGCGGCTCGGGCTCGGTGGACCAGGCTGCCAGGTCGGAGCAGCCGAGCAGGGCTGCCTCCCAGTCCTCCATGTTGGGTTTGAGTTTGGGGGCGAGGTTCGGGGTTGACTGGCATGCCCACACCATGTGGAAGATGTTTGAAGTCTTCTCCGCACAGTGCGGGCATTTTCTTGTACAGGCAGGATGAAAGTGTTTTAAAACTGCCCGGAACAGCAGCGTTTTAGTGTAAAGGCGTAGGAATGTGCGTTCCTCCACCTTTGTAAGGCCTTAGCAAGGCTTGGGATAAATTGCATGGCTTAATTGAAATAATTCAGTAATTTCTCGAAAAGTGAGAGCCGGATTGGGTTCGGGATCTGTATCAAAAGGGTGTGAAGGCGTTGCCCGGAGATTGAGCGCGCGGGCGGCGGCGTCTGCCGTTTCATTGCCTTCGAGGCCCATGTAAGCTGGAGCCCATACAATTGTTCGAGACGCGGGGGCACCGAGGTAGCCACTGTTTTGAAGGATGCGGTGCGCAAAGAGAGGAATGTACCCTTGTTTAATATTTCTGCAGGCCCCTCTCGAGTCGGTGATGATGACTCGCGAGTCCTGGTCTGCGGCGGCTAACGCGATGGCAAGTTCTCCCGCATGTGTTTTGTGTTGACGTTAAAACAGAAGCTTGGGCATGTTGGTAATCCATTGTGTAGAACAGCGCGAAAAAACGACAGGGAATAAGGAAGACAACAAGACAGCGCTCGTCTTGTTGTCTACCTTCGTCCCTGTCGTTTTTTTTCGCGCTGTTCTACACAATTATGTCTTGAACTTGGAATATTAGGCAATTTATGATGCTTTTTTTGATGGACGACTGCGGCCGTGTACCACACCCCATGGTGAGGGCCGGAGGTGTCCACGTAGAAGATTCCGTTTTTGTTCCCATAGTGACCGGCCAGTGCTTCCGCCCGCGCAAGGCGCCTGCCACTGTGGTCGTCACGTGTCATGTTGGCCGGAAGAGGGCGTACATGCAGGGCGCATCTTTATATTTCAGGAAAGCGTACGCACTCTTCCGTAAGTGCTGGGTGGTGGATGTGTAGTCGGTCTAATAGGCGGCGTCCCGACGGCGTTTTTGAAAGCCTCGTGTATTGATTGGTTATGTGCGCCTCCCGGAGCTCCGCGAATCTGTTTATCAACCCCAGGCCCATGAGACGCTGGTTGGATGTGTTGATCGGGAGATCGAGGGCACGCTTGCACATCTTTCTGAGAATCACTTCGAGGGCGTTCTTTGTTCCGACATATGCGGCTGATCTCGATAAGTTCACTTAGTTTCTTTTGCAACCGCGGAACCTATTTTCTATCTCATACGCATGTTGCAACGAGGCGCAGATGCACGCCAATGCAGCTGAGATGGCAGAGAGCATTAGCGTTACGGTGTACAGTGAGACATAAAGAGTCGGTAGAGGCCGGTGCCTACCGTTGCGAAAAGAGACGTTATTGTTTACATGACCGGTAAATCTGTTTAGGTTTAAATTCGCTTGGCTATTCTTTGGAAGTGGCTCCTCCTACTTGGTTGGCTTGCACCGACATGATAGCAATAAGATCATCGCAGGTTGAAGGGTTTTAGGACATTCATCAGCAATTTTCTACCCATAGCAGCCACAAACGCTAGTAGTCTTCCCACGATGTAATATATTCTTCTTGTTTAGTCTGCCATTTTCTTTTCAATCTCCTTTTATTCAATGCTAATAACCACTGTAAAAAATCGAGTATTTTGTAAGGCATTTTAGGGACAAATTTAATATTTATAAACCGGCACTATATTTAGGAGTTCCCAATTCTTCACAGGAGGTCACAGTACCGTTTACAGTACCTCCTATTTTAGAGTTTATCTATGTTTTGCTGTTCTCGATATAACAATCAGCCTGGTCAATTCTAAATATTAATTAATAGACTGTAGAAACCGTAGAAAATTTGATTGCAACATGCTTACTGTCATTAAAAATCACAAGATTGCACTTAGCTTAGGAGCTTATTGGCGAAAGCCTTTCCTGCTTCTTCTCTTCTTCTTCTTTGTCTGTAAACATTTTCAATTCTGCTCTTCTGTCTGCCTCTTCTCTTCTTCCCCTAGCTTGCGTATTATTGTGCTCGTTATAACTTTAATCCGCTGGGGTGGTGCAGTGGTAAAACGCCCGACTACTGAGACGGAGTACCCGGATTCGAATCCGACCTCGGCGGTTGCGTTTTGATGGAGGCGAAACGGAGTGGCGTCCGTGTGCTGTGCGATGTCAGTGAACGTTAAAGAACCCCAGGTGGTCGAAATTTCCGGAGTCCTCCACTACGGCGTCTCTCATAGCCTTAGTCGCTTTGGGACGTTAAACCCCACAAAACCAAACCAAACCGTTATAATTTTATTACCTTCTTTTGTTTGGCTTTATGGTCAAAACGATTTGCTACGTTCTTGCCGGAGAAATTATGTTGGCTTTAGAACCAACTGCAACGTCTCGCTGACACATCCCGCGGAATCTTGCAGACCCTCGCCGGCACATCTCGCGAACACACCTCGCCGAATCTCGCGGGCGCGAGATATTGACAATGAGCAAGAAAGGCTTTCTTTAATATACCTCCCCCGTCCTGCTCTTACATGCATGCATCATACTGTGAACAAAGCAGCTGAGCGACACGATCTGCTTCATGTTAAAAATACTTAGTCATTGTTTTTTAATGTGTAATCTCTGGTTTTCATCTAACTGCAACAAAATAAGTAACGAGGCTAATCATCTTTTGTTTTCTCTGTTGAACTTGTAAATGCCTTCCCCTTCTGTACGGGTTCGTGCATAAAATATATCTTGCGACACCAAACCTATGAAACGCATACGCTGTTTGGCATCCTCACCAGATTAAGCTTTGTAACCAGCACTGAACGGTGCAAAATACTTGAACTTTGATTCACTTACAGGCACTATGCTTACTATAATTTTACTGCTCATGATGATAGCATTCCCAAACTTGCAGCTGGACGTAAAACGGGCTCGCTATTTCACTACCATCAGATTCATCGTGCCATGACCTTCAACAGCGTCTAATATGATCATCGAATTCTTCTTGCACAAGCAATTCGAACTTGTGCTATAGCCTCCTTATGATTGTATGCCGGTGCATCATCGCAATATCAATGCGAAAAATTTAGGATCTTGTGTAGCAGAAAATCCAGCGTCTTCGTCGAAGTCGGCAGCGTTGAACGTGAGCAAAAACTAATGACTGATCCACAGGGTCAGTTAGGGTCTGCAGCATGACCAGGCGTGGGAGCTTCAAACGACGGCAATCATCAGGTTAAACCATCTCATGACATGACTACGATATGAGATTTTATGTGAATCAAAGGTCGCCGATGGTCTCAAATTATTTAACTTTAGAAAGAATATGATTTCGCTTAGAGGGAAGGGCATTTCGGTGAGATCCCAACCCACGACACCTGTGCTGCGGACCGCACCCGCTACCGACTGGCGATGAAAGACACGCTTGTGCAGTGGGGGAGAAAGCGGGGGTTATATAACTATACATAGTGCAGTGTTTCACGCAAAATGGGTTATTGTAACTATACGCCTTTGGGGAGGGCCAGAGGCTACTGTCGCGCCATACTACAAAGTTTGAAAATGCCCGTAATATTTGTTTTACGAAGAGATCAAGACTGGGATCATCCACCCAAGCAAAGTTGTGCACCACTCCAATTCTGCCTATTTCAATGGTACCGCAGAGCATGCCATCCGTCCTTGAAGCCGCTGCACCCTCATGTGAATCCCATGCTCAGTAAATGTGAGGAATAAATAGATATCACCGGACACTGTTACGTTACAAAACTTTCTTCACGTCTTTTTGGCCGCCCGCTGCTATTACGAAAATAATCATTTTCTATTCCCCCGCCACGTAGGTGCAATGGCTATAGTGTTCGACAGCTATGCTCGACGCGGTGTTCGACGCGGGATCGAATCCCGGCCGTGGCGGCCCCTCTTCGCTGGAGGCGAAGGCAAGGCACCCGTGTACACTGCGACGTCAGTGCACGGTAAAGAACCCCAGGGGGTCGAAAGTTCCGGAGCCCTCCACATACGGCGCCTCTATTAGCTTGAGTAGCTTTGGGGTGCTAAATCACATAAACAAAAACAAAGAATTTTCTGCTCTCTGCAATTATACGATTCTAACGCGTTTGAGAACCTAACAAGCTCTCGTTTTTTTTTTTTTTTCTAGCTTTGCGCACACTGAATGTGCGAAGAGCTGCACTTTTGGCTTTAGTAGCGAATTCCAACCTCAAAAAATATTTGTTTGAAGTGATTATATCAGGGAATGTATTTAACCATGGCACTAGAAACCTTGAGACAAGTAATTAGAGGAAATCGAAATATAAGCTTAGATCTTAGTAACTGCGAGATCATTGAATGTTTTGAAATCAAAATCTGCTTCCGTAGCCGGGAATAGATATTCCGCATTTTTGAGATGAATATACATCCCAGGGTATGGGAAGCATATTCAGCTTCTGGTAAGGAGAGCGCTAAAGCTAGAGGAAATGTTACTCAGTTTTCACTCCTTTATATGGCTATTTATGCTTACAATATAGTTAGTGATGATGGAAAAATTTTTTCGATATACCATATGCCCTATTATGAAGGACTGCGGGTTGATTTGATGACATGCTCGAAACCTGCACATCACTCTGATGCAATGGGCTCTCTTGCATTCCATGCCCGCCGTAACGCGACCGCCGTGGTCGGGATCGAAGCCGAGAATTCATGCTATAGGTGAGCGGACGCCGCAACCACACTGGGCGAGGCGATATTAACAAACTCTTTTCGAGCAAGAGAAGAAGCTTTAGAAATTCCAACCGAGAGAGGCGCAGCTGTTAACGCATCCGTCTCCCATAATTTACCACCCGCGAATCACCTGCATCTCGCAAGTTTGCCACCGAGTAAGAGGCGAACGCTCAAAGGGGTTCTGAGCAGAAATTGGAGTGTGTCTGTATTGATATATAACCTTGTTTTATTAGAAAGTGAATACTTCTCCCGAGGAGAAGGCTCTTGAGAAAAACAAAATGTAAAATAAGGCTTTGGCGCCATCTGCTGTTTATAATCATCATCCTCCTCCTCAGCCTGACTATACCCGCTGCAGGGCAAGGGCCTTTCCCATATTCCTCCAATTAACCCGGTCCTGTGCGAGCTGCATTCATTTGACCCCTGCGAATTTCTTAATCTCATCCGCCCACCTAATTAACTGCCGCCCCCTGCTACGCTTTCCTTCCCTTGGAAACCAGTTTGTCGCCCTAAGCGACCATCGGTTATCCTTTCTTCACGCTACATGTCCTGCCCATGCCCATTTCTTCTTCTTGATTTCCATTAGAATGTCAGTGACTTGAGTTATTTCTCTTACCCACTCTGCACGCTTCCTATCTTTTAACGTTATCTCTATCATTTTTCTTTCCATAGCCCTCTGCGTTGTCCTCAACTTACGTACAGCCCTCTTTGTTAGCTTTCACGTTTCAGCCTCATAGGTGACTACAGGTAAGATGCCACTGTTGTATACTTTCCTCTTGAGCGATACCGGTAAGCTTCTAGTTATAATCTTGGAGTGCTTGTCAAATGCGCTCCATCCCAGTCTAATTCTCCTTTCTATTTCCCTTTCATGGTCCGGATCTGTGGTGACTACCCGTTTTAAATAGATATATTCGCCAACTACTTCCTGTGCTTCGCTACCTAGCGTAAACTGCTGTTCCTTCCCTGGGCTATTGAACATTACATTAGTCTTCTGCATATTGATTTCAAAGCCTACTTTTTACTTTTTCTGCCCAGGTCATTAATCATTCGTTGCAACTCATCCCCTTAGTTACTTAGCAAGGCAATGTCATCAGCAAATTGCAGATTACTGAGGTATTCTCCATCTATTCTTATCCCTAACTGCTCCCATTCCAAGTCTCTGAATACTTCTTCTAAGCAAGTTGTGAATAGTACTGGGAATATCGTGTCTCCTTGCCTAACACCCTTTTTTAAGACACTGTTTTCCCTCCCTGTAAAGGGCACTCACAAAGAATGTGGCCTATAGACTCGTCGCACCCACAATTTGTACATGCAGGGCTGTTTGCCATGCCTATCATAAAATAATACGAGTTTGTGAATGCTACACCAACCCACAGGCGGTTCAGCAAGGTTTCTTCGCGTCGAGGTAGGCCAGGTGGAAGCCGGAGCTTTTAGGTCGGGGTCCAGGGATTTTAAGCGGCAGTTCGCAAACTGGCCAGAATTCCGCAAGGAGAGCGTGTGTTCTCGCGCAAGTGCGCAAAGCCTGCCCACTGCGTCTGCCCTGGAAAAGAGAATCAACACACAATCGCCGTTTTTGTGAGCTGTTCGTGCGACCTCGTGCGACCTCGTGCGCCCGAAGATTGCCCGCTATGCCGCTGTGGCCTGTCAAGCTGCGAAGGCAGCTTTTATCCGGGAAACCCTCCAGTTGAACCTAGAAATAAACTTATTATTATTATTATTATTATTATTATTATCATTATTATTATTATTATTATTATTATTATTATTATTATTATTATTATTATTATTATTATTATTATTATTATTATTATTATTATTATTATTGTTATTATTATTATTATTATTGGAAGCCATTGGAAGATGATGTAATGTCCTCCATTAATTGCACAGTGATGAATTTGTCGTATTTCCGCAAAAAATTGTTCATGAGCTTCACGGTGAAGAGCCGCTTTTAATGCTTGCAGGGCTGCTTTTGAATCTGTGAAAATAGACCACCGCTGAGGGCCCTGCTGACGGATATGCCTAATTGTGACACGAAGAGCTGTTAGCTCTGCAGCTGTTGAAGAAGTCTGGTGAATTGTCCTAACTTTTATTTCTGTATTGATGGAGGGTATGACCATGGAGCCTGAAGAACTCACGGCATTCACTGAACCATCGGTGTAGACGTGCAAACGATTTGCTTCTTTCAATACCCGGCATCAGGAAGAACGTCGAGCTATCGCCAACAGAACTAAAACAAATCACTCTTGAATACTTCCATGAGTTCGTAATCAATGAATGCTATGTATGAGGGTTGGTTATATTACGAGTATTTTTCTATTACCTGGTTGATGGCATGAATATGATCGATAGTAGAGTATCCTTTCCGAAAACCTGCTTGATCTTTTGCTTGGTTGCAGTCTAAAGTTGCCCTGATTTTATTTGTGATTACTTTGGTAAATACCTTATATGTAACAAGGAGTAAGCTAATTGGTCTGTAATTTTTCAAGTCCTTAGCGTCCCCTTTCTTATGAATTAAGATAATGTTTGCGTTCCTCCATGGTTCCGGTACCGTGAAACAAGGAAGCGTGAAGAAGGACTTTGAAACGCGAATCTCTTACGCTACGCTGAGCCGTCATCCGCATCAATACGTTGGTCACGGCCTCCTGTTCGATACTGACCTCCCATGTTCGAAATTAGTTGCGGGCAGTGCTATTTAAGCCTACATTTTTCTCAGCAAGAAATGTGTATCATGCTGCCAGAAAAAAAAAAAATGAGTCTAGCCCTAATTGGGAATTATAGAATCTATGTGCGCTATAGCAAATATTTAATTGAGCGGTGTTTAGTATCTAGAGGCGAATGCGTGCCATTCCTGCTCTTTTACGCAAGGAACACTAAAAAGAGAGAAAGAGAGAGTGATCGAATATTAGAGGCGATAAAGAGTATTGATGAGGGGAGCCAAAAATACAACGCATGCGTCCACTCATGCTCAAGACAGCACACGCGTCGAAAGTGGTTAAAGCATAATAAAAACACGGCATCACCACAACACACTGCTTGATTTATGGTACTGACACCTGTGCTGCTTCTGGCAACACTGAGTTTTGACCCTGTGATACCGTGCACGCTTGCTCAGCGCCAACCCCGGCAGTTTACAGCCTTCGTGCTATCTCCGAGAAGAAAGAGAAAACAAAAACAAAAAGAGACGTCGTCCCGCATGCTTTCGATAGGGGCCTACGGGAGGCTCACACTAGCGTATTATAAAGGCAACAAACTATTGAAGGAAGTCACGGTGAATGAGAGAGGAATGCGGTATAAGGGGCGTAACTTTCTTTCCCTCACTCCTTACCTTCTCGTCACGTGCTGCTTGCACCCCGGAAAGCATTATTCAGGAGTGTAGGCGAGGAGGAAGAACTAGAGGAGAAGACGTGATTTACGACCCCACCTACCTTCCCCCTTTTCGACCGATGTTCAATCAGATGAAGAAAAAACCAAGGATGCAATCTGGCAAACCCCTCGAAGGCAGGTTTGTAATCACTGAAATACACACCTGCTCGACAGTATGCTACCGTTTGCTCGGCCAGTTGACAGCGAGCTCTCACAAAAGACGCGCCCGCGCGCGCGTGCGACGGCACAGAACGAATGAAAACCATGTTTGTGTGCTTTAGTTAGGCGCACAAAACATACAACAGCACATCTTAGAAAAAGGGGACCTCGAGGAAGCTGGAGGAACCAGGTTACCATTGTTACTTGTCACACCTGCGCGTGATTGTCCGCGTTTTTGTTCCTTCTTTTTTGTTCATCGGCTCTTTTCATTCCCGCGTTCCCTCGTAGGGCCGCGAAACCGCGAGAGAGGACGTGTTGTGCTCCGCTGGACTTGAGTTTTCGGAGGGTCCGGATACGACGCGACGACGGAACCGCAGATTGCTATGCTTTTCGGTGCCCGAAAAGGAAGGACACTGTGACGTCGTGGCAGTACTCTGTTGGCTTGCTACGAGCTCTCGTGGAGAAGTGCTCGGATCTCACTATCGACGCTCCAGAAATCCGGAAAGCTGACCAAGGAACTTCTCTTCCACCATCGGTCATCGTCGATGCCTTTTTACCTGCCCACCAAATGCCCAGATCTCCAGTAAGCAGAGTGCGTTATGGGCCCCGCCTACTCCTTCCTTTTCCTTTTAGGGAGAACTTTAACAAAACGTCACAATAGATTTAGTAAACAATGCCGACCGACAGCGAATCGCAGCTCATATAAAGGTATGCCGAAAGCGGAGGCCTTATTACAGCACTGGTTATACGCTCGGCCGCTACGCTGCTAGTGACCTGCAACGCCCACGAGGTAATAGTTTTCGTCGGTTGTCTTTACAGTGACCCTATAAAGAGAGATGCGTCGGCTCTTACACCACTGTCGCAGATGGGAGATGCTAATTATTGTCCGATGCCCGCACGCGCCTCCAGCTGTACTCGCGTGTAATCGAGCCAAGAGGTAGAGGATCGACTGTAGCGCCTGTGCAGCTTTCCCTGCATTGGTGTCTTCACTGTGGTCGCATCAGTTTTGATGCCATTGTGGAAGAGCCTGATTTATAGCGGGCGTCTCTTCCTTGACTGAAAGCAGGCGGAGAAGACACTCGTCAACGTTTTACGATCGCACACGACCTTCGAAGAAAAACAGCTTTATATTTCTTTATAAAGTCTTGGGAGCTCCGAAGAAAGTTATTCTGTCGTCAGTGGGAGATGCAATAGTGCGCCTCTGCATAGTGGAAGTTATATTCCGAGAGTTAAAGTTGAAGTTGAAAGTTTATTTCCGTATAAAAAACCAACGTACAATAATATACAGCGAGAGGTCTCATGGTACGAGACCTCTTACGCTTACGTGGTTACAGTAGGCGCTTGTGAGTTGGAGATAAATGTGTTCAACTTAAATTGCAGTTCTCTACGCAACGTACATGTAATGCGGGCATATAAGGCAATGAAAGATTCCTACAAAGCAGTGTAAAGCAATATAAGTTATAATAAAGCAATAAGTTTAAAGGCTTATTGGTATCATTTTGCAGTGTCAATTCGGTTTTTGTTCGCTACGCTACGTTACCTGCAAAGGTAGCACGTACGTGCTCTCTAGAGATACCTCCAACGGGCTTCTTTACTGGCGCAAGACAAATGTTGGTGCATAAAGAAAGTAAGACGCGTCAAAGAATTATATTCTAATGCAATCTTATAAGCAAATCAACTAGGTTTATATCAGTCGCTGCATCAACGCTCGAGACAACTTCAGGAGATAGACGCTTGGTGAAAATTTGATGCGAGGCTGAGGCTTTATCCTCAATAGAGGATTGGTCCACCTTTACAAAATCAAAGAAGTTGAGCATCTATCGGTAACTACCCTAGCTTCGACACTTCACAGGCGCATTACTTGCGCATAGACCCCATTTTCAGGCTTGTTTATTGTCAAGGTCTGTGCCCCAGTAGACGTTGGTTGCAGAGCTCCGCCTTTTGCAGGTTTTTGTCTGGTGGCGGTTTTTACGTGCAATGTCTACTACCTTGAAATTAGTTTCATAAGCACAGAAACGGCTCATTTCGCATTCACTCGCTGTGCTAAAAATAAAAAAAAATATTACACTGCTTTACGAACAACTTTTTATGTTTGAAGAGATGTTCATGAGGCAGTGTGATATTTGGCCCCCGATAGCCTGTCATAAATATTATTTAAACTGATTGAGAGAAATAAGTTTTAAGCGAGGATTAGCTAGGGTAGCTGGATAGTTTCTTGACAGCACGTCGCCGTAGAAGCTGCCGTCGTCATTTTCTTCCTGCTGCAGCCTAGTTTGCTCACGTTTGCATCACGGAGCATTGAAATTAACTTTGCTTAAATAACAAAACTGAAGAGCATGAATAATGAACTTCATTATCTGGAATGCCGAGCAATTAACCAAAACCAGCATGGATCAATACTTTGGATGAGTTAAACAGCACGTTGGTGAAGCTACATGTGTCATTATATATATATATATATATATATATATATATATATATATATATATATATATATATATATATATATATTAAAACAGGATGTCACACAACTTTCCCGATTATCTATTTTATTCTAACAGTTTCGGACGGGGGACCGTCCTTCTTCAAGGTAGAATTGAGAATCTACCTTCTCAATTCTACCTTGAAGAAGGACGGTCCACCGTCCGAAACGCTTGGAATAAAATAGATAATCGGGAAAGTTGTGTGACATCCTGTTTGAATTTAACTCTGGCCCATTAGTAACAAGCAAACCATGTCTATATATATATATATATACATATATATATGCGCGCAAAATATGAGTAATACCGCATACGCTCAAATAAGAGCCCGCCCACGGGTTGTTCGGCCCTCCTTTCTGTCCTGCATTCTTCGGGGAGCCGACCACCGCTGATTCGCTGTCTTTCGGTTAAAGTAGCGTTCAGAACCGTATTCTCTGTTGATAGTGACGGTCGTCGGTGAAAGGGCGCTAACCGGGCGGCTGTGGAACCGCACAGTGCGGTACAATCCAGTGAGATATAGTTTAATGCCGTGATGACCTGTGGTTTACCGTTCGTTGTTCTATGCGAAAGAGCGGCTACTAATTACTACCGCTTTAAAGATGAAATACCGAACGGCTTAATTTAAAGGGTGGTGTGGGCCTTTGAGCAATGGGACCAGTGACCAAATTAAAAAAAAAAAAACCTTTAAGTCATCTCACTTTACGAGCCAGATATAGCGCAAAAGTGAATAGTACATGAGGTCGCCTTCTTTAGAAAATAGTTCTACGCTTGTAGTCAGGGCAAATTTCGGCTTTCCGTGGAAGGGCCAACCCACGCGTCATAGAAGAAAAACAAAGCGTTATGGGCCCTTGTCTGCGGCATCCTTTGCGGGTCCTCGTTCGCGTATAGAAGCACTTCACTACTTGGTTAGTCATATCTTCGTTTGTGCCTCTCTTACATCGCACATAGTAATTTGCAAACAGTTGTCAGCTCCCACATTCTGTGGAAGGTCATCCGACATAGAAACATAGCCGGCCCCGCGCAAAGGGCCACTGTCCAGGGAAGGACCTTTTAAGCAAAGGAGCCCAGTGTTTTGATCAAGTACCGGAGATAGTCTCTGCAAAATGCTACAGTGACACGAGCGCCGCAAAGCAACGAAAATACAAATCAAAGCTCTCTGATCTCCTTCGGAAAGCACGCTTCCCCGTTCCCTGCGCTTGCCCGTCGAGCCGCAGCTATGACGTATTAGTCGAAAACGAGGTCCATTGGTCCGTCTCGCTGTCTGGGGATGAAGGATGGGTGTCTATCACTCGCTGCGCGCTTTTCCCTCGTCACGGCCGGACTGAATCCAGCGGCGCGCGCTCCCTCGCCGGTTTTTTTTTTTCTGCGCACAAGCGGAGTGCCACACCCCACCTCCCGCCAAACGCGGAGGAGGAAGGGGAATTTGTCTTGCGGAGACTAGACGACCGGGCAAGAGAGTGAAAACCTTTGCGAGTTAACGGAAGGAGAGAAGCACGACAGAATTGGGTGATTGCTGTGGCTATGACTGCGTTATTAGTTACTCTTTTCAGAAACATTTTGCTGCTTTGCGTTCTGGGGAGGAAGTCTCACAGTCACTAGAGAAGAAAATATTTTCGACCGTAGGGTGGACAGTGGGCCTTTAAGAAATGTGTACAGGCGGGCCCGTGTATAGCTCTTCTAAAGCGTGCTTGACACCAGATCTGAGGTTTCTCGAGAGTTCGTTTCCCAAGCACCATTGCAAACTCAAGGAAGGTCGAGTCGACAGCTTGTGCCCACGCAGGCATGCCTTGCTGTATTGTAAAGTCTCAGAAGCCGGGGACCAATCAGTGCCCGGCCATGTTACCGGCCAGCTACCACCAGCCATAGTTCATGCCCCTGAATCATTGCTCAAAACGCCGAATAATGACGTCATATTTTTTGGTGTTTAACTTTATCGCGTTAAAACTCGGCACCGCGACTGTGCTAGAACCTGTGATCTGGTGGATCCAGGCTCAAGCCAAGCTGTGGCGGCTGCGTTTTGATGGAGGTGGCACCGTGCGTTACTGAATGTCGGTGCATGTTAAAGAGCCCCAACTGCTCGAAATTAATCTAATCCGTACACTACAGATTCTCTCACAGCTGTAGTTTCTTTGGAACGTTAATCTCACTCACTCACTCACTGACTCACTCACTCACTGACTCACTCACTCACTCACTCACTCACTCACTCACTCACTCACTCACTCACTCACTCACTCACTCACTCACTCACTCACTCACTCACTCACTCACTCACTCACTCACTCACTCAATCAATCAATCAATCAATCAATCAATCAATCAATCAATCACTCAATCAATCAATCAATCAATCAATCAATCAATTAATCAAATAATCAATCAATCAATCAATGAAAGCCTTTAACGCCTACTACGTGGCATTGTTTTTCCTTCACATTCTCGTATATGCTGTACTCAGCCACACACATGGCCAAACAAATGCTTTCGAGTTCAGGCGGTCGGTTTTCGCATTGCGCTTCGACGGGTCCATGCGTCATAAATCCAACTCTACGGCATCATAGTGGGAACAGCGCTAACACAGGACGGAGCGAAAATGCAACACTGGAGCTGACTAGCAACTGGCCTTTATTTCAGAAATACATACATACATACATACATACATACATACATACATACATACATACATACATACATACATACATACACACACACACACACACACACACACACACACACACACACACACACACACACACACACACACACACACACACACACACACACACACACACACACACACACACACACACACACACACACACACACACACACACACACACACACACACACACACACACACACACACACACACACACACACACATATATATATGCTATATATATATATATATGCTATATATATATATATATATATATATATATATATATATATATATATATATATATATATATATATATATATATATATATATATATATTGTAATAGGGCGTTTATTGACGCTCAGATGGAGAGCTGTGAGGACAGGACCTTGCAACGGCGAGCCCAGCGTACTTCTTCTTCGTCGCACAACGCACAGGTGCATGTCGATGGCGATGACTATCACAGTACATTTCCCCCCGGGTAAAAAAAGGAGCCATCCTGGCGACTTATGGCGCGGAAAGCACAGCGGGGTCATAGAATGGCTTCAATCGGTTCACGTGAACTGTTTCACGACCACGGCGACGCAAGTCCGCAGAGGGCGTGACGGGCTCAACTACGTAGTTGACTGCAGATGTTTGCTGGAGGACCCTATATGGCCCGTGGTAGCGAGCAAGAAACTTCTTTGAAAGGCCAGGGGTTGTGGAGGGCACCCAGAGCCACACCAGTGTGTCCGGGAGATATGGCGAAGCTTCGCCGGTATCACGGAGGTATTTTTGTTGCCACTGATTTTCTGTTGTGAGAGAGCGGGCGAGCTGACGGCATTCTTCTGCGTACGTGACGGCATCGGATAGCGGGGAAGATTCGGAAACGTCAGGGCGGTAGGGAAAAAGTGTGTCCATAGTACAGGGTGGCTCGCGCCCGTAAAGGAGAAAGAATGGAGAGAATCCAGTAGTGGCCTGTGTCGCGGTGTTATATGCGTAAGTAACAAACGGTAGAACTTGGTCCCAATTGGAATGGTCGGTGTTCACGTACATAGCCAGCATGTCACCGAGAGTGCGGTTAAAACGTTCTGTCAGTCCATTCGTCTGAGGGTGGTACGAGGTAGCGGTGCGGTGTATGATGCGGCATTCTTTCAGGAGAGCCTCAAGAGCGTCTGATAAGAAAACGCGTCCGCGGTCACTGAGCAGTTCGCGAGGGGCACCATGGCGAAGAACCAGGTTTTTCAGAATAAAGGCAGCCACGTCGCGTGCGGAAGCAGAGGGCAATGATGATGTCTCAGTGTAGCGGGTTAGATGATCCACTGCCACGATAATCCAGCGGTTGCCAGCTGAAGTTGTAGGAAGGGGACCGTATAGATCTATGCCGACACGATCAAACGGACGGGCAGGACAGGGCAACGGCTGCAACGAAGCAGAGGACTTGAGAGGAGTTTTTCGGCGTTGGCAAGACTGGCAGGAGCGGACAAAATGGCGGACAAAGCGGTACATTCCACGCCAGAAGCGTAGACGCAAGCGCGTGTAGGTTTTCAACACTCCGCCGTGGGCGCACTGGGGATCAGTATGGAAAGCAGCACAAAGTTCGGCGCGGAGGTGACGGGGGATGACTAAAAGCCACTTCCTTCCGTCGTGAAGATAATTGCGGCGATAGAGCAGCCCGTCACGAATTGAAAAATGGTGAGCTTGGCGAGCAAGCGCCCGAGACAGACGACCTGGAGAGTGACTTGAAAGAAAGTCCAGAAGTGTAGATATCCACGGGTCGCGCCGCTGTTCCGTGGCCATGTCAATAGTGGCAAGCGAAGACAAATCGTAGGCGCAGATCTCATCAGGCAATGAAGAGGGAGGCAGCGGTGAGCGCGAAAGAGCGTCCGCGTCAGTATGCTTGAGGCCTGAGCGATATATGACACGAATGTCATACTCTTGGAGGCGAAGAGCCCAGCGAGCAAGGCGGCCGGACGGGTCCTTGAGGGACGCCAGCCAGCACAGAGCGTGGTGATCAGTGACCACATAAAATGGTCGGCCATAGACATACGGACGGAATTTGCCGATGGCCCAAATAATGGCCAAGCATTCTCTTTCCGTAACAGAATAATTGGACTCTGCCTTGGTCAAGGTGCGGCTTGCGTACGCCACCACATAGTCTCGGATACCAGGTTTGCGTTGGGTGAGAACGGCGCCTATCCCAATACCGCTAGCGTCAGTGTGAATCTCAGTTGGCGCATTCGGGTCGAAGTGGCGGAGGATGGGAGGCGAAACCAAAAGACGGCGTAAAGTGTTGAAGGCGTCATCACAAGCAGGTGTCCATGCGGAGAGGTCGGAGCTACCGGAGAGGAGCTGGATGAGAGGAGCAATAATAGAGGCGAAATTTAAGATGAAGCGGCGAAAGTAGGAGCATAGGCCAATGAAACTTCGTAGCTGCTTCAGTGATTTTGGGCGTGGGAATTCGGCAACTGCACGAAGTTTGGTGGGATCGGGAAGAATGCCATCCTTAGAAACGACATGACCTAGAATTGTTAGTCGGCGAGCAGCAAAGCGGCACTTCTTCAGATTCAGTTGGAGGCCGGCGGTAGCGAGACAAGTGAGAACGTCCTTCAGTCGGAGCAGGTGGGATTGAAAATCGGTAGAAAAGACTACGATATCATCGAGATAGCAAAGACAGGTTCGCCACTTGAATCCACGAAGCACAGTGTCCATGAGGCGTTCAAATGTGGCCGGGGCGTTGCAAAGCCCAAAGGGCATGACGTTGAATTCATATAATCCATCTGGTGTGATGAAGGCAGTTTTAGAGCGGTCAGCGTCAGCCATTGGCACCTGCCAGTAGCCAGATCGTAAATCCAACGAGGAGAAAAACTCGGCGCCCTGCAAGCAGTCTAGTGCGTCATCGATGCGTGGCAGAGGATACACGTCCTTGCGCGTGATCTTGTTGAGCCGGCGGTAGTCGACACAAAACCGGAAGGAGCCATCTTTCTTAGGTACCAACACAACTGGAGACGCCCAGGGACTGTGGGATGGCCGAATGACACCCCGACGGAGCATGTCGTCCACATGATCAGCAATTACTTGGCGCTCCGAAGCCGACACGCGATAGGGGCGCTGGCGCAAAGGTGCAGTTTTACCGGTGTCGATGGTGTGCTCTACGACAGACGTGCGGCCCAAGTCAGTTTGAGGAAAGTCGAATGAAGAAGCGAAGTTCTGCAAGAGGGCGACAAGTTGATCACGTTGCGCAAGTGGAAGATCAGCATCAATAGCATGTTGGAAAACGTCGGAGGGCGTCGAAGCGGTCGCAACATCGCAAGAGCACAGACTAACGTCGAAGGAGGGGGTTGAGTCAGCAAGAGTGGTGATATGACTGGGATCAAGCTCTTCAAGACGTCCAATGCATTCGCCACGGAGCAGGACTGCTGGGCAAGAAAATGGGTTCGAGGCGTAAAGTGCACTCTTGCCGTCTTGAATTTCGAGAACAGCGAACGGAAAAAGGAGGCAGGGATGACGGGAGGTGGCTTCGGAAGGTGTAAAAATCGCAGTCAAAGGAGTTACCGACTCACAAGACAGTGGTACGAGGGCAGCAGAGAACGGAGGAATGTCGGTGTCATGGGCGACGAGAAGTTTTGCAGTGCGGGGAGGGGTGTCACAGAAGGGGGCATCACAGAGGGGGGCGAAGGCAATTTGTGCACGAGCACAGTCAATAACGGCTTGATGAGTCGATAGAAAATCGTATCCGAGGATGATATCATGCGAACAGTTCGGCAGAACAATAAACTCGATGGGGTACAAGACGTCTTGAATGAGCACACGGGCTGTGCAAGATGCGGAGGGGTGAATGTGCTGTGATGAGGCGGTGCGGAGCGAAAAGTCGGAAATCGGAGTGGTCACTTTGCGAATTCGACGGCAGAGCGCTTCACTGATGATGGAGACGGCTGCACCGGTATCGACGAGAGCGAGAACTGTGGCGCCTTCTACAGAAACTTTGATAACATTAGCGGGACGGCATGGAGGACTTGAGGAATTCGAAACAAGCGCAGTTCTTGCCCCCGGAACTGCGACTGTTAGTTTCCCTCAACGGTGCTGGTAGAACGTCGCAGCATTGGAGAAAGCGATCGGCGCCGAGGAGAATGTGATCGACGAGTGGTATAGGTTTGGCGATCTTGTGGGACAAATTGAGAACCGGGCGGAATCATTTGCGAGCGTGAGTCGGTATCGTACGGGTAAAATCGAATGTCAGGCTGTGAAGGTTGGAGGCGCTGGCGACAAAGGCGCGCAACATGGCCCGGCCGACCGCAGGCATAGCAAATCGGAAGGTTGTCCGTAGTACGCCAAGGTTTCATAGGATGTGGGCGGAACCTTGAGGGTGGGGCTTGAAACGAAGGCTCAGCATGCGGCGGTGAACGGTAGGCAGGGACCTGCACATAGGAGCCAGACGTGGGCGAAGGTGGTGGCCTAGCCGTTACTTGGGCATACGTGAGAGGTGCCGTCACAGGCGGCACCACGGGGTTGGACGGCAAGGCATCAGCGACGTGTTCTTGCACGACACGGCGTATAGCAGGGGCCAAAGATGGAGCCAGTTCAGGAACGAGGCGGCCCGAGTCTTGAAAATGGGGAAGGAGTGAGATTTGACGTGCGACCTCTTCACGAATAAAATCTTTCATCTTTTGATTCAGCGGGCTCCCTTCAGAAGTTGGCGAACCACCCAGGGCTAATGCGGATACGCCTTCGTCGCACACACTGGAGCGGCGCCTAGAAGCGCGCCGCTTGCGGAGCTCGTCGTAGCTCTGGCAAAGCTTCACGAGTTCACTAACGCTGGTGGGATCTTTCGCTACCAGCATCTGGAAGACGTCCTCAGAAATGCCCTCGAGGATGTAGCGGATTTTGTTTGTTTCCGGCATGGCCGGGTCGACTCGTTTGCAGAGATCAACGACGTCTTCTATGTAGCTGGTAAAGGTCTCATCAGCGCGCTGAACACGATCGTGTAAACGTTGTTCGGCACGAAGCTTACGCACTGCCGGGCGGCCGAACACTTCCGCGAAATTTTTTTTTAAATGTCGACCAAGATGACAGGTCAGCCTCATGGTTGCGAAACCAGAGGTTCGCCACGTCCGTCAGATAGAATATGACGTTACTGAGCTTGTATGAGTCATCCCACTTGTTGTAGGTGCTTACTCTTTCATAGGATGATAGCCAGTCGTCGACATCTTGATCGGCCGTGCCGCTGAACAGGCAAGGGTCACGCTGGCGCACGACGCCAGCACACATGATCGTGGGTGGAACGGCCGGCAGCGTCGAAGTGTCTTGCATGGCGGTCGTAGAGGGTAGTGTACGGCTTCGCAGTTCCAGTTTGGGTGGGATCGTTTCCGGCACCTCCGCCAATTGTAATAGGGCGTTTATTGACGCTCAGATGGAGAGCTGTGAGGACAGGACCTTGCAACGGCGAGCCCAGCGTACTTCTTCTTCGTCGCACAACGCACAGGTGCATGTCGATGGCGATGACTATCACAGTACAATATATATATATATAGCAAGTGTCGCAGTTACTAACTTGGACCAAGGTTTTATAAAATACGGGTTGCCCTAGCACAGTAAATCAAATTCAGAGATGTTCAGAGTCGCCTATGCTAACTTCCAGTATTTTTTCGTACACTACAGTTGAATAACTAGTAAATACTAATTAGGTACTTTTTTAACTATTGCCTTGAGAAAAAAAATGTCAATGCAGAAGGTGTAGATCTTCTCGAAAACGGATATCTATGTTGTTTCCATCACGCTACGAGTTACGCTGCCCTATTTACAGGCCTTCAAAAAATGCTGCCACGTGACCATGCTATGTGAAATCATTCGCCAAGTGTGTACAACCAGCTTCATCGCAGAGAGCACGGCCAATAAAAGCGGGTTTTGTTATATCGGACGCGGCTCTGGCTTCCAAGTGACGCCACAGTCAAAAGGAAGGTTTTTTTTTTTTTTTTATTCCGCCAGGCGTCGTTTTCGGCTGATAAAAATATCAATTTACGAAAAAACTAGTTTGAGGGAAACAACGTAGCTAGCTGTTTTTAGAGAAGATCTACAACTTTTGCTTTGACACATTTTCTCTCAAGCCAATAAATGAAATATAGGTAATTGGTCTTTACTGCTCAACTGTAGTGAACGAAAAAAATGCTGGAGTTTAGCATGAGTGACTCTGAAGATCTCTGAACTTGTTCACTCTGCTAGGGCAAATCGTTTTTTTTTTAAACTTGGTCCAAGTTAGCTTAGACACCCTATATACCGCAGCCCCTCAATCAAGACGAACAGAATCAACTTGCTGCGCGAAAAGATGGCGAATAAAAGGCACGTGCTCAGCCCATGAGAAATGAAACGTAACCAGAGGTGAACCGAAAAAAAAGTGAACGGGTGTACCGACAAGGGTAAACGGGTGAAAACAAACAAGAAAAACGATAACAACGGTAAAGGAAATTTTACCTTGTTACAGGCGCGCGTCATGAATGAAATAAAAGTGGCGAGGTGCATCGCACCCCCTCGTTTCGTAAGAAAGAAGGGGAGGGGGGGAGATAAAACGACACCAAAAATGGGATGATGCAATGAAAACAAACAAGAACAGCAACAGCCATTGACCTCGCCACTTAAATTTCATTGCATGCTTGATACTCGACTGTACCAAGTTAAAATTTCTTTTACCCTTGATTTCGTTTTCTCTTGTTTGTTTTCACTCGGTCACCCTTGTCGGTACTCCCGTTCACTCTGTTGCCTGTTCATCTCTAGTTAAGTTTGATTTGTCATGAACTGAGCCCGCGCCTTCTCTTCATCAGCGTTTCACGCAGCAAGTTGATTGTGTTAGTGATTGCCGGGCTCTATATATATATATATATATATATATATATATATATATATATATATATATATATATATATATATATATATATATATATATATATATATATATATATATATATATATATATATATATATATATATATATATATATATATATATATATATATATATATATATATATATATATATAATATATATATATATATATATATATATATATATATATATATATATATATATATATATATATATATATATATAGACATGGATTGCTTGTTACTAATGGGCCAGAGTTAAATTCAAACAAGGTGTCACACAACTTTCCCGATTATCTATTTTATTCCAACAGTTTCGGACGGTGGACCGTCCTTCTTCAAGGTAGAATTGAGTACCAATTCTACCTTGAAGAAGGACGGTCCACCGTCCGAAACTGTTGGAATAAAATAGATAATCGGGAAAGTTGTGTGACACCCTGTTTGAATTTTTATATATATATATATATATACCCATTCAGCGCCCGTGTTATGTACTCGCTCCGTACTCTGTTGGCGCTGTTTCCGCAATGATCGCATACCGACAAACCCAACTCTCCACTCTCCCACGGCATCCTTCTGTAACACGTAACCGTCTCCTTTGTCTTACGGCACTGTTTGGTGCCCACTGAGAAGTGAGATCGTTACTGCTTTTCTTTTTTTTTTTTGTCAAAGAAGTTTAACGCGATAGCGTTACAGGGCACGTAGCAGAAAAAAATCTAGACGTTGGTGTCGCCGTTGTGAGAGGAAACATCCCGAGCGCAGCACTGGTAGGCGGTAGCCGGCAGCTGACATGGACCAGCACCCATTGTTCGATAATTTGTGTGAGTTTTCGAGGCCACAACATGTCAGATAGCTCCGAGGAGTTGCCAACTCGGGCTGATCATTTGAGGTTGAAAGGCGTAAAAAAATTAAACCGTTGTGGGCTCTTGAATGCCGAGTCAGGTACAATGCTTAGAATACGCAGGCATGTCCTTACGGCTTGGTTAAAGCAGGGATACATATTTCGGATTGTAACCTGCGTTACTGTGTCATACCCCCAAAGTTGCAACTTATTGATCCCCAGATGTTCTTATTTTTTTATTTTCCCTGCCCTTCTGCTGCGGTTTTGCACGTGTTCTTGGCGAGGTGCGCGGCAAAGGGAGCAGTTACTGCGTTGTTCCTTTCCTCAAAGCCAGGTCACAATTTGCTCTCGTAGGCGTCGAAAAGTGACACACATGTCAATGTGCCCGATAGCAAAGGTTTCCTATTCTCGCGTGCTGGCTCTACCCTGTCGTGTTCTTGGCAGTCTGCGGTGCACAATGCCCAATTGCTTCATATCACGCGTTCCTCCTAGGAAACTCCCTCAGTTCTTAAGCAATACAGCTCAAGCTTAAAAATAAAGATTTGGATTTCTAAGACTCCAAATCACCAAGGAAGCCATGCAGTCCGATTAATTCCTTCTCACACACTAGCCGCAGTAATAATTTCAATGTATTACTGATTTTTCCTGCTCAGTTTGTTACCAAGCTTTAAAATATGTCATCCTCGATTGTCAGGTCAGGTACGCAGCTTCAAAGATGAAGCTGCGTGCACTAGCTGCGAATAAGTAACCAATCGGGCAAAACATCAGAACTAACGTTCACTCAAATGCAAAAATCGCTGCCTGGCGTAGATGCCAGATTTTGTAAAGAATATCTGGACTATATCACTAGTTAGTTCTAATTCTTGCAGTGGAAATATCGTCTATAAGGTATTCTAAATAGGTAAGTAGAGAAATTGGAAAGGAATGCTGTTTGATTTTCTTGTTCTGGCATGTAGGGCTAACCAAGAAACTAACTTTATCTCTATATGAGGACATTTGTTAAAAAAAAAAATAAAGCAGTGATTTTCTATGCATGATACAGAGTATATTAAAGCGAAATCACAGTCACCATGGAAGATACGCGCAAAGACGTGCTAACTTGTGTGCCTGTATTTCTTGATGCTCATCAATCACGGTGAAATACGCGCTTTCTAGCTTTGTGCCTGCAAAGAATTTGAGTCATTACAAGATAATTGAGGATGAAAGCCCAAATTGTGTATTGGAGCTAGTGAGAAAAAAAAGTTAAAGTAGCTTTCTGTCCGCAATAATTTACAAGACTGAAATTCTTGCGAAATCTTGAGTGATGAATGAAGCGCTGAACACGTTTTTGTGACATGTATGGTTCCGTATAAGATCAGCGCTTATTTCAGAAACACAGAACAATACAGGTTAAAAACATTTGCTTTGCGTAAAATGTTTTTCTACAACAAAGAGAGTTAAATAAGACACATTTTCCGGTAAGCAGTTGCTAAATTAATATGCGCACACCAAAAATTTTTAGTATGGAGGCAAGGTGGAATCATGGTGATAATTATTATTTAAACAAATCTAAAATATGGTAGTCTGTCGCATCTTGTAAGGAGATGAATGTGAGCCATATTTCAGTGTTCGGGCTGAGATAGCTGAATATAAAAATATAGATGTAAGAACGTTTGATAGTGCTGTCCATAAAAGATAGAAAAGCTGGGAACATAATCTGAACTCAATAAAACGAGGTCTGCGATTTTCAAGCAGTTTTCTCGAATCATATAAACTTCTTCCAGTCAAGACACTAGTTCATGTAAACGAACTTGGGACCTCATAAGCGCTTGTGAGCTAGTCAACTCTTATGCGAACTTTGTTGCCATGGTCAATAAAAAAGAAGAGACTGATTATAAACCTCGGTTATGTAACACGACAATTGTTAATATCGTTCCTGTTTTCGAGTAACAAATTTCAAGTGAATAAATTGTCTAAAGATATTCTGCTTCCTTTCTATCTTCGTGTAGAGCCATGTGGAGCAGCTTGAAAAGGGAAAAAGCCTGAGCCAGAAGACGTAGAAAAGCAAGCATCGCAGTGCGGCAACCGTACAGGGAGAACAAGTCACAGTGGTAACAGCCATGAACTGTTTCGTTTTCCTGACGTTCCTCGCTGCGATCGTCTCACTTCCCGGTACGTACGTTTGTCAGGCGCTTCCGGACTCAGATTGTGACCTGTATGACTGCGCGGCCTCATGCACCGGACTCGGGGCTTTGCGGTGGAGCTGTGAGGAAGAAGGCTGCCTCTGCACGTTCCTTGTGGACGACGCGAAGGCACTCGAGATGAGCGAGGAAGGCGAGCACAATGGTGAGGGTGGAAATGAACACACAGGAAAGAAACCGAAGAAAAAACACGGCTCTGGAAAGCGCAAAGGCACGTCTGCAAAGGACAAAGACAACCCTCCAAAAGACAAAGATAGTTTAGGAAAAAATAAAGACAAAGACAGCCCTGGAGAAGACACAGACAAAAACAGCCCTGAAAAAGACAAGGATATCCCCGGGAAAAGCACAGACAAAGAAAGCTTTGAAAAAGAGACAGACACCAGCAGCACTACCGCGGGCCCTATTCAGCTTTCCACTAAAGGGCGGCCGCCCAAAACTTCTAGCAGTCAAAAGGATCAAGAGCAGAAGGACATTGGGCAGAAGAGAGTAGGAAGAAAGAAGCCTAAAAAGCCAGGAGGTCGAACGACGGATGACCGAAGCGAAGACGAGGCTAAACTAACTTCCGGCGAAAATGAACAGAGCTCTAAAATTTCCGACAAGAAAGAGATCGGCGAAGAGAATACAGGACAGAATGGCATAGGTACTATCAGTCTCCTTTCCAGACAGGCACTGGAACCGGACAAAGGAAAAAGTGACGCTGGAGGCCGAACCGGCGCAGATAGCAGCAAAGTGCGCATACCTTTTCTAGTTAGAAGCCTAGAGCGGCCGCTGACCAAGAAGCAAGTTATGGACCAAATCAAAGAACAGAAGGGAGACCTCCCTATGAAGGAGATAGAAGAGTTCATAATGAGAGGATGATGCAAATAAAGGTACTTTGGGTACGAAGGCTGGTAGCATGTTGAGGGTTACTGAGAACTCGGAGATATAACAGGGGAATGTCAGAGCATTGGAAGAATGCTTCGAGATAAGGAGTTTTCGTTCCTTAATGAGAGCGCATATCCGTCACAGTGAAATTATGCTTAACTCAAACTGTTCTAAAAGTGGGACAAGTGCGCAAAAACGTGTGAGTAAAAAACATGAATGATTGATGATAATTCATTGCAGAGTGCTCGAAGCAGTAACAAATTATCATCTAGCTTTCTTGGGCACCACTTTAAATTTTTGAATCCCCACCTGGGTGGCGCAGTCATTACGGCGCTCGACTACTGTGCCTGATGAAGCGAGATCTAATCCCGACCCGGGCGGCCGCTTTTCGCTGGAGGCGGAAAGTAAAGCGCCTGTGTTCTGTACCGTGTCAGTGCACCTTAAAGAATCCCAGGTGGTCGAAATATCAGGAATCCTCTTCTATGGCGTCTCTCATAGCCTTAGTCACTTTGAAATGTTAACCCCACAAACAAAACGAAATAAAACTTAGAATTCTGCGGTAAACAGGACGATTTGGAAGATGCTGTCATCACATATTTTTGTTTTATTTATACCTCAAATGTCCCTGCCGGTATTGTATCAAAACTTGGGTGTTACAGTTTTTCGACGAGTCTTTTAATGAATGCATTATGTTTGCTGGATAAGTGTGAAGAACTGCGTCGGCAGAATGACAATTTCAGACCTTTGCTCTTTGTGCGGAGAAAGCATTTGGTTGCACAATGGACATATGCAGATGGGGAATAGAGTACTTTACTCTAACAGTATGGTGAATGTTGTGAGAAGGAATAATGACAGCGTTTCAAAATTTTAATAGGACTGCTCTACCATGGGATGCACAGTAAAATCTTGCTTTTGAGATTTGTCCTGTCCTCACAGAAAATAGCTAAGAGTACCTAGAAGAGCAATAGTGCCCGTTCTTGTCAATAATTGCGACGTTACTAGTGACTATCGTGAAGTATGCGAATACATTGATTCTTAGCGTTCCCAAAAAATGTCGTTAACTGCTTCCTATTTCGCCTCCACGAAGGTCCCAAATTAATGCTTCCTGTCCAAGAGAGATCATGCCTTGCCTTGTAGTGGCGATAGAAGTATCAGCGTTCCTTTACAGCGCGCCGTGAACTGCCTTCCGGTACACTGACTCGGGAAGCCAATGGGCAGGATCGCCATGACAGCAGCATTAGCACCAGCTTGGTAACTTCGCGAATAGACTGGCGAAATCGTAGTGGGCTGTACCACATGTATCCTTTGCGGCTTAAATTCGTGTTGGGGCGTTAAGCCTCATAAACCAAAACATTTTCTTTTCTTTTTCCTGCACAGTACATAACCATCATCATCAGTTCAAGTATGGCGACTTCAGAGAAAAGCGGCTGCTGCACAACTTCAATTAACGATGTCTCGTTCCAGTTTAGGCCTCCGCTTATTACCAAACTTACATGTCTTACCCGCCCACTGGCCTCCTCGTCTGGGAGTCACGCCGTTGCCCTCAAGTCCTGAAATTTCATTCCATTTCAGTGGCAGTCATGTTCGTACTCCTTACTTGAGCCTTGGCGTCGTGAGCTTTCCGGTAACGTAGAACAGAATCCGGGGTTTCTGCACACAGTTTGCAGTGTGCACCAATGCTTTTGTATACCTTAAAAAGAAATAAAAAATAACATTCATCTGCTTGTTATGCCAGAGTGTATTTGGGGACGCTATAGAATGCAGCTCTTGTCCTTCCATCTATTCCTTGTCGCCTCTCGCATGTGGGTACTGAGTGCCAGCAAAGGAGAGAAAATTGTCACGAAACTGATACGGTAGCAGTGTTATCAGCCCAAAATCCTAGGAACGGTAGGTGATCGAGCCAGATGTTCCGAAGCCGACACAGGGCTGCTGCTTACTGTCCCTCAATCTGCTATGCCAGGAGTGCACATAATCTGCACGTGTGTAGTCAACACAGTGATGTAACAAGAACAAGGGAACAGGTTGACTTCGCTACTTTACGCTAGAAATCGCTCTCACGGCGCACAAACACACACTGCCCCCGAAGTGCTCATTTCCGCGGTGGCACAGTTCACTCGGTCCTTCTCACCACTCCCTCTTTGACCAGATGTCCGACACCGAAGCAGCCCAGTAACTTGAGATGTTGGAGCAGCAGAGAAGAGCTCCTCAGCAGAGGTTTAGGTGGCCGTCCGGAGAGGGTCAGCGCGCTTTTCGTCCGTGGCTTGAAAATTCCTGGCTTCTCTGTGGACAACACGTGGCACAAACCTTCCGTACAAAGCTTCAAAGGAGCGGGAATGGTACTCTTCCTAGTAACTACATCTACAAGCTGTTGTGACTCGTGAGAAAAATAACCACTAAATTATAAAGATACATTGAGGAAAAACTCAAGTGGTAGCATGGCGTGAACGTTTTGAATCCACGACGAAAATAATAAGAGGAATAAAATGTAGAAAGTTAGCCTCACGGGACCACCCATGGCGCATCTCATCGGACACAATGACTGCATTGTATTATATTGACGTGCTCGGAGAGAAAAAGAGAAATGAAACGACTTCAAAAGGGGCTGACACATGATTCAATTATCCCTTCTCAGCTTTAACGTCACAGTGGTCGACTTCATTTAGCGCAAGAAATCCGCCGAGATCACTCTAAAAAGGGATTGGCTGAGCGGATGTGCGCAGTCACGTCCCTCAGAGCCAATCAGATGTCACCTTGACCTCACAGGCCACGTGGATGTGCGAGGTCTGACACTACATCAAAATGTCGAGGAACATGTGAGAAATTAAATTGATTAGGCGATAAAGATCATTGGGTAATTAGCGGAAAGATGGGATCGACCTTGGGTCTCGTTGCTGTGCCGCAAAGCATGACATCTGCATCAAGAATATGAATGCGTTAAATAGCGACAAAGGGAGACAGTTGGGTTCAAAAGGTGCCGAGTGACATTGGGGGATATCTAGAGGCTTCGCGTTTGGCATCGCACCAACCACGACACTGCGCAAGGAGCAAAAGAATGAATTTGAACATTACGTGTGGTGACGATCTTAAGCCACGAGTTTCAAGCAGAAGGGTCCCGACATTCTATGGCGTCCGCATCTCACTTAGGTTTACCAATGATATACCAACGTCTTCTTTCTTTGATGTCGACTATAAATTCAGTGCTTTTCTCTCCCTGGAAGCGATGGGAACCGTCTTACTGATATGCTTTGCCTTGGTCTCATGTTATCACTACAAATTTATGCCGCTTCTGACTGAAGAACAAAATTTCGTAACAATCATGTTTCACACGCGGTGCTGAAGGGCATGAAAGGCTTTTATATTTAGCATTTTACTAATATCGTCAGTATATTCTGGGACGAGTACTCCTCCGGAGCGAAATATTTTATTTAGTGAAAACCATGCTGAAGCCAATTGTTTCTACTGAATAAGAATGCACAGTACAAATCGAACCTTCTCTTTTCTGTCAATTAATGTTTCTAGATGTACACAAAAATACGCCCCTGAGAATATCTTAAAGAGATCCCGGGAAAATCGATGCCGAAAGCAATGAAATCAGAATGCTAAATCTGAACTTCACTATATTTACTTCGGAAGAGTGACGTGCTGCGAATATGAACTTGTAGATTGCTGCGATTTGTTTTAGGCTTCTGACATTACTCTTGGCAGGACAGATGCCAAGTAAATCATGTTGTGGTTCTTATGGCAGCAGCTTTCAAGTGTATGGGCGCAGTTGCACCTTTACGATGTGCAATGTTTATGCAAAAGCTTACAACGATGACCCTTAAATTCAAGAGCACTTATTTAGCTCCCAACGCTTAAGACAACTTTTAGCGATTAGAAACCGTCGTCAGCGTTCCATGTCACTGCGTACATTTACCAGTACGTGTGCTACAAGACTTTTAACTACACATGCAGTGAATGAAAACAAGACATTGTGCCGACGTTGAGGCCTCTTTTTAGAAACAGTCATCTCATTTTCTTTACTCTTCTTTATTACGATGCAGTTCTGCAATTACCTCCTCCCATCTATCAGTTTTGGATCCCTCTTGCATAAGATCTAGCTCGAGTACTTCCAACTAAACAAAGAACCAAGCAATGCCATAGCTGCAAATGGAACCGTGCAAGTTCTACCCCACTGTACAATAACATGTATACAGGCAGATTGTAATTATGAAATTTGTGTCAAAATCCATGGTACCCGCTCGGCCGTACTGTGAAAGGAGCTCTTCAGAGGACCAGCATATCAGACAACACTCGATCTGAATGCTCTCATGCTGCGCAGAAGGATCGAGTTCGAATTTTCTCACATCCCAAGTTGTTTTATACCATTTCGTTGAGTATATTGCTTATTATTTTGGCTGATACAATATTTGAATTTACAGCACTGGGCATATATGCTGATTGTACCAAAGAAATTGAGTTCACCCACAGAAGAATAAATGCTCCTTGAACCACAGTTATTCTCAGTTATTCTGGAGATTCATGTGGCGCACTGCACAAAACTGAAAATTCTGCACACGTTATTAAAACACACGCTAATAAATACGCAATCACCTTTATTCCAGAAATCTGCGCGCAAGAACAAAGGTTACGGTTGCTGACAGAAGGATGTGTTGTGCTGTTCGCGGAAAAGACCTTCTACTAACGGCATCTTCGTGCACCACAATGCCTCAGTTCGAATTCCTAGCGTTATTGTGCATTCCGAGAAGGCTCCTTAGCCTGCGCCCAGGTTCGCGCCAGGTATAGTCTTGTTTGTGCCGAGTACGGGAAGGCTCTTCGAGCTTTATTCCTTTCTTCGGGTGGCGGAAGCACTTGCACACTTCCTGGAAAGGGTAGTCCTGCACTTTGCAACATTCGCCGTGTTCATAGCCTGTCTTCTTGCATTGCTTTGTGCAATTTTCCTTGTTACACAGACACAGGAAGCCGCGAGGGAGCGTTACCATGATGGCAAGAGCGAGAAACAGAGCTATCTTTGTGAAGTAGAGGGCAGAACGGCGAATATCTGGGAAGGCGTATACATGCATACTTCGTCTTTCTTTCTCCTGCAAAGAACAATCAGCAGAAGGACCGTCTGTACGCAAGTAACCAAGAGTGTGTTGTGCAAATCAAGCTAGAGCTAAAAATTTTGAATACGAAATATAAGATGTTTACAGCGGCAGACGTTATACGTAGCCCTGACCAGTGCATTCACAGCATATTTTGGCAAGAAGCACCTACACGACGGTAGCATATTCATGGTTACATCACTAGCGCATAGCATGCGACCATGTATCGGTTTAGGTGATCTTGAGGACCAACGCAAACGAGAAAACGGTCCAAGAAAAAGACAAAAGGAGCCCTGACCTGTGGATTCACAGTATACTTTGGCAAGGAGCATCTCCGATACGATCATATTCATGGTTACATTACTAGCACAAAGCATGCGACCGTACGGCCGTTAAGGTGAACTTGAGGATCAACGCAAAAAAGACAAACGTCCAAGGAAAGGACAAAATGACGTGTGCGTTTTCTAACAACTGAAGGTTTAAAAAAACAAACAAAAAAGTATATTACGCGAAAACGCGCGAAACAAAACAAACAGACAAACGCATCAATCATTATGCTGCAAATAAACGCACCAATCCAGGAACGTTCTTATTTTCCCTCTTAAGCAACGCGGACGGTTTCGTCGCACGCGTGTCCGCGTTACAGCAATACAGTATGCTTCAAAACTTTCCCTGCCCTTTTGTTTGTCATGTGGAAAATATACTATAGTCGAACGGGTAGCGAAAGATTCCGAATATTCCCTTGGCACGAAGAAATCTCCTTGTTCTAAACTTGTGCAGCGTTATACCACGAGTGCAAGGAACATGCAGATAACCGTTGTCTGCCAGACTTGCATAATGCGACAACCTAATAGTACATCAATAACCAGATAAGTTGAGAAATGTGGTGATTGCACGACGGAGAGGCATTCAAACACACACACACACACACACATAGAGAGAGAGAGAGAGAGAGAGAGAGATGGGACTGTAGTGCAGTGGGAAGTTGTGCTATGTATCACCTGTGGTGGTGCTGCCAGTACCAACTAACTACTGCGCGCTACATCTGCTCACGAACAGTCATTTAAAGCCCATAGCCAAAACAGATCTTAAGTGAAAAGCAGTTCTCAAACGGCCTAATGCGCAGGCAATAGCTTCCTTCTGCGTCCCTTAGAACACCTTTTAATTGTTTTAATTACGATTTTGATGTTGTGCACTTTGCGAATATACTGCCTTCATGGGTGGAACTTAGCTTGAGCGTTGCAAACGAGTCTTTTACAGCCCTGTGCATGAAATACGACGATAATATTGTATTTCCTGCTTGATATGAGCAGATTTGCTTACAGCCTTCACTCACAGAGGCTCACCACGCAACAAGCTACGGCTTTGCATATAATCGTCCGAAGTGTGCAACTCTCCTAACGGCTGGAACCAGCAGGCATTGCTGCATGCGGGGAGTAAAACTAACCTGTGGTAAATAAAACGCTCAAGGTAGGCGGTTCAGGCTGCTGAAAAAATTAACCGATTTTTGGACTTGTGAGCATTTTTAAGAACACAGTAATCTTTAAGAGCTTCCACGTTCATGCCTGGTGTCTTTCTCATTATTAATTTGTGTGATAGTCCTGTTCAATTTAATTTTAACACGTTTACTACACAGTGATCTATAGGCAGAAGTGCCGCAAAGGAGGGAGAGGGGAAGTTTCGGATGGTGGACCGTCTTTCAACAGGGTAAGATTGATGAAGTACGGCCGTGATGATTGGCGATCCACCGTCCTTCATTAGGAAAAAACTGCCCATACTAAGTACTGAAGTGTGGAAATAACGGCTTGCCTATAGCTGACTTCAACGACTACACATGCGGTCAGACATCAGAAAAAGTAGGCTAAAGAGAAGTGTATTGGTATTAGATTTTAAATGAGTTTGAATTGTTTATAGCTTGAAGTATCAGTGTCCAAAATATTTTGGCGCTATAGAATTTTCTACAGTCTCGCAATCAGCGAATAAAACTGCGACGGCGTTTAGGCTTCTTTGCACCGCACTGCATCGGGCATGGTATGCATGGTGACGTCATAGATGGTAACGGCACATTTCCTGTATAGAGACGCTTGATCTGAAGAGATGAAAATAACTCTACCTAAAGCGAAGCTCTAGAAACGTTGTCTGGCGGCTTTTGATAGCGCACCGTAACGTATCGGCGAAGGCAAAACGCAAAACAAATTAGAATTATTACCGCCCTTGGAGTCATTACCATGCTTCTCAGCAGTATTTTACGGCAGTGAGGAGAAACTTTAGGTTTTAATCTTTCCTTACGTACGTGATCAATTTGAACACTAAAGGCAAAAATATTGCATACATACAGCATATATAGACTTGAATTCTTGAATATCACTAGATTCTCAAAACAGTGATGCAGTCGCCTTTGAGTGCTGTGAGCGTAAAAGAAGGGAGAGGAAACAGAAAGAAACATAGAGAAAGACAGCCACAAAGAAGGAACAAAAGGTATAGAGAGTTTCTTTTCGTTAAATAGTATGAGGCTGAAATGGGATCTCTTTTTATGCGAATTCATGGAGCGGTTTACCACCTGCGCTCTAAACTTTATTTTTATTGGGATGTGAGGGACACGTGTACATAGCTAAGCTTCGTACTGCGATGAGAGGAAGACGAATCCCTTGGTGGCACGGTAAGTGCGTACACGGCATTCTAGGCAGGAAACCCGCTAATATTTTCAAGCCCTCATAGGCACGGATACCTACAAGTATCTTTCCCTTTTCTTTATCGCCTTAATCTTAGATAAGGATATTGCTTTGAATTTGGTATGCTGTCTTTTACCTTAGATCCTAGTATATCGAAACATTTACCTAACAAATGCAAATCAATATGAGTCTACAGAGAAATCAAACAGAAGATCCGGTAGTATTGTTTTGGGGAAAGTAAGTTCCTTGGGACGAAAAGAAAACCCCGTGACAAAGAGCGTTCGTGCACATGCTTGTTCTTGGTTTTGCGGAAAAGTCAAGCAAAAAAGTTTCTACTGTTGCAGTACAAGACTGCAGTGAATCTCTTCGCCCATCTACGTTCGCCACAAAGCATTCCTTGGCAATACGCAATTAACATCTCTTTAATGTACGAAAAATGATCAGAGTTATGTGCACCATTTTGGTGCGTTAAGCGCTGAGTTAGTTTAAACGTGTATTTTATTGCAAAAGACATCAATTTCCGCAGTATATCAGCGTGCAGCTACAATCCTAATCTGGTTCCACATTCGTGTCAAAAAAGTTCCAGTTATAAGTGGAAGTTAAACTTATAAATGGAATTTTTTTAACGGGCGTGTAGAACGACATTAGCAGTGTATCTATGTGCTGGCCTTGCTTTGGCTGTTACTAAATAATCATGAAACCTACTACAAGGAAACTCTTTGCTAGATAAAGTTCTGCGCGGTTATGAACACGTATGATTTAAAAAAAAAAGAGGAACATGACCATTTGTCGTTGTCGCGGTCATAGATGCACTGGATGGCGCAATTTAGTTTCCAAGAGAATTATGGTGGTGAAATTAAAAAGAAGGAAGTAATGGACTACGATGTTTCGACAACGGCGTTTACACAAATAAAAAATTTGTTTAGCGATAAAACACACACACACACACACACGCGCACACACACACACACACACACACACACACACACACACACACACACACACACACACACACACACACACACACACACACACACACACACACACACACACACACACACACACACACACACACACACACACACACACACACACACACACACACACACACACACACACACACACACACACACACACACACACACACACACACACACACACACACACACACACACACACACACACACACACACACACACACACACACACACACACACACACACACACACACACACACACACACACACACACACACACACACACACACACACACACACACACACACACACATACACACCCACACACACACACACACACACACACACACACACACACACACACACACACACACACACACACACACACACACACGCACGCACGCACACACATTCACGCACGCATATATAAATACAAACGGATGGACAGATAGATAGATAGATAGATAGATAGATAGATAGATAGATAGATAGATAGATAGATAGATAGATAGATAGATAGATAGATAGATAGATAGATAGATAGATAGATAGATAGATAGATAGATAGATAGATAGATAGATAGATAGATAGATAGATAGATAGATAGATAGATAGATAGATAGATAGATAGATAGATAGATAGATAGATAGATAGATAGATAGATAGATAGGTGCGACACAAATTTACTGACAGCTTGATTAAGTGTTTGACTGATGGCTCGATGTGCTCTCACGCAGGGAAGGTTTCCTGCACTACTGTTTCTTAAACGCGCACAAAACAGCTCCAGAGGAACAACTGATATTCAAACGCACGATGTCATCGCACAAAACGTTCCTCCAAGTAATGGGACCAGTGGTCCGTGGAGTACCAGGTCAATTCATATTCGTGCTGGTCGCCGCCGTCCTGCTGGTTCAATGGCAGACTGTACGGGCACGCAAGCCTTCCAGGCCTACATGCAACCAGCATGCCTGCCAGACCCGCTGCAAGGGTCAGGGCTTCGACATTGGCGTGTGCAGCACCCACCCCGATTACAGGATTAGACCTGCCGACACTTCGAGTTGCCGCTGCGCGTATATATTCGGAAGGGCACCGCATGAACCACACTTCGATTAGTCCCGCAGCGTCAGGAGAAGATCAAGTCGGACCCTTTGGAAAATGTCTCCAGCGAAGAAACTCACGATGGGTTGTAATAAAGAGATGGCTTGGACGAGCTAGCTGTCTTCTATAGGTATGTGATAGGCTGTCTTGGTGAACGACGAAGACGTCTCTGCATAATCCTAACGCAACATTTCCCCACTCTCCTTGTGGATAGATGGAATGTATCCTAAGGTTGCGAATGTTCCTGAGAAATCCGCAGGTAACATTTTACAGCGTATACTAGGAATGAGGGACACTTCTTGAAGGATTTCCTGCCTTTGGTCGCGTTCACTATGTGGGCGGGCTCATTAGGGCTGGAAGAGGACGTGATCTAACCATTTCCCCTGACTTTCTTTCCTTGCGGAGAATCAAAGAGCTTGGAATATTTTGCAGCACTAGGTGTGCCATGTAAGTTCTGCAGAGCTTGTGGATTCGGTTGCGTCATACTGACACCACGCGGCATCTTCTCTGGCTCAACAGCGAAAGCTAGACAAGAAAGGGAAGGTTACGTGCGTTTGTGTTCGCCTCTTGTAAAATGGGTTACCTCAGCCCAACAGAACCGGCAAGGTCTCAACAAAACCTCTTTCAATCCACTGTGCTCTTACCCCGAACAATACAAGCCACAGCACAGTGGTTAAGACCCGTCGTTTTCTCTTTCCAGTCTATAGCCTTCGCTACAGAGCTAGACAAAGGTGTACACGAATATAGAGTGAATACGCAAATAAGAGCCGCGTAGTCAATGACATCATCACTCCTAGATGTCATGGTCACATGTACACTTAGTGAAAAGGAACTAATCTGTCTGGACACATTTTTTTCATATGCTCATGCGCCATTTGGGTCCGGGATATGGGACAGCCGGCTAAATGCTACATGAATCACTATAACCATTTACAGGAGAGTCAATTTTCAAGGTTATTCATTGCGATAGCAGCCAGCCATTTTAGGAAAAGCCTGGATGTGTCATGAAATCGCCTGATTCACCGAGAAGTCGCTTCATACAGTGATGTCCTAAATATATGAACCAGCCTTCGCAC